>NC_057866.1:223515819-224142165 GCF_019393635.1 Dromiciops gliroides
GAGGTCATCTAGTCCAACTTGTCCAGGGTTCTATAGCTAGTAAATAGTAGAGCCAGGATTCGTGTTCAAGTTGTGACTCCAAGTTCAGTGCTCTTTACACTGCACCAAACTATTTTGGCCCTGCTTCCCCTCACACACACATGCGTGCATGCACTCACACTTCCCTTCTGTAGGCTAAACAGTTCCAATTCCTTATGAGATGTAATCTTGATGTCTTTCACTATCTTGTATGTCCTCCTCTCAACACCTTCCAGAATTTTATATTATATGTCTGGGACTATAGCAACCTGGGGGATCAGGCACATGGAGAAAGTAGCATTTGAATTAGGCTTTGAGAAATATATAGGAATTTGACAAGAAAATAAAGAAACTGCTAAAGAATGAGCAAAGTTAGAGATAAGAAAGCTCAGGCTGTGTTTTTCTATTTTTTTTCTTTTCTTTTCTTTCTTTCTTTTTTTTTTTTTTTTTGGCATGGCAATGAGGGTTAAGTGACTTGCCCTGGGTCACACACCTAGTAAGTGTCAATCAAGTGCCTGAGTTCGAATTTGAACTCAGGTCCTCCTGATTCTAGGGCCAGTGCTCTATCCACTGTGTCACCTAGCTGCCCCTTCAGGCTATGTTTTTGTGAGAGAAAGAAGATTTGGGTCAGCTAGGTGGCACAGTAGATAGAGCACTGGCCCTGGAATCAGAGGGACCTGAGTTCAAATCTGGCCTCAGACACTTGATACGTACTAGCTGTGTGACCCAGGGCAAATCACTTAACCCCAATTGCCCCACAAAAAAGAAAAAAGAAGAAGATAAAATTTGTACAAGAGAAAGAAGACTCTAATTTGGCTAGAAGAGCAGTTCACAACCTTTTTGGTCCCAGGACTCCTTTAACATTCATGAAAACTATTGAGGCTTCCCAAGAGCTTTTGTTTACATGGGTTTATATATATCTCAATATTTGCTGTATTGCAAATTAAAACATCTTAGTGTTTTTAGAAAATGGTTTTGATATCACAGACCCCCACAAAGGGTCTTGGGGTCTTTAGGAGTCACTGGAACTCACTTTGAGAACTACTGAGCTAGAATATCTAATCTGGGCGGGGGGGACATCATAGAAGACAAGGCTCGAGAGCTAGAGGGGCTCCAGATTTGGGGGAGGGATCTTGAATTCCAGGCAAAGGATTAAAACTTGACTCAGTGAACAAAGAGAAGCCGTGGAAGATGTCTGAGCAGAGGAAAGGCATAGCCAGATCTCTGCTTGAGGAAGATAAATCGGAAGGATTGCAGGCTAGATGAGAGACAGTAGAATGGAAGCAAGAAGACCGGGAAAGAGGCTGTCAGAATGGTCTAGGCCAATAGCAGGGAGATGCTGACAGTGGGAATGCAATGGGGGAGAATGGATGTAAAAGTTATTGCAAAGGTGGAATCAGTAATGGAGACAACAGGAGAGCAGAAGAAGGAAGAATGAAGGATAACACCAAAGTGTTGAACATGAGATATTGGGTAAAGGGTGGTATACTCCTCAGAAACAGTGAATTCTGAATTCATTATCTTTCCCCTCCTAAGCATTCTTCCTAATTTTCCTGTTATTGGGAAGAGCACCACCAATACTCCCAGTCACCCAGGCTTGCAACCTCGTCTTATCCTCTGTTCCTCTCTCTACTTCCCATGTCCGATCTGTTGCCAAGCCTTATTGATTCTACCTTGCTAACATCTCTTACATACTCTACCTTTACTTCTCTGATGTTGTTGCTACCCTGGTGCAGGCCCTCATCACTTCATACCTAGACTATTGCTATAACCTTCTGGTTGGTCTTCCTGCCTCAAGTCTCTCTCCACTTTAGTCTATCCTCCACTCAGTTGTCAAATTGGTCTTAATTATGTCACCATCATTTATTATTCAATAAACTCCAGAGGTTCACTATTACCTCCTCTGTTTGGTATTTTAAGTCCTTCATAACCTGACCCATTCTTACTTTCTAATTCTCTACTACCTCACCCCACTCTATATATTCTGTGATCTAGTGACACTGCCTTTCTTGTCCCTCACATAAGACACACCACCTTCCAACTTGAGATAATTTTTACTGGCAGTTCCCCAATGCCTAGAATTCTCTCCTTCCTCATCTCTGTCTTTCAGTCTCTCTTGATTCTTTCAAGTCCCAGTTAAAATCCCATCTTATGCAAGAAACATTTCCTAGCCTCCAGAACACTAGAACCTCCCCTCTGTTTATTACCTCCAATTATTCTGCATATGTCTTCTTGTTTGTATTTTGGCTCTCCCACTAGACTGTGAGTTTCTTGAGAGCAGGGATTGGTTGTTTGTTTTTGTATCCCCAGTCTGTCATAAATGTCAGAAATGCTTATTGGTTGGCTGATTGGCTGAATTCAAAAGCAGAAAATAGGTTCAGGTGGAAAGATATTTTTTTCTGCTGCATATATTAAATCTTCTGTGCTGATGGAAAAAGAAGTCAGAGTTGAAATAGATTCAGGAGTCATATGCATAGAGATTGCAGTCGAAGCACTGGGGTAAACGGGATTGTCAAGGAAGAAAGTTGTAGAGGGTGAAGAGAAGACCAGTGACAGAATCTTGGAAGACACCCACACTGAGGTTCTAAGGAAAAGATGAGGCAGCAAAGAGACAGAGAAGCAACAGTTAGTGGGGTAGGAGGAAAACTAGAAGAGTATGCTGTTTCCAGAGCCAAGAGATTATTTAAAAGTATCTAATCAGGTAGGGTTCACGGTTTCAGAAACTGGGGAGAGGCCAAGGAGGATAAGGACTGAAAGAAAGGCCATTGGATTTAACTATTAGGATGGGATCATTTTCAATAAAGCAGTGAGAACAGAAGCCAGATTGCAAGGGATTGGTAAGAGTGGGTGGTGAGAAAATGTTATGTGTAAACAACTTTTTCAAGAAGTTTAATGGTGAAAGGGAGGAACGAAACAAGGACCTGGAGGGTATAAAAATGTTATAGAAAGCCTTTTTTTTTTTTTTTAGGATTGGGGTGACCTAAACTTCTGTGTAGGCAGATGGGAAGGAGCCAGTGAAAGAGATTAAAGATGCATTAGAAAGGGAATTGAATGAAAAAGCATTTATAAAGTGCTTGCTATGTTAAAACATACACACACACACACACACACACACACACACACACACACACAGTACTAAGCTTCCAGGATATACAACTAGAAAAACAAGATAGTCCCTGCTCTCAAGGACTTCATATTCTATTAAAGGGAGGTTTCAACTGCAAGTCAGATGGAAAAGCCCCACAGTCCTTGGGCTTCAGAGACAAAACAAATGGTGATGCATCTTCTTTAATGCCATTTCCATTACTAAAGCCATGCTGATTCCTGTACCATTTGACCATGCTACAATCTTTAGAGTCAAGAACCTTCTTTTCCAGGTCTTCTCTGAGGAGACAGGCTATCTGGCTGCCGAGGGCCATTGTCAGGTCCCATCCAGGGTTACTTCCCTGGCTAGAGAGCAGGCTAGAGGCTAGTCAATGAGTAGTATGGTGAGTACTGTTCTTCTCAGTCCTCTTGGTTGGTGGGTGGTGGTAGACTTGACAGGCCTCTACTTCATGGGGTCATTCCATTCAGTGTTCCTTCAAGGCTTGGCTTGGAAGCAGTGTATCTGTGGGCTGAGGGCACAGATGTTCCTGGAGTTCTTGGGCTTACTGAGAATTACCCAATAAGTAAAATAATTGGAAATATACTTTTAGGCCTATCTTTAGTATAATAGGAACTACCTTAACCCAGCTCTAACGGGCATTCCAGAGCTGATTATTAAATATTCAGTGTGAGAAATAAGCAACAGTTGATTTAAATTCAAACAAATCAGTGTCTGAATTATTGTTTTGTCCAGACTTAGGAAAGTCTGAAATAATTCAGATTAAATAATTTAGATTAAATTTAAAAGTGTATGTTGAGGCGGGGGGCAGCTAGGTGGCACAGTAGATAAAGCACCAACCTCGATTCAGGAGGACCTGAGTTCAAGTCCGGCCTCAGACACTTGAAACTTACTAGCTGTGTGACCCTGGGCAAGCCATTTAACCCTCATTGCCTTGGAGACAAAAAAGCAAATAGGTGGCACAGTGGTTAGAGCAATGGCCCTGGATTCAGGAGGACCTGAATTCAAATCTGACCTCAGACACTTGACACTTACTAGCTGTGTGACTGTGGGCAAGTCACTTAATACTAATTGCCTCACATAGAAAAAAAAATTTTAAGTGTCTGTGGATATATTTTTCTCCACCTGAAAGCCATGTTGCTAAACATTGACTAGCACACTCTTGTACTGTATTCTTCTATAAATTCTATTTGAACTCAGCAGGAGTACAGTAGAAATGAAGTCATCATTACACTGGGGGCCTGGGGACTGGAGGAAGAGGAGGAGGAGGAGGAGGATAAAAAATAATGGCATTTATTATAGTACTTTAAGGTTTGCAAAGTGCTTTACATCTGTTATCTCACCCTTGCCAATTTGAGATTATTCCCAGACAATAGTTGTTCTTTTTGGCAGAGCTGTAACTGGGTTAGGACAGAGGTACAGATGTTTCATGAGAAGGGTTGGCTACTTTTTCTCCTTCTCCTGCCTCTTACCAAGACTCATTCACTTTTTGCTGACCAGTTGTTTTGTTGTATCCCAACTCACCATGACCCCATTTGGGGTTTTCTTGGGCCAAGATACTGGAGTGGTTTGCCATTTCCTTCTCCAGCTCATTTTACAGATGAGGAAATTGAGGCAAATAGGGTTATGTGATCTGCTCAGGGTCATGCAGCTAGTAAATATATGAGTCTACATTTGAACTCAGGTCTTCCTGACTCCAGGTTTGGCATTCTATCCATATCGCCACCTGGCTGCCCCTGTAGTATGCATTTAACAAATATTTATGGACTGAACAACAAAAAACACCAACTATGCATCAGGCACTGTGCTAAGGATTGGAGATACAAAGAAAAGAAAAAGACAGTCCCTGTCCTCAAGGAGTTTATAGTCCAACATGAAAGAAGCTTAAAAGCTGTGTGTGTGTGTGTTTTGGGAGCTAGGCAGAGGTACAGGAGGAGAGAGGAATACAGAATGCTGCACCGAGAATTAAGAGACCAGAGTTCTAATCCTGGATCTGCAACTAGCTAGTTCAGGAGTTCTTCATGTGTTTTGTGTCATGGAGTCCTTTAACAGTCTGGTAAAGTATATGAACTTGCTGCTTACCAACCTTAACCATCTTTAGAGTAGACATCCTCAACATGATTGCATGTTACAGATAACACAAGCACATGGAGCTGAGGGAGATTCATCGCCATGTCCAATGTGGACATCTAAAACATCAAAATACAGCAAAACCAGACTTTATCCTATATGCCATGTAGGTTAATGGAATAGGAAATGCAAGGGTTTTGTTACCTTAGTAACAGTGACATACCAGTTTCATACTATATGAAGTTTAATAATAATTCTTATTAGAGCATTTGCCTTGGGTTTGTCTAGGAACTGATATGTGACCAAGAAGAGATGCATAGTCTAAATAGTTGCCAAGATAATGCTGCTCTAGAAGGCAGAGACAGTTGCTTTGAGAACAAGGACCTTGAGTCTTTCTATTTTCACACCTTGAAGAAAAATTCACTTTAATGTATATCGATAGTCATTGGTTACCTTTTCAAGAAAAAAGAGAAATTAAATCTAGTGATTTATAGTCATTTGAGTGACCTTAAGAACAAATAAATTTATTTGTGTTAACTGCTTGCTGTTTCATTTTCAGCCTCTCCTTGCTGACATCATTAGCTCCTCTTTCTATTGGGATTTTCCCTACTTTTATGTTCTTGCTGCTATTTTCCCCCTCCCCCTTATTATCAGAAGCTGTGGTCTTGGAGAATTATTACCCACATATCTAGAGCTGTAAGAAGACTGGTTCTCCCCTTACATTTTACAGATGAGCCCACAGAGGTTAAGAGACTGGCCCAATATCACATAAGTAGGAAACATCAGAACTATATCTGGGATGTCTCAACTTTAAATAAAACATTGCACTAAGCCCTCTGGCTTCTCTGCTGTATATGTGAGCCTAAAGGAAAAAAAGAAAAGAACTGACTCATTTGAAGTATCCAGAGGGCTAAAGGTATTGAACTTCTCCCTTTTTTCCATGTGAGCTATCCTTTTTCCAAAGCTACACCTGACTGGGTGAGGGAGAAATCTATACTTACACTTCAGACATTTGTGAATAACTTCTGTCTTGTTTTTTTTCAGTGTTTCTGATTCTTTTCATTGAAGCACACTGTACACAGAGTTCTCTCCCTCCATTAGATGAGAGCTTTCCTTGTTTCACTGTAAAATAAGATCGCCCACAAATTTTACTGTTTTACCTTGTAATGGTCAAAACTCTTATTACCTTCATTGCTTAATTCTTGACATAGAATATTATATTTGATTGTTGTTGTTCAATTGTTTTTCAGTCATGTCTGACTCTTTGGGGGTTTTCTTGTTAGAGATACTGGAGCAGTTTGCCACTTCCTTCTCCAGCTCATTTTACAGGTGAGGAAACTCAGGCAAACAGGGTTAAATGACATGCCCAAGGTCACACAGCTAGTAAGTGTTGGAGGCTAGATTTGGACTCCAGAAGTGATTAATTTTGTTTCCTCCAGTTCCTCACCTGTAAAATGAGTTTGAGAAAGAAATAGAAAACTACTCTCTTTGCCGAGAAAACCCCAAATGGAGCAATGAAAAGTTGAACACTACTAAAATGACTGAACAACAACAAAAATAAGAAAACTTAAAACAACATGTCATGTGAAAGAAAAAAATTGGGGGCCCTTTCTACATTTGTCATTCATAAGTCAATTTCCCAAGAAGACATTTTCCCCTCAGAAGAAAGTACTTTGACATTCCCTGATGAAGGTACAGACAGTTGTATTGTCATATGCATTTTAGCTATCTTTGTCTGATGGAAACTCCCTTGCCCCAATATTTCCTGGGAGGATGGGGAGCAATTATGCCTGTTACCTTGAATGTATGTTTAAAATCATGTGCTTAATATAAGAAGGTAATTGTTATACTTTGTAAAGAGTTCCAGCCTTTCTCTAGGAGTCTCTGACTGTTAAGACATCAAAGAGGACCTGTAGAAGTGGGTGCTTGCAGTGATATCTTTAAATGAGCAGACAGCGGAAGGTGTTCTTCATACAGGAAACAGAAACTTAGTGGGTGGCCCAAAAGGGAACATGGCCTTTGAAAAAGAAAAAGAAGGGGAGTCTGCTTCTTACTGTGTCAAGGGGGAGAAGCCACATTGAGAGCTTCATCACCGGCCATCATAACTAAATGACTACTAGAGAAAAACCTGGATACCCTCTTAGAACAAGAGAAGACTTTGAACTTCACCAAAGGGTAGAACCAGCCTAGACATAGGTCTTAAATATACTTCGAGCAAACTGAACATCATAAAAAATCCTAATTTTTAAAGGAAGGTTTTAATGCCAATTACTTAACTTCTGTTAATTATTCCTGATTTATCCTGTATGTGATTTGTTTGTACACAGATGTTTGCCTGCCTCATAGTGGGTGCTTAGTAAATGTTTATTGACTAAGTTGAGGTGCTAGAAGCTCCTATAAACTACGGCAGTCGATTTGGTCCATACCTAGACTTTCAGAAAAGGTAGGATAAAAAAACCACCAGGATGTTGTGGTAAAAAAATATGAAAGTTTTTTAACAGTCGGTTAGGATAACTGAAAGACTCCAGTTTTTTTTTAAGGACCACCCTTTTGGGGAGGAGACCAATGGCATGAGCTACGCATGCCAGTCCGCCTGCTGCGCACGTCAGACTGCCTGCTACGCACTCAACTTCCGGGGTGTGAGCTTAAAAGACAAGGAGAGAACGGAAGTGGGGTTTTTTCCTGCTCTGCTGGTCTCCTGACTGCACTGCACAGATGGTCTCTCTCTCCCCAAAGGTGGCCTTCTCTTTTGGTGAGTTTTTATAAGGAATATAGACTAAGCTTAGACTTAAGACGATTTGTATTGTGTTTCTACTTTCCTATCCTTCTAATCAACATCACCTTGTGACTACCATAACAATAAAAGTTCTATCTAGAAAACCAAAAGCTTCTTCCATTTACTAGTCTGGGAGATAAATTAAGGGAAAGGTTAAGTAGGGGAGATTTATGATCTAATATCCAATTTTAAATCTCACAATGTTTTGTTGGGGTTGTTCACTCCTTCTAGGTTTTTAAAGAAAGTTTGTTTTAAAAAGAAAGCAAAATGAACCAAAAGACAAAATACAGCATTGTCTTAGCTAAACTAGGGGGAAAGATTCTTCAATTTATTTTTATTCATCCTTCAATTTATTCTTATGATTTTGGTGCATAGGTAGTTTGGAACAGAGGGCACGAGCAGTTGAGGGGAGGAGGAAATCAGAAAAGGCTTCCTGGGGGCAGCTAGGTAGTGCTGTGGATAAAGCACTGGCCCTAGATTCAGGAGGAGCTGAGTTCAAATCCGGCCTCAGATAACTTGAAACTTACTAGCTGTGTGGCCCTGGGCAAGTCATTGGCATTAAAACCTTCCTTTAAAAATTAGGATTTTTTATGATGTTCAGTTTGCTCGAAGCCCATTGCCCCGAAAAAAAAAAAAAAAGGCGGCTTCCTGTAGAAGATGGTACTTCAATTGTCTTAAAGGAAGAGAAGGACTCTATGAGGTAGGGCACCATTCTGGGCATGTGGGCCAGCCAGAACCAAATCAGGAAATAAGATACCATATGACAAACTAAGAGAAAGTCACTTTGGCTGGATTACGGTGTCCTCTCTCTCCCAGCCTACGCCTTGTTGGTCCATAGCTCCCTGTATCCAGGAGATCTGACACGACATTTACTTATACTATGGGTGGTGGAGGATGGAAATTCAGAGGGTATAAAGAACAGGGGAACACCAGGAGAATATGGAGGGAAGTTCTAAATGACAAGACACCAGAATTATGATTGAGAAGTGGCACCCTTTCCATTTTCATGTGTCATTTCCTAATAATATGACTTCATCTTTTAAATTTCTTAATGTTTTGATTCTACTGTTGCTTTTCAATGCAATGGGTCTCTGCAACAAAACTTAAAAATCTCCATTTAAAAGGAGTCTATGGGGAAGAATACTTTAACTTCAATCTACCATAAACCTGGACTCAGGAAGACATGAGTTCAAATTCAGCCTCCAACATTTACTAGTTTTGTGTATAAGTCACCAAACCTCTGTCCACCTCAATTTCTTATTTATAAAATGAACATAATTAACGACACCTATCTCCCATGATCGTATGGGTCAAGTAAGATAGTATTTGTAAAGTGCTTTGCAAATTTTAAAGCACTATATGTAAGCTATTATTATTAACATTTTTATTATCAGTTTTTTGCAAGTGGTTCCAATGAGATGTACTAGAGAGGGTTCTCTGGGTATTGCTGGGGGGATAGCAGAGTAGATGTGGGTGGGGAGCTGGCTGACTCCACAGTCTCTCCATATGTACTCTCTGCTCCTCATGTTTCATCAGGAAACAGGACTCCATGGGTGGAGCAGGGAGCAGGAAGACAGCCATTATGTGGGTGGCTTTGAAGAAACCTCCCTCTGTTTTCCTGAGCCCATCAGGCCTTGAGTTTTCTGGATGTTAATGATTTTTTAAAATTCTTTAAGTACATCACTGAGATGGTTAGTACAGGTCATCTGAGTCATGGTAGGAAAGAAAACGTGTCCTTTTGAGAGGTATTTGGTATAGTAGAAAGGGCACTGGCTCAAGAGTTACAGGACCTGAATTCAAATCCTGCTTCTGGAGCCAGGAAACTGTTCAAATCTTTCCTTAGATACTAATGGTGTGACCCTGGACAAGTCTCTCAGCCTCAGTTTGTTTGTCCATAAAATGGGTATAATAGTAGCACCTACCTAACAAGGTTATTATGAAGAACAAATGAAATAATGTAAGTGCTTTGCAAACATTGTTAGTCATTACAGCTATTATGTGATGCTTAGTATACCTATACAATAATGGGTAACGTTGGGCCTCAGTTTCCTCATTTATAAAATGGGAGGGTTAGAGTTGTTGGCTTCAGAGTTCCCTTCCAGATTTGGTACTTTTCAAAATGTATTCATCTTGTACTAAAAATTGAATCTCCATGGGGACCTATGCCTATTTTTTTTTTTTTAGTGAGGCAATTGGGGTTAAGTGACATGCCCAGGGTCACACAGCTAGTAAGTGTTAAGTGTCTGAGGCCAGATTTGAACTCAGGTACTCCTGACTCCAGGGCTGGTGCTCTATCCACTGTGCCACCTAGCTGCCCCTGCCTATTTTTTTTTAAAGCCATTTTCTGTAGTTTTGCTTTCCTCTTCAATGATCAAAAGGGCCCAGTTTCACTCACATCTTATTACTTATTTAGCATTAAAAGTTTTTGTTTCCTTGGGCTTATTTTTAGCTAGCAAGAACCAAGAAAAAATATGGTATTTCCTGATTTCTAAACATAAATGTTGGTATCATTTTAGGTGAAATTATTTAATAAGTTAGAACATGATATGTTTTCCTTGGTCCTACTTGTTATGACCAACATGCTGTTGGAAAAGAATTAAGGTTCTTGAAGACCATACCAAACCTTGGCCGTTTCTATTGAACTAGAAAGACTACAGTCTGGTGAAGACATCCATGTGAGGAACGGTCTTTCTGAGGTTGGAAAAGCTTATCACTATGGTGATCAACAACAACTCTTGAAACTTCCCTACCTAGTTATAGAGGGGCTGCAATTAGCATTGGTGTGACTGTTCGCATTCATGAAATGATATATCCCTGAAGTTTCGAAGAACTGTTTGTCATATATTTTCTAATTTTCTGGAATATGAAAATTGTGCACTTTCCAGTGATCCTATTTTTTTGTTTCCAGAAAGCTGATGGCTACAGTAAATAATCTCAGTACTCCTTCTGTGACAAAAGGCATAAAACTCAGACACGAAAACAAAAAACTCACTATAATGAAAGACAGAAAGCACAGAAATATTTTCTGAAATTCACATTATATAAGGCTCTATAGAATAAATAAGACTAGGGTGAATTTTGCATTATTTTTGCTAGCTATCAAAACATATGCTTAGAATTCTAAATGGAGTGAAATTGGAAAACGTAACAGAATCTATTGTCAGAAAAGATTGACTGTGCTTATTGTGCCACAGAGGTCATTATCCTAACTGCCTGATGTCATGAAGGGAAGGAGCTGTCAGATGGATAAATTGTTACCACTCTGTAACACTTGTAAAGTGGGAGCAGCATACTACTAGGTTTATATGAATATATAGAAATGCACACACCTATACACACATGTATGTTCATGTATTTTAAATAGAAAAACACATTTGCAAACCCCACAAACCAAAAGCTATATAATGCTAAAATTAGGAAAAACAATAGTTAATATTTACATAGGACTTTTAAGATTTGAGAAACCCTTTACAAGTATTATCTCATTTGATTCTCCTAACAACCCTGGGAGTTGTTATGATAATCCTAATTTTACAGATGAGGAAACTGAGGTAGATAGTGGTTAAGTGACTGGTCCAGGATGACACAGCTAGTAATTGTCTGAGGCCAGATTTGAACTCAGGTTTTCTTGCCTGTAGGTCCAAAGCTCAATCCACTGTACCACTTAGCTGCCTCATTAGAGAAACCAGTAGATTCTCTTTTCATTTTAGATGGATAAATTATCATCAGAGTGACCTCTGAGGTCACTGAGTCTAATTACTTTATTTTATAGATAAGCAACAAAGGCCCAGAGAGACTTAGTTACTGACCACTTAGTACCAGAGCCAATATAAGAAGTTAGCTGTCCTAACTTCCAGTTAACTAATCTTTTCATTGTACCAGGATAAGATTTCATGCCAGGGAACTAAACTTCATTATCACTTTTATGTCAAAACATCTGTGATTAAAAGAATGATTTTGGAATTAAGACCATAGAAATTTAGAAATGAGCTATTGTCTAAAATCACATATAAACTCATCTGCTTGACATTTACAGATCTTCTTCACTTGGCCCTTTCTTGGTCTAGTCTTTGGTCTAGACTTCTTATGCATGACTCCTCTTCAAGAATTCCAAGGTCAAGCTATTCTGGCTGATTTGATGTTTTACACACAAGATGCTTCATTCTCCATTTCCATGCCTTTGTCCTAAGTGTTTGGATTTTGTGTCCACAGTTGTGCATTTTTGGAAATAATAGATGCTTAATAAATGTTTGTTCATTGATTGATCTAGTCCAATCCCTTTGTAACTTTCCTGCAAGTGAAGTATAAACAAAAGGGAAAATGTTTAAACTTGCTAATTGTTCTTCCTTCCATCCATCCATCTGTCTGTCCATCCATCCATCCATCCATCCATCCATCCATCCATCCATCCATCCATCCATCCATCCATCCATCCATCCATCCACTAAAGTGATTTTCCCAAAGGACAGGTCTGACCTATTAAGGGGTCCCTCGAATTTGTGTTTTTGAGTTGTCATAATTTCTAGCAATGCTGGACCCAGACCATGCAGGAGACCCTGGATGTGTCAAGGATGAAACTCCTCCTGAGCTGACATAATTTGATGTTGCACCCAATCTGGACCCCCTGTGTGTCCTTGGGAGGTAAGACAGGCACCAGCCAGTCTGTGCCAGACTGAGATAATGCTTATGCAGCTGGGATCCTTTGCAGATAAGCAGACCCTCCCATCTTCCTAGTCTAGCACTCCCCAGGGGAAAAGAATGAGGCTTTTGCCATCACCTTGCACTTCCCTCTGGGGAGGGCTCTAGTCCTTTTTCCCACCTTTGCCACACTGTTTCCCCTCCCATGCCCCGCCCCTTCCTGGTATCCCCTCCTCTCTTTGTCCTGCTATTACCCTTTGGGTTCCACATGCCATGTTCATTTCTCTTGTAATAAACCTGGCTTTCATAAAAGTCTCGTGTCATTGTGATGAGAGAAGTGACTCAGACTAGCCAGGGGATTCAGATGCAGAGTTTGGTATCAGCATGGATGGCCCCTTCCCACCCTCACCACACACACCTGTATCAGATTTCTGGTGTGGGGAGTTTCACTTCTCCATTCATATCTAGGACTCCCCTCTTTGGTTGAGTTCCTCATTTCAAGAGAAAGCAAGTTGTCTGTGGTTAAAGGGGATAAAGATAAGACATTGTTTGGTTAAGGGTATCCCATCTGATGGAGATTTGAAAATCCTATTTGGATAAGTGGGCTGGATGTTTGGATAAAGCTTGTCTTAGCTAGGATAGAATTGGGCTTAGTTGTCCCTAGCTGGAACACTTGGCCAAGGAGGGCTTTGGGAGGAGCTCTGTCATAGGTTATCTAGCCTATGGGGTGACCAGAGGAGGCTGGATTTTTGGCCCCATTTCCAGGGTGATGACCAAGGTGATGCAGTCAAAGAGGGCACAATAAAAGTGAATGCCCTAGTTCTCCTGGTGGCCAACTGCCTGGCATAAATAAAGAAGATAAGATATATAGACGTGTATGAATAGGAAGAACAAAATTTTAGGGCTTTTTGTTGTTGTTTTTGTTTCTGTCTGTGTGTGTGTGGTACATGGTTACTAATGTGTCCAAAGATGGCTTTGTTCCCCCTAAGGGGACTGCCTCAGGCCAAATTTTATAGCTATATGGCCCTGAAACCTATATCTGATTGGTGAAGATACACATTTCAACTTGATATGTAGATCTAAAGCTATCCTAGTAAGGAATTTTCAGTGCTGCTAAGGTTTGTGTTTCTTGTATCTGTACTTATATGTCTCTCTGTCTTGTTAGCTAATTTACATTTTGAGAAAGATTTTGTTCTTTTCCTTTGCATTTCTGAACTGTGGTCAAGTTCTTTCCATCACCCATCCCCACGCCTGGAATGACTGGTTTATTGTTTTACAGCTAGAGAAGGAGGTCACTTCACCGTTTATAGACAGACAGGTATCATAATATGAAATGTTTGGAATAAACAGCATAAACACCAGAACCCAAGATTTTGTGTAACACCATTTAGAACATAGTTCCAGGTCTATTTGAATTCATTCTGGTCACATTTTAAGTTAAATGTGTCTCTCCTAATTTGATGTTTAAGATAAGTAGAAAATTATTATGCTATTTGTCATTAAGACAAATTAGGAAAATGTAGGGATCTGAAATTTGTTAACTGGGTGATCTTAAGCAAATCACCTCACATCTATTTACCTCAGTTTACTTCACACAATTGTAAAGCACCTAACACAATGCCTGGCATAGGGCTAGCATTATAAAGGTTAACTGTTATTACTAGTTCCTTAATTAGGTATAATTACTTCATACTTGAAAAGTTTATATGGGGTCTTAGATGTGATAAGTATACAATGCCAAGAGTCAGGAGATGCTTGATTTTCTGTGTAAGGTAATTTGGAAATGCATTCAGCTGGATTGGAGTCACCTGATTGGTAATGGGTTTGTTTTAAGTTTCAAGTACATAATATTGTTTATGGTTTTTTATGGTTCTCATTTTTTTATATTGTGCAAATTGGTAAACTTTTGTATTAGTTATGGCAAACAGCTTTTTATAACTTGGATATTATTAGAGTATGAACTGAAAGAAACTAAAAGTTGGTGGAAAATAGTTTAAACCCAATTATGTTATTTTATCAGCCTTGCTAACCCTGTTTTATAGCATTTTGTAACTGCCATTTAGGGAACTGGATATTTTCATCTTTGCCTGGAATGAAGAGGAAGTTAGATCTACAATTATTTGGCTATGAAAGTATAAGAGTGTTATTAGGGATTGTTGTCATAATGTGAAAACCTAAAATTGGTAATAGTGTGTGGAAAGGATAGATGGGGTAGGGACATCTGGCTCAGCTCCTTCTCTGAGGTTCCTGTTGATTACCATTATTTCATCATTTCTAATGACTGGTCCTCACACCAGGATAAATTTAAACTTGAGAAGAAAAATAAAAACAAGTGAAGACTGTTAAGTGAAATCTTTATACATGTTTGAGTCCTAGTAAACTTTTATTGCTCATTGCAACTCCATAAGAGGAAAAATAACTATATTCAACCCTAAGCTGTGATTGGTGAAACTTGTCATTTGAGGTAAAAGCTCCTGGGACCATAACTGATTTTGCTTTGAGGTTTGAATTCAAGTGTAATTATCTGATGGATCACTAAGTCAGTAATCCATTATTTAAGAGAAATGCCACAAGCTACTCAGAGGGAATGTGATCTTGAACTGTTACAGATGGAGTTCTAAAATAATTAAGTTACTTGGGAAATATTGTGAAGTGAAATAAAAGAAAAAAGATTTGAGTAAAAATTTTGAGGAACCACCAGGATCACGTGAATACACACACACACACACACACACACACACACACACACGCACATGTAACTTGGAAGATTTTGAGAGTTCTGCCTTCTGAGGTATTTAAAATGTTTGGTCTGTATTTGGGTATCTTACATATATCAATGTATCAGTAACTCTTTAGCTTGTTGTGTTTATGTCAGATACAGAATTTAGAGTAAGACAGAAACACTGCAGGATACTTGTAACCTAAATTCCCTAAAGCTTCAGGTAAACTCTGGGTTACTACTTTGGTGTTTCCCCTTTTAGCTCTGTTATTGACTAGACCTGTGAGGTTTGAGTTGGTTTTCACAACATAGACTAGATATTGGGGAAGTACATTTCTAGAGTCTGTGCCAACTTGTTTGGAGATCTGTTTTGTCAGGGGTTCTAGCAGGAATGAATAGGGAGCCTTTGCAATGAACCTGGAGACAGAATGGAAGAATCTAATGGAGGGATGCCCTTGAGAACACAGTATTTTCCAGACTGTTCCAAGGAAAGATGTGCCAGTGACCTGATGACTTTATGGGATGTCTGAGATCCAGGAGGAATTGTATTGATTGAATGAATACTGGGCAGAAGTACTGAGTTGCTGTTGTTATTTCTCTCCATTATTGTACCCCTTTGTTTTCCATATCTACATTTTCTTGATTCTCTTGATGATGTTTGATTTTTCCCCTTCAATTTAGTTCCTAATTTTGGTCATTTGTACCTTGGCTTGTACTGTGGTTCTGGTTCTACTTTATACTTGGGGATGTCCCAGGTAGTATCCATAATACTCTTTTACCTCAGTGCCCTCGCTGTGGTCATCGGCATACCTAGGAATCACCTTTGACCAACAGAGAGCTATGAAGGGGTCCCCTGAACTTGTCTTTTTGAGTTTCCATATTTTCGAGCAACACTGGAACAAGAGCATGCAGGAGTCCCTTCATCAAGGATAAAGTGCCCCCTGAGTTGACATAATTTGTTGTTGTACCCAAAATGGACTTTCTGAGTGGCCTTGGGAAGACACCACCAGCCAGGCACCAGGCAGTGTGTGCCAGACTGGGATAATGCTTATGCAGCTGGAGTCCTTTGCAGATAAGCAGACCCTCCTATCTTCCTAGTCTAGAACTTCCCAAGGGAAAAGAATGAGGCTTTCCCCATCACTTTGCTCCTCCCTGTGGAGAGTGCTCTAGTCCTTTTTCCCACCTTTGCTGCACTGTTTCCCTCCCATGTGCCGCCTCCTCATCTCCTGCTATTACCCTTTGGGTTCCACATGCCATGTTCATTTCTCTTATAATAAACCTGGTTTTCGTAAAAGTCTCATGTCATTGTGATTGCCTTTTGACAGACCATGTCACCACCCTACCCCAAAAAATTCCAGTGTCTCCCTAATGCCTCCAGGAGCAAGTACAAAATACTCTGTTTGGCATTCATAACCTACCCCTCTCCTGCTTTCCTGGTCTTCCCATTATGTGCTCTTCAACCCACCGACACTGGCTTCTTGGCTGTTCCATGAACAAGAAACTTCATCTCTTGGCTCCAGGCATTTTCTCTGGCTGTCCTCCAAGGCCTAGAACACTCTCGTTCCTCTTCTCGGACTTCACACGACTAACTGGACTGAGAAGAGTATGGGAGGTCATGAAGCTTCTTGGTGTTAATAACACTTTCTGTGAGAGACCCTGGTAGCCTATCCCATGATACTCCAGTGAGATTTAAAACCAAAAACAATAGGTCTCAACAATTTCCAAGCTAAATTTAGCCATAACTCTGAACCTCCTTCTCATTTTACCCTTCCCATTTGACCTAATAAACAGCTTTTCCCCAGAGACAAATACATGAAGAGGTCACTTACCAGAGCCATGCCAAGCATTTCATTGGTCATCAAGGCCATGACTATTAGCTTATAGGCCCAAATGCAACAAGCCAGGCTGCTTGGTGGAGGATCTGGAGATTTAATAACATGATTGTTCAACTGAGACTTTCTCAAATATTCTGGGCTGGGAGACTATTGTTGCTGTTTGTCCTTCCTTAGGGAAGTGATGTCAGGGCTCCCAGTGACTTGGGTTTAAGTGAGAGAAGGCTGTGCAGGGTTACCAATCTCACTTTCTCCTCAAGAGTCATCTGGGTCCAGTGGAAAGCTATGTATCAGGATGACTGGAGATAGACCTGGACATTTAAAGCAACTGGGGCTAAGTGACTTGCTCAGGGTCACACAGCTAGTATTGGAAATGAGAGTTGAACTCAGGTCCTCCCAACTTCAGGGCCAGTGCTCTATTCACTGTGCCACCTAGCTGCCCACAAGACTAAGTGTGATAAGGAAAGCAGAGAGATCAAAGAGGGATTATGTCCTGCACACACTAGGCACCTAGGTGGCAAAGTAGATAGAGTTCTAGATCCGGAGTCAGGAAGACCTGAGTTCAAATCTGGCTCAGGCAAGTTCCTTGATTGTTGTGTGCTTCAGTTTCCTCACTTGTAAAATGAGAATAATAGTCCACATTTCTCAGGGTTGTTGTAAAGATAAAATAATATTTGTAAAGGCCCTTGCAAACCTTAAAGCAACGCTTGTTGTTGTTGTTGTTATTGTTGTTGTTGCTCTGGGGTTCCTGTACAATGTTTCATCTCATCCATAAAATGAGAAGTTTAGACTAGCTGGCCTCTGAGATCTCCAACCATCATAGAGTCCATCCTCTTGTGATCTTATGTATAAATTTGGGAATAATCACAAATATTTATGAAAACCCGAACAAAAAATAATAGAGAAGAGAGAACATTCATCTTCTCTCAGGATTTCTGCATTTATTCTCTTAGTATGTGCACATCAGATTTCATATTGCTGTTCTGTTTATCAAAGTAAGCAGGAGTCACGTTATCCTAATTAGAATCAACCAAAGAATACACTTGAGTTAATAAGCTCTGGAGCTAAGAGCTCCCTCCCAAGGAGAGAGACTCATCTCACTGAGGGGATGCCCTTTTATTTCCTTTCACTGTCTTGAGGGGACTTTGCCTTCCCTGTCTCATCCCCACTGTTCTAATTCTTACTTTCCTAGAGAAGGAGCAAGGGGAGAAAAGACCTTCAGATGGTCTGGATTTATTTTTATTACCAGGTGGGAGCTTAAGCAGATCTCACACTATGGTACTGTCATTGACAACTTCTTCACTGGACAATTGTTTGAATGCATTGAGTCCACTATTCCTTGGTTTTCTGGGCTTCCACATAACCACGGCCTTCATTCCAAGTGATTTCATCCGTGCATTTTTTTTTTTTTTACAGTTTAACAGAAATGTTGAGATGGAAGAGATCTAAAGTGTCATCTGGTCCGACCTTCTCATTTTGCCTATGGGGAAAATGAGACCCAAGAGTGATGAAATGACCTCTCACAGAAGCAGAATCCATAGCAGCTTCTCTGACTCTAAGCCACTGATCTTTCCAATGGAATATGTTTTAAGCTCTCCTTCAATCAACTGAGTCATTGTCTCATAATGTTGTTGTTCAGTGATCCCATTTGGGTTTTTTTTTTTTGGCAAAGATGACTGGAGTGGTTTTGCCATTTCCTTCTTCAGCTCATTTTTACAAGATGAAGAAACTCAGGCAAACAGGGTTAGGTGACTTGCTTAGGGTTACACAGCTAGTAAATGTCTGAGGGCAGATTTGAACTGAGGAAAATGAGTCTTCCTGAATCCAGCCACAGAACTCTATCCACAGTGCCACCTAGCCATCCCGTCCCTTCTCTTATAATACCTTTGCCCAAGCAGAACGGACAATTCCAAGGGTAGCTGTATCCAATACATATTCATCTGATACTTCTGAGAGAGAAGTGACTTTAGATTATCAGAGAACTTTAAGGGAGCTTGTCATGAGAGGTAAACACAACCTTTTCAACGGCATATTGGAGGTCTCCCTTGAGCTTCAGACATGGGGGGGAAGCCAGATCCTATCATTCCTTGCGTACAAAGCTTGCTTCCCTGCACTGCTAAGAGCTGCCTCTGCACAATAATATCAGTCTCTCCTCTTGGAGCTGAGATCTTATCTTCTAGCCTAAGAGTTCATTTACTCTGGTGTATTCTTTGGTCTATTCTATTCTAATTTGTATAATCTACTCACCTTCTGTTTCCTGCTTACTTTAATAAAGACCTTTACTAACTATTCTTGCCTAACTAAGTACTCTTTAGTAGGAGAGAGCTGAATTAGAAATAGTTAGCTCTTACCTCCCCTTAACGGTGATTAGGGAAAGTGGCCTTTATCCTGAGCCCCAAAGTATCAAATCTCTGGACTATAAATATTTCAAGTATGGCAGATAGATTTAATTCTAGCCCAATACCCCTCTTGGGATAAGACTAGATAGGCAAGGGAAGGAGCCATTGGCCAGCCAAGCTCTCCCCCACACCCTTCCTACAAAGGAAGAAATCACTAGTGTGCCAAATCCCAGATCAGGTATCTATCTATGCCCCATATGAGCTATTAGTGCTCATATTTAGAGAGCTAGCAACAATATCTTATATTTCCACTCATTGATTGAGAATTAGACCTTGATAAAATTATAAAGTAGGTGAAATTTATCTTTGGTTCCTTCAGCCTATACTCTTTTCTATCTTTTCCTCCATTCTCTGTAGAATTCTCTTTTCCCACTCTCCATTCTGGAAGCAATATAAGGGAAACAGGAATCACCCACTTCTGTCTGGATGAATTCATCAGACAAGGTGTTAATTTCCCTTGTTTTAGCTCTCTTTGCCCTACTGAGCAGGCTTTTATTCTGCCACTGGCTCAAATCCAGAGCTAGCTCATAGTCCTGAGATATCTTCTTCAAAGAGCCTCTCTTTCTTTCAGGCAAGAAGGACCTGTACCTAGACAAGGGATGAAATGGCAGGGAGCAGGAAGAATCAACAAGGGCTCAATAGAACAGGGAAACACAACACAAAGAACTAACCTGTTCCTAACCCTTCATTGGAGCCAGGAATCACATGAGCTATAAGGTTAATCCAGCAACACCATTCTTTCTCTTGGCTGGAGAGGCCCGACAAGAGTTGTGCTCTCAATCTAAGGACTGCATAGGCCTCTAGGGAAGATGGAGGACCAATGGATTCTTTATAGGCCTGTCATTTCCATGAGAGTTGAAGGCCTTTAGAGCCACATGAGCCAAGTTTGGATGTTCTGAACTTATGTAGTAGTAGCAGCCTAGTAGACCTGGGTCCAGTTAGGGATGCTCTGGCCCTGAGGGGGACACTATGACCATGGAGAAATATGGTTGATCAGCTTGCTGGGGTCAGTTAGAGATGACTCTTTCCTTGGAGAAGTTAAGTAGTTAATTAACCAGATAGTGGATTAGTTAAACAGATAACAAAGCAGCCACCCAGAAAGTTGGGCTCCTTGAGCGTGTTTGCTGTGTGATTAGGACCAGGTAATGACAATAATCTCAAGTTAGAAATGTGGAATTTTTGTTATTCATGTATCCAAATAGCTAACATCATCATTTTCCAGGTTATTGTAACTTTTCAGTCTTAGGTCTCTCCTTCCCCCGCCTCCCTTCTCGCCTCTATAAAATTGTCTTCTTCTCCCAGCCATACCTCTATGGCTGACTGATTAAGGAACATGCCAAAAACCCGTTCCTCCCTGGAAGTTGAAGTCTAGGTTTCTTCTCCTGGCCATACCTCTGTGTGCCAAATAATAAAAACTCTTACTTAAATTTTGATTGGATCATGTGGGAGAGTAATTCTTTGAAAGAGGCATATTTTCAAAACCAATCTAGCAGTAATACTTGGTTTTTTTATTTTAATTTTATTTTTTAAAGTATTTTATTATTTTCCAGTTACATATAAGGATAGTTTTCAACATTTGTTTACACTGGCTTTTTAGTTCCAAATTTTTCTTTTCTCCCCCCTCCCTTCCCTCCCTCCTCCCCAAGATGGAAAGCAGTTTGATATAGGTTGTATATGTACAATCACATTAAACATATTTCTACATTAGTCATCTTGTGAAAGAAGAATCAGAGCACAAGGGAAAAAACCTCAAAAAAGAAGGAAAAAAACAGTCCAAAAGTAGAAACAGTATGGTTTAATCTGCATTCATAATTCAGTTCTTTTTTTCTGGATGTTGAGAACATTTTCTATCATGAGTTCTTTGAAACTGTTTTGGATCGTTGTGCTGCTGAGAAGAGCCAAGTCTATCACCATTGTTCATCCCACAATGTTGTTGTTACTGTGTACAATTTTCTCCTGGTTCTGCTCCTCTCAGTCAGCATCAGTTCATGTAAATCCTTCCAGGTTTCTCAGAACTCCTCCTGCTCATTGTTTCTTATAGCACAATAGTATACCATTACATTCATATACTACAAACTTGCTTTAGCCATTCCCTGTTGATGGGCATTCCCTTGATTTCCAGTTCTTTGCCACCACAAAGAGAGTTCTAAATCTTGAGCCCATTTTGACCTTACAGTCTAATGGGATGCTGACTGAACTAGAAGTTAAGAAACTTGGGTCACAATTAGCATCTCAACTGAGCTGGTACTTAACCAGTACCACCAACATTTTCCTATAGAAATGGATGACAGTTTTGATTTTGGTAACCCTAGTTCTGTCATTAGTGAGCTAAGGCAAGTCCTTTAAACTCTTGGGGCTCAGTCTCTTCATCCATAAAATTATCTGGAGCCAATCAATTAACTTCTCTGAATCTATGGTCTTTCACCTTAAAATGGGAAAGCTGGACTAATTCGGGGGTTCCCAACCTTTTCATCGTCTCATACCACTTGGGACTCCGTACATTTTCCCAACCTTGTACTTAATACGAATGAAAGTAATCTTTAGAGTTTACTGTGGATATGACTGTGAGAAATAAATTATTTTAATATATAATTTTAATTTAATTAATATAATCAATTTATTTTAAATTATTATTTAATTGACTCAATTATAATTAAATTATAAACTATCTTATTTCTCATGGTCATATCCATGGTAAAATCTACAAATTACTTTAATTCATATCAATTATCATTTCATATAATATTATATCTAGTTTATTAGCATTACTATATTATTACATATTATCACTAATTATCATAATCGCTTTTTAGAGATCAATTGCAATAATATAATATCATTATTTGTCTAATATTCTCTCTCCTTTTGATATAAATTTTGTTCAGCATGTGTATACCCCAAGTTGGGAGCCCCTGGACCACATGATCTTGAAGTTCCCTTCTGGCTTCATTATTCTGTCATCCCTAGGAGCTTCTGTATAATTTATGCTACTAGTAATTATCTTCTAAACAATAATAATAGGTAGCATTCATATAATAAAAAAAGATATAGATAATGAAATGTAATATATTTGATGTCATAATGTTTTAAAATTTCAAAAGCACTTTACAAATATTAATTCATTTGATTGTCACTACAACCCTGAGAAATAGGTTATAATTTTTACATTTTACAGATGAGGAAACTGAAGTTGATAGAGATTAAATGACTTGCCCAGGATCACACAACTAGTAAGTATCTGAGGTCAAATTTGAACTCAGGTGTTCCTGACTCTAGGCCCAGAGCTCTATCCACTGTGCTAATTGAATTTCGTTTTTTATATCCTTAAAAAGGAAGTGGGATCTTTTTTTGAGTAATGGTTTTTAAATTTTAAATTAGTTCTATATCTAAGATTCATAAAATAAGTTCAATAGATGAGTTGATCTGTTTTATTTTCATTGTGAGTCCCTTTTCCTTTTTCTAATTATTTTTTCTTTTTCTAAATATTTCCCTTTTTACTGGCCCTTATACTTTTTTTAATCTCTTAGGGAAAAGAAAGGGATGACTTCTTAAAAAAGGATAATGATACCAAATTTACTGCCTGCCCTCCCTTAGGAGCAAGGCACTAAATAGATATAGAAATCCATATATGAATAAATCAGAGCCTGCTGTGTTTCAAAAGAGCACATTGACCAGGATAATGAGGGTGTATTATCCTCTGCTGTGTTCAAAAAGGGATCATGGGATTTTTAATGACAACTTAAAGGGAGAGGAAGGAAGAGAAAAATAGAATGATTTCGTAGATGTAAAAACAACCCACCAACAACTGAAAAACTAGGGAATAGAGCCTCAGAAAGCCCCAAAAGAAAGAGAAAATGCTTCTCTCAGTGATCTTTCTTTTATCTTTGCACATAAAAAATGGGCATCTGTGTTCTCAAAGGATATTTGAATAGACATAGGATTAGAAGGTTTTCATACCACCCCTTCCAGAAATGAAGTAATCCTTATTCAAATAATATAAGTTCATATGGGATAAATTAGTCATAGATGGAGAACCGAATATAAAGGATCTCTGAGGTCATTTAGTGTAATCCTCCTCCCATTTTATAGATGAGGGAACTGAGGCCCAGGGAAGTTAAGTGACTCTTTAGAGTTATACAGGTAATGTCAGAGGGAAGATCTGAACCCAGGTCAATCATTTCCAGATTCCAGGCTCTTGCCACCCCTGTGTTCCAAACTGAAGACAAGAAAAAACTGTGGCCCAGAAGGGTTTAGCCATTTAGCCAAAGTCATGCATTCAGTTAGCTGTAGTTCACCTGGGAAGAGGGCCAGTGTGGGCATTTGTTTTGCTTGATTATGCATATTTGTTACAACCCCCCCCACACACACACCTGAAAAGGGAATGAAAAAATAAATAGTACTTCGCTGAAAAAAAATTCAAACAAATAAACAAATAAATACCAGGAGCCCAAATCTCGTGCTGAGGGTTAGAGAAGATAATCTCAATGTTCTTTCCTCTATGATTCTAATATGTGTGGAAAATTTAACAAGGCTGGATAAATAATGTGTGTGTGTGGTGTGTGTGTGTGTGTGTGTGTGTGTGTGTGGTGTGTGTGTGTGTGTGTGTAGGGCCTCTAGTAGGTTGGGTGGGACCCTTCATGATAGATTTTTTAGGAGGCTATGAATGACAGAGAGTCAAACAAGATTGGCAGGTGTGGCAGGTGGACTTCCTTGTTCCCTGGAGGGAATTCCTGAACTGATGAAAACACAGATTATTTGAGTATATAGTACTTTAAGTAGCAACCTAGCAGCAGTGCTTAATATACTAAACAGATTAATTCCCCAAAGAATAAAGGCTGAATTATGGAATTTAAGGGTTTTTTTTTTCTTTTCTGGTTCTTTCAAGACCTTAAGCTGTCAGGTAGGATTTTAAAGTACTATAGAAACCAAACAGTTCAAGTGGATTAGTAATTATTCTGTCTCCCTTCCTTTCCCCTTGCAAGGAATTAGAGTTAGAGTTAACCCCCAAGTAAGATTTTTAGTTTCCTGGCCACTTTTAAAAAAAATGTATGAAGATTAAGATAAAGAAAGAAGGATAGTATTCACAGTTTTTTTGTCTCCTGCTTATTATCTTGGATTCCAATATCAGGATACCTCCAAGGACCTTGGCCAAATCACTTTATATTTTTGGACCTCAGTCTGCTCCTCTGTAAGGGAACTAAGCCGAGTGTTCTCTAAGGTACAATTTAGCCCTGACAATCTGTAACCCTCTAAATTCTTTTTCAATTCCATAGAAATCTGTGCAGTTTAACCTGAAGAGAAATGAATGCAAATTATTGTAAGGGGGGAAAAATCACCCCCGGCCCCCCCACTTCCAACAACAAAACCCAGGCATACTGTGGAACTCTATCCAAATCAAATGAGAAAAATCCAGAAAATTATTGTCCCTTGAAAATTTTCACTAATACTTATTTGATTACTCACCAATATTAAAATTTTCAGGATATTCTAATTTGCTTTTCTAATTTTATAATCAGGGTAAATACATTTATTTAACTGGCCTAACCTTCTCTATCATTCATTTGTCTTGATTTTTCAAAATTCATGGTAGTAACTATATACAATGACCTATCTGCTTTCTTACAAGGATACATCTAATTTGAGGACACTGATGATTAGATTCCAATATCTAGATATCCCCTCCTGTTCCTTTTTGTCAAAAGCACTTTCTTTTTTTCTTTCTCTCTCTTTTTTCTTTGTTTCTCACTCCCTTCCTTCCTTCCTTCCTTCCTTCCTTCCTTCCTTCCTTCCTTCCTTCCTTCCTTCCTTCCTTCCTTCCTTCCTTCCTTCCTTCCTTCCTCCTTCCTTCCTCCCTCCCTTCCTTCCTCCCTTCCTTCCTTCTTTGCTCCCTCCCTCCCTCTGTCTCTGTCTCTTTCTTTCTCTCTTTTTTCATTGCAGATTTGCAGCCAAGGAAAATTGAGCCAGGAATCATTTAATATGTGAATAATTTAAAGCCTTAAACCACTTTCCTCTAAAATATGCAGATAATTAGAGAAGAACCATTCTGAAGGCTTCTGCTTTCTAGGTAATTGTCTCTGTTCTATTCACTTTGTCCAAAGAGAAGCATTTCCAGGCTAAATGCATTGTTTGCTTCCACATGGGAGCTGGAAAGAATCAGTGACAGCCAAATCAGGAGGGTTTTGCACAGAATAGTCTTCTCTAAACAGCAAAAACAAATGTGTTTTTTGTTTTTTTATTTGTTTGTTTTTTTTTAATTTTTGCAGGGCAATGAAGGTTAAGTGACTTGCCCAGGGTCACACAGCTAGTTAAGTGTCATGTGTCTGAGGCTGGATTTGAACTCCGGTACTCCTGAATCCAAGGCCAGTGCTTTATCCACTACGCCACCTAGCTGCCCCCTTTTTTGTTTTTTTAAAGGCTGATACAATGTTTAATAAGTGAGGAGGCCACCATAGGTATCAGTTTGTATCTATGTTTTTATTGCCTTATTTTAAGGTAGAATCCTGTATTTTTAGATATTGATGAGACTTTGGTCTAGCTCCTCTCCCCATTGTGTACACATACACACATACATATATACAAATGTGTGTGTGTGTGTGTGTGTGTGTGTGTGTGTGTGTGTGTAATATATATTAACAAGCATTTATTAAGTACCAATTAGGTTCCTGGAATACAAAGACAAAAATGAAACAATTCCTGTCCTTAAGGAGATCAATTCTATCAGGTCTTTTTACATATTATTCCCTACTATAAACTCTCTGGATTAGTCATATTGACTTAATTATTGTTCAGAATACATGGTTTTCCATTTCCTACCACCAAGTCTTTGCCTTGGTTATGTTCTCGACTTCGAATTCAATTCCTCTTTACCTCTGCCTCTTGAAATGCTTGCTTTTTCCTTTTAGACCCAGTTCAAGAGACAACTTTTACTATACATGAAATGTTTCCTGAAGAGGGAAGGTTATGGAGTTCTTTAAAAGCTAAACAGAAGATTTTATATTTGAAAGTAGTTATCTCTAGGTAAACATCTCATTTTTATCAACTGTGGAATGGTTCTCACACCCCCCCCATCAGACATAATCACTTTCTTCTTGATGTTCTCTAGATTGTCAATGACTCTCAAAATGTGGTATCCAGAACTGACAACAATACTCCAGCTTTGAATGAATGAAGTACTAATTAATCACCTAATATATGTCAGGTACCAGGCTACGTGCTAGACACACACACACACACACACACACACACACACACACACACACACACACGAAAGTCCCCAATAAGGGGAGATAACACATAATGAAGAGTGCTGGCCAAGGAGGGCTATTTTTGTCTGGGTATTGACATGGATGCATGGTAGAGACATAGGACCATCGATTGATTTATTCTTTCCAGGATTGGTAGCATGACTCTAATTACAATTCCCAGATCGAGAGAAAGAAGGTGGGAAGTAGAAGCTAGAGTGACAGGAAGGAGGTTGGAGAGTAACATGATGGTACGGTGGACTACATTTGGAGACTTTTCACCAATCATAAGTCTAGTTAGTGCCAATTATGGTATCATTATTTTTGTTGTTGTTGAGTAATTTCAGTCATGCCTGACTCTTTGTAACTACATTTGGGGTTTTCTTGGTAAAGATACTGCCATTTCCTTCTCCAGCTCATTTTACAGATGAGGAAACTGAGATAGACACGGTTAAGTGACCTGCCCAGGATCACACAGCTAAGTAACTGTCTGAGGCTAGATTTGAACTCGGGGAGATGTTTCTTCCTGATTCCAACCCCAGTGCTCTATGCCTTGCAGCTCCCAGCTGTCCATGATACCTTCAGTGTTCTATTAATTCAGGTTAAAATTACTTTAGGATCAAGCAGCCACTTTACATAGTCTGATATTGTTAGCAACTAAAATTCAAAGGTCTTTTCATACAAACTCTATCAAGATGTTCTTCCCTGTTCAGTATTTGTTCAATTGATTTTTTTGGTCCTTAAATGACAGAATTCATATTCATCTCTATAATATTTCATCTTGTTGATGTCTGATCAATCCATCCCCCACACTGTGTTTGTAGTACATAGAGATAGCTCTGATGCCTGTTTCTATTAGCCATCATATTAGTTCTCCTTGGCATGAGGAGGTGAGAAGCTACATATATGCTTTATTGCAGTTGTATTCTAAGTTTGTGTTCATTCTTTACATTAACTCTCTGTATTTTTATGAGAGAGTGGATCTGTTTCTGGGGAAAATGTTTCATAGTTACTATTCCTATTATCTTAATAAGTGCCTTTGCTTTGAGTAAATTGTGTCTCTTGGCTGATGTATGGGGAAGGTCACCAGTGAGAGCTTGTTAGCATTGATGTTTATAAGTAGACAATCAGAGAGTGGGAGTGGAAGCCATCCCCTGGGGAAGTAGCTCAGAGTTAGTTACATAGAAACTTCGAAACTTGTTTCTGTCATCTATCCATCATATTAGCTTGCTTTAGCATGAAGAGTTTAGAACCCTTTTATTCATTTTATATGTTCTTACCTTCTTACACACGTAAAGGAAAATGATTGATCCCAGTGGACATTAGGAACTAACCATTTTCCCCAAAGGAGTAATAGGAACAAAAGTTATTTAGAAGTCTTGAGATGAAGTCTTTCCTAACCTAGTAGGTGTTGGCTTCTGTGAAGGGATTAAAACTATGGAGGAGAATGTGGAAAAATAAGGCAAGGTTTGGTATTTCCTGGCTTATTTAGGATTATAGGATTTAGAGTTGAAAAAAGTTTAGAGTTCATCCAGTCTAGCTCAATTTGTGACATAAGGTTGAATTTGAATAGAATCAGCTGTAGGTTCTTGGAGTATTTTAAGAAGAGAGAAATATTTCTGTAAGGTATAGGGGTTTTGTCTTCTCTATGTCAACACCCATTTTACTTGGGAACTAGAAGTGGGAAGGTAAGTGGGTGAGCAGTGTCAGAACAGATAAAAAGAATGCAATTTTTGTTTAAGACACAGGTGACAAATATACAGCCTGCCTCAGTGTGCCATGAGCCAGATTAAAATGTAATTGGGAAATATTTAACAAAATAAGTAAAAATACAACAAAACACTTATAATATCATAATTTAAAAACTAAGTCAACGTGCAGCTCCCAGGGGTCCTTATGTATGGACTAGTGACCACCATTGCTATTTGAGTTTGACACCACTGTTGCCAAACACCAGATAGGCCTCTGAGCTTAATGGCTACCTCTCTGGTTCTCCTCAGTTCTTCTCACAGAGGTATACTGCCAGAAGACTCAGCTTTGGCTCAGTGTCTTAGAATGTGGCTCAAATTCTCTGTTTCATCTTAGTCTATCGTAGACAATATGAAGATTATCACTGACTCATCAATTTATCAAAATGGCAGCCTCCATTCCCATTAAGAGTTGTATCTCTTTCCTAATTTCACATGGACCAAGGGATATGCAGTCTTACTGTATATTTATGAAAGGGCAGCTAGGGGGCACAACCCGAATTCAAATCTAGCCTCAGACATTTGCTAGCTATGTGATCCTGTGCAAGTCATTTAACCCTGTTTACCTCAGTTTCCTCATATGTAAAATGAGATGCATAAGGAAATGGCAAACTACTCCAGTATCTCTGCCAAGAAAATCCCAAATGGGGTCACAGTGAGACACAACTGACAGTACTGAACAACACCACATTTACTAAACGGAGTAGAAAATAAAAGATGCAATAATAAAACTCCCAGGTGGTTAGCATCCTAAAATTTGTCTAAAGGTCTGAATTCTCAATTTCTCAGCTACTGTAGGTACAGGCTAAAATCTGAGTTTTTCACTTCACCAAGGGGACAGGTAAACAAAAGGCTGCTTTTTGAGGTTATCAATCACATCACACACACTAACGGACATATACACATATATGTACACACACACACACACACACACACACAATATAAAAGTCTCAAAGTGGGAGAAGGAACTGTTTTAACATTGAGCTCAAGGCAGTTGCCCCAGTTTGATTCATATAGAGCAAGTATTCTCTTCCTGGCAGATCCACAAGTGAAACTTGGAGCCCTATCTATATTCATTGGACATTTTCTCCATCATTTCCAACATTACCCTGTATTTTTACTGCAGACTTGGTATCCTAAGTCAGTAGCACCATTCTCCAATCTCCCTGCCAATGTTGCAACTCGGGTATGTTTTTTCATTCATCCTCTTCTTGTGAGTTTTCTGTAATGTGGTCTCTTTTATTTTAAAAGTCCCACGGAGGTACAACATTACACAACTTGTGAAGCTCCCTTTATATTAGAATATTCAGGCAAATAAGCTCCTCATTCCCTGAACTTCTGCTTCTTTCTAACCCCTACAGATGATCAGAAAATGAAAAGAAAAAGCATCCTGTGCCTTATGGCCACCAGGTATTCTGTTCCCATTTCCTTATACCTGAATATAATACACAGAAACCGGGGGCTTTCCTCATTTAATTGTGAATTTTAGACCTTTGAGAAGTTTTCCCCTCTCCTCCTCCCCTCCCAACACCATAACCTCCACGAATAGTAAAATATAAAAGGAAAAGAAACAACCACACATATTCCCTTTTCCTTTTACCTCTCCTCCCACCCCCACCCCCACCCCTCAACAGCATACTAGCTAATGTATTCAGTCTAAACAAAACCTTATCCTGAGCTGCCTGGTGACTATCTGGCTTTGATCTATTCAGCAGATGGCCAACTCCGGAATTTTCCTTCACTTATCATGTTATTACAGTTTTCTTTCTACTCTTAAAGTTTTGTTTTATACCCATGCGATAACAAGTATTTTTACACCGAGATGCCTACAGGTTCACATGCTTCATAAAAGAACATAATTCATCTATTAGATTTTTTGAACAATATTTGAATCAGTAAAAAGAGCACATTTCTTGCAGCTATGTTAAAAAAATCTTACAACCAGATAAATCAAACAATTTGTCCATCAACAAACATTTATTAAATGTCTACTATGTTTCAAGAACTGCTAAACTCTGGCATGCAAATATAAACATTAAGACAATAGCTACTCTCAAAGAACTTCCATTTAATGGCAGGGGAAAGGAAACAAAGTAGAAAGTGGTTGAGACTATATATATATATATTATATATATACATACACATCTATAATATTTTATATATATATATATATATATATATATATATATATATATACACACACACACATACATACTCACACACTGAATAAACATATACAGAATAAAGAATAAGCACAGGACCAATGATTTCACTGACATGGGAAACTTGTTCTATTGACTCATGTTCTCTGCAATTAATATTCTTAGAGAGTTCCCTGGAGATACTGAGAGTGACTTGTCCAGGGTCACATAGCCAGTATATATCAGAGGCAAGATCTGAACCCAGATCTTCCTGGATTCAAGGACAACACTATCCAGTTATGCCATGAGAAACACAAAATATCATTAATAATAATAGTAATGATGATGATGATAACTAGCATTTATAGAGTGCTTTAAAGTTTACAAATCATTTTATATACCTTTTCTCATTTGATTCTCACAACAAACTTGCGAAAAAAACTTATTTTCATTTTACAAGTGAGGAAATTGAGGGACAGGGATTTTCAGTGATGTGCTCAGCATCACAAGCTAGTAAATGTCTGAGGCAGGATTTGAACACATCTCATGCTCTATTTTATTATTACAGCTTTCTAAAATACAAGATAGTTATGGAGGAAGGGCCCTGGAAGTTACAACAGGGATCATAAAAGACTCCATGTAGAAGACAGTGCTTGAGTTTCATTGTGAAAGAAGAAAAGGATTCTGTGAACAGAGGGGAGGAGAGAGTGCCTTCCAGGCATGGGGGACAGCCAAGTGTAAAAGCAAGGAGACAGATGGACTACTATATTTTTCAGAAAAGGGAGTAATATAATGTAGCTTGGAAATATAGGTTGGGGTCAGGTTGATGAGGGGTTAGGTTGTCAAATAGTGCAACTTATATTTTGTTCTAAAGGAAATAGGACACCACTGAATAGGGGAGTGACATGGTCAGAACTGCATGTAAGGAAAATCACTTTGACCATTAGGTGGGGGAAGGATTGAAGCAGAAGAGATAGATGAGATAGACTGATGAGAAAGACATTTCAGCAGTGCCGGTGAGATGTAATGAGGTGGTGGTTTCAAGTGGAGAGAAAGGGACATAGAGAGAGAAATGGTAAGACTTAGCAACCAGCCAGATATACAGAGTAAGAAAGTCTCAGTTGTGGAAGAAGGCAGAAAGGAAGTATGGTGGTGACTTTGGTAGACAGGACAGTTGGATCCAGGGTTCAGTACCTCTAAACACATTTGAAAAAGAAAATTTACACAAGAGATGGCAGCAATTAAAAAAGCACACAACACTTTAAAAGAACATGGTATTTTAGATTTTACAAAGTACTTACCACCCCCTCCCCAACAATCCAATCCTGTGAAGTTGTGTAAATATTATTATTATTATCCACATTTTAAAGAACAGGGAAATTAAATCTCAGCACTACAGTGTTTTTTCCAGGGTCACAGAGCTAGAAAGTGTTAGAACCAGGATTCCATTCTTGTTTGGGATTCTTTGGATGACTCAAATGTATGAATATTGTCCTTTATGGATTTCAAAGCACTTTACATACATTTAGTTCTCCGTGTCAACCCCCACACCAGGAAAGCCGGAGCAGTGCTAACGTCCTAGAAGAAAAACAAGTAAAGAAAATGGGTTTGATTGGGGTTCTCAAATTATAAGAAGGAAGAATGACTTGTGTAAATGAATGGAGAACTGGGGGCTGGAAACTCAAAGAAAGAACTGGGGCATTTTCTGGGTAAGACTGGGACATAGCTCAATTTGCATCCTTTTGGGTCAGAGGACAAACTTTTTGAGTGACCTTTGAAACTACTTTGTAATCCCAATTTCCCCCTTGCTTTTGTTTTCCTCTTGTCTATTCCTTTGCTGATAGTAAAAAATCCTTAGATAATGGCCAAGACTGCCTTAGGACCAGTAGGGTGGAACTTTCTTGCCCTTGAATCTCTGTCCCTAGTACGTGATGAGTGAGGGAAGGCAGAAACTTTGATTGGAAATTCTGAAGGGCAGCATAAACATACAGGAATCAGTCCTTGGGAGGAAGGGGGGAGGAAGGGGGAAGAAACTATGTGCCAGAGAAGCCTTTCTAGGAGTGAAAAATGCCCAAGCCTTCAGAAGTGTATTAACAATACAAATGCAAGTGAACTCTCACTAGTTAAAGGAAAATAAACAAAAGTCTTTGCTTCACAATAGGAGTCTGACAATCTTATTTTGATAACTTTGGAAGGTAACTTTAGGAAGGTTGGACAAAAACTCATTTTACTTATTTCATCTTAAAGCAGTTTAGTAATTTTTAAAGTCTCAAAATAGTTTTCTCCTTTGGAGGAGCAGGTTTCCAAATATGTAACATATTTATTTCGATTCAACAAACATCTACTGAGCATGGGGCTAGACACCGTCTGAGACTTAAAGACAATGAGAGCCTAGTTCCTGCCTTCATAAAATTTGCAGTCTCACTGGTCAATTTGAAACATAGTAAGGGAGAGAAGACATTTTTAACAACTCACTCTGAAGCAGAATGTGATTAGTGCTACAAGAGGTACAAAGTCCCATGGGAACAGAAAGGCAGAAGAGATCACACCGGTAAGAGCAAGCGTCCCATTTTGGTGAGCCATAGACTGGATCATTTGGATATGCCTGTCTGTTGGTTTCTTAACAGCAGAGCAGGGCTGCCCTGAAAAAGACTAGGTCAGAAAAATGACAGTAGATTGCAAGCAAAAACTGCTGGCAGATATTGGCCATGCTCTCCTTTCTCCCATTGGTGAGTTCCTTTGGGGACCTCCATTTTCGGGATGGATTCACATCAGCCATGCTTCATTGCCCCCCCAGCTGTGCTTTTCACTGTAAGGACTTTGTTGCCATCTTCCCTCCTTCTCCCAACTCCATTTCCAGCTTCCTTTTATTTGTTTTCTCCCATTAGAATGTAAGCTCCATGAGAACAGGAACTGTCCATATTTTTGTTTGTATTTGTACCTCCAGGGTTTAGCACAGTGTAAGCACTTAGTAAGCACTTTATAGCTTCCTATTACCTACCTCCTTACATGGGCAGCTAGGTGATTCAGTAGATAGAGTGCCAGGTCTGGAGTCAGGAAGACTCATCTTCCTGAGTTCAAATCTGGCCTCAGAAACTTATGCTATGTGACCCTGGGCAAGTCAGTTTGCCTCTGTTTTTCCATTTGTAGAATAATCTGGAGAAGGAAATGGCAAATCACTTTAGTATCTTTGCCAAGAAAACTCCAAATGGGGTCATGACAAGTTGGATCCAACTGAACAGTGATTGAACACCACCACCAACAACCACCTACTTACATACTCAGCTCATGTAGCAAATTCTGGTCCTTGACAGAATAAGAGAAAAGAAGAAGAGACTCAAGGCATATCCTAGGATAGAGAATGAATCAGAAAAGAGACTGAGGACAAGCGAGCAAGGGGAATCCCTTGGATTCCAGTGGTAATAGAGCCTAAGTAAAACAACAGGAGATGAGAGAAAAGACCCCTATTTCTTCTTCCCACTATGGTAATTAAGTTACGGTGCATTATGGGGACAGATCGTCCAAGGCAAATGCTGCCTCTGTGACCGTGTATCAGACTTATTCTGTTTTTCACCTTTCTTTTCTTCAAACACTAATGGAGTAGATGTTCTTTACCATATAATTATAAGGTCACAAAAGTAAATTTGATACCATCACAAGTATTTTAAAACAATATCTCCAGGTGCTATCAAAAGTAGTAGAGAGAGCATTCCAGGCAAAGGGAATAATGTGAACAAAGGTTCAGGAGCAGGAAAGCGCAAGACACTGGCTGGGGATAGTCAATATCTGTTTGACTAGAGCATGGAATTCTCATAGTAGAGTAATGAGAGATGAGGCTGTTTACAGCTAGGTGCCAGGCCATGGAAGGCCTCAATGCCAGGCTAATTAAGTTCAGTTGTTGTTCTGTAGGCACTGGAGATTTTCCAGTGAGTATTTAGTAGTGTTTTAGAAAGATTAATCTGGTGGAAAAGGACGAATTGAATAGTAGAGGAGCATCAGATCATGGTTTGGAGATAGAAAGGACCTTAGAGGCCATAAAGTCCAAAGCATTCATCTTACAGTTGAAGAAACTAAAGCACAGGTAAGTAAGTGACTTGCCCAGGGTCACACAACTATTAAATGTAGTAAGTAAAGATTTGAGCCTAGGTTTGAAAGTGGAGTAAAACATGAAGTTTTGGGGTAGCTAGGTGGCACAGTGGATAGAGCACCTGCCCTGGATTCAGGAGGACCTGAGTTTAAATCCGGCCTCAGACACTTAACACTTACTAGCTGTGTAACTGCTTCACACACACACACACACACACAAATGAATGAAGTTTTGAGCTTGGGTGACTGGGATATTGGGAGAAGGAAATGGAGAGAGTATAGGTAAGCTAGGAGTGGATACTATGTTTTGGAAAGAAAATGATCAGTTTAGTTTGAGATATTTTGACTTTGGGGTCATGGAAGATGCTTTCAAGAGAGGTCAAGGCTAGAGATAAAGATTTGGGAGTCAGACACATCATAGTGATTGATAATTGAAGCTTTTTAGGGTAGAAAAATCTTTAAGGAAGTCAAAGTAGAGAGAGAAGAACAAAACATTAAGAGCTGAAATTTGGGGGGTTATTTAGGGAACATGAGAAGGAAAGGGATCCAATGCTACAAACAGGTTAAAAAAAAACAGGAGTGGAAAAAGCAAGGAGTGATTGGAATTTTGCCAGAAGGCACCAGATTTTTTTAGGGATAGGGGGGTAGCGTGGGGTGAGGAAGGTGGTGATGTGGGTTCTCACTCCTTGGTAGAGAATGGGCCCACCTGCATCAACCCCATTATCTTGGCTTGGTCCTGATTACAGGTGCCCAGGGTTCTGTGGCAGTATCTTTTTCTGGGGGAGAAGGGAAATGTGCCTTCCCATACATAGCACCTTGCGTATCCTTAGCAGGTGGAATGACTGGGATCAGTGGGTGGGGGGTTGGGAGGAGGAATTAGCTTCTAAATCTGTGTGCTGGCTCCCTTCCTCCCCCACTACACTCATATACACATCAAGAGCAGAGAGACTGAATGCTATACCTCCTTTCCCTCTGTCTCCCGGGGGCTCAGCTTCCAGCACTGAGAAACTGCTTAATATGTGTCTGTAGACAAGTATAACAGCTGAAATGGCTCCTATCAAATAAATAATAAATTCTCTTCCCCACTGTAATCAATTGAGGGAATTTCGCCTCTGGGTCACAATTTGCAGAAGTCCTTGCACAGCATTTTCAAAAATTACTTTTTCAATTAAAATTGATTTTTCCTCTACCCCCTTCCCCATTATGGGGAAAAATGAAAACAAAATCCTCATAAGAAAATTAAGCAAATATAGTTTGGCCACATCTAAAAAATACATGTCTCATTCTGCATCCTGAGTCTCACCTCTCTGTTAGGTGATAGGTAGCCTGTTCCATCATCAGCCCTTTGGCTCCAGGCTTGTCACTGAGCTACTTAGAATGACAATATTGTTATTATTGTTCTGGATCTGCTCACTTCACTAGGCATTCTCCTCTTGGCTATGCTTCTGACTTGACAGACATCAAAACCGTGCCTCAGCTGTTGTCTTCACCCTGGAACTTCTCTCAGAACCTGGAGCTTCCTCCCTCTGGAATATATTTTAATCATGCCAACTCTTCTTTTTCCCCCATCGGCAAGTTCCTCTGGAGACCTCCATTTTGGGGAAGGGCCCAGGCTAGTTAACCTTCAACCCCCTCCTGGCTAGTCTTCTGATTAAATTTCTGGACCAGGTGGGTACCCTTTCCCCCCATTTTCAGCTCTTTTTATGTGTCATCTTCCTCCATTAGAGTATAAAGTCTTGGAGAACTGTTTGTCTTTCTTTTTGCTTGTATTTGTATCCATGGGGCTCAGTACAGTGCCTGGTACATCATAAGTACTTAATAAATACTTACTGCCTATCCGCCTCTGCATCAATTTTTATGTCTTCATAGGTTTCTCTGAAACCATCCCTTTCATCATTCTTCCAGCACAACAATATTCCCTTGCATTCAGATGCCATATTGTATTCAGCCATGCTCCATTTAATGGGCATCCTCTTAGTTTTCAGCTCTATGCCACTACAAATAGAATTGCTAAACATATTTTTGTACATATGGCTTGCACAACATTCTAATTAAAACCTTGGACCCAATTTAGCACCTTTGTACTTGGCACAGTGCATGCGCATGGCAAGCAAATTCCTATTTCCTTCTCTTTAGATCCCTGCATTCAAAACTGTTTTTCTGCCTTAGCAAAAATCCCTTTTTCTACTTTCTCTCCTCATTTCTTCAAATTCCATGAAAGATTTTTCTTTTGGAACCCTGTCCAAGACCGGCAACTTTTTATCTCACAACCCCTGACACACACAGGGTCAGGAAGAGTCCATAGAATGATAGGCTCCTAACTCTAGATCTGAAAAGTACCTTAGGGATCATTCAACCTCCTTCCCTCATTTTACAGAAGGGGAACTTAGGCCCAAGGAGTTTCAGTGACTTGCTGAGGTCATAAAGGTAGAAAGTCTCAAAGGGAGATAGTCTCAAAGGCCCAAGTCATATTCCTGACTCTTCATGACCACTTTCAGGGCTCTGCCACCATCCCTCAGTAACCACCTTCACTCCTTTGATGTTCACTACATCCTGTCCAGATCCTTCCCAATAAAGGTAGGACCTGGCTCACAGTCTTCTTCTCTACCTTTCCCAGGTTGGCCTCCCAGCTCCCAAACCCTTCAGCCCCCTCAGTCTAACTCAGCCATACAGCTCTGGTCAAAAAGAATGTGCCCTGCCACAAAGCAACAACAACAACAAACCAAAAAAAAGTTATAGAAAGGGGCAGCTAGGGGGCACAATGGATAGAGCACCGGCCCTGGATTCAGAAGGACCTGAGTTCAAATTCGACCTCAGACACCTGACACTTACTAGCTGTGTGACCCTGGGTAAGTCACTTAACACTCATTGCCCCACCCCAAAACTGAAAACAAAACAAAACAAAAAGAATGTGCCCCGGGGAAAAGAAGGTCACTTGATTTTGTGATTAGGAAGTCATTTGTGACCTTCACCGGTATAATTTTGGGTAGAGTAGCTAAAGTCTATAAACTGAGATTGAGAAGAAAGGAAATCTTAAATCCCAAGAACACCTTGATCTACAAATGATCTTTTTATCTCTCTGTCTTTCACAAGATCAGAGTCAGCTATTCTTAAATTAATTGAGAAAAATGAATAGATTGCAGATTCCAATTAATTTTGTCTCCTATTAACCAAGTAACTGTGTGAATGAACCTTCTTGGACATTTCTAGCCTTGCAGAATATCAGAAACTCCCTGGGGAAGTCAGCTCTGGCTTTATCTTGCTTGGTTCCAGGCCTTTATTACACTCCCCAGACATCTCCAGCCACACCACGGAGTATGTGTCTCTTCTCTTTTTCTCTCACCCTTTTTAGCTGCCCTTTTTTTGTTGTCTTCCCATATTTGAATGTGATCTCCTTGAGGGTCGGAACTGTCCTGTATGTTTTTGCTCATCTCCTTAGCATTTAGCAGTGTCTAGCCCATAGTGAATGCTTAATATAGAGTCTTTCTTTCTCTCTTTCTTTCTCTCTTTCTTTCTTTCTTTCTTTCTTTCTTTCTTTCTTTCTTTCTTTCTTTCTTTCTTTCTTTCTTTCTCTTTCTTTCTTTTTTCCTTCCTCCCTCTCTTCCTCCTTCCCTCCCTCCCTTCCTCTCTCCCTCCCTTCCTTCTTCCCTCCCTATCTATCTATTTATCTATCTATTATCTATCTATTTTTCTATTTGTCTATCTTTCTGTTAATGTATTTCTCTTTGATTTTGCAGAAAAAGAGCTGAAGATCTCTAAAAAATAAATCAATTTCCTTATTTGAATGAACATATTAGAAGGGTTATATAAAATATATGTAAACATATAGTTCACATTAACAAAGCTGAAGTATTTGATGACTTTAAATGCCCATTTTTGTAAATGAAATGCACTGGGGGTGAGAGAAACTTTAGATGAGAGTTAGATGTGAAGAAATTGGCACTATTCAGGCTAGAGAATATATAGGCGTGATTTAATTGTCCTCAGTATTTGAAAACCCTGTACCAAAAAGAGAATTCGACTGCTTTCCCTTTCTTCTAAGAGCTCATGAAGAAAGTTTACTTTAAATACAGGATCTTGGATGGAGGCTGAATATGAGGAAGGATTTCCTAACAGTGAGAATTGTTAAAAGCCAGAAAGGATACCATGGGAGTTTGTGGAATCCTTTGGTGGGCTTTAAAAATAGAACAGATTCTTATTTCTCTGGGATTAAACCACTTAAGTATCCTCCTGTCTGAACAAAAGAGTAAACGAAATGATTTCTCAAGGTGTCTTTCTGCTTAATGATTTCTCTCTGACTAGGCACACTAATTACTCCATGGTTCTGGCTATTGCTCAGAGGACTATAATGAAGAAATCGTTTTTACAGCATGCTAGGTTAAAAGTAAACACTTGCACAATTTTGCTTGGGAGTTTAGAATTTAGTTTTATGCTCTTGATCTAGTTTATTGGGTCAAAGACATATCATAGATTAAGAAATTATGTTGGGAGAAGCTTATATGTTATGGCTGGTGTTAAAGAGTAACATAATGACTGTTGTTCCTCTTTCATTTTCGAAGAGGACCAATGACATCACAAGGTAATTTCTTGACTTGCACGTGAATTAGATTTAAGTGAGGCATAGCTGTGCAATGTCTTCAGCCTCATTCTCTTACAGAACGACTGAAGTCCATTGGCAAGACAAAAGTCAAGATGACTGACGATGGCTTGGGATGGAGCACATGACCTTAGCATCTTTGATGTCTGACCAAGCTCTATGCTCTCCACAATGCTTGCTTCAGCTGCCTTCATGGCTGTTGGAACAAATTATTCTCATCCCCCAGTTTCAGCAGTGAAAGTCTTCACATGCTTGGAGTAGACATCCCCCTAACTCACTGAAAAGTTTGAAGCTGGCTGGTTATCCTCGACCTGGTTTAGCCCATCTACTAAGGCAGTTTCCCAGCTGTTGCACCTACTATAGCTAATTTATTGACTAAGTTAGGATTAGCAAAATATTCCTGAAGGCTTTTTTTTTTTGGCTTTAAATCACTATAGCATTACTGCTAAAAGCAAAAATGAATTATTTAGAGAATGACTACATCAGCAACTCTATTAGATGCAATGTAGTATAAATTCAATTTAAGGGATGGAAACAGAATCAAAGCAGTGGGTTTATTTACAATGATCCTCAATGAACATGAGATGTACACTAAATGTGGAACAAATATCTCTAGGGCTCTCAAACCCTGGACATGTTGCTGTGCTAAGAGTTAGTCAAGAATCTTAGGGGGGGAGGGAGGGGAGGGAGGGAGAAAAATTTGAAACTGGAAATCTTATATAAATAAATGTTGAAAACTATCTCTCCATGTAACTGGAAAATAATAAAATACTTTTATTTAAAAAAAAAGAATCTTAGACCTGGAAAGAATCATAGTATCATAGCTCTAGAGCTTGAAGGGATCTTAGATGTCATCTAGTCCAGCCTAATTCTCCAGAAGAGAAGGTTCCAGAGGTGACCTGGTATATGCAACTAGAACTCAAAAAAAAAAAAAAGAATTCCTTTTATGACATTCCCAGAAAGTAGACATCCAGCTTCAAATTATAGGAACTAACCCCCTCATTTTATAGATGAGGAAGCTGAGGTCCCAGGAGGTTAAGTGATTTGCCCAAGGTAGACAGTGGCAGAACCGGGATCTGAATACAAGAAGTCTTCTGATTTTAGATGCATATTCTTTTTTTTTAAGTGAGGCAATTGAGGTTAAGTGACTTGCCCAGGGTCACACAGCTAGTAAGTATTAAGTGTCTGAGGCCAGATTTGAATTCAGGTCCTCCTGACTCTAGGGCCGGTGCTCTATCCACTGTGCCACCTAGCTGCCCTGATGCATGTTCTTTTTGATATACCAACTTCTTTTGCTTGGAAACTTTCAATGACAAGGAGTGTGCTACCTCTTGAAATTATCCATTTACTTTTGGACGGCTCCAACTATTAGGATGTTTTTCCTGATTTCAAGTTTGAATTTGCCTTTAATTTTTTTTTTTCAATTTAAACCTATTGCTCCTAGTTTTGCCACCTGGGAACAAGAATAAGTCTAATTCTTTTTCTATGTGATAGCATTTTAAACACTTCAAGACAACTAGAAGGTCCTCTCCTTCCCCCTCCCCCGCCCCCATTTTCTCTTCTTCAGGTTAAAATCTCCAATTCCTTTAAGCAGTCTTTATATGGCATGGATTTGAGGTCCTTCACCATTTTGGTTGGTCTCCTTAGGACATTATCCAATTTATCAACATTCTTCCTAAACTGTGGTGTCCATAAATGAACATGATGCTACATATGGGTTCTGATCAGGCATAGTAGGGAATTTACCTCTTTATTCTTAGAAGCTCATTAACTTTTTTGACCACCATATGACATCTATTGATTCATACTGGGCTTAGTATACTCAAACCTCCAGATCTTCAAACAAACAACTGTCTCCCCATGTTTTTCCCAGCTCATACTTGTGAAAATGATTTTTGAAACCCAAATGTAAACTTTACATTTATTACAATGAGATGTTCTCTTATTTGCTGAAGCCTAAAATTCTAGGTGTTTGAAATCTTCTCATCCAGGGTGTTAGTTCTCTTTTCCCAATTTTACATCATAAATTTGAAAGTCATGCTTTCTAAGGCCTTAAGTTATAGATAAAATTGTTAAGCAATACAGGGCCAAATATAGATCACTGGGGCATTCTATGAGAGACGTTCTTCCAAGATGATATTGAATCATTGATGACAGCTCTTTGAATATGGCCTATTTTTGAGTCTGTCTCATTTGGGTGGGGCAGTGCTGGGCCTGAAGTCAGGAAGACTCATCTTCTTGAATTCAAATCTAGCCTCACTTACTAGCTGTGTGACCCTGAGCAATTCACTTAACCCTGTTTTCCTCAGTTTCCTTATCTGTAATATGAGCTGAAGAAGGAAATGGCAAACCACTCTAGTATTTCTATCAAGAAAACCTCAAATGGGGTCATGAAGAGTTGGAAATGACTGAAAAACAACTAAACAATAGGAAAAATTATACTACAATTTAGCCCACATCTTTCCATCATTTCAACAAGAAAAGCATGAGATTCTTTTTCACTCACTTTGTTAAAATCTCGGTAAACTATGTTTATAAAAGTATGATGTAAGCCAGTCAAAAAAGGAAGTAAGATTAGTTTGGCACTAACTCTTCTTACTGAAGTCTTGCTGGTATTTCGTGATCATTTCTTCTTTTTCTAGATGCTTACTATCTCTTTATTGATATGTCCTAGAATTTTGATAGGAATAAAGTCAATCTCAGTGGTCCAGAGGCTGCAGTCTCTGTTATTTTCCTTTTCTTAAAAACCCAGATAGCATTTGTTCTGTCCCTCAGCACCTCTTTGGTTCTTCAGCATCTTAAAAATATCATTGAATGACTTTGTACAGTGATGGCCACCATTTCTTACAGTGTCCCATGATGTAGTTCACATTGGTCAGGTGCTTTCTTTTTGTAAATAATTTTTGAAATTCTGGTTTTAACAAAACAAACACACACAAGAGATTTTCATATACAAAATAAAAGAGGAAAAGAGGGTTATATGTGAAACCATGAAGCTTGCTTTAAAATATATACTAAATTCAATATGTGACTTTCAAAACTGTTCTGGTTGCCCGTGTTTCTTTTGAATAGCCAGGGACTTTATTACTATCTCTTTATCTTGGGTAGCAATTCCTTGTTGGTCATTTTTATTCTGTACTTTTTGTCCAAAGGTCATTCTTTTTGGAAGTCTGTCAGTCAATCAATAAGCATTTATTAAGGGCTTACTATGTGGACAGGAAATTTGCTAAGTTCTTGGAACACAAAGAAAGGCAACAATCTGTCCCTACCTCGAAAGAGCTCACACTCTAATGGGAGAGACCACTATGTCCATACAAGATATATACAATGTAAGTGGAATGTAATCTCAGAGAGAAAGCACTAGAAATAGGGGCTGGGAATGACATAAACAGTTTCTTGCCTTAAGGCTTAATAATCTTTAGGAATGTTTTCTAGGTTCCTCCACTCAGTAGCATTTTTTCTCATGTAAATGGGAATGGTACCCAGCACATTGTTTAGTTATTCAATTATGTCTGACTCTTTGTGACTCTGTGGATAATACTGTCCATGGGGTTTTCTTGGCAAGGATGGTGGAGTAGTTTGCTATTTCTTTCTCCAGTGGATTAAGGGAACAAAGGTTAAGTGACTTGTCTAGGTTCATTCAGTTAGTAAGTGTCAGAGAATGGATTTGAACTCAGGTCTTCTGGATTCCAGGTCCAGCACTCTATCCATTGAGCCATCTAGTTGCCTCCTGCCTGGCACATAGTAGGCACTTAATAATGCTTGTTTCCTTCTTTCCTCATCTAGCTATGGTTTCCCATTTTGGTCTTATGAATTGATAATTGAAACCTAATTGCAGAACTTTATACTTGTCCCTTTTAAATTTCATCTTAGTAGTATTGTCCCATCTTTCTAGCTCACTGGTATTAAATTCAGCAAGTATTTATCAAACATATAAGACACAGTGCTAGTTCAAGGGATACAATGACAAAACCAAGATACTTCTTCATTCAAGAGATCTCCTTTGTCTTATTCAACACAGTAGCTATCCTTTCCAATTTTATTCTAACTGTAAACTTTAAAAGTATGTCACTTATGTTTTCATACAAATCATTGATATAGAGCAAGGTCTCAATTAGTGTGAATGAATTCCGTGAAGTGGTAATATTATTTGAATTCAGACTATTAGAAATTATACATGTATATGCAATATATGGTTACTAGTTATAGAATATGGTAATTGGTTCCAGCTCAATGGAAATATATAATGTTTACTCAAATAATAATTGGGGCTTAAATGTAAATGTTGAAGATTTGCCTCCAAAGTGTCACAAGAGCCTAGATTTAGGGCTAGAAGAGATGTACAACCTCCTCATTTTCAGTTGAGGAAACTGAGGCCCAGAGAGGTGAAGTAACTTGCCCTACGTCATGCAGATCATAAGTGTCAGAGGCAGGATTTGAACCCAGATCTAGTGACATGACCAATTCATTACTACTTTTTATGTCCAATAATTTATTCTTCTAGGAATCTTCCCAATTATAATCCAGGCTATATAGCTCCATTTTATCGATTAAAACATCTATGTTAAATGTCTGGCTGAGATACAGGCATGCCATGTCTACTGCATTCCTCTGATTTACCGGTCTGGTAACACTATAGAAAAAGGAAATGAGGCAAGTCTGAAATGATCTCTTCTTGTTAATTCTTCTTGCTTATTCTTAGGGATTACCATTTCCTTTTCTATGTGTTCCCAGACCATCTCTTAATTTTTGTTTTTTTAAACTTACAGGAAGTAAAATTAGATTACCATCCTGTGGTTTGGAGAATCCATTTTCTTCTCCTTTTTGACAAGATTCCTGATATTAAGGAAGTGGTATTCTAAAAAGATACATGCTCAGACCTGTACTGAGTGGTTGGATTAGCTTGGAGTTTTGAGTCACTTCTCTTATGACTTATTGGACAGTCTGCATGTTAAAGTGTGGAGACTAGTTTTGGATAAACTTCCATTCCATACAATACTAACTGTTTTCCAGAGATCATAAATGCTTTTTTGTTTATCCACCTCCTTCCACCATTAAAAAAATCTTCTAACAAACAACAATACATATAAGCTGAAAATATAAATATTTAAATATTAATTTTTCTCTAACAGGAGAGTACTGGTGACAGGAAACAAACTCCTCCTTCATTTTTGTTCTCATCATTGGATAAGTAACAACGTTTCTGAGCCTCATTTTATTGTTGTTGTTTAGTTGTTCAGTCATGTCTGGCTTTTTGTGACCCTGTGGACCATAGCACCCTGGGCCCTTCTATCCTTCACTGTCTCTTGAAGTTTGTTCAAGTTAGTGTTTGTTGTTTCCATGACACTATCCATTCATCTCATTCTCTGCTGTCCCCTTTTCCTTTTACCTTGAATATTTCCCAGCATCAGGGTCTTTCCCAATGAATCTTGTCTTGTCATTATATGGCCAAAGGATTTAAGCTTCGATTTCAGTATTTGACTTTCCAGTGAATAACCTGAATTCATTTTTTTAAGTACTGACTGATTTAATTCAAGGGACTCTCAAAAGTCTTCTCCAGTCTTCTTCGAATTGGCAATTTGAAAGTGTCAATTCTGTGGTGCTCAGCTCTCCTTATAGTCCAGTTCTCATAGTCATATGTTGCTAATGGGAAAACCACAGCTTTGCCTGTACAGACTTTTGTCAGCAAGGAGATGTCTCTGATTTTTACTATGTTGTCCAGATTTGTCATAGTTTTTCTTCTAAGGAACAAGTGTCTTTTCATTTCATTGCTGCAGTTGCCACCTTCAGTGATCTTTGAGCCCAAGAATATAAAATCTAGCATTGCTTTCCTTTCTTCTCCCTCTGTTTGCCAGGAAGTGATGAAATAGTTGCCAGGATCTCAGTTTTTATGATGTTAAGCTTCAAGCCAGCTTTTACACTCTTCTCTTTCACCCTCTTCAAGAGGCTTCTTCACTGTCTGCCATCAGAGTGGTATCATCAGCATATCTGAGATTGTTATTATTTCTCTCATGGCTTTTGATGCAGCCAGCCTGGCATTTCACATGATGTTCTCCCCATATAACTTACATTAATAAGGTGACAACATATAGTCTTCTCATACTGCTTTTTCAATCTTAGACTGATAATTCCATGTTTGGTTCTACTATTGCTTCTTGACCAGCATACAAGTTCCTCAGGAACAAACCCAGTTTGTAAAATGAAGCAGTTGTATTAGATGATCTCTAATATCTCTTTTGCTTCTAGATCCTAATATCATCACAAAACTTGATAAAATGGAGGACATCACCAGTCCCTGGAAGAATCTGTTACTTTAGGAATTTAGCTGCTCAATTGGTAGGGTAGGGTAGGGCAGAGATGTCAGACTCACAGCTGAGCATAAGGGAACCATATTACACATGTAATTGGCAACTGTTTAACAAAATGTGCCTGCCTCAGAGTGAGGAAGACCCGGGTTCAAAACATGTACTGTGTTTTTCTGGGAGTTCCACTTAATCAATATTCATGTAACTCTCTTAAGACTTTCCATTGCAGAGCAGTTGCTGACTTGTATTGATAGAAGGAGTGAACTCACAAAGAAATTATGTGGTACTGGACCCAAGCCAACAAAGAAAATAACTGGTGAAAAGATACTGCAACTCTCATATACTTAAAAGAAAATAAGTTTTAAATCGCAACAGAAGTCAGGGGTGTTAGAATAGTTGCAAAAGTTGTGCTGGCTAGTTTGGAAGGACATGATATTATAAACTCTATGAGGATTTCATCCTGATCCACAAGTACCCATGCCAGTATTGGGATTGGTGAGTCACCATGACTCCAGACCTTCAGAGAATACATGTAGGGGTGTAGGAGATTTCGACCTCCCCATACCCTCTCTTTCCAACCATTCACAACTATATGAAAACTTGCTCCAAAGCACCAATCATAAGAGAAATGCAAATCTTAAGAGTCCCGAGGTTCCATATCACATGCCTTGAAAGGAAAAAAGATGACAAAGATGGGAACAGTCAAAATTGGAAGGTCTATAGAAAGTCAAACATGATGATGGCTTTTAGTGGAACGGCAAAGAGACCAACCATTTGGAAGGCAATTTGGAATTATGCTAAGAAAAAGGATAAATACCTATAACTTTTGACTCAGAGATTCCAATGATCTGAATATGCCCCAGAAATAGTCTTCCTATACACCAACATTTTTATATCAGATTTTTTTTTGTAGTAGTTAAGAACTGGAAAATAGTTAAACAAATTGTGATACATGAATTAAAATATTAATAGCTAATACTTATATGGGACTTTGAGCCTGTCAAATTATTTACATACATTATAGAAAATATATCTCATTTGATTCTCAAACATCTCTGTGAGTAGGTGTTATTATTATGGTTACTATACAGATGAAGAAACCAAGGCTGAGAAGTTTAGTGATTTGTCTAGTATCACAGAGCTAGTAAAGGTCTGAGGTGAGATGTAAACTCAAATTTTGTGATTCCAAGTCCTGAACTATACTTTGCTGTAAGAAATTAGAACTATAAATTGATTTACTTGTTCAGTGATACCAGTTGAGTCCCAAAGAATTATTATTATTATTATTTTTTTTGGTGAGGCAATTGGAGTTAAGTGACTTGCCCAGGGTCACACAGCTCCAAAGGATTATTTTAATAGAGCTAGAAGAAATAATAATGGAATTCATCTGGAGAAGAAAACAGTTGAGAATCTGAAAGGAAATAATAAAAAAGGGAGAAAGAAGAGATTTATCAATACCAGATCTCAAACTGTATTAAAAAGCATTAATTAATCATCAAAACTTTTAGGTACTAGTTTAAAAAAATAGGTTTTATCAGTGAAACAGATTAGGAACCCAATATAGAGAAGTATTGAACACAGAAGCATAGTGCTGAATGAACCCCAAAGACCCTAACTACTGGGATAAGTGCTCATACTGTTGGACAAAAACTGCTAGAAAAATTGGAAAGGAGTCTGGCAGAAACAAGGTATGTACCATCACTCATACTACACACTAAGATAAGCTCCAACTGGGTATATGACTTAGACCTAAAAGGTAATATCACAAACAAATTAGAGGAATGAAGAAGAAATTATTTTTCACATTTATAGAAAGAGGAATAGTGCGTGACAAAAAATGAAATAGGAAAACAATATGGAAGATAAAATGAACATAAAATCAGAGGTTTTTTTGCACAAACAAAACCAATAAACTAAGAAAATTGTATAGTAAATTTTCCTTTTAAAGGATTTATAATAAATCCGGGATAAATAAGGGACAGATTCAAATTTATGAGAACAAGAGCTATTCCCCAAAAGCAAATTAGTCAAAAGATATGAACAAGCAGTTTTCACATGAACAATTCCAAGCTATCAACAATCACATGAAAACAATTAAAGTAATTCCTTCACACCCACAAGAATGGCAAAGAAAACAAAAAAGAAAAGTGATGGAGGGTGGAGAAACTGCAGTAAAACAGGTACATTAATGTTGGTTGGTCAAGTTATGATGTGGCTCAGCAATTCTGGAAAACAACTTAGAATTATGTCCCCCAAAAGCCACTAAACTGAAGGGTGTGTCCTTTGACCCAACATTACTATTTTGGGCCTGCTCCCCAAAGAGGTTAAATAAAGGGGAAAAGAATCCAAAATTATAAAACATTGATAATAGAATTGTAATAGAAAAGAACTAGAAACCAAAATGGGGGTTGGTACCTATCTATTAGGGAATGGTTAAGCTAATTATGGCAAATGAATGTGATGAAATATGATTGTGCCATAAGAAATGATGAAAGGGAGTGGAGGTAACATGCAATATCTTGATTCCCTACGAATCACTACTATTGAACCCTTGGAAAGCGAGGAAAACATGAAACATCATTGACATACACACAAGGGACAGATTTGCACGTATGAAAAGGGGGTGTCTGGCTTAATTTTATTTGCCACAAGTTTGTCTGATAAAGCCCTAAGTATTTGCAGCATCATAAATGCTTAATTAATGTCTGAGTTGAATCATTGGTTGAGAAGAGAATTGTGATGAATGCTAAGAAAAACTAAAGAAGTTTTAAACATTAATGGTTGAGACAAGAAGAAAGTGAAAGGAGGGGTAGGGTGGCTGTTTGGGATATGTGAGACTATGATGATGCAGTGAGGGCTGAACACCTCAACTCATAATTGCTTCTGTTTTCTTCACGAAGGGGAATCATCTTCAGACTGGGAAAAATATAGAACAAAAACGATTAAGAGGGAAATGAAACCCAAGATAAATATGGAGCTAATAAGAAAGTCCCTAAATTCAACTTACCAGATCTAGACAAATCACATCCCAAGGTAGTGAAAATACTTTTGGAATGGTATTGCTTAGTCGCTATGGGTTATCTTTGAAAAGTAGTGGTGTATGAAAGGCAAATGTAATACTGATTTTCCAATTGGGGAAGAAAATAGTTTTTTTAAATTATAGTTGTTCAGTTTGAACTCGGGGCTTAGAAAACTTACAGAATTAAAGGGATGGCTTGTTTCCAATTAACATAGAAACCAGTGACCACTAAGAGTCTTTATGAATTAATCAGATACACTGTTATATCAGACTAATCTCACTTCCTTTTTTTTATCCCACGGAATTACTACTCTGGTAGATCAGAGAAATTATTCAAACATAATATTCTCATATATTACTAAGGAATTTCACAATGTCCCCTGTGATATCCTTATGGACAAGTTGGAGAAAAGAGGGCTGAATGGCACAATTTAGTTATGCTTACATTATATATAATGCATATATTTCCAGGACAAAAAGAAATTTTTTTCTGAATATGCCGTCATGCTTAGATATTGCGTCACCAAAGTTATTTCTGAGTGGCTCTTATGACACCCAAAGGGTGGTGATTAATAGATCAATTTCATCCTCTCTTCCTCTCTTCCCTCTTTACCCGCCTAATGCCCAGAGATTTCTAGTGGAATGTCATAGGACTCTGTTCTTGACCTTGTTATGTTTAATGTTTTTTTAAAAATCGGTGGTTTAGATGAAAGCATAGAGAGCATGCTCCAAAAACTCATGAAAGACTTGAAGCTGGGAGTGTTAAGAAATAAGTTGGATGATCAAATCACAGGATTGGAATCCTAGGACTTGGGTTCCAATTTTGGCTTTGTTCCTTAATCCCTGTGTGACATAAGGCAAATCTCTCTCTCTCTCTCTCTCTCTCTCTCTCTCTCTCTCTCTCTCTCTCTCTCTCTCTCCCCCTCTTCCCCTCTCTCTCCTCCTTCCCTTCCTCCCTCCCTTCCTCCTTCCTTCCCTCCTTCTTTTCTTTGAATCTCCAGTGTTTAGGATAGTGCCTGTCACATAATAGGTGCTTAATATATGCTTGTTGACTTACTATCAACTTCTCGGTTTCCTCATCTATGAATTGAAGTATATAATTTCTAAGGCCTCTTCTGGTTCTAAATCTGATGATTTTATGACCATAAAATAGAACAGTTAGATGATATAGCAGATAAAAATGTTGGACCTGGAATCCCATAGATCTGAGTTGGAATTCTGCCTCAGTCTTACTGCCTTGATGACCCTGGACAAGTCACTCAACTTTTCTCATGTAAGGCTGTTTCTTTTGTTGCATTGTATACCTGGCACTGTGCTAAGTGCCCTGACACCTAGTATGCGCTTAATAAATGCTTATTGACTTCGATGAGATCACTAAAATGAGGCTATAGATAGGGAATACAAGAGTGCTGGGCCAGAGTTTCTGGAAAATGCATTGGAAATATAGCAGAAGCTATTTTGTTATTTGTTAGAAATCAGGAGGAAAATCTTGTGCTGCACACAAGAATGGGCTACTTAGAGAGGCAACTGGATCTGAAGGCAGGGAAATAAGTTAAATGAATTACAATGGTCCTTTCCAAATTGATGACTCTGCCAGTCTTGTAGTCTTGCCTCACATTCTCTTTGATATCACTGGGAAACAAATCATAAATTCTCTCACTTATTTAAAAAAATTAATTAAGAAAAAAATCCATGCTTTCTAGATCTATTGTTTCTCCTTTCCTACTCTTCTTCCAAATCTGCTTTGTACTCAGTGCTCACTTGTCCTGACCTCTTTTTAAGTCTCTAGTTAGTTGTAAGGCAACATGTGAATGCTATAATACAAAAGTCAATATGTAAATTTTGTTCTGATGTGGTTTTGGGACTTATTTATGAGCTATATTTACCCTGTTATTTTCCAGGCTTGGTTGTGCAATTTATAAGCCATGGGTTTAGGCAAGTGTGCTCAGTGTAAAATGTTGAGTAGTGTAGGACTTAAGCAAAACGGGTTGGTAAAGTAAAAAAGGCTTCTTAATCAGATTTTGTTTTGTTCTGTATTTATCCGTGTTTTTTCTTTTGGTAGAGTTTCAGAATTTCCCTGAAATTTGCTGTGCTTTTTGGGGGTGGGGGTGGGGGTGAGATTGGGGGATTGGGGTGGTGTGGTAAGGTGGAGAGAGGGAAACAACTGTCTTATTTCCCCAAACCATGGCACCATCTACTGGTAACTGTCAAGTACGTACTGTTCCTTTATGATAACCTTTTGAATGATGGGGAATTATACTTGATGTCATTTGCAAAATTTAAAAAAAGATGACCTAGGGAATAATTATTTTAATGTCTCTACTCTTAAAAAAGAAACAAGTTAGAATTATTTCATAAGTAAATACCTATCAGATCTCTATGCAAAATGACTTTAAGTTCCATTTTCCATCTTCATACTAGGGACCATTTAATTTTCGAGTCATAGATTCATGACTCTAGAACCGGAAAATATCTTAGAGATCATCTATCCCCAATCATTCTTTTACAGATGAAGAAACTTGGGTCTGGAGAGGTCATGTTGCTAGATCAACATCACACAGCTGTATAGCAGAGTTGGGGTTTGTAACCAGGTCCTCAACTCCTTCTCATTCCTATTGAGAAGTGGACACTTATCTGTAAAGAAGATTCCCCACAATATGAAAATATTATTTTTAAAATCTAAAAATCTCCCTTTATTTTACTATTATATCCTCACTTTGATGCTCATTTTTAGAAACTCAAAGAGCACAGAATCAAAAGAATTTTTCTATGGCATCAATGAGTATTATGTCTTCTAGAACAGTATTTAATAGGACTGGTTACCATGTTGATTCTTGTAACAAAGCAAATGCTTTTAATTTGCCAATTAAATATATTCGTATGTTTGGAGTAGATAAAAAATTCTATCAGTAACAGAGTTCAACAATCCTCCAAAGATTTCCACCTTCTTTTTACTTAAAAGTGAAATTCTTCTTTTATAATCTCTCATATCTCTTCTCCCTTTCCATTTCTACTGTCACCTTAGCTTTAGTCCCTATCAACTCATGATTGTTATATTGCCAGAGTCCTCAAACTTCTCTCCCTGCCTCTAGTCTCTTCCCATTCTGACTCATTGAAGATAATTCTTCCAGGTTACTTTGTTTTTTGGGTGAGGCAATTGGGGTTAAGTGACTTGCCCAGGGTCACACAGCTAGTAAGTGTCAAGTGTCTGAGGCCAGATTTGAACTGAGGTCCTCCTGAATCCAGGGCCGGTGCTTTATCCACTGTGCCACCTAGCTGCCCCCAGATTACTTTTGTTAAAGTCTTAAACACAATTGCATTCTATTGAATTCTCAAAAACTCCAATGGACTCTCATTGACTACAAGGTCAAGTTCAAACTTTATAGCTTAACACTTGCACCAATTCTCCATTCCAGACAAAGTGACACACTAACTTTCTCCCAAACATACTTTACACGTTTTCTCTCTTGCACCTTTTCTTCTCGTACTTCTTTTAAATTTGAATATATTAATTCATTTATTGATGCATTGATTCATTCGACAAGAGTTTATTAAGTGTCCACCATATGACAAGGTACTCCTGCTAGCCTAAGTAATAAATTAATCATGTTCAGACTTTTGCATCTCATTTTACCTTAATTTTACCATAGTAGGGATGGGGGTGGGAAGCAACATGTACATAGAAAAGAAAATTAAAAATATAAAAACATACATAAGTATTTTTCTTGGGGAGGAGACTAGGTAGTGGAAGTGGGTTGGGGAATGGACTGAGATCAGTTTCTTGAGGAGGTGGCACTTGAGCTGAGCATTGAAGAAAACTAGAGATTCAGTAAGACAGGTGAGGAAGGCATGCATGCTAGACATGGGAGACAGTCTGTGCAGGTGCAGAGAGATTGGGCATTGAATGTTGTACCAAGAATGGTAAACAAGTTAGTTTGGCTGGAACACAGAATACATGAGGTAGAATACTGTATATTATTGAATTGTTTCAGTCATGTCCAACTCTTTAGGATGCCATTTGGGGTTTTCTTGGCAAGGATACTGGAGTGGTTTGCCATTTCCCTCTCCAGCTCATTATACAGATGAGGAAATGGAGGAAAATAGGTTCTGAAGTCAGGTCTTCCTGACTCCAGGCCCTGTGTTCTGTCCACTGGGCCACCTAGCTGCTCCAGGCCACCTGTATATTAGGCCTGGAAAAATCATCTGGAGTCATATTTTGAAAGGCTGTGGAGACTAAACAGATAAACGTGTATTTTATCATAAAGGGATCTCCTGTAGCTTCTTGAGCAAGAAGGGTGTTGTGGTCAGAGGCGTGCTTTAGGAATAACAATTTAGCAGCTGAATGGAGAACAGGCTAAAGAGAAGAATGATTGGACAGATTCTGCAAATACCAGAAATGGATAGGAAAAAGAGAGCATTGCCTTTGGGTAATTGGAAAGTTCTTTTAATGATCCCACTCTTCTCCCTGGAACAAAGGTCATATTTTCAATGTGAGTGATACTCTCCTGGTAATATGTCTGCAGGTCATGGAATACTGGAATAGCTAAAAATTTAAGGCTAAGTATCCCTGAAAGGGGAGATGGAGAAGCACTCGGTGGTTGTGAGCAGGTTGCCACACATTTCACGTGTACACACAGTAGAGGTATTGTAAAAGGATATCATCGGAGAAGCATATGAACAAACACAGGAGATGGTCTGCTTATGTGGTGGGAATGAAGGAGGGCCTATGAACAGCGCCTGTGGTGACCTCACTGTGTAAAGAGAACACGTGGAGCACTCCCAAGAAGGTCATTAGATCTCCTGTAGAGAACTTAGGTGGGAACAGGAACAAGATTTAGAGGTTTGAAGGGCATGGAGGTGTGCGTTTCTTCAGGAGTCACAACATGTACGTATGCAAATGTTTGTATGTATGTATATGTATGTACATATATACATTTTAAACTTTAATAGCTTAAAACTATACTAAGACTTTGGAATACCATACACATATATATAAGGGATATATACATAGATATACACACACCCCTATATATATATACACATACATCTGTGTATATATAGGGTGGGCCAAAAGTCATGAAGGGTTTCAATATTTAATAACTCCTTTATTTTTTGTTTTAAATTTATAAAAGAATCATATACAATATCTAGGAAATGAATTTATATTATATGTGAAAAATCAAATTTCATAAAGAAAAATAAAGAAAAAATAATTTTCAAGTTATTAAAAAGTGACTTTTGGCCTATGCTGTACATATATGTGTATAAACTCACACACCTTACACATATTATATGTATACATGTACATATACATATACACATATATACATATATATTTATAACCCCCCCCCCTCACACATATATACTATTAATGGGTTATTGGGTAAAGATGTTGACAGGGAGGAGTAGAGTAGTATGATAGGATCTGGAAGGGCTACAGAATTTTAAAGAAGATATAGTCCCTGACCTCATGGAGCTCAGAATCTAGTCAAGGGATCACACACACACACACACACACACACACACACACACACACACACACACACACACAAATGACTATAATGAAATGATATATGAGAATTGTGTAAGAGATATGCCAACCAAGTATGTATGTGTATGCATATGTATATATGTATACTATATATACATGTATATACACATATACATATGTATGTATTATATATGGATATTCATGGGCCCCTTGAACCCCTAGAACAGATGGAACGTAATATTAGAGGGGAGGGCAGGAAAAGCATGAGGAGGACTGGGAAGGGCCTCCAACAAAAAGTGGCATTAGAGCTGAGTCTTGAAGGGAGTTAAGGAAACCAGGAGACAGAAGTAAAAAGAGAGAATGCCACACTTTAAATGTTTTTGTAATCTTTTCTTTTTTTTTCTCCTTCATCGTGGAAAGCTAAGCTGACATCTCAAATTACAGCCAGTTAATTCCCATCTCCATTTCACTGGACATGTGGTAGATCTATTTCAATTTCCCCATTAGCGACCAGGTCTGAGGCAGGTAGTCATCAAACTCCCAAGATCATGGATAATCTATGCCTACTGGGAGAAAACAAGAGGAGGAAGTATAGACAATAATAAATTGTTGGGCTTATTTTCATTCTTTCCCAATGATATTTTTTCTATAGTGAACAATCACATCACATCGCCACCGGTAAAAGATACATTTTAATTTTGATTAGCAGAATTGAATTAATGTATTAGATGGGCTGGTGCTTGCTGCCAGATTCAAGATTTCCCGCAAAAAGTTTTAATCTGAGATTTCAAAGGAACCCTGAGAAAAGGTGATCTGGCCTAAGCTAAAAAGCTAGCAAGTATGTTTCATAGTTATTGCTGAGCAAAAGCTAGAGCTTTTGTTAAATATAAGTATTTATTATAGAGTTAAATATATTATAGCTATAGATAAAATCTATATTATCTAATAAATATATAGAAATAGATAAATAAATATCACAGAGTTAAACTTAAGTATTTATCATAGAGTAGCAAACCTTCATTAAAAATTTTATGACCTAAACAGGATGCACACAAACCACATTACTTTTGAATTGCATGTTGACTGTGGAAAACCCTGGCAAAGTTTCTGTTTCAATTTCTGATCACTTTAGCCAGCTTTCTACCAGCCTTAATAACCGCCTTAAATATCTTTAATCCCTTTACCATCACAACTGTAAGCATTCTTGCTGAGGTAAGCAAAAACGTAAGTGGCTGTTGGCCTTCTGGACCCCATGACCTTATGAAAATTATATGCAGAGCCTTTCTATAAGATGATATAATAGGCCTGTTGGCCTTGCTTCTTATGAAATTAAATCAAATGCACTTCCAGAGGCCCAGTTTCACTTAGGAGCCATGTGTTTGCCTTCAGGTCCATGCAGTCATCCATCTGAGGCATCTTTAGAGACAGAGGGGATGCCCTGGAAATGAGAACACCAGAGCAAGGGTACCCTTGGTGCTCATCTGCAATTCAGGCTCGCCAAGCCTGCATGTATTCTGCTTCCTTCAGCAAAACTTGACTCCCTTTGGTGGGGATTTTAGTTTGCTCTGGCTGTAACAGAAAACAGAGGTAGGGAATCAATTTATATTTTCTTCTGCTCATCTTTCATTTTGGATAAGGCCAAAATAGACAACTTGACGTAAGATAGAGTACAGCAACAGAAGAGAGTTGGACAAGAAGGGTTAGAGAATAGTTTCCATGAAAAAAGGACTTCTGGAAAAACCAAACACAATGGAAAATTATATTCTTCATAGGATCTCAAAATCCCTTGGTGGTCATGAATGGTAATATTTTTTTATTTGTTAGCACTATCTCCATCCTACTTCTTATGTGTAACTGGACTTGGTTGTGTCCTCTTAATACAAGAAAAAACATGATTTTTAATTTGGTAGAGAAATTATATTCATTATAAATGTCAATGTATATAGTATATATACATATATACACACACATATGTGTATATATACATATGCATACACATAGACACAGACACACACAGACACACACACACACACACACATATATATATCTTTGGGTAAATTAGACAGAACCTTCCTTTTCTTGCGGTTCTGTGCTCTGATGGTGAGGGAGAAATTGTGAAGAATCTAGGTCTCCCTAGCCAGTTGTCAGTTGTACCACAGCTGGTGATTCAAACTTGAAATCAAATCAACAAGCTAAATAGTTAAATTTTTATGGACCATCTACATCCTGAACATTTCAAAACATTTGTTGATTTAAAAAAATTAACACAGCAGAGAGGAGAGAGAATTAACCTCAGAATCAGGAAGACCAAGGTCCAAATCTTGTCTCTGAGACTTGGTTTAGATTTAGGCAACTTAGATGAGGCATAGAACTCATTGCCTCAGACAGCTCTCAAAGATGATGATGGGCAGAAGGTGGGGGGGGGTGGTTCCTCACCTAGTGTGCCCTATTCAAACAAAGTCCGTCTGGTTAAAACAATAACGAAACAACGAAACAAAAACAAAAACCTTGCAGAATGTCTTCTGGGTTTTTTGGTCCTACCCTAACTAACTTTGCCTGGCAAAGATGAGACAATCTCTGTCAGGATTTGGGGGTCAAGGATTCTTTAATGAGCCTTGCCTGTCAGCCCAACCAGGGTCTTTTATAATTTTGTGATTGTCACCAGTGTAATACAGGGCAAGTTTCTTAAACTTTCAGTCTCAACTTCCTCATTTTAAAAATGGGGATTTTTAACCTATATCACAAGGTTGTTGCCAGACTCAAATGAAATAATATATATCAAATTTTTTGCCATTATTAAAGTCTGATGTATAAATATTAGCTACTCTTATTAATAATAACTCACACTTATCACTGTTGCTAAGAAAGAAAGCCTATTGTGAAGCACGAAAATAGAGTGTGTGTGCAATTTTGGGGAAATATCTAGGTCACTATAAGCATGTAAATGCATCCATAAATAGCACCTGCATTTATGTAATAGTCTCTTTGGCACAAGCAAGGTTGAAGATGCAACTGTAACAACTGGGGCTCTCAGAGGCACACCTGGGGGAGTTTCAGTGGGTTTTGCAAACTAGTTTAGTTTTGAAGTTGCCTCACAACCACAGAATCATTCTTGTGTGAGTACAGTTGGCAATATGTCTAAGCTGAGGTCTAACAATTAGAGTGCACAAGACACGGGGTTGAGGAGGCCTAGATGCATCACAACTTCTCTCCCCCTGCCAGAGCATAGAACAGCAAAAAAAAAAAAAGGGAAGTTTACCCATTGCTGTACCTTTCCCATCATTCCTCAGGGCTTATTTAGGCCAACTCCTCCCCAACCAGTTCCCCCCTGTCTGTCTGTCTGTCTGTCTGTCTGTCTGTCTGTCTGTCTGTCTGTCTGTCTGTCCCCCCCCCCCCCCCATAGTAGTCTCTCTCTTAAATACTCAGGCTTGAATGTTGTTTTCGTATCTTGGAAGATCAGCGTAAGGAACTCTAGAAGCTCCTCAGGATTTTATTGTCAGGTCTGCTGGATTTCCCCAGGTACCATATTGATACGTACACACAAACCCATCCATCCACACTTCTGTAAAGAGGATGGAATTAAGATCACACATGTGTGTATATATACATAGACACATAAACATATACTTTTGTATATTTGAAAGGCTTGTGCAGTATGCAAGTGACCTCGGAGTCAGGAAAACCTGCTTTCAAGATCTGTAAAATATTTGACCTCTCAGTATTCTAGGGGATATTCTAAGTGTCAGGGATATTGTATGTTGTAGAACAGTTCTGATCTAGTAAAATGCAGGGAATACTGACTTGGAGTGGTAACGGCTTGAATTTGAATGTTGTCTTAGGCATTAACTAGCTCTGTGACCTTGGATGAGTCATGTAACTTCACTCAAGCTTCAATGTTCTCATTTGTAAAAGGAGGATAATAATAAGACTTAACCTCACAGTGTTGTTGTGAGCATATGAGGACATATACATATATGCACACACATGTACACATGTGCATATACATACACGTACACACATATACATATATATCTTTGTAAACCTTAAAGCACTATATAAATGCTTGTTATAATTAGTATATCTTTAGAGCTAAAAGAGACCATGGAGGTTGTCAAGTCTAACCTCCATTTTTACAGGTTAGAAAATTGTACCCTAAAGAGGTTTTATTTGCCTAGAATCACACAGCTAATTAAGGATTTGGGGAATAGTATGGGTGTATTTGAACTCTGGTCTTCCTGATTCTGATTCCAATACTGTATCTATTACACAATGTTTCTCCTCAAAGAGAAACCCATATGGTTTGCCTCACTTCTTGGAGTCTCTAGGGTAGCAACTCATAGGGATAACTACCTTTTGGCCCCTAACCTCCGAAGGATTTTGAATCCTGGAAGCCCTAGCAGTGACCCTAGAGGAATTTGTCTTTATAAAGAATGAACTGTCGGGGTTGGAACATCAAACAAAGCCCAAGGGTAGTCATGACATCTCCCTCCAGTTCTGGGAGGACCTCTTCCTTGTTGGACATCTTATCCCCATAGCATACCTTTCTCAGAAAGTGTGTGAAGAGTTCAGTCAGCCTTTAAGCACTCCATCCCAAACCTCCAATAAAAACTCCTTCTGGTGAACAACCTAGGTCTGTTTGACTCATCCACAGGCTCAGTCCATTCATTTGCAGCCCTTATGATCCAAACACAAATCCCATGGAGTTGACCTGGCTCTGGTAGAAAACACATTTCTCAGGTTTACAACATAAATCATGGCAGAATGGTCTGGTGAGGACTGGAAGAACCTTTGGGTTGTATTCTTGTTTGCCCAGGGGGAAAAAACTGGAATGTTGTTAGGGTAGACTGTGACACGCTTATTTCGAAGATCCAGTAACACTCTGTTAGTGAAATACTAGGAGGTTGCAGGTGTTAGTCCACTCAAAGGGCTAGGTTCGGGGCAGCTAGGTGGCGCAGTGGATAGAGCACCGACCCTGGATTCAGGAGGACCTGAGGTCAAATCCAACCTTAGACCCTTGACACTTACTAGCTGTGTGACCCTGGGCAAGTCACAATTGCCTCACTAAAAAAACAAACAAACAAACAAACAAAAAAGGGCAAGGTTCTCCTAGTATCTTCACTGTCTTCCACAGTCATTCCTGGGCATGTTAAAAGGACGTTACAGGCTGCTGGAAATCTAGCTTGCTGCATTGCTTGAATCCTAGACAAGATGTCTGAAATCAGCATTAAGTGGTAGTGATTGTGGGTGATGAGCTTATTCAGGCTTTGGTAATCCATCGATAATCAATAAAAAAGAGTATGACTAGGGGCAGCTAGGTGGCGCAGTGGATAGAGCACTGGCCCTGGAGTCAGGAGTACCTGAGTTCAAATCTGACTTCAGACACTTAACACTTACTAGCTGTGTGACCCTGGGCAAGTCACTTAACCCCGAATGCCTCACTAAAAAAACAAAAAACAAAACAAAACAAAAAAAGAGTATGACTTGCCTTTCTGATTGGGGACAGCACTGGGTTTCTCAAAGCACTCAGGAAGTTGATAGGGTGGAGTCTCATGTGTTATATTAAAGAAGCAGCTAGCTTACATTCTCTCAGGAAGGTGTTATCTTTACAAACTCTCTGAACACCTGAAGATCGACACTCCCTCCCCAAATAATGAGTCCTCAGTATACTTTGTGGAGAGGAAAACACAAACAGAAATACACATGCACAGGACCCTGTCTACTTTAAAAGAAATCGGCATCTCAGAAGGAAACTTCTACAGAAATAAAGTGTCCTGAAGACCCTTGGAATGCAGCTATATACTTCCCAAAGTGCATAAGCTCACCTAAATCTGGCTTACATACTGAAATCAACCAAAATGGTCATAACCTTCTATAATGACTAGCAAAGTGATCTATTTTTCTGCCTCCTAAAAGTCCTTACATATACTATGTATGTATACATATATTATGCATGGCAACATAATAAAGTTTATTTGGAAGCTGCTTGATATTGTCCCTTGCAGTAGATTTTGTGCAATTCACAATTCTTAGCCTCCCTGCCATGCTTGTCCTGGTGCTGACACATGGATCTTGGGGTTACATATTTACAATGTTCTTTTGCTTCCCAATACATGTTTTGTCACTTTGAATGCTTGTAAAAATCCAGGGAGGGCAACTGGGTGGTACAGTGGATAGAGCTCTGGGCTTGGAATCAAGATCTGGAGAAAGGAAAATAGCAAATATAGCAACTCCAGACAAAATTACTGTGGGGATTAGAACAGTTTCAGTAATGACATATTTAAAATGGAACATCAGCTCTAAAACCCCTTCTCATATTTGCACATTTCTCATATTTTTCAGAATAAACTTGAAATACTGGCAAAGTATCATATGGAAAGTTGGCAAACTAGGGATAGACCAAACAATACTTTTAGGCCATATTTAGAAGTGATCATTAGAACTCAAATTAGCTTGTCAATTCAATCAACAAATTTCAGTCATTGAAAAAAGAAAAATCTTCAAACTTCAAAAATCTTTTCTCTCCATTCCGCTTCTCCCTTCCAGTTGTAGATAAAACAAAACCCTTTTGATAAATGTGCACAGTAAAATTCCCATAGATTGACCATGTCCAAAAAGTTTGTCTCATTCTGCACCCAGAGTCTACAATCTCTTTGTCAGGAGAGAGGTGGCAAAGTTCATCATCAGTTCTCTGGGGTTGTGGTTTGTCATTCATTGTACTGATGGGGAATTCTCAAGTCTTTCAAAATTGTTTGTCTTTACAGTGCTACTATTCTAAAAATGTTTTGGAAAACAGTCCAGACTTTAACTTAGACTATCATTTATAATAACTTGTATTAATAAGCAGCACTTAATGCCATAGTGCTACAGGAGCAATGAGTTCAATTGCTCCCATTTGATAGTTTCCTATTTCATTTAGTTTGTAACTATTTATTTTTTTGTCTCCATCATTGTATTGTGATGAGGGCAGGAACTGTCTTTTAGTTCTTTTTGTATTCCCAATGCTTAGCACAATGTCAGGCACACAGTAGATCTTTAATAAGTTGTTATTGGCTGACTGGTTCTGCTCACTTCATTCTGTATCAGTTCATACAAGTCTTCCTTAGTTTTTTTTAAATTGTCACTTCTTATAGCACAATGATTTTCATTAATTCACATATATCTGTTCAGTCATTCCCCATTGATGGACACCCCTTTGTTTTCCTATTCTTTGCTACTACAAAAAGATATGTCATAAACATTTCTGTACGTATGAGTCCTTTTCTGCTTTCTTTGATCTTTTGGGGGTATAGGCCTAATAATAGTAGTAGTGTCAATAGGTCAAAGGGTATGAATAGCTTGATTACTTTAGGGGTATATTTCTAAATTTTATGTGAATTTATGTGCTTGTTTCCCTTCCAATATTTGTCATTTTGTTTTTTGGTCAGCCTTGCCTATCTGATAAATGTCATATGGATCCTCTGAATTGCTTTGATTTTCATTTCTGTAATTATCAGTGATTTGGAGTGACTTTTTATATAGCAAATGATAACTTGGATTTCTTCCTTCCTTAAAAGTTTTTGAAACAATCACTTCTGTGACTGGAGTTGGCAAGGCCTTAGTGTGGAATAGACTCTCAACTACACTTTAGTATGATGCCCCTGGCAGTTATATGCATTACAACTGCCAACTGGTGTTGGGTTATAGAATGAAGGTATAGTACTTTCCTTGAGCTTCCTCTTCGACTTGGCACTCATACTGAATTGCCAACATGGTCAATTCTCCCTTGGTTTCTAGGTATAAGAAATTACTTTTTTAAAGTAATAAACATTTATTTATAGTTTTGAATTCCAATTTTTATCCCTTTTCCCTCCCTTCCCTCCCCTTTTCCTGAGGCAATCAGATATGGGTTATACATGTACAATTATGTAAAACATTACCATGTTAGTCATTTTGTGCAAGAAAACTTGAATAAAAGAAAAAAAAAGAAAGAAAGTGAAAAATAGCATGCTTCAGTTTGTGTTCCATCAATATCAGTTCTTTCTTTGGTGGTGGATAGTGTGTTTCATCAATAGTCCTTTGGGATTGTCTTGGATAATTGTATTGTTGAGAATAGTTGTCATTCACAATTCTTTATCAAACAATGTTGCTATCACTGTGCACAACATTCTCTTAGTTCTGCTCACTTCGTTATACATCAGTTCATACAAATATATCCAGGCCTTTCTGAACTCATCCTGCTTGTCTTTTTTTTTCTGGGTGGGGGTGAGCAATGATGGTTAAGTGACTTGCCCAGGGTCACATAGCTAGTAAGTGTCAAGTGTCTGAGGCTGGATTTGAACTCAGGTCCTCCTGAATCCAGGGTCAGTGCTTTATCCACTACACCACCTAGCTGCCCCCTTGCCATTTCTTAAAGCACAATAATATTCCATTATCATTATATACCATGGCTTGTTTAGCCATTCCCCAATTGATGGGCATTCTTTTTATTTCCAATTCTTAGCCACCACAAAAAGAGCTGCTATAAATATTTTTGTACAAATAAATCTTTTTCTCTTTTGGGGGATATCTTTGGGATATAAACATAGCAGTGGTATTATAGCCCTTTGGGCATAGTTCCAAATTTCTCTCCAGAATGGTTGTATCTTTTCACAATTCCACCAACAATGGATTAGCATCCCAGTTTTCCACATGCCTTCCAACATCCAATATTTTCCATTTTTGTTATGTTTGCCTAGCCTATAGCCTCTGATAGGTATGAGGTGATACCTCAGAGTTGTTTTAATTTGCATTTCTCTGATGAATAGTGATCTAGAGCATTTTTCATATGATCATATATCTTTGATTTCTTTGTCTGGAAACTGCCTGTTCATATCCTTTGACCATTTTTGAATTGGGGAATGACTTGTATTTTTATAAATTTGACTCAGTAAGAACTTAATTTTAATAGTCTGTCAGGAGATACAATTAGCTAAAAGCAAAAGAATTTGCTAAGATGTCATAGCAAGAATAGCAACTGCAATACATCTTCCCCCACCCCCATAAACCCAGGGTGCACTTACACGTGTGCTGGCAAACATTTACAACTGAGTCTCCCCCCACCAAATTAAGTAATTAATTAATTAAAGTAGTAAATATTTTTATTTGTAGTTTTGAGTTCCAATTTTTATCCTTCCTTCCCACCCTCCCTTTCCCCCTCCCTGAGGTGGAAAGCAATAAGATATGGGTTATGCATGTACTATTATGTAAAACATTACCATGTCAGTCATTTTGTGCAAGAAAACTTGAATAAAAGAAAAATAATGAAAGAAAGTGAAAACAGCATGCTTCAGTCTGTGTTCCATCAATATCAGTTCTTTCTTTGGAGGTGGGCACTACTCCTTTGGGATTTTCTTGGATCATTGTATTGTTGAGAATAAACAACTGACTCTTTTTTTTTTGGTTAAATTTTATCTTTTTTTGATAAAAGTATTTTATTTTTTCCAGTTACATGTAAAGATAGTTTTCAACATTTGTTTATATAAGATTTCCAATTTCCAATTTTTCTCCCACCCTCCCTCCTCCCCTAGACAGCAGGTAATCAGATATAGGTTATATATATATATATATATATAAAACATTAAACATATTTCTGCATTAGTCATGTTATAAGAGAAGAATCAGAGCAATAAGGAAAACCCTCAAAATTGAAAAATAATAGCCCCTAAAACAAAAGAAATAGTATTGTTCAATCAGCATCCATACTCCACAGTTCTTTTTTCTGGATTTGGAGATCCCCTTCCATCATGAATCCCCTGGAACTCTCCTGTACCATTGCATTGGTGAGAAGAATCTGGTCCATCACAGTTGATCAACACACAATGTTGATGATATTGTGTACAATGTTCTTCTGGTTCTGCTCATCTCACTCATCATCAGTTCATGAAAGTCCTTCCAGGTTTCTCTGAACTCTTCCTGTTCATCGTTTCTTACAGCACAGTAGAATTCCATTACATTCATACACCACAACTTGTTCAGCATTCCCCAATTGATTGACAACCCCTCAATTTCCAATTCCTTGCCACCACAAAAGAGCAGCTATAGATATTTTTGTACATGTGGGTCCTTTTCCCTTTTTTATGATCTCTTTGAGAAAAAGACTTAATAGTGGTATTGCTGGGTGAAAGGGTATGCACAGCTTTATAGCCCTTTGGGCATAATTCCAGATTGCTCTCCAGAATGGTTGGATCAGTTCACAGCTCCACCAACAATGCATTAGTATTCCAATTTTCCCACAGCTTTTCCAACATTTATTATTTTCCTTTTTTTGTCATATTAGCCAATCTGATAATTTGCATCTCTCTAATCAATAGTGATTTAGAGCATTTTTTCATATGGCAATAGATAGCTTTGATTTCTTCATCAGAAAACTGCCTGTTCATATCCTTTGACCATTTCTTAAATGGGGAATGTCTTGGGTTCTTATAAATTTGATTTAGTTCTCTATATATTTTAGAAATGAGACCTTTATCAGAAGTACTGGCCATAAAAATTGTTTCCCAGCTTTCTGCATCCCTTCTAATTTTGGATACATTGCTTCTGGTTGCACAAAACCTTTTTAATTTAATGTAATCAAAATCATCCATTTTGCATTTCATAATATTCTCTATCTCTTCTTTGGTCATAAACTGTTCTCCTTTCCAAAGATCTGAAAGGTAGACTTTTTCTTCCTCTCCTAATTTGCCTATGGAATCACCTCTTTTGTCTAAATCATGTACCCATTTGGACCTTATTTTAGTATAAGGTGTAAGATGTTGGTCTATGCCTAATTTCTGCCATACTATCTTCCAGTTTTCCCAGCAGTTTTTGTCAAATACTGAATTCCTATCCCAGTAGCTGGAGTCTTTGGGTTTATCAAACAGTACATTACTAATGTCATTTACTACTGTGTCTCCTGTGCCTAGCCTATTCCATTGATCTACTCTATTTCTTAGCCAGTACCAGATAGTTTTGATGACTGCCACTTTATAGTAAAGCTCTAGATTTGGTACAGCTAACCCACCTTCCTGTGCATTTTTTCATTATTTCCCTGGATATTCTTGACTTTTTGTTTTTCCAGATGAATTTTGTTATTATTTTTTCTAGCTCTATAAAATAATTTTTAGGTAGTCTGATTGGTATGGCACTGAATAAGTAAATTAATTTAGGTAGAATTGTCATTTTTATTATATTAGCTTGGCCTATCCATGAGCAATTGATATCTTTCCAATTTTTTAGATCTGATTTGATTTGTGTGAAAAGTGTTTGGTAATTGTGTTCATAGAGTTTCTGGGTTTGTCTTGGCAAGTAGACTCCCAAGTATTTTATATTATCTACCATTACTTTAAATGGAATTTCTCTTTCTATCTCTTGCTGCTGGACTTTATTGGTCATGTATAGAAATGCTGATGATTTATGTGGATTTATTTTATATCCTGCTACTTTGCTAAAGTTGTTAATTGTTTCGAGTAATTTTTGAGTTGATTCTCTAGGATTCTCTAAGAATACCATCATATCATCTGCAAAGAGTGATAGTTTTGTTTCCTCCTTGCCTATTCTAATTCCTTTAATTCCTTTTTTTTCTCTGATTGCTAAAGCTAATGTTTCTAGTACTATATTAAATAATAGAGGTGATTGTTGACATTGCTGTTTCATCCCTGATCTTATTGGGAAGGCCTCTAACTTATCTCCATTACATATAATGTTTGCTGATGGTTTTAGGTAGATACTGCTTATTATTTTAAGGAAAGCTCCACCTATTCCTAAGCTCTCTAGTGTTTTTATTAGGAATGGGTGCTGTATTTTGTCAAAAGCTTTCTCTGCATCTATTGAGATAATCGTATGATTTTGGTTAGTTTCCTTATTGATGTGGTTGATTATGTTAATCATTTTCCTAATGTTGAACCAACCTTACATTCCTGGTATAAATCCCACCTGGTCATAGTGTATTATCCTGGTGATCACTTGCTGTAATCTCCTTGCTAATATCTTATTTAAGATTTTAGCATCAATATTCATTAGGAAAATTGGTCTATAACTTTCTTTCTCTATTTTTGCTCTGCCTGGTTTTGGTATCACCACCATATTTGTGTCATAAAACGAATTTGGCAGAACTCCTTCTTCACCTATTTTTCCAAATAATTTGCATAATATTTGAATTAATTGTTCTTTAAATGTTTGGTAGAATTCACCTGTAAACCTTTCTGGCCCTGGGGATTTTTTTCTTATGGAGTTCATTAATGACTTGTTCAATTTCTTTCTCTAATATGGGCTTATTTAAGGATTTTATTTCCTCTTCAGTAAACCTGGGCAGTTTGTATTTTTGTAAGTCTTTATCCATTTCATTTAGATTGTCAAATTTATTGGCATACAGTTGAGCAAAATAATTCCTAATTATTGCTTTAATTTTCCACTTCATTGATGGTAAAATCACCCCTTTCATTTTTGATACTGGTAATTTGGTTTTCTTCTATCTTTTTTTAAATCAAATTAACCAATGGTTTGTCTATTTTATTATTTTTTTCATAAAACCAGCTCCTAGTTTTAATGATTAATTCTATAGTTTTCTTGCTTTCAATTTTATTAATTTCTCCTTTTATTTTCAGGATTTCTAATTTAGTATTTAATTGGGGATTTCTAATTTGTTCTTTTTCTAGCTTTTTAAGTTTTATGCCCAATTCATTGATCTCCTCTTTCTCTTTTTTATTCATGTAAGCAGTTAGAGCTATAAAATTTCCCCTAAGCACTGCTTTGGCTGCATCCCATAGATTTTGGTATGTTGTCTCGTTATTGTCATTCTCTTGGATAAAGTTATTGATTGTTTCTATGATTTGTTGTTTGACCCACTCATTCTTTAAAATGAAATTACTTAGTTTCCAATTGATTTTCAGTCTACCTTTCCATGGCTCTTTATTACATGTAGTTTTTATTGCATCATGATCTGAGAAGGATGCATTTACTATTTCTGCCTTTTTACATTTGACTATGATGTTTTTGTGCCCTAATACACGGTCAGTTTTTGAAAATGTGCCATGTACTGATGAGAAAAAAGGTATATTCCTTTCTATCCCCATTCAATTTTCTCCAGACATATAGCATGTTTAACTTTTTTAGTATTCTATTCACCTCTTTCACTTCTTTCTTATTTATTTTGTGTCTAGATTTATCTAATTCTTAGAGGGGAATATTCAGATCTCCCACTAGTATGGTATAACAACTGACTCTTAAAAAGCATGACACACTTTAAAGTTTAATCTGCATTGTTAATATTTTCTTCATCACCTTCTTGAATATGAAAAATATTCAAGACAATGAACCAAGCCCTAATTTGTAGTGCTTTCCTAATTCTGAGGTATAAAGAAATGCTCACATTGAGAATGTAACAACCATAGGCCTCAGTGAGAAGAATAGTTACAGAGCATACTGGTAGTGGAGTACATACATAGGGAATATGTGGCCAAGGACGGCACTGGTACTTCGAAGCCCAGATGTCCTTTTTCTTTTTATAGAAGACTCATGCTAGGAGCAGCATTTCTGCTGGGCTGGTCACTGCCAGCCTCCCTTGCTCTGCTCTTCTCCATAGCTCAACTTTCTACCACCAGGACTGATTCTCTCTTGAATTCATTGTCAGCTTTTGTTTGTGCTGCTAGTGGCTCCTCTCCTCTTGAATGCTGCCTCTCTGTGTCAGTATCTATGCCTGTGCCACTCACTTGTAAAAAGAGGGCCTTGGACTCATAATCTCTAAAATGTTTTTAGTTCTAAGTCCATGATCCTATGCAAGCTCATTGAGGGCAGGCAGTTTTCCTTTTTTTAAAAAAAATTTCTTGAGCCTAAAATAGCACCCTATACATGATAAATAATAAATGATAGGCAAATAGAAATGAATAGAACATAGAAGTAGGACAGTCACCTGCTACGTTTTGAGAGTCTGTTTGTATAGTATCATTTAAATTACTGAAGCAGTAAGCCTCAGGTGTCTGAATATGTGCAGGGTGATTTATTCCTAGAGAGTACTTCAATCAGTTAACAGGAAGGGGTCTGCTATGGAAATGTTTGCTGCAACAGTCTGATAAGTGTAAGTTCATTAAAAGTATACTAGTCTCTAGGGTTTAGTTAAGCACATTCCTTTAACAAGAAAGAAAAAAACAAATTCCAAAACATGAGTGTGAGGTGGGCAATTACACAGTCCTATAAAGAAACTAGAGTCAACATCCTGATAGAATCACTATTTTTACCAGTGATGCAGATAGAATGTTTTCTATGGTTCTTCATTTCAATTAAAAGCCTGCTTGTTAACTGGAAACACCCACCTAAACCCATTTGTCTATTGTCTATTGCATTTGTATGATGTGAATGGAAATGAAGCTCACTAGCATTATGTAAAGAATAGTGGAGTAATAAATAGGCCATAAAAATAAAATTACATGTTTGTGTGGTGACTTTATTATGGATGACAGTAATATATTATTCCTGTTCTTTTAAAATTTTTACTGCTATAACCAGAGTAACATCTGCATCATCTGACAGACAAAAAATACAGCATGAAACCTTTTATTAAATCACTTTTGCCTCATTGTTTTCATTGGTTATATCATTAAGTTGAACACATAATTAAGATAAAGAAACATAACAGAAATTATATTAAACAAGAACTGTGCTTTAGGCACAGTTTAATTATTAATTTAATTATTAATAGAATAATAATTAAAATAATAATTTAATAATTAATAGAATAATTCAAAGAAAATGGGAGCAGGGGTCCTAAAGCAGAATTGCTGGAGAAGTATTTTCTATACATGGAATGAATGGACACGTGAGATGTGGATGAAAAATAGATTCCTATGATCTGCCTCAGTCCTTTAGTAGCACATGCTGAATTAAGAAAGAATAATGATTCATTAATATATTCTGTTTTCATATTAATAAGTAGTTTTGACTACTTTGTGAGCATTTCAGAGAATGTTTGCCAGCATTACAGAATAGGAAGGAATCTAACACAAAATTTCATGCATCTGTTGTTGTTGTTCAGGCGTTTCAGTCATATCCGACACTTCATAACCTCATTTGGGGTTTTCTTGACAAAGATACTGGAGTGGTTTGCCTTCTCTAGTTCATTTTACAGTTGGAGAAACTGAGGCAAGTGGGGTTAAGTGACTTGCTCAGATCACACAGCTAGTCAGTTGTCTGAGCCCAGATTTGAACTCAGCAACATGAATCTTCCTGACTCCAGTGTCCAGTGCCACCTAGCTACCCATCTACTCTGTACCTAAACAGAAATTACCTTTGACATTTCAAAAAATTGGTCATCCAGCCTTCACTTGACAACCTCCAATGATGAAACCACTAAATCCTGGGTCAGTTTATCTCATATTTATATAGCTTGAATTGTTTTGAAACCCACAGGCTCTTTGCAAGTTCTATCCCTTGCTCTGAGTTCTACCCTTTTGGCACAAACAGTATAAACTCTAATCCTTCTTCTGCATGAGCCCTATCTTTTCTTTTCCAGGCTAGACATAGCTAGTTCTTTCAATCAATCATCACATGGAAGAGTCTCCAGTTGTCTCCTCTTTCTAGCAATCATCCTTTTAATGTACTCTAGTTTGTCAATGCCTTCCCAAATGACTTACATAATCAAACACAATATTGCACTTATATTCTCACCCAGGCATCTTTCTGTGGGACCATCCCCTCTGTTTTGCTGAGAATTATTAAATTTGAAATTTAACTTGCCATGCATGATACAAGACTTATGCTGATATTAGGTCATAGTGTGAATGCGACCCATAGGTTTCTGAGGCCTTGCTGCCCAAATATAAGCTCTACCAGGTTCTACCTGGATATGGTCCTGGTAACAGAATTTATGAGGATCAGCTTAGCTAAGAATGGAGAGACCCATCACCGACAGGTTGGCCACTTCTTTTATCATGGAAATCCACAAAATGAAGCAAAATACAATATGGCTCTGCCAGGGAAAAGTAAGAGAGAAGCAGGCTAAGCATCACACAGTTTTAGACCATTCCCAATTTTAGAGTTATAGCTCATACTATAAATGTGAGATCTTTGTCTAATGATCAGCACGTGAACTTACTGTTGGAGGAATTGAACTGGACCAGTAATGCCAGGCTGAATATTCATGAAACCAGAATAAAGAAGGAAATTATAGTGGCATGGAAAGATGTCAAACATGTTCTCCTTGGAAGAGCTGTGAGGACTGGTCTATTGCTAGGTGCTGGCTGACAGAAGTGACTCCATGTCTGACCACTGACTGACTTACCTAGAGACTAGGATGTTCCTATGTCCCCAATAACTAGCTTGGTCAGCTACATTTAGCATTAGGAATCCAAGGTTGGCAAGACTATCAGCTGAACAAACTTCAACTAATACATGTGTAACGATTGGAATAACGCCACCTGCTGGAGACTTACTGTAGAAGAGTTCTGCCCATGAAGCGAAGGTCTTTGAGGGCAAGACCAGGAGTTTTTTCTCTGGCGTCAGGAAGTGATGCGGGCTAGTGGGAGGAGGAAGGAAGAGACTGGCGCTCAGTCTCGCGCTTTTTCCTGAGGACTCTGGTGGAGAGCGGAGCTAGAAATGTGCTCTCCCTTTAATAGATAGGAATCTAGGCCTTTCTCTCTCTTTACCAAATTCTTATTCTCCTTAATAAATGCTTAAAAGTCTAACTCTTGCTAAAGCTTATAATTTATTGGTGACCACTCATTAGATATTTTAGACAGAATAGCTAGAATTTTAGCGCTTAACACATGGCTGTAAGTTTAGCAAACATTGCTCACCCTAATGGCCTTGTGATTAATTTGGGGGGGGGGTCACAGTCAAGATCACCTGCTAGTTGGCTGCCAGATGTAAGGGCAGAGACCCAGGAGTTCTGGGCTGTGGACTGAGTGCAGCTGAGCCAATGCTGTGTGCCCATTGGACTGTAAGATGAGGAAGCCTCATGCTTGCATGTCTGTACATAATTAACTGCTTGATTCATGATCCTTTGAGTGCTTATGTTCCTTCTCACAGGAGCAAATCAGGAAACTGATGGAGTGGTTTTGTTGTGTTCCTACAGGCAGCAAAGAACAATTTCATGGTATATCTGATCACCTCATATTAGAATGATCATTATGACTATCTTCAAAAAGACCACCATGAAAATAACTGGCAGAGAAATCAATTAGACTATTGGAATGTTATATTTCAAGGTTTCCTCTCTTTTATAGTTGTTGCAGCATAGTTAGCCTATCTCAGGCTATATGACAGCAGAGTTGTATGGTGGATAGAGCACTAAATGAATGAAATATTTATTAAGCTAAAAGCACTATGTTAAGTGGTGGGGATACAAACAGAAAAGAAAGACAGTCCCCTCCTCTCAAGAAGTTCACATTCTAGGATACAGCAACAATACAGAAGGTAATGTTGCTTCTAAAATCAGATCTGTTTCTGATGGTAGATCATTTGACAGCACTGTTGCCTTTGGTGAAAAGACCTTTCTTTCCTGGCTCTTCAATAGATGTAGCTATTGCATTTACATGAGAAATTGCTGTGTTGCCTCATGACCGGGCTTGCTTCCTAGGATGATAGCTGTGGCCACAGGGCTGTTTGCATTGATTTTTCTTTTTTTTTTTTTTGTGGGGCAGTGAGGGTTAAATGACTTGCCCAGGGTCACACAGCTAGTAAGTGTCAAATGTGTGATGCCGGATTTGAACTCAGGTCCTCCTGAATCCAGGACTGGTGCTTTATCCACTGCACCACCTAGCTGCCCCTCTGCATTGATTTTTCAAGGGCTTTTGGGTTCAGGGGTCCTGATATGTCTCCAGCAGAGTCTGAGGGTAGATGGTGGCAGGATGACTTAAGAGGCACATACTGATTCCTGTCCCTTCCTCAGGGTTCCCCAGTGCTTCAACTAAGTCAACCCACCTATCCTGTGAATGGTAGTTGGTGGGGAAAGCTGACCCCTTTCCAGGATGGTGGCAGTGGTGACTGTGTTGGAAGCAGGAGAGCTATTTTAGAGTATTATCATTGCTAGAATTCTTGTGCTTATTTGTCTGTTGGTGGAAGTTGGTCAGCAGTTGTTGCTGGTAGTGGTGAAGTTGGTGGGCCCCTTCTCCACAATGATTTCTTCCCTCACTGAGGGCTGTGGGTGACTGAGATGGAAGCAGGTCTCATGATTTGGGGGGCACTGTTTCCCCAAGACTCTTAAGATCAAAGGCCTGAGTTATCTCCATCAGGGTCTGAGGATCCACTGGACTTGGAGCAGGTAAACCTGACTTCAAATCCTGCCTCAGACACTTACTTACTGTGTGACCTGGGAAAGTGATTTGTCCTCCCTGTGTCCCAGTTTCCTCATCTGTAAAATGGGGGTAATAGTACCTTCTTCATAGGGTTATGAGGATCAAATGAGTTAACATACGTAATGACTTTTCCTCAGAACTCATCCATCTTTGCATAAACATTGGTGATCTCTCTATTCTATTTGACACTCTCTTTTCTTTCTTGGTTCTTCTCCTATCTCTTTGACCACTCCTTCTGTATTTCCTTTGCTGCATCTTTAATCACATCATGTCAGCTAAACAAGAGGATCCCCCATGGCTTTGCTCCTAGTTTTCTCTTTTCTCTCCATACTTTTTTTTTGTGGGGCAAAGGGGGTCCAGTGACTTGCTCAGGGTCACACAGCTAGTAAGTGTCAAGTATCCGAGGCCAGATTTGAACTTGGGTCCTCCTGAATCCAAGGCTGTTGTTTTATCCACTGAGCCACCTAGCTGCCCCATACATTTTTTTTTACTTGGTGATCTCATCAGCTCCCATGGTTTAAATGATCACCTCTATGCACACGACTCTCAGATCATCTATTTGTCCATTCCTAACCTCTCTTCTGACCTCCAATCTCATATCCCCAAATGCTGATCAGAAATCTCAAACTGGATACATTGTAATGATCTTAAACTCAACATGTTCAAAACTAAACTCATCCTTTCCCTCAAACCCTCTCCTCCGTCCAACTTTCCCTTTACTGTTCATCTTCCCAGTTACTGATAAGCTAGATGTCATTCTCTACTCCTCATTCTCTCTCACCCCTTCCCCACATCCATTCAGTTGCCATGTCCTGTTTCTACCTTTATAAACACCCTAGTGTGTGCTCTTAGTATTTTCCATCTGGAAACCTATTAGTTGATCTCCTTGACTCAAGTCTCCCCTCCTTGAGTCCATCTTCACTCAGCTACCAAACTCACCTTCTAAAAACACAGATCTGACCATGTCTCTCCCAATTCAGTCAACTCCAGTGGCTTCATATTTACTCCCTAGTATCAAATATAAATTCCTCTCTTTGGCTTTTCAAACTCTTCACAGGGGCAGCTAGATGGTGCAGTGGATAGAGCACCGGCCCTGGATTCAGGGGGACCTGAGTTCAAATCTGACCTCAGACACTTGACACTTACTATCTGTGTGACCCTAAGCAAGTCACTTAACCCCAAATGCCTCACCAAAAACCAAACCAAAACCAAAAACAAAAAACCTCTTCACAACCTGGCTACTCCCTACCTTTCCAGTCTTCTTATTTCTTTTTCTTTTCTATATATTCTACAGCCCAGTGACACTGGCCTCCTTCCTGTTACTTTCCATCTTCTAATTCTGAGTATTTTCACTGGTTTTCCTTCATGCCTGGAATGATCTCTCATATCTATTTCCTGGCTTCCCTGTCTTCTTTCAAGTCTTGGCTAATGGCCCACTTCTGTCTTTCCCAGTAACCTCAATGCTTTTCCTTTGACATTTTTTCCTATTTATTTTGTGCATATCTTGCTTGTGATGTTTGTACGAAGTCTCCCTCTTTAGTCTGTGAATACCTTGAGAGCAGAGGCTGTTGATTTTCTCTATCTTTAGCACTTTGTTGTTGTTCTTCAGTTGTTTTTCAGTCATGACCACACTTGGGGTTTCCTTGGCAAAGATACTGGAGTGCTCTGCCATTTCTTTCTCTAGCTTATTTTACATCTGAGGAAACCGGGGCAAATAGGGGTAAGTGACTCGCCCAGGGTCACACAGCTAATACGTGTCTGAGGCCAGATTTGGACTCAGCAAGATGAGACTTCTTAACTCCAGACTCAGTGCCTTATCTACCTTGTCACCTAGCAGTCTAATCCTTAGCAGTTATCACAGTGTTAAGAATTCTTATTGACTGCATAGTAGATGATTAATAAGTACTTGTTGAGTTGATTTCATTTGGGTGTGAAGATTGATGAATGTAGAGCTGGAAATGTGGTAGAATCTAGGCAGTATTAGTTTACATGATGTTGTTGAAGTCTTAAATGATCATGACCAAACAGAAGCTAAGTTCTTGGCAGCAAAGGTCTCTTTCACCTTTGTTTTAGTTATCCCAGTGCCTAGCAGGGTCTAGCACATAACGGATGTATAATAAGTCCTAGTCGATAGATTGGCTTGGTCAACCCAAAAGTGAGCAGTGTACAAGATTGCTTCTTAATGGATACAATTGCTGATTTTCCTAGGAGTGGGAAATAAAAATCCTTACTTTGGCAGACACCTCTAGACCCCATCCTTGACTGAACATCCTTCTCTGGGTAAATGAGATAGCACTTATGAAATATTTTGCTACATAAATGCTATTTCTTGTTGTTAAAGGGTAAAGCTGTCAAAATAACTGTTGGTTCAAATTTAATTGGGATTCAGAGTAGGAGTTTTTCTTATCTAGGTTTACACAGGATACACATTTAGGGTGCAGAATAGGGAGGAAACATGAGACCATGTGTTTTGTATTGACCTTCTCTGAATCCCCCAGAGTCTGAGTCCATCACAGTTTGCTCCTTTATCCTCAATTTTTCTCTTGAATCAAGTCCCTGTCTTAGGTTGTATTTCTCTCTACTGGGGTCTTAATAATCCTTTGGTTATTGTTGTCCTGAATCCTATGTCATACATCTCAAGCTTGTCTTATGCTAGGGCTATCAAATCTGGTAGTACATGTTAAATTAAGAAAGACAAATTACTCATTCATTAAGCTATTCTCTGATTATTTTCCTGTTTATAAGGAATTTAATATGTATTGCTTCTCCCAGTATTGTTTTTAAGTGAAACATAAATCTGCTAGTGATGTGACTCATCTCTATTCAGATACCAGGGCTTAGGAGAAGATCTGGTATAAGTTTTTCTTTCATTAAAAATATTATGTTATGAGTATTAGTCATATTTTCCAGTGGTCTGCATTGTTCTTGTAGTCATGAAATGGTTTTCTTTCCTTAGCTGCTATTTAAATTCAGAAATATTACCTTTAAGTTAAATGCCATTGAGGTATACTGAGAGGAAGCAAATCCACTCAGGTTTACTCATCATTATGAAAGAAAAAAAAACCCCAGCATCTTGTTTCAGTTTCTATTACTTTAATGTACAAGTGAATAGGGGAAAAGGCAGGTTTTCCCCATACTGTCAACTCATAACAAGTATATTTGGTGTCAGATGATTTATTTAGTTCCCTAATTCTTCAAAATGCTATTGTGTAGCACTATACTCATTATGGGTGTCTATGACATGAGGCATTACTTTATTTTGATAACACCATCTTTGGAACTCAAAATTGCATAGCCAAGAGTACTTCATTCCTGGATCTGCCCTTTAATAGCTGTGTGACAGCCAAGGTAATTACCTTTTCTGAGCCTCAGTTTTCTCATTTGTAAAATAGAGTGATGGCTTGTCTTGTCAGAGGCAGTGTGAACAAAGAGATAGAGATCTGGCTTAAGATTCAGAAAGGCAGAGATTCAAGAATGGGATCTGTCTCCAATTGTCTCAGTATTTCTCATTTATCTCTCATTTGTCAGTCTATATCTGTTTGAGAGGCAGGACATAGAGAGGATAGAGAGCAAGATGTGTCATCAGAAAGATATGGATCCTAACTCTGACACATCTTAGCTGTGTGACCCTGGGAAAGTCACTGATCCTCAGTGACCCAGTTCCTCCAGGCAGCCAAGACATTTTGTTGCAGAATAGGTGCTAATATGCAGTGGGAGAGGGTGTTTTCATAGTAGATTCCATATTCCAATGAAATCAAAGGTCTTGTAAGAAATATTTCTTCTACCAGTTGTAAACTATCTATAAATTGAAAATGACTGTAAACTTTAAAACACTATATTCATGTGAGGTATTATATAATATAGAATTCCTTCTCAATGCCTTCCTCCAAAACAACAACAATAATAAACAAACAAAAAATACATTTGTCTTTCATAAAACTGTACTGTGGTCTATAATCTTATTTTTCAGTGTCTTTGACCAACGCTTCAAAGACTGCATTTGAGGTTTTCTTGTCAAAGATATTGGAGTGGTTTTCCATTTTCTTCTCCAGCACATTTTACAGATGAGGGAACTGAGGCAAACAGCATGAAATAACTTGGCCAGCATCACGCAGCTAATAATTGTCTGAGGCTGGATTTGAACTTAGGTCTTCCTGCCTCCAGAACTGGTGCTCTATCCACTGTGCCACCTGACTGCTCCTTTTCAGTATATACCTTTTTTCCCCTTCAAAGATATTTCATTTTAAGGGGTGCAGTTTATTTCCAGGGACATTTTTTCTCACATGGTTTTTCAAAATCTCAAAAGATAAATATTTAACTGCGGTGCAGTTGTTGTATTGCCTGAGGTTCAACTTTGATGCTATCATCTAGGAGGCCCACGTTGTACTGGAATGGCTGATGACATGTAAGCTATCTTCTGCCATCCTCAGAAGGGACCTATTCTTGACTTCTCAGGATGGTTAGTGACTTTATTTATTTATTTATTTGGTGAGGCAATTGGGGTTAAATGACTTGCCCAGGGTCACACAGCTAGTAAGTGTGTGTTAAGTGTCTGAGGCCAGATTTGAACTCAGGTTCTCCTGACTCCAGGGCCAGTGCTCTATCCACTGCACCACCTAGCTGCCCTAAGAACTTTAGAACTTTTTTAGAAGTGCTGTGGTTTCATTGAGCAAACTCATTCGTTTTTCAAATGAAACAAAGGGGAGAATGTGGTAAAAAACAGAAGTTTTAGCTGAATCATTTGAGAGTTGAACACATGCTACTGAAGCGGCTTTTGAAGGACCTCCCTTTTGGGGAGGGGTCTGTGATGAACTTCCGGCACGCCAGCTTAAAACTGAGGGTGGAACAGAAGTTCCCTCTCTCTCTCTGGCTTTTCAGTTTAGCCGTGGTGGCGCACACATTTGGTGTTCAGTGCTGGTTCTCTGCCTGGCAGGCAGTTTGGGATTCAGCGAGTTTTATAAAGGAATATAGACTAAGCTTAGATCTAAGATTATTCATTTGTATTTCTACTTTCCTATTTCCCTAATTGGTATCACCTTTTGTTGTCTAATTAATTCCCAAGCAATAAAAACTAATCCCTCACTGATTAAAGCTCAGAGGCTTCTTTTTCTTAGTGGTCTGGGAGATATATAAGGGAAAAGTTAAAAGGGGGAGTTTAATGCTCGTATATCCAATTTTATATTTACTTTTAGAAGAAAGTGGATTTCTCAGCTAACTTTCTCTTAGAAAGGAGCATGATGAGATCACCCTGGAGCCTTGGATCACTTAGATACCAGCAGGGCCATCATTATTTCTGGGTATGGTCCATATTCTAATTCTTGCTTCAGAGCTCACAATAGCAATGAATTCACAGTTCTAGACTTTTTGAGGATTATCTTAGCTCTTACTTGCCCAGAAACAGGGGTTTTCTGGCATTTCTCCATTCCCTTGTGAGAGTAATAGTCCTTTGATGCACAAACCCCCTTTATAGTTATGGTGACTAAACTTCACCCCAGCTCTGATGTTCTTTCCAGTTCCATTTGGGTTAAGCATCCTTTCTCCTAAGGGACTGTTTTCTATTGTTCTAGGGACTGGTAAGGTATTCTAATTGTTCTATGGTTGACTGTCTCTAGTGACATGGTGGGATTATTCAAATTGCAATTGTGTAGGAGGACTGTTTTCAGTGTATACTAAAGTGTGTTTGCTCAGAGCTGTAACCAAGAATTTTTGCTCTGAGGGAAAGTACAAGCTACAAATGGGCAAGTGGTATGAGGTATAATCTCAGCCAAGCAAGTGAACATGGGCTTAGGGGAAATAGAAATATGTATGAAGAAACTCTCAATCAAATATGATCATTGCATTATTTGAATGCCACACCACAGACCTCCAAGAACTGTTTCTTGGGTCAGTCAGCACAGAACCCAGCTCACTGGTGCCATCTACTGGGATGCAGCAGTCAGCACCTTTCCTTCTGGTCTTGTGAGTTCTCCCATTCCTGAGCTGGTCATACAGGAGAGGATGAGACTTCTTACCCATTCTTTTCCACAGTATCCCCATCTGCTTAGGTATCTTAAAAGGGATTCACTGCAAACTGTAATAGGCAAAACACAGTAGATGAGATGGATAAAGGTTTCCAAGATTCAAAGTGTTTCTTATGTTAGAGCACCAAATACAGTTAGATCTTATTCTTTTCTAGTGCTTGCTTGCTCTTCCCTTCTCATCTCCTGCCTGAACTTCTGATAAATCCTGATATCCATTAATGTCCATTATTGTGTCTAGGGATCTCAAACTTGCCCAGAGTTTGATCATGCAGTCTTATATTGTTGCCATATCAAAGATTTAGCTGAGGCTGCCTTAAGAAGTACTTAACCTCTAGGGAGGCTGACCCTCTCAGAGAAAAAATAGAGATTTCTAATAGTATCATAGCCCACAAGAAGCTTTAGGGGAGGGAACATGGACACTACAAACAGCTCCTCTGACTGCTTTACCAAAGATTAGCATCCTGGGAAAGACACAGAGAGAAACACAACAATTAGAGATATGTCTCTGGAGCCCTAACAATGCAGCCACACCCTCATCAAAGATGAGGAGATCATCTGAGCCGGAGCCACTCATTGTAAGCAATCAAATTGATTGTAAGACTCCATAAAAACAGGCTAGATGTTCTTACTACCAGCAGTAGACTCCTCTTTTTCTAGCCACAGAGTACATCTGCCACAGAGGTGCAACACCATTAGGTGCTGTCCTTTGCCTTAGTGCTGCTCCATCATTTTATGTCTCTCTGCTGTAGCACTTCCTCTGCCCATAGTGCTGACATACAAAATAGTATGTTGTAGAAGGAAATAAAACCTCCTTTTGTTATGTATAAGATTCAAATATTCAGGATAAAAACAATTTTAAACATATTAACTTTGTCTTATAATCATTCTTCCATTTAATAAATACTTGTTGAATTGTTTCATATTTGATATATTAATAATAGGTAAAACAGTAATGAGAAAGACTCTTCCCTTACATGCTTAATCATGATAATGAAGCAATCTCTTATACAAAATATTCCATACTTAGGGTGGTGATAACAAGTTCAGTTTTTTTTTGTTTTTTTGTTTTTTGTTTTTTTGTAGGGCAATGAGGGTTAAGTGACTTGCCCAGAGTCACACAGCTAGCAAGTGTCAAGTGTCTGAGGCTGGATTTGAGCTCAGGTCCTCCTGAATCCAGGGTTGGTGCTTTATCCACTGCACCACTAAGCTGCCCTGTTCATTTTTTTACAATCCTTTTTTTTGTTGTGGTATACACAGAATAGCAGAGTTGAAAAGGACCTCAGAAACAACCTATTATGGCCTGCTAGTTATTCTCTATAGAACATCCTGGGAACATGGTCATGCTTCTCCTTGAATTCTTCTGGTGCAAGAGAACTCATTACTTTAAAAAAACAAACAACAAAATTAGTTTCTGGACCACTTTAATTTTTTGGAACACCTTCCTTATGTGAGATCTGCCTACCTATAATGTATGGCCATTGTTTCTAGTTCTGAGCTCTGAGGCCAAGCTAATCTCTCTTCCAAATAACTTCCCTTCAAATTAGTGACACTAGCTATCATATCTTTCTAAGTCTCCACTTTCCTATGCTAAACTTCTCTAATTCTTTCCATGGATCCACATGTGACAATCTCAAGACTTTTAACCACCCAAGTCTCTTGCTGATGTGCAGAATTAGACAAAATAATTTAGATGTAGTGTGACTGTATCAGGATACAAGGGAACTGGTACAGTTCTCATTCTGGACCATAAGTACTTCTTTTTTTGTTTATTCAGTATTTTATTATTTTCCAGTTACATATAAGTCTAGTTTTCAACATTTGTTTTCATAGGATTTTCAGTTCCCAATTTTTCTCCCACCCTCCCTTCCCTCCCTCCTTCCCAGAACAGAAAGCAATCTAATATAGGTTATATATGTGCAATCACATTAAACATATTTCTGCATTAGTCATATTGTGACAGAAGAGTCAGAACACAAGGGAAATACCTCATAAAAAGAATTTTAAAAAACAGTCCAAAAGTAGAAACAGTATGGTTCAATTTGCATTCCTAAACCACAGTTCTTTTTTCTGGATGTTGAGAAGATTTTCTATTTTGAAGTTCTTTGAAATTGTTTTGGAGCATTGCATTGCTAAAAAGAACCAAGTCTATCATCATTGTTCATCACACAATGCTGCTGTTACTGTATACAATGTTCTCCTGGTTCGCAATTACTTCCATTAATTCAGCCCAATATAACATAAGATTGCATGGCATAGTGGATAGATAGCTGGTCTTAAGTCATGATGTTCTTTCAAGTTCCACCTCTCAAACATACTGGTTCTTTGATCCAGAAAAAAAATGATTTATGAAGATAAATGAGAAGTCATTATAGAAAATTTTCAGAGAACATAAGTTACAGTGTATTGATAGAGGAAGTTTCTTTATCTAGAAGTTCCCTATACCAATGAAATCATAGATCCAGTCGCTATTCCTAAGATTTCATTATTTTTAAATTATTGATCATGTTGCTGATCTATGGATCTGATTGTCTACTAAAACCATGTGGATCTTGTAATAACATGTATTTCTGTTTAGCTGTGTCTCTCTATTCTGCACTTATACAGTTAATTTTGTAAAAAATCAGTGCAGAACTTTACATTTATCCCAATTAAATTTCATTTTATTCAATTTGACATATTATTCCAGCTTGTTCAGACTTTCAGAAGCTGAAAAAATGATCTTATAAAGTCAGTCTGCCATGACTTGCTCTTAGTGAACCCATATTGGTTCACAGTAATCTCCATATCCCTTTCCAACAAGTTTAATAATATGTTCTAGAAATTTTCTTGGGATAAATAGTAAGTTCCCAACCTACTGTAATTTGTGGAATCTAAATTAAAGATAGGATATCTGCCTTCCCACAGTCCTGTGTCCTTTTCTTCTGTTGTTTATGGTTCTTCAAAGATCACTGATTCAATAATCACATCTATAAGTATTTTCATTATCTTTGCATAGAATTTATTTGGGTTAGGTAAATTGAACTTATTCAGAAACAAGTATTTTAAAGCATTTTTTTCTTTATAAACCTGAACTTATATTGGAGTTTAGTCTTCCTTTCATTGATAGAGAAAAAAAATCTATAGAAATCTTTGATGATTTCTTCCATCTTTGATCTACTTGTCATACAATGTACAATTTCATTCTTAAGTACTTTCAGAATTATCTGATTTAATTGAATCTTTTGCAGTTCTCTGTAAAACTTTTTCCTTTTTACTGATTTTTACTATTTAATGAGATACATTGCTCAAAATATTTCATCATCTTTCCCCATAAAATCTTACAAACTAGTTTGTATTCTAAACTGGTGTTGTTCTTTGCTATTGTGTCTCTCTGATAAGAAAGTCAAATATTTGCTGGCTGAGGGGATTTCCAGAAGTTTTTTTTTTTTTTTGCTCTCTTTATTGTGGCCATTAATTTAAATCAGTTAAACTTCCTTAAAATATGGTGATAATCTGTGTTTCTGTCTGTTCTTTTATCCATTTTTATTATTTTCTTGAGTAAATAGCTGTTAAAATAGGAGACATGGAAATTATATCAGTTGCCTAACACATCTTTTAATTTTCATTCTTATTCAAGATTGATATTTACATTTGTCTTTGATAAGTGGTGGTCCAACTGTACACAAATAACTGATGTGTAAATGATTCCAGCATTTGTCAAAAGTAATTTCCTGTCTGTTAAATACATCCTTTTTGAATGGTTTTATTTGATGTTTTGCCTATGCAGTCTTCCACCCCCCTTTTCCAAGGAACTCTTCTTGAACTTGTAGATATAGATCTTCTGTACAGTCTATGGACCGTTGGCATCCCTTTATTCTTGCTCCTGAGCCATATTTTCCAACATATTTTTGACTGTTCTTTCCTATGTCCACTTTAACACTGAAGTCACTAAGTATTAAATTATATAGTAGAGCATTAAAGTAATAAAGTCACTGAATAAATTGTATATTAAAGTATATAAAATGTTAGAGTCTTACTGAGTTCTTCATAGAAATTCCCTATTTCCTCTACTTCCATAACTGATAGGCTCATAAATTGTGATTATGTTAATGGTGATCTTTGGGCAAATTCCTGTTATGAGTATTGCAATCTAAAATGATCATTGTACCATTAAATGATGTTTCTTGTTGCCTTTCAATGAATGATAAATTCAAATGCTTTACCTGTCTATCCAAGAAGAACCTAAGGGGTATCCTACCATAATTGTAATTTAAGTGCCAACTAAGTGAATGAAGAATGGTTGTTCAAATTGTGGTATATAGTTAAATAGTCAACCCATGGAGCTGGTTATATTCTGTATAATGAATTGAGACAAACATTTAAAATACAAACAAGACCAAGGAAGAAAATTGTATATGGAAACTTGAGCTTCTTTTAATGTACACTTCAAGGAGTTATGTGGTATAGTGAGGAAAACACTGGAGTTGGAGTTAGGAAAACCCGAGTTGAAATTCTGCTTCAGGCACATTCTAGATGTGAGACCCTGGGCAAATTACCTAACTTCTCAGCCACAATTTTCCCATATATAAAAGGGGAATTATAATAGCAACTACCTCATGAAGTTGTAAGAATATAATGTGATAATATGTGTAAAGTGGTTTACAAACTTTAAAATCCTATATAAATGTTAGCTATTATTACAATTTTGTTTCCAAAATTTGTGCATTTAACAAGAGGGTAAAAATATTTTATTTATTTGAGCCCCCTTCTCCTTACATTATTATCTTCTTTTAATTTTATTTTTTTGTCTTACATTATTATCAGAGTATAAGTAGGCACAGTTCCCTGCTGAGGTCCTGACCACAGAAATCCAGTTGGATATCAGAGATTGCACAGGTTTCCACTCCTGGTGGTTCTTGTTCTCCTCTGTTTTCTTATCCCCCTCCTATCTGGTCTCTGATGTTACCTTCCTCTTTGGGCAGTCACTCACAGGGAGCTAACCCTTTCTTGTTATGGCTCTGATAAGAGTTTTTTCTGGCTTTGTACTTTGCGGAGGGCTCCTAAGCCTGGGTGTGCCTTCGTCCATGCTTTCCTTCTCTGTAGTGATGTACTGGTTCCATTTCCTACTGGGCCCCAGTAGGCTAGAGAGAAGGTACTGTTAGTTTAATGTTTCTTACTCAAAATTGCATTGGCTTCAGAACCCTCTTGAGTATTACTGTTCGTAGGACCTATAAACTTCAGATCATCTTCTTGTGCAGTCCTATAATGGATGGAGGACTTTATTGGTATTTCCGTTTGGTCTTTTAAAAAAAAATTACTGTTACACATGTTGCACATATAAATCATTGCTGGAGATATTTAATGGGGATAGAGGTGAGGAGGTGGGATTATCCAGGACCTTTCACACCACTATCATAATAAGAAGACATTCCTGTCATTTTGCTTATGAAAGACCGTGCTGCTTTTTTGTAACTTGTTCTGGGTTATAATTCCATCTTCTATACATGTCCATTTAAAATTCATTTTATAGATATCCTTTGTTTTTACATTGCCTAAATTTCCCCCTTTATGTCCTCCCAACAGAGCCATTCCATATAGCAGAGATAGTTTTTAGGAAAAAGAGAAAGAAGAGGGGAAAAGTCAGAAAATTGATCAGTAAATTGAAAAAGTCTGACAGTATATGCAGTGTTCCACACCTGTGGACACCCTTATTGATTACCCAGGGCTGCACCTCCATAAAGGAGTAGTAAGAAGTATTTTCTCATATCTCTTACTTGGGGTCAAGTTTGTTCTTTGTAGTTTTATAACTTTCATTTTTATTGTTTCGTGATGATTGCTCTTTCCGTTTACATTGCTGTAGTACCGCATTTATTATTTCCTTAAGTCTACTTATTTACATATCCTTTTTACTGGATGGATACTTTGGACAGTTCTCCACATGATCACATCTTTTAATGGTTTCCCTTTTCTTCTTTGTTGGAATTATTTGTGATTGTATTATCTGAATTTCATTCTTGAGGGCTTCTCCTACATTTTGAGTCAATTGGAGTACATTTGGAGACTCAGGTCATTGGATCATACCAATCTTTTCCCTGAACTTTTTGAAGTTCACAGGATCATATACTTAGAGCTGGAAGAAACTTCAGAACTCATCAAGTCTAGTTCCTTAATTTTTTTTTACAGATGAGGATAAATAATTTGTCCAAGGGTCACAAAGCTAAGTGTTTGAGGTACAATTCGTACCCGAGTCTTATTGACCCCCACTCTAGAAATCAGACCATGTCTTGTGCTCCCCTCATCATCTATCTCCAAAATGACTGTTATTTATATTTTGTCTATCAGTTCCTCCTTGTTGGTGAAAAGTAAGTACAGAACAGGATCGCTCTTGATGACTTCTAAATGATAAGTTCTAAAAGATACATGTTAAACATTTTTAAAAATTAAAATTTATTTTTATTTTAGCAGAGTGAGGTCTTCAACTGATGTTAGATTGTTGAAGTCCCCCCAACACAATTACATCATGCTTTGAGGCTAACTTGGTGATCGATGTTATAATTTTTCACCTGGCCAGGAAGCCAGTACCACATTCCCACAATTATATCATTCTCCTGTCTTTTATCTTCATCCAATGCTCTTTGCCACACTTCCTTAGGTTCATGAATCTCACATAGGTTTATATTGTTTTGATGGTTCTTGAATTCTGCCAATACTTCTATCCAATCTGTTTCTTTTGAAGATGTTTCCTTCTACTACCTTATTTCAGCCATTGAATCAAAGCATACCTTGGTGAGACCTAAGACTGCTATCTAGAGAATGAGAAACTCCTCTGAGAATGATAGTCTGAAAGATAATGTTTGAGGGACATTATGTTTATCATAACCTCAAGATTTGAGGGGAAGAATTAAACTGAATGGGTGGGAAAATTTCCTGGAGACATAGGTGAGAACATTCCCATTTGATAGAAAGAATATAATGCTGGGGTGTGCTGATAAATGTTTAATAACCACTCCTCCAAAAATCCCATTAAACCTTTTAATTTTAATCTGAATTATTAACATTTTCCTGATCACTTTCTTAAGTTCAACTAATCATCAAAACAATGAATCAAGCTCTGATTTATAGAATTGTCAAATTTTAAGGTATAAATGCTTATACTGGAAATTTAATTGTTGGTTCTTATGAATCAGTTAAAGCTGGCTTCAGTATACCCCTTGCATTACAAACATTTATTAAAGCAAAACAGGAAGAATTAATCGTAATAGTTTAAAAAGAATAGAGAGTTATAAAGAATCCCTAGCAGCTGGGTAGATTTGAATTCAAGAAGACCAGAGTTCAAATCATGCCTCAAATACTTATGAGCTATGTGATCCTGAGTGAGTCATATAACTTCTGTTTACCTTAGTTTCTTCATTTGTAACATAGGGATAATAGTCCCTTATCTCACAGGGTTGTCAAGAGAATCAAATGATAATAACCTTAGAGTGCAATATAGATTATTGTTTGACCTTCATCTTTGAAGAGGACAATGATATCATGGGTGATGTCTTGACTTGTGGGTAAATTGAATTTAAGTGAGGCAAAGATGCACAAATTCATCAGCTTCACTCTCCTAGAGTCATTGAAGTTCAGTAGCAAGGCAAAAATTGGGATAATTGAAGATGGCCCTAGATGCAGTATATGACCTTGGTGTCTTCGGTATCTGACCAAGATTTAAGTCCTCCATAGTACCTACTTTAGTCACCTTTGTGGTCACTGGAACAAATTGTTCTCATTCATCCATTCCACTTGGGGTAGACACTCCCTTAGTCACTGATGGGTTTGAAGCCTGTTGATTACCTGGTTTAAACCTGTCTACTGAGAGGGCTTACTGGGATGTGGCTGTTGTGCATGCTAAAGCTTCTTAGCACTTGAGAATTAGGTGAAAGGTGGATGAACAGTCCTGAAAAGGACTGAGCAAGCTCTCACACCAGAGGCATTAGTTGTTGTAGAACATCTTGGAATGTGATGCATGCAAAAACCCTAAATTGTGCCAAATGTCCTGCTGAATTCCAAACATATTGTGCCTATGTTATTCCCTTGTTATACCAGTGAGTAAATATGTCAAATAAAGGTTATGTGATTAAAAAAAAAAGCAAGTTGCATAAAACTGTTCATATCTTTTGATCTAGCAATACCACTGCAAGATCAATATCCCAAAGATATTTACTTTTTGGGGGTGGGGTGGGGCAATGAGGGTTAAGTGACTTGCCCAGGGTCACACAGCTAGTATTAAGCGTCTGAGGCTGGATTTGAACTCAGGTCCTCCTGAATCCAGGGCCAGTGCTTTATCCACTGTGCCACCTAGTGCCCCTCAAAGATATTTAAAAAAAGAGAAAAAGACCCAGTTGTACAAAAATATTTATAGCAGCTCTTTTATGGTGGTTAAGAAATGGAAATTGAGGGGTTGCCTATTACTTGTGCAATTGCTGAACAAGTTGTAGTGTGTGATTGTGCTATAAGAAATGACAAGCAGAATGATTCCAGAAAAAACCTGGAAAGACTTGAATCGACATAAAGTGTCGATAAACATAAAGCAGAACCAGGAGAATATTGTACACAGTAACAGCAATATTATATGATGAAGAACTATGAGTGACTTAGCTATTCTCAGCAACACAATGATCTGAGATAATCCCAAAGGAAAAATGCTGTCTTCCTCAAGAGAAATAGATGATGGAGTTTGAATGCAGATTTAAGCATACCAGTTCTCTCTCTCTCTCTCTCTCTCTCTCTCTCTCTCTCTCTCTCTCTCTCTTTCTCTCTCTCTCTCATTCTCCCTCCCTCCCTCTCTCCCTCCCTTCCTTCCTTTCATCCTTCCATCCTTCCATCCTTCCATCCTTCCATACTTCCATACTTCCTTTCTTTCTTAGAAAGATTCAAAGAAAGGCAAAAGACAGTCCTTGTCTTTTAAAGGGATCACAGAAACAAAGAGGCAGAGATGAAGAAGAAGAACCTTCTAGGCATGAAGGAGAGAGTGAGAATTGTGCAGATTTGGAAGATGGAGGGTCTTGTGTGAAGAGGCCAGTGTCAGTGAATTGTAGAGTACATGGGAAGGGGCTAAGTTGCACAAAGACTAGAAAAGTAGGAAGGGCCCAGATTATGAAGCATCCAAAAATCCAATCAGAGAATTTTACATTTGATCCTTGGAATTATAGAGAGCTACTGGAATTTATTGAAAGGGTGGGGAGGGATAATATGTTCAGACTTAGCCTTTAGGAAGATCAGTTTGAAAGACTTGAAACAAGGAGACTTACCATCAAGCTACTGCAATAGTTCAGTGTGAGGTGACCATGGCCTCTTATTAGGGTAATGGGAGTGTCAGAGGAGGGAAAGGGGGCATATATGCAATGAGGATTGAGAAAAGGTCATTGGATTTGGCAATAAGAGATCATTAGTAACTTTGGGGAGAGAAGTTTCAATTACAATTCAAGTTTGGATGAGGATGGCGGAGTTAAGCAAAGAGTAACAGGAACGAAAGTAGAGGCATCTATTTTAGACAGTCTTCTCCAAGAGTTTAACCCCATATTGGAGGACAGATATAGTGCAATAGTTAGCAGAAATGGAAGGATCAAGTGAGGGGTTTCTGAGGATGGGGGAGAATGGGCATCTTTGTACATAGCAGGGGAACAGTCACTAAACAGGGAATAATTGAATATGAGTAAGAAAGTAGTAATGAGAGAGGGGCCAATCTGCTGGAGGAGATTGAATGGAGTGGGATTACTTGTGCATACAGAGGGGAGAAGATAGAACTCTTAATAGCCTTGATTATTATTATTATTATTATTATTATTATTATTATTGCAGGGCAATGAGGGTTAAGTGACTTGCCCAGGGTCACACAGCTAGTGTCAAGTGTCTGAGGCAAGATTTGAACTCAGGTCCTCCTGAATCCAGGGCTGGTGTTTTATCTACTGTGCCACCTAGCTTCCCCAATAGCCTTGATTATTTCAGTAAAATATGAGGTGAGGTTCTCAGTGGGGGGGCGAAAGGGGGAACTGTGGGAGATTCGAGATGGTATGAAGAGGTTGGGAAAAGCCTCTGTGGTGAGTAGGATAGTGAATTGATCAGGGAGGAGTAAAAAGTTATTGCCTTGTTTCAGTGAACATACATTTGAGATCATATAACATAAATATGTTGTGGACCCTTTCATCACCATTTAATGATTTTCTCCAGTTTTAGTCAGTAGTATGTGGGTAGGAGCAAAGCAAGTGGATTGTGGAAGTTGGAAAAGCAAGATCTTTGAGAGGTTAAAGAGGAAAGGGACTCAAGACAAGTGGATGATAGAGTTAAATTAACTAACCAAGAGTTCAGGATGGGGAAGGGAGGTGAGAGTAGCTAGTGCAAGACTGGTAGCTTAAGAAAGAACTTAGGGGTGGAGGGAGGTTGTGAGGAGGACAAACAAAGAACAGGTCTTGGAGTTGCAAGACAGAAAAAAAGTGAAGTGACAACAGATTTCGATCAAATAAGGAAGTTTCAGAGTTCATGAACATAGAAGGGGATTATTTGCAGGTGACAGCAAAATCAGGGGGGTGGCCATCTTTGTAGCTGAGATGAGGTAGAAGGAGTAGGTTCTGGGAAATGAGTAGGTTGAGGGATTAAGAGTTTAAGGTATTTGAGACAATATCAGTGTGTACACTAAGAGTTTAAAGTGACTTGCCTGTAGTCACACAACTGCAATGAGTCAGAGGCAGAATTTGAATGCAGATCTTCTTGATTCCCAGGCTTGCCCTCTATACACAAAGTCAAGTTGCCTTCTTTCCTTTGCAAACTCATGAACAGATTGCACACTAACACGTTTATTATTATTATTTTTTTTTTTTGGTGAGGCAACTGGGGTTAAGTGACTTGCCCAGGGTCACACAGCCAGTAAGTGTCAAATGTCTGAGGCCAGATTTGAACTCAGGTCCTCCTGAATCCAGGGCCGGTGCTCTATCCACTGTGCCACCTAGCTGCCCAATAACACGTTTATTCTTGAAAAAAATGTATATTTCCCTCACCAAATGAACAAGATTGTGAGGGGTCATGGGATCTGAGTTCAGTTCCTTCCTTTGATACTTAGCCACCAGTGTGATGTTGAGCAAGTCAATTCACCTTGCTGGGCCTTCTTCATCTGCACAAAAGGGGAGTTGGTTTAGGCTTTTCTAGGTTGGAGAGTCTATTTGGTTTTATGTTATTATCCAGTGAGAAAATAAACCTCTATTTTTGCTTTACAGAAAATTTTCTTTCTCTACTGTTTAGCATCAAAGCCCAAACTATGTCTGTTTACCCACTTTGTGCTTTCCCTTCTTTCACCCTATTCCTCCTCACCAATGTTTTACTTCTTACCCCTGCCTCCCCCAATGTGCCCTCCCTTTTATCAGCCCCCCCTCCCTTTTCTTTATCCTTTTCTCTCCTGCTTCTGCCCTCCTATTAGCCCCCCCCCCTTTCAAACTATGTCTGGACTGCTTAACACATTATATTTGAACATAGTAGCCCCAGAAGGTATTGTATTGCTAATCAGGACTGTGGTGTAGGAACTATCAAATACCAAATTCTATCATTCCTGCATACTCAATGTTAGTTGGTTGTGCACTAGGCTGATTTGAAAAATGTAGAAAAACTGTTAAATCCTGCTACTGAACTTGGGCAAATGGAACTCTAGAATGCCACTTTTGCTATTACTATTCCTCTCCCTCCCTCCCTCCCTCCCTCCCTCTCTCTCTCTTTCTCTCTCCCCCTTCCTGCCTCCCTCCATCTCCCTCCCTCCCTCCCTCCCTCCCTCCCTCTCTCTCTCTCTCTCTCTCTCTCTCTCTCTCTCTCTCTCTCTCTCTCTCTCTCTCTGTAACTGGAATGTATTTGCTATTATTGTGATTTACATATCCTCCAACTACAAGAACAGCCTTAGTGGTCCTGTGTACCACCTACAATGATGCCATCATCTGTCCTCATGTCCCAAATGTAGCTAAGAAAAGAGAAACCTACACACCTGAACACAGGCCTGTCAGGATGAGAAAGAAAGGGTAGCTGATTTCAGCAATATATTCTGTTTTGTGGAGCAGTGTCCTATGACGGTAGATTTAGAGTTAAAAGGAACCTCAGAGAAACCTCCCTCATTTTACAGATAAGGTTATTTATGTGTGGCTTAGTTAAGAGTGACTTGTACTTTAACACTCTTGATGATGAAAACAATGTATTTTTATGTAGCAGGTCTTACTATTAATGTTCATCAAAATGATATCTGTGGGGAGCAGCTAGGTGGTGCAGTGGATAAAGCACCAGCCTTGGTTCAGGAGGACCTGAGTTCAAATCCAACCTCAGACACTTGGCACTTACTAGCTGTGTGACCCTGGGCAAGTCACTTAACCCCCATTGCCCTTCAAAAAAAAATGATATCTGTGGTCTCCTCTCTCTCTATCTCTGTCTCTCTCTCCCTTCTTCCCACCCCCTCCCCTTCCTTTTTCTCTTCCCCTCCCTCTCTCTTCCCCTCCTTCCTTGTCTCTCTCTTTCTCTCTCCCTCCCTCTTCTTCTCCCATCCCTCCCTCCCTCCCTCCTTCCTTTGTCTGTCTCTGTCTCTCTAGTAAGCATACACCAAATATAACAAGAAAACAGAAGGAAAAAGTCTTGGTATAGGATCAGAACTCACCCTCTGACTTTGCTGGTTTAGACTTTAAGGGATCTTAGTGGTTGTCTAGTGAGAGGTGGGCCATAATCCTGTAGCAAATACTCCCCAGTGCAGCTAGAACCAGATTGAAATGTAACTAGGAAATACTTAACAAAATAAATAAAAATGCAAAAGAACATAGATCAGGTTAATATGTGGTTTTCTAAGTTAATGTGTGGCCCCTCATTCCCATTTGAGTTTGATACCGCTGGACTAGTATATTAGAGCTCATTCATTTCCAACTGTTTTAAAGACTGATTCAACTTATTGAGGTCAGTTAATGTGAACTCCTTATTATATGTGAATACATATACATTGTTGGGTGTATTGTGACACATCATTTCAGTATTTTACGATGCTTCAAAAATGGTTCATCCCTATCCCTGGAGATTCTGAATTCCATGCTTGACTTGTCAAAACTCACCGTGGCAAGCATTGAAGCTGAGGCCATTTGGTCCAAAATTAAGATCCAGGAGAGGTTGAGTGGATAGTCTAAAGCTATTCAGAATATAAGTTACATAACAGGAATGAAATAAACTCTGCATCTCCTCATTTACAGTACATAGTTCGTTCACTATATAATGTAATTCTGAAAGAAATATCTTTCTCTTGTATTCACATCTCTATAGTTTAGTCAGGAATCTGGTCCTTGAGTTCTTTATAAAATGTCGCTGGGGTACTTATTTTATATCTCTTTTGTTTATTTTTTGTATCTATTTTGTCACTCAAGAGGATGTAAGCTCTTTGATGGTAAGAACTGTTTCATTTTTATTTCTTTGTTCTCCCACCTCAAGGCACAGTGCTTGGCTTGTGGATAGATTGCCAGGGCTAAAGTCAAGAAGATTCATCTTCCTAAGTTCAAATCTGGTCTCAGACACTTCCTAGCTGTGTGACCCTGGGCAAGTCACTAAGCCTGTTTGCCTCCATTTTCTCATCTGTAAAATGAGCTGGAGAAGAAAATGATAAAGCTTTCCAGCATCTTTGCTAAGAAAACCCCAAATGGGGATGTGAAGAGTTGGACACAACTGAAATAACTGAACGACAACAATTTTATAGATAAGGAAATTGAGACTCAGAAAGGTTAAGTGACTTATCTAGGGGTACACAGCTAGCAAATGGTCAAAGTGTGGTTTTGAACCCAGTTCCCCATGACCCCAAGCCCAGCTTTCTATCTAACTGTGCTATACTCTTTGGAGGAAAGGAAAAAAACCTGAAATGAAAATGTTCAAGTTTCTACTTTCAGACATTGTTTCTATGCCAACAAACTAGCGAAAGGTCTGCCAATCCTATGCTCTCTCTAGTGCATACTAAATATCTAGTTATCTGGAAATATCTGTATGAGCAGTTCGTTTCTTCGATGATTTCATTTCTTAAAGAGACTATTAGGCAGCTTGTAGCTTCTATCCCCTCTGAGCACTTTGGCATGACAGAATTCCATTCAGGCAGACTCCAAAATCCAAACCAAGCTATTGAAGCTAATTGAGTTGCCTTGCTCTTTTCTTAGTTATGGTACCTGTTCCATCCCCCTTGTACTTTGCCAAGAAGCTGGCCCTATGCCAGCAGAAATTGCCACTGGATGGAGCTATAGCATCAAGCAAATGCACCTTTTCAGTCAAGTCATTTTCTTCCCACTTTCCCACTAATAAGAGCATTTAGCAATCTGAGAATTGCTGTTCATTTATCTGGCTGATATAAGCTGATATAAGCAGAGGTCAGTGATTCTCAGCCATTTTAGAGTGGTAACAATATTGTTGGTTTGATTCTTGTCCTCTCTCTACCCCCTTCCAAAACCCTGCATTTCTTTAACGTTACTCAAGATCAATTTCATTTTAAGGATTTTTCAGTCATTCCACACGATAACTGGAGATACTCTGGAGTGTTGTAAACCAAACTTGGCAATCAGGAGGATATTATATTATGTGCTACTGACACAAGTTTTGTGCATAGCTTTTATACTTAAAGATGTGAGGAAAACTTTCTGTCCGTTGGGGACCATTTAGTGGTTTCCTGCTGCCTTGCAGTAAATTTCAACATGTCATTTGTGCACTACGGTTCTCTAATGTTCAAGGGAGAATATTGAGTCTAGAGTACATGAGGTTTACTTAAATAAAACTGGAGATATATGAAATTGCCTTCCAGTTACTGGTTCCCTAAAATATATCAACACAAAGAGGTGGGATTTTATAAATAGAAATGGCCTTAAGTGACTACCCTTAATTAGTTTGCATTAATAATGATTAACATTCATACAATGCTTTAAGGTTTGAAAACTGCTTTGCAAAAGGGGCAGCTAGGTGGCACAGGGGATAGAGTACCGGCCCTGGAGTCAGGAGGACCTGAGTTCAAATCCGGCCTCAGACACTTAACACTTACTAGCTGTGTGACCCTGGGCAAGTCACTTAACCCCAATTACCTCACTGAAAAAAAAAAAGAAAAAAGAAAACTGCTTTGCAAAGATGAACTCATTTGAGCCTCACAACATTTTCATGAGGGAGGTATTATTATTAGTTCTGTTTTGCAGATGAAGAAACTGAGATGGCCAGTGAAGGGCTAAATTACTTACCCAGGATCATGTAGTTAGTATCTGAGGAAGGATTTGAACTTAGCCTTCCTGACTTCAAGTCAGGAAGTGCTCGGGCTTTCTATTGTGGACAAACAGTTGACTTAAGATAGATTTTAGGTTTAACATAATGTAGGGATGGTTAAGTGGAATATACACAAACAAAAGGTAACAGAATATTTCCCATTTGCTTTTATTCTAAACCTCTTACTCTCCCATGTATTTTCTCAAGGAGAAATTGAAACATTTTATAAGGCTAGATATGACCTACTTAAATATATCTTATTCTCTCCAATCCCTGATTTTAACCTTCATATTTTTAACTGAATATAAAAGTAAGAAAAATATCAGATAAAACTGCACTTAGGACTGATCTGCTGCCATCTATAGTAAATATTTTTTTTCTTTCCCCCCCTATTTTCTTCAATAAATGGTCAGAAAATTAGAAAGTTAAAAAAATTCAGAGCCAGGTATCCTGATATTGCAACCCTAGTGGACTCCATTTTAGTACCCAATTTATTATCTATTAATAGGGTACAAAAAGAAGCACCTGGCTTCAAGGAGAAAACAATGTTTAAGGGCCATCTATGGCAATGGAAGAGGCAGCATGACAGAGTGGTTATAGAGCTTTACTTGTCAGGGGGATCTGGATTCAAATCTCTACTTGCCAACTTTCTGAGCCTCAATCTCCTCCTCTGTAAGATGAGAATGATGGACTAGGTGGTTTATAACGTCCCTGCTCACTCTAAGTCTATGACCACATGAACTTGCTTAATAATACTAGACTGGACATGACAAGAATAATCATATCTACTTTCTGGAAGAATTAATAAAATTCAGGGTCCCTGCAGTGGCACAGTGGATAGAGCACTGACCCTGGAGTCAGGAGGAACTGAGTTCAAATCTGGCCTCAGACACTTACTATCTGTGCAACCCTAGGGAAGTCACTTAACCTTGATAGCCTCTAAAGAAAAAGAATTATTAAAATTTAGATGGCCTTAGTCTACCATTTTGGCCATACAAAAGCTATAACAGGAAGAAAACTTTTACCTTCTCCACCCCCCCCGCCTTGCCATCAGATTCTTTCCTTGGCATTTTTTCCTTTATAAAAGCTGGGTTCCCCTTTACGTGGTGGCAAGGAATTGGAAGTTGAGAGGGTGCCCATCAATTGGGGAATGGCTGGACAAGTTGTGGTATATGAATACAATGGAATACTATTGTGCTGTAAGAAATGATGAGCAGGAAGAGTTCAGAGAAACCTGGAGGGTCTTACGTGAGCTGATGATGAGTGAGATGAGCAGAACCAGAAGAATATTGTACACAGTATGTATCATCAACATTGAGTGTTGACCTACTGTGATGGACTATATTCTTCTCACCAATGCAATGGTACAGAAGAGTTCCAGGGAACTCATGATAGAAGAGGATCTCCAAATCCAAGAAAAAAAAAAGAAAGAAAGAACTGTGGAGTATAGATGCTGATTGAACCATATTATTTCTTTTGTTTTGGGTGCTGTTGTTTTTTTTTTTTTCTATTTTGAGGATTTGCATCACTGCTCTGATTCTTTCTCTTGTAACAGGATTAATGCAGAAATAGGATTAATGTTATTATGTGTATATATATATGTGTGTGTATATATATATCTATATGTATATGTATAGAGATATATAGATATAACCTATATCAGATTACCTGCTGTCTAGGGGAGGGGGGAGGGAGGGGAGGGAGGGAGAAAAATCTGAAATTGTAAAGCATGTATAAACAAAAGTTGAGAACTATCTTTACATGTAACGGAAAAAATAAAATACCTCATACATTAAAAAAAAAAGCTGGGTTCCCCATCTTTCCAAGGCTGCAAGTACAGGGGTTACTTATATGCTTAATTCTACCACTGCTTGACTCAATAGCTTTGACCTCCTACATTTCTGAAATGGATTATCCAACCCCGCTCTCAGCGACCCAGTAGTCCCTTCAAACCCCCATCATCAGACTGATAGTTTGTTCAGACACCTTATTGTCATAGCTCTACTGCAGACCAGAACTCTCAAGTGTGAGAGCTGCCAACCCCAAACTCCTGGCAGCAGGGATTGCACGCTTATGTCTGGCAACTTGGCATCTTCTTAAAGATGTCATGAGTTGATACAGCTTTCCCTCTCCATTTAGCCAATTGTTTTCTTACATTTTAAGTCTCAAATACCTTCTCTTCCTTTTTCTGGCTATACTAGTATCTTACATTATATAGTACTTTAAATGGTGATGTCCTTTCCTCATAGTAATCCTTGGTTGTTCAACTATTAAACTCATTTTTTACAGATGAGGGACTTGAGGCTCTCTCTCACTCTTTCTCTCTTGCTCTCTGTCTCTCTTTCCTTACTATTTCTGCATCTCTCCCCCCTTTCTCCCTCTTCTCTCTCTCTCCTGCCTTCCCTTTCTTCCTCCCTGTATCTCTTTCTCTCTCCCTTCTTTCTTTCTGTCTCTCTTATTCCTTCTCTTCTTCTTTCCATCCCTGTATCTCTCTCCCCTTTCCTTCTCCTTTCTCTTCCCTCATCTCCCTCTTGATATCTCTCCTTTCTACCCCATCCCCCTCATCTGTCTCCCCACTCTGTGTTGTGTCTATGCAGTTTCCTCCTGCCTCTTCTCCAACAACAAATAATGGGGATTTTTTTGGCAGTAACACATCTTGCCTAGAGGACTAGAGAGGGGGAATTCCTGGACCTCAAATGTCTGGCTGCCTTCTTTTCTGTTTCCTTTTCTTGAATGCATCAGAGAAGGAAGACCTTAAACTGGATTTCCCCCACCTTAGACAGGGTAGCAGCTGAGGCACTGATAGGGTACCTGCAGAAGCAAATTGAAGAGTCACATTTATGGGAAAAATGTTCCCCAACCCCTATGCAGGGGTGAGAAAATGTTGAATTATCTAAACAGTGGGATGCCAGAATACAATCATCTACAGAAGGGAGACTTCCTGAATGGTGATGGGCAACATTTTGTTTTTCAGTCTTGTCCAACTGTACATGACCCCATGGATGCTGTCCATGGGGATTTCTTGGCAAAGGTACTGGGATGGTTTGCCATTCTACAGATGAGGAAACTGAGGCAAACAGGGTGACTTACTTAGGAGTCAAACAGCTAGTATCTGGACCAGATCTGAACTCAGGTCTCTCTGACTCCAGGCCAAGTTTTTTATCCATTGTGCCACCTAGCTGTCCCACCATGAGGGACATATAGCCAGTGAAAATTCCTGGAGTTCTGTTCCAGTAAGAACAGAATGGAAACTAATGTTACTAGGTCACACAGTTCGTAGTAGAGAAGTAAGCTATAAGAAGATTGGAAACATTGGAAGGGAGCCAGGTTATAAAAGGCTATAAAGCCAAAGAGAGGATTTCTTATTGGTCTTGGAGATGATCAAGAACCCCTAGAGTTGACTGAGCCGGGGAGGGACATGGTCAGCCCTGTGCTTTGATAGCTGAATGGAGGGGTGCTAGACTGGAGTGGAGAGAGGCTTGAGGGAGAGAGACTACCTAGAAGACTTGAAGGGGTGAGGGCTCATGCCAAGGTGTAGCAATATCAAAGGAGAGAAAAGGGGTCCTCTAGGAGAAATCTTATGAAGGTGATATAATGGGGCTTTGTCCATGTCCAGATTATGTTAGATAGAGGCACCCATTTTGGAGAAGGCAGGAACCTGCTTCTGGGACAAGACGTGTTGAATTCTCCTCCCGTGTGGGTAGGAGCAGCTTTCTTCCCCTAGCCACAGAACTGACACACAGACTGAACCTTTGAAACGTCCAGACTGAGGCTGCCTTTCTATGGCACTATCCTGGGGGTCGTGGTCCTGCTAACTCGCAGCCCAGGCACTTTGGGCTGAGGAGGGTGTGGGGGGAAGGACCACATTTCCTTTCTCTCTTTTAGACCCAGAGGCCCAAAGAATTGAGTCTGGCATTTAGTCTGTTTGATTTGTCCTTTTTAGTTCTAGGCACAAACAGTAGCATCTCCCAACCTGGAAACTCAAGCCATACTGACCTGGGAAGCTGTTAGACTTCAGTGCTGCTGGATTTTGCTATCAGCCCAGCAAGGAAGCCCTGAGAAGGTAGGGCTCCACAATGTAACCTAGGGGTCTCTGGACTTAGATCTTGGCAGGACCATGCTATAAAGGAACAGAGTCAAGCTGTGAAGCTGAAGATAGCTAGAAGGTGTAAAGGGGGATTATGCCCCCTAGGTGTTTGGGCAGAATGTTTGGATATTTGTCCTTGTTACACCTTCGAAGTAAATGTTCCTTTGTAAAAGCTACTCTGGTTAAATGATAACTAGGTCTAGGGGACCCCTAAAATGAGAGAACAGAACTGGGGGTGTGCTTGAACAAACGACAGAGACTAGACATCATTCAACTCCTTTCCAGTACAGGAGAACCCTGGGGGAGGGGTGGCATGTAATGTACCTGACTCTTATGTAGGTGGCGGTGGTGTGTGTGTGTGGGGTGGGTGTCCAGTGTACTCACTGTTATAGTAGAAACAATAAGAGATTGGATATGGAGGAAAAGAGAGAGCGAGGAGGTGAAGGTGACACCTAAGTTGTGAGTCTGGATGACTGGGAAGATAGAGCTTTTGACAGTAATAGGGAAGTTAGGAAGAAGGCAGATTTTGGGGGAAAGATAAGGAGTTCAGTTTGGGACATGTTGAATTTAAGTTGTCTATGGGTCTTCAGGACTGAGATGTCCAGTAGGCAACTAACCGGTAATACGAGATTGAAACTTGGATGTATATATAGATCTGTGGAGTCATTTACAGAAAGGTAACAATTAAACCCATGGGAGCTTGGAAGTTAGCAAGAGAGAGTGTAGAGGAAAAAGAGAAGAGGCCCCTGAAAAGAACCTTGGGGAACATCAGCAGTTAAGTGAATGATGAGCCAGCAAAGAGATTAAGAAGGCGTGGTCAGACAGGTAGGAGGTGAACCGGGAGAGAGCAGTGTCACAAAACAAAAACAAATCTTATAGTAACCGGTAAGAAATTGACATCATATTCCTTCCCTCCACCATGAGCCCTAGTGTCCTCCAGGAAGTACATTCCTCACACTCATAGTACTGCCTTATAGTTTGGAAGCCCTCTGAAAGACAATTTAACTCTGGGTTGCTATAAAGGCGACTCTGTTCCCCTTAAATTAATACTGTCTTAAGAAATCATGATAGGAGAAGAGGTCAAAATCCAGACCTTGTTTCTGTGCCTTGTGGTTCAGCACTTTGTTGCTCTTCCAGCTTCACATTCAATGTTTGGTCCAGAAACGCTTGATACTTGTCTAGAAGGCTGGAATTCAATAATTCCCACCACTTCTTCAGAAGATAAGGGCTTCCAGTACCTTCCAGTACCCAGAATTCTGGGATTCAGAAACTTCTACTACATGGGTCACGTATCTCCCAGGTGAAAAGGCTCTGTTACAGTCTCTCCATGGCTGCCATCTTTTTCTTTTTTTGAGGGGGTGGGGGGGTTTGGTGGGGCAATAAGGCTTAAGTAACTTGCCCAGGGTCATACAGCTAGTAAGTGTCAAGTGTCTGAGGTAGGATTTGAACTGAAGTCCTCCTGAATCCAGGACTGATGCTTTATCCACTGTACCACCTAGCTGTCCCATGGATGCCATCTTTTTAAAAAAAATTTTTGCAGGGCAATGAGGGTTAAGTGACTTGCCCAGGGTCACACAGCTATCAGGAGTTAAGTGTCCGATGTCAGATTTGAACTCAGGTCCTCCTGAATCCAGGGCCAATTCTTTATCCATGGTGCCACCTAGCTGCGCTCCCCCCCCCCCCCCCGCCCCATGGCTGCCATCTTTAAGGTTAAGTGGTGTTTTGTTTTTTCTTTGGGGGGGGCTCAGATTATGAGGGAGGTTGGTGTCATTTTTAGGAACTCAAGTTTTCTCTCCAAGGTCTGGTATTAACTCAGCTCTTTTTGGGTGTCTCCTTGGACTCTGGCCTTGCTTCAGAAAGTACCTTTCTGAGGATTCAGCTTGGATCTATACTAGCCTGACCTAATCAATCACTGCTATTGTTGAGACTTATTCACTCCATGGGTAACTTCACAGATTGGAAAGAGGCACACTCAGAGTCTTAATCAAGATACTGGGGAATCCAAGACCATCATTCAAGGAGAAGTTCTCTTTGTTTAAAAGGCACATGATCAAAGATCTAAGCATTGGTCCTATCCCTGTATCCTCATCAAGCTGACCTGGTTCTCCTGATCAACGTTCATTAAAGGGAAAAAAGTGCTAGCTAACTAACAAATGTCCTACACTCAAAGAGGGCTTTCACAGAACAAAAATGGTCTTAAAATTCTGGTCCTTCAGAGTTCTAGGGTGCATTCTGTCTTTTTGAAAGGTATCAGAACCATTGGGTTGATTCTTTCCTTCCTCCCCCTAACTTTGCTAATCTACTTGTGTAACCACTTTACTGTTTATACATACCATATTCACTAAAGCAACATTTTCAAAGAGATTTAAAAAGATAAGAATACCTCTTTTCTGTTTCATATTACTGAAGCTTTAATGTTTCAATATGAAATAGTAAAAAAGATAAGATCTGAAAGGGGAAAACCCTTAAACCAAAAAATGTAGCCCCAACTAAAACCAAAAGAAATATAGAAAGAAGAGATGATAGAGAACTTTTATTCCCAGAGAGCTCTCAATTTAGAGGCCAATTAGGCAACAGTCATGGAAAACTGGGATAGAATACACTCAATTGACCTGGATCAATAGCCCAAAGTCATTCTTTAGTGAGTGTGTTTGGTGGGGCGGGGGTGGGGAGGGTGGGGGCGGGGGAAGAAAACCAACCACTTAGTTTGTCTAGGTTGAAATTGATTGCCTCATTTGGCATGATTATTCAAATAACTTATACCTTAACTGATCTGTCTAAGGTTTTCATTTTTTAACTGGAGTTTCATTTTTAACTGGGGTACATAGGCATAGCCCCAAAGCCATATTATTAGCCTGGAAGGGATGTAGTGGAATTCCTTGGATTTGTGCATGAAATAAAAAAATAATCTTTGATCAAGATAATTGCTTACTGAAAGTGTACTTTCATATACTCAAGCCAGGGTATTTTCCTAATAACTTCAAGATGTAAGGGTTTTCCCCCACCCCTCCATTTCTTAAAAATCACTAGCGCCTAAATTCATGTAATTGTCCATTAGGGGAAGCCTTGCTGTCTTTCGGAAATGTACTCTTTATAGTTCTGCATTTAATCCTTTAATAGAATGCAGTTTATCCTTAACTTAGGCTGGCAAGAAAAAAAATTGCTTATGTTTTTTCATAAGATCTTGAGCTTTAACAGAATACAAAGATTCATAGGGAGCTGCCTCTGTCAGCTTTCTAAGTCCTGGTTCCTGTTTTGGGATCCTATTTTCCCCTTTCTTCCATCAGTGGCCTGATAAGGCAGCTACCCTGTGATAACTATGGTGGAGAAAATATTCTTTTAAGTGTTTCAAATTTTGCCATCAGTAATCAGTTAACATTTTAATTACCATAGCGCCACCGTGTGGTCCAGCGGGTACATCTGAAGATTAGGCTGGTGACACAAGTATGAGAACTAATATACTTTCACATTCTTGTTGATATATTATGTGAAAGGAGCTTTGAGGCGCTTTCAATGAAATGATAACATTAATCCTGGCATCTAAATATATTACTCAAGAATTTTAAATAGCCAATAGTTGCCATAGGGAGCTATCCAAAGGTTAACCTGATAAATCAGGAATTATTGTCATAAATAATCTAAACAAAGACTAGTCACTCGAAACAGATGTTTCTGGAAGGTTTTGAAAATTTTCCACTGTTAACTTGGACATAACCCCCTTGTCTGGAGCCATGCAACTTTGCCAACTTGTGGACCTGCTTTGAATGAACAGGTTCCCTTTATTGTGGTCTCGACTCTCACCCATTTAGCAGTGCTATGTTTCTCTAGCTATAGGTAACCCAAACTAACTTGAAACCCAAGAGGAAAAGTTTTGATTTGTACTATTGTTGCCTTCCTACTGAGGTTGACTTTCTCAATCCTGTATTTTGTGGGAGTGCTTATGTATATTCCCAGGAGGAGGACAAAAAAAAATCTTGGCACATACCTTTATATTGAGGATTTCAGTTAACACCATAAGTAACTGAATGGCCATGTAATCCCATGGATTTATATATGGAGTGAATTGAGTCCCCAGGTATTACTCCATCCTCTTTTGAAGCTTCTCAAAAGCTGAGCTAAAAATATCTTTTTATAGTTCAGGGAAAAGAACAAAAATAAAATGTACTTGGTTAAGTAGTTGGGAGATATGGATAAATAAATGCTTCAGAGTCCAAGAAGGGAAAGTAAATGATGGCATCTCTTTTCAAGTTTTTTGATGATTGTCAAAAGTCAACTTTCCCCCCCATTCTATGACTGAAAATGATGACATGGGAATAGCTGGAAACAGTATGTGGCTGATATTGAAGAGTTTGCCAAGAGTTATATTATGGAGAGAAAACCATTATATCATAAAACAATTAGTATTAAAGAATGCTGAAATGGATGGTATATGATGGATATGCTATTGTCATCTAACTTAATTTTAATGTTACATCAATATTTCATGATTTCCTTCACTTTTTCAATTGGTCATCTTAAAAAAAATGCAACATACTGAATATACCATTCTAGAAGATGGAATTATTTTCCCAAATACATTGTTTAATCATTTATGGGTTATATATATGCAGACTTAAAAAGGACAAGAAGATGAAATAAAATTTGCTAAGTACAGAAGTAGCAATGATGAATCCCAGGATTCTATGCTCAAAAGATTGCCAAATGTGATCTAGTCCAGTCCCTTGACCAATGAATGAATATGCTCTATGACTTTCCAGCAAGTGGTCATGCAACCACAGAAATATTACCAATGAAGAGAGCTCATCAACTGACAGAGGAATCTATTCCATTTACAGATAGCTCTAATCATTAGGAAACCTTCCTTATATTCAACCAATCAATCAACTACTATTTGCTATTTATTCTCTCTGCAACCCCAGGGAGAATAACTTAAAACTGAGGGTTGGCTCCTTCAGGGTCTCTCCAAAATGGGAGTAGAAAGGTAAGCAATGTATAATGTAGATCAGATATAGGGTAGCTGTTTATTCAGGAACTGTGCTAAGTGATGATAATTCAAAGACAAAAACTAAATAGCCCTTGCTCTCAAAGAACTTACATTGCATTGGGGGAAAATAATGTGTATGAATACAAAATAAGCAACTGAGATCAAGAAACATCTTCTGGAGATCACTCAAGCTATGTCTTGAAGGAAGATTGGGATTTTAGGAGTCATAGGTGAGGATGATGTGCATTTCTAGCATGGGAGACGGTTTTGCAAAGGCATGGAAAGGAGAGGATAAGGAGAGGATGAGGATAAGGAAAAGGAAGCTGGGCTGGTAACATTGAGTCTTAAAGAGTAATAAGCCTGGAAAAGAAGTCTGGAACCAGATGGTAAAGGGCTTTAGATAGCAGTTTGTTTTTTATCCTAGTGGCAACAGAGACCCATTGGGGCTCTTAGAGCATAAATCTTCCTACCTGCACTTATTGATCCTAGTTTTGCTCTTTAAAGAGGGAGTGATTATTTTAAAATGTAAAATCCATTCTTAGCTCAAGTGCCATAAAGAAGAAGGTAGTCTGCCAGATTTGGTCCTCAGGAAGTAGTATGACTCCCTACTTTAGAGCCAAGGAGAATAAGTCTAGTTTCTTTTATATTACAGCCCTGTATGTATTTGAAACTGTTCTACTTTATCTTACCCAGACCAAATATTCCTCCTCAGAGTGTAAGTCTTCACCTCATAATTTGAATCCACTCAAAGTTCTAATTGCTCCTTTTTGGACACAATGGGGTTTGTCAATACTTCAAAGATCTATGATTTTGTTGGTAAGGCTGCAGATTTTGACCTCTCTACTATAATTTAGATCTTAAAGTGGTTTTTGAGAGTTGTTGTGGCCAAAAAAAAAAATCCATCTCCTTACAGCCAAACTGATGGCGAACCTCTATGAATTTAGCAAGCTATATATATATATATATATATATATATATATATATATATATATATATATATATATATATATATATATATATGTGTGTGTGTGTGTGTGTGTGTGTGTGTGTGTGTGTGTGTATCATAAGGGCTTTAGAGCTTGGCAGATTGTGAGAGAACTAGTAGTTTTCTGTCAAAGCCTTTGAGAAGTGATGAAGCATCAAAGCCAGACTTTATCATTATCCTTCTTAGAATATGATGCCCAGAAATGAATATTAATGAAGCCTACCATTTATACAGTGCTTTAAAAGTTTGTAAACTGCCTTGAGTATGTTATCTAATTTTATCCTCACAACAACTCTGTGAGGTAAGTGCCATTATTGTCCCTTTTTACCATTGGGGAAACTGAGGCAGACAGAGGAGGCTAAGTGACTTGACCAAGATCACTAGTAAGTATCCAAGGTCAAATGTCAACCCAGGTTTTCTTGGCTCCAGTTCCAGCACTCAATCCATTGAACCAGTTAGCTAACTCCACCATCTTTATGTGTTATTTCCATTAATTCAGCCAAAGGTTGAGTTAACATTTTTTGTCTCCATGTTACTTTGTTGACTTGTGTTGACCTTGGAATCCACTAAAATTTACATTTGGCTCATGTCTAGGGTCTTCCCAAAAATGGGGGTTGGAAGTAGGAAGTTATACAGTATATAACATAGATTAGATATTGGACAGCTATTTATTTCCCCTAGACAAAAATGCTTAAAATTCAAAAGACTCACAATTAAACAAGAAGCAGTAACTCACTTAGATCATTGCAACTGGTCTCCCTTCCTCAATTGTCTACACACTACAGTCTATTCTCCATCCCATTGCCAAAGCGATTTCCTTAAATGCACATCTGAATGTGATTACCCTGATCAACCAACTCCAATGGCTACCCATTGTCTCTAAGATAAAATATAACCTGGCCCCAGCCTGTCTTTCCTGCCTCATTGGATATTCCTTCTCCTTCCACACTCTGCAATGCAGCCAAAAATGTTCTTCTCTATATTCCTCAAAAAGGGCACTTTATCACCCATCTCTTTAACTTTGCCCAAAAATGACATTCTCCATGACTGGAATGCATTCTTTCCTTACTTCCACCTCAGAGTCCTCCTCTGCCTTTTTGTTGCAGCTCACACACCATCTTCTTCATGGAACACAAAATCTTTCCTCATTTCCCTTCAATTGCTAGTACCCTCCCTCCTAAACTACCTTGTATTTAACTACATTGTATATATTTATATTTATTGACTTTATATTTATGCTGTATCTCTTTTTATATGTACTTTTATATGTCCCCCACATTAGAATATAAACTGTGCTTTGGGCCACATGGCACAGGTGGTCTTGATCTCTTCCTCTGGAAACTGGGTTGTTTTTCTAGTTCTTCAAACAATAGCTTCTTCAGTGGGAGGGGCCCTTTTACAGGAAAGCACCATGTTGCTTCATTTCTTTAAAACGAAAAAAAAAACCCATGCCTGTGAATATTTTATACCAGTTAGTCAAATGTCAACAAAGATTTATTAAACCCTTACTATGGGCCAGGCCCCTTGCTAAATGCTGGGAATGCAAGTACAGGTAGAAAGAAAGACAGTCTCTGCCCTCAAGAAGGAAGACAATACTACATAAGAGGAATCTAAAAACCGGCAGAATGGGATCAGGGGTGGGAAGAAATGAAGGCATCTGTTGTGTGGGGGAGGGGATCAGAGAACATGGGAGACATGGCTGACCTCAGCACCCACCTTTCTTAAATGGAACTTCTGCGGGCAGCATTACCATCAGAGGAAGACACTCCCGGGGTGAATGGTAAATACAGTGTGTGAATTAGAGAGAGTAACTTCCAGGATGAAGAGGTGGGGCATGGTGGAGGAAAATCTGGAGTGCCCCTGGGAGTTATTTCAGTTTTGAAAACAGCTGAATTGTTATCAGTAGAGAAAAGCACACACACACACACACACACACACACACACACACACACACACTTTCTTGTCTGTCTATTCTTTGTGCTGATTAAATTCACTAAAAGAATACTATTTTGCATTTATACAGCACTTTAAGGTTTGCAAAACACTTCCAAAATATTATCTCATTTTATCCTCATGACAACCCTGGGAGGTAGGTGCTATTATCATCCTAATTTTATAGATGAGGAAACTGAGGCAGGCAGAGGTTAAGTGACTACCTACAGCTAGTAAGTGTCCAAGGCAGGATCTGTACTCAGGTATTCCTAACTCCAGAACTAGTATCTATCCACTGGGCCACCTAGCCTTTGGCTAGACAATGTCAAATAAGTTTTTTTCCAATCAGGTTTTTTTTTTTTTTTTGCATTAGTACAATAATACTTTTTGAAAGAGAAAGGATAGAAAATCAGCCACAAAATCAAGAAAATATGGGTTCAAGCTCCTCTTCTGACACATACTGGGTATGACCCTGGGCAAATCCTTTAATCTTGAAGTGCTCTAGGCACCTCTCAAGACTGTAAAATCTTATGTAGATCAGCACTGGTGGAGCAACTTTCCTTGCTGGGAAATTCTCTGTACCAATGGAATCATAAGTCTTTTTCAACCCCAATCTCTTCTCACTCCTCTCCTTTCCCACTTTCATTTGCTCTATTACCAAAAAGATTATGGGATTTTCAATAAATTTCTGGAAAGTAGAAAAGTGTAATGGACGAGCTAATTATTTGATATCACAACTTCAGAGAAATGGCAAGACTTATTTTTTCCCCATTAAGTTAATTTGGCTCTTTAAATACTTTAGTCTTTGCCCAGATGAAAACATAGGTAGGGTCAGTGCTCAACCAAAATCTTTTAGTTTTTCAAAATATGAATCTAAATAATTTACTAACAATTCAAAGGTACTGCAAACACATTAAATGGCTTTACTAATTGCTTGGGCTGAAAAAACCACTTGTGGAGGCAGTGTGGGCATGGGCAGAGAGGGCTGGAGTTGGAGTTAGAAGACGAGTTCTAAAGCTCTTCTTAATGGCTACAGGAGTGATAGGTCACCTCCCCCCTTCCCATCTACTGCCTTGTAATATTGGATTATATTATCTTGCTCTTGACCCTGTATTTTATTACTACCAAAAAAGATCAGATAACTTTTATTAAAGACATTGCCTGAGAACATGAAAAGAAGACATTTTAACACCATACTGTTAAGTAACTTAAATGTAAAACATACTGTTATGTTTTTTTAAAATCAGCCAACAAACAACCCAGTCCTATCTGAAGTCACCGAATAGATGTCTGAAATTGGGGTAAATTAATCAGAAAAATCTGGATTTTGTTAAATTTCCTGCCCTTCCCACTTGTGTTTAGGATGCCTTCTGTTTGGTCTACCATTAGTTTGTAGATGGAAGATATCTTTCCTAAAAAAAGCCTAATCTTTAAAAACAATTTTCTGGGTTGGGGAAACCTTTGTCTACTTCTCAAACTTTTGCTTTTCTTTGTTTGTGGACAATGTAGGTTTTTGTGATATGTGTTTCTTGGAAAAGAATCTTGGGGTAGTGTTTGATTCTTTAGCAATACTGAGTACCTTTCTTTAATAGGTTGGGACTGGGGATTTGGGGGCTAAAACGTAAGGTAATGCCAGAAGTCTGGAGGTGGTACACTAAATGGAGTGCTGGCTCTGATGTAAAGAAGACTCATCTTCTGAGTTCAAATCTGGCCTCACACACTTATGAGTTGTGTGACCCTGGGCAATTCAATTAACCCTGTTTGCCTCCATTTCCTCATCTGTAAAATGAGCTGGAGAAGGAAATGACAAACCATTCCAGAATCTTTGCTAAGAAAACACTAAATGGGGACATGAAGAGTTGGACACAACTGAACAACAAAAGTAGTCTGCAGGACTCTATAGGTTCTTGAGTGAAATGAAGCTTACTAGTAGGGGAATGAGTGTTACTATAACAGTTTATGGTATCAGGTACAATTACTTTCTGTTTTGTATTTTTTATCAAGTTAAATAAAAACAGTAATGGCATAATGAAGAATGGACCAGGATTCGAGAAGTGCCTGATGACTTATATGAGCTGTGTGACTCTGGGCAAATCACTTAACCTATCAATCAATCCATCAACAAACCAACCAGCATTTGTTAAACACCCATTCTATGTCAAGCACTGGTGATATAAGAGAAAATTAGACTGTTCCTTCCTTCAAGTAGGTTATAGTCTTGATGAAGACAACTTGTAAATAAGTAAGGATCACACAAAAGAAATAAAAAGTCATTTTAACTCTTGGCCAGGAAGGCACTAGAATTGGTGATGGCAGTAGTGGTAAATTAGGAAAGGTTTTATGTAGGAGAAAGGAAAGAAAGGAGTCTTGGAGACAGAGATGGGCATTCCAAACATGGGGAATAGATACATGGAGGGTTATGGATGTGGAACAGCAATAAGGCAAGTTTGGCTGGATTATGAGTGAAGGAGGGAGAATGGTATATGATAAGGTTGGAAAGATGGGTTAGCACCAGGTTGTATAAGGCTCTTAGTATCCCAGGCAACTCTCCAAGACTTGTAAGTTAACAGAAGAGTGGCCGATCCACAAATCTTTACCTATCATCCCATTTTCCATTCAGCTATCAAAGTGATCTTCCTAAACTACCTGACCATGTCATTCTCCTCTTCCCACCAATCTTTCCCATCTCCCCTACTCAGTAAATTTCAGTGGCTCTCTATCACCTCCAGAACCAAATATAACTTTCTCTTATTTTCAAAGCCATTCATAACTTGGCCATGCCCTCTTCTTTTCTACTCATTACTTATGCCTTAATGTCTTCCACATACTCTTTGATCCAGTGAAAATATACTCATACGTTCTTTGTTGGTTGATCTCCAGACTCTGGGAATTTTTTCTGCTTATCCCCCATGCCCAGAATGCTCTTCTTCCTCATCTCCACTTTCTGCCTTCTGGCCTCTTTCAAAAAATCTCCCCTTCAATAGGAAGCCTTTCCTGAGCCCTCCTCATTTTAATTCCTTCCCTCTGTTGATTATTTCCAATTTATCCTGCATACAGTTCATAGTTGTTCACATTTTGTCTGCATTAGACTGCGAGCTCTTTCTCTTTCTTTGCATCCTCACAGTGACCAGTAGATAGCAAGTGTTTAATAAACATTTACTACCTAAAGATAATTTCTATGTCAGAAGTTCCTCACACCAATGATGTCATAGATATGAACAACAACAAAAATAAATTCTGGCCCATGTTTAATGCCTTGTTAGCCTGAGTGCTCACATGGGTGTTGAGGGATCTCTGCTCTTTTGTGGAGATGTAGACATGAGCCAGATTCTTATGTTCCCAATGGAAACCCCCACAGGCAACACAAACCAAATTTTAATTTGTAAGAAGCTTGCATAATTGAAATCTGTATAAACTTGAGGCCACAGAGGGCCCTGAGTTACATCTATGGGTACTGTTCAGGGTGTTTTTAATACCACTAAGGAAGGTTTGAACCTAGAGGAGCATTGGGAGTGGATGTAAATGGATGCTCATTATGAGAGGTCTGGACCCTCACCAAGGACTGTTGGTTTGGGAATTGCCTACAAATTGTGATGGACGCCATCACAAATGTGATAGAAGCCATCTAGTCCAACCCCATCATATTATGGATGAGGAAGCAAAGTTCCTAAGGTCATAGATGCTAGATTTGATCTCTGACCTCTGTCTTCTAAGAGGCCTCAGTGTCAGCTCTATCAGCCCAGGATCCAGGCCCACTTATTTACCTTTAGTCCTTTTGCTTTGGTGCCTCCCAAGACCATTTCTGAACTACACCCATTTCCCACTGCCACTTGATGATCAGATTCTCCTCTGCCACATCTCCTCTTGCTTCTGCTTACTGTAAGGTGGGTCTCCTGGGCCTCATAGGACCTCATCTATTGTGAGGTTGGAAGAATCTAATCACCTGCCTCTGTCAGCTGAATCTCCAGGTACTGATACTCTGTCTGGACTCATTCCTCAATGGTTAGCATACTTCCATCCCTCATACTCTTCTCATTCCAGTGATTCTAAGCTCCACTATTGTTGTACAAACTCTAGGCTCCATCCCCCACTGTCTGCTCCATTACTCCTATTTCCTTGGATCCACCCTCCTCTGCCAAAAAATCCCCCTCCAGATATTCCTTCCTCTCCCACTAGGCTCTCTGGGATGCCTGTTCCATAATTAATAAATATTCCAATTTTAAACCTCTTCCTTTTTTTACTCCTTTTATCTTCTGGCTCTCACCAAGAGCTCCTTTCAGATAGCATTGCATCCTTGGGTACTTTCCCCAATATTAGTTACACTTTGTCTTCAACTTACTGGTCATAGTGCAGGAATCTGAGTTGTCAACAACTATGCCTTTCAGCCTCAACTACCATCATTCAGCAATCTCTCCTCCCTGAGGATTATTATCGGATCCAGATCCTGATGGCTATTATCTATCAACCCCAAGACATTTTCCTTCCTTCTTCAAAGAGGTCTCCACTCCAATTCTTGCCTTGATATTAGAGGACTCCAAGTTACATATTGTTATTCTTTCAAATACTCTAATTTCCCTGTTACTTAATCTATTCAATGTCTACGACTCCTCCATTCCATCTCAGCAATACCCATATTCTTGACCTTACTCTAACCAAGTATCTTTTACTTGGTTCATGAACTCTTAAATTCTGTTATCTGATCATAATCATTATTCATTCCATCATTCCCTTCATCCTCAGATCTTACTCTGCCCATCACCTTTGTATTGTCCACACTCTCCTCTTTCATTTATCCCTTGGGCAATGAGTTCACCTTTGAACCATCCCTTACCTTGGAATTCTGTGCCTCCTTGTCTTATCTTGCCTTACCAAATCCTAACCTTTGAGTTATTTTCATATCAGTTTCCTTTTTTCTTATATATGTGCTTCTATCATAATTCCCTCTAATCAATTTTGTCCTTATTTACTGTCTTCTTCCCTAGTGTCTGTAAATACACCCATGACTCCTCCATCCTTAAAAAAACCTTAACTTGATCTTATCATCCAAGCTTGACATCATCCTATAATCTAAATCTCTTTTCCTTTTTTTCTGCTAAATTCCTTGAGAAAGACTCTACTTTCTCTCCTCTCATTCTACCAAACTCTCTGCAATCTGGTTTCTGATTTCATCCTTCAACTGAAACTGATATCTTCAAAGTCACCAATGATTTCTTAATTCCTAAATCTAATGTCCTTTTCTCAATTCTTTCCTTCTTCAAGGGCACTATCAATAATACTCTTCTCCTGAATCCTCTCTTCTTTGTAGGTTTTTCATCTCTTCTGATTCTTTTGCTACCTATTAGATTGTGCTCCTACCTTCTTTTTCCTCTCTATTGCTCCTGAATGTGTTTTATTATTTATATGTTTTCTTGCCTATAAAATTATATGGTAAGGCTGTCCCCCCCTTTCTTTCTATCTACTTCTACTACACTAAGCCCAGTGCCTAGCACATAGTAAGCACTTCATAAATATTTTTAAATGAATGATTGAATATGACTCTGAATCAATGTTTTTCACAACTGTATCATGGACTGTTTGTATGTGTGTGTGTGTGTGTGTAGTGGGAATGTAAGATATAAGGAAAGATATTTAGGAAAGAGGACAAAGCAGCTTTTGAATAGGGTGAGCTGCCAAATACTAGAATGTCTCCTTTCTTCAGAAGGCGATAACTAGACTTTGGGAAATAGGCCAAGGAACTCAAAGGAAAGAAGGGAAGAAGCATTTATTGAGTACCTACTATGTGCTAGGTACCTTACAAATAATTTCTCTTGATGCTCAGCACAAATGCTATTATTATTTCTATTTTACAGTTGAGTAAATGGAAGCAAATATAAGTTAAGTGACTTGCTTAGGGTTAAACAGCTAATAAGTGTCTGAGGTTAGACTTGAACTTGTCTTCCTGACTTCAGACTTGGCACTCTCTATTCATTGAGCCACCTAGATGCCTCAAATACACTCTGGTTTGATTTACAAGGATGGCTCATTTTAAACTAGGGAAAGGGAGGATCTATATATGTCTAGGAGGAGCCTGTTAAGGCCCTTTTAAATCCAACTTTAGTTGCCTTAATGAGGTGTGAACTTCCAATAATGTTAATGCCTGATCAAGGTTAAGAATAAAAGTGGCACACAAAAAAATAAAATTAAATTAAAAAAAATTAAGAATAAAAGTGGCATTAATACTGCTTCTTCATTAGGAATGAAATCCCCTTGATGAGGGTGCTATGCTTATAAGTTGTGATCTTTCCTGACCCTGGGTGCCACATTGTGACATTAAGGTTGGTTGATTGAGTCTTGGCTAATAACATACCTCAGCTATACCTTCTTCTTAGTCTTTAAAGGGAGAACATTCTATCAAGAGAAAGGCAGAAAGAACCAGAAATGATTATTGTAATGTGTAGGTATTATTCTGACTGTTTCTCTGTTAGTTTAGGTTTAGTGTTTGAATGAATTGAAATACTAATGGGTCATTGAGGACGTTTATTTAGTTATAGCCTAGAAAGGATATTCAACAATTATATTTCAGCACTTAGCTTGTCTAGGAGCTTCCTTGCCTCCCAATATGGAAAGCCTCTGATCAGCAGGTCAGGGTATGGTAAATTAAAAAGGTTTTGTACAAATAAAACAAAGGTAGCCAAGATCAGAAGGAAAGTAGGAATTTTGGGAAAAATTTATAGATATATTCTCAGATAACAGCCTCATATATCAAACATATAAAGAATTTTCTAATCTATAAGAATATGAGTCATTCCCCAGTTGATAAATGGTCAAAGGATATGAACAGGTAGTTTTCCAGTAAAGAAATCAAAACAATCTATAGTCATATAAAATGTACTAAATCATTATTGATTAGAGAAATGCAAATTAAAACAACTTTGGGATATCATTTTACAACTATCAGATATGCTAAAATGATTGGAGAGGAAAGTGACAAATGTTGGAGGTGTGGAAAAATTCAGTCACTAATTAATTCACTGTTGGTGGAACTGTGAACTGATCTGACCATTTTGGAGAGTAATCTGGAATTATGCCCAAAGTGTTATTAAACTGCCTATACCCTTTAACTCAGCAATGCCACTACTAGGTCTGTTTCCCAAGGTGATCAGGGAAAACAAGAAAAATATATGTTCTAAAATAGTTATAGCAACTGGCTTTGTGGTGGCAAGGTTCTGGAAATTGTAGGGATGCCTGTCAATTGGGGAAAGGCTAAACAAATTGCAATATATGATTGTGATAGAATACTACTTTGCTCTAAGAAATGATGAGCTCAATAATTTTGACTATTATAAATGTCCAGATTAACCACAAAGGACATATGAAGGAAGATGCTATCTGTATCCAGAGAAAGAACTGATGAATAGAAATATGTAGACGATGGTTTGTTTACATATACATATCTACATATGCATATACACATACACACACATACACACATATACTAAAATATATGTACTGAATATATATGTACTATATATGTATATATGTGTATGTATATATACACGTATTTGTGTCTAATGGTAGCCATCTCTAGGGTGGAGGATGGGGAGAGAAGGAAAAAAAATGAAAAAAGTTACACAATAACTTTATTATATATTTAAAAGCAATTGCAAGTGGTGCACAATAGATTTGCAGTTTCATGTACAATCATCTTTTTTTCTATTCTACTATGTTATAGAAATCCTTGTTTTATTTCTTAAGTTCAGAATAGAATTTTAAAAAATAGAGTAATGGTGGCAAAACAAACAAACAAAAAAAGAAATCAATCCTTGCTGACTACATCATGACTTAGAAAACCAAAACTTATCATTATCTATGTTGTATTTTTATTTACTTTGTTTTAAAACATTTTTGCGGGCTTTAAGTTTTACACCTCTAAGTAAAGGACCAAACCTGGACCATTTCCTTGGATGGGACTGTGAATTATACATATTTGGGGAAAGGGACTTGACTCTAGTGGGCCCTAGTTAGCTGTACAGTGGTACATTGACACTAAAGAACTGCATTGGTTCTTGGGCTTCTGCGGCTCACTGGAAATGTGGACTGCTTGGCTCTATAGCAACCTCAAGTGCTTTTCCCATGCTGGGCGCTCAACCCTAGGGTAATATTATAAGTCTGAAGAATTATATAAGTTCCTGGGGAAGGGAAAGGCTTATTAGAGAGGAAACCAGTTATTTTGATTGGTCAGGGGTATGGGTATAAATCCTTTCAGTTTTGCATCTTTTTGTTAGGTTAAATAAAGCCTGTCCTTTATTTGATGTCATATTACCCTGAGTGCTTGCAAGTAATCTGAGGGGCTTTTTAGCTAAATTCAGATAGACCCTGGTTTGATTCATGAGCCAAAATTTTGTCTGGTTAATACAAATTCAAAGCTTTGATTCTGGGTCATGTATTTTTCTTTTTTTGGGGGGGAAGGGGATTGCGGGGCAGACTTGTGATTTCATTGGTTTAGGGAGTTTCAGTGGGGAGCTTCCTTTACCAATACAGATTGCCACTTTCTCAGCAATTTATAGTCCTAGAGAATCTCCTGAGGGTGCTGAGATTTTAAGCTGATTACTTGCCAGAGTCACAAAGCCAATATGTGTTAGAGATGGAATATGAAGTCAGGTTTTTGTGATGGAGATGAATTCTCTGCCTCTATACTTTATAAATGATCATTCTTTGTTTGCTGCACTGTTCTGCTTTCATTCAGGTAAACACACAATTGTAGATCCCTTGTTCTTGTATTTTTGACTTGTAAATGGTCAGTTGTGAACTTCTGAAATCTGGCCCTGACACACCCCTTGTCAGTCACCCTTCACTATTTCCTATCAGGTCATAACTCTAATGTGAAAAGCTTTGTAAACATCATTTTTTTTTCAGATCCAATTTGCACTTTCCTATTGGGACCCAATACAACATAAACTAGGTCATTTTAAAATGGAAAAATATTAAATAGTATATGCAAATAGAATTTATCTATATCATTGTTATTTTCCTACTTTATCATGAATTTGGTCACTGAAATCAGACTGAATTTTAAAGGGCAGACAGGTACAAGACAATATAACAACTTAGAATTTGAAATTCTTTTCCTATTTATCTCAACAGTAAGAGCAAGTTCTGTGTGTGTATGTGTGTATGTGTGTATGTGTGTATGTGTGTATGTGTGTGTGATGGTACCTTCAAAGCCTTAATGATCAAGCAGCCTCTGCTGTAAAGATGGATTTCAGCTTTGGTTCAGGTTATTTCCACTGAGTAAGCATTGCATTGCAAGTTTACAAACATGGTAAGCAAAAATCAATGTCATAATGTTTTCCCGTTCCCAAGGGAAAAGTCTTCTCTAAACTTAATGTGCATTGTATTTATTCCTAGGATATAATCAACTAATCCTTTAGAAATAAAGTGCAGCACTATAAATGTCATGTATTTTCCTGTGTGGGGGCTCAACTGAATGCTTCCTTTGTGAGTAGCAATTCTCCAACTGGGGCCCATCTGCCTCTTCTGACCATCATTATAAAATAAATTAACTGCATGTGAAATTCACAAAAACTCCATGCGGGTACATTTTCAGCTGTATACAAGCATAACATCTTTTACAGATTTATTTTTTCCTTGATATTTAGAGAAATTTATTTGGTTGCTTTTTTAATGAAATGTATATATTTATGGCTTATTCTTTCCTCTTTAAATAACAGATTTGTTAGTATGTGACTAACAATCAAATACTGCTGTTTATTGCTCTAAAAGAGAATACTTAACACCTACATTGAATCATACTAAACTAAAATAATCTTAACATTTTGGAGTAACAGAAATATATTGTGATGTTTCTACAATCAGGGAGTCAGAGCAGTTGAGTAGTGGCAAAAGGAAGGCATCAGCTGCTGCCAATATCCCTTAAGAGGGGATTAGTGTTCATTCTGAAACAGCTTGCTGGCAGAATTTAGCAGGGAGGACCGTAACTTATGGTTTGGTGTTCTTATACTAGCATGTGTAGTTTAATAACTGTCTGTATAATATTGTCTTGCTAGAACCAGTTCAAATCTGTGATCTCATGAGACTGAGTTGAGATCTCTCAATGCAGAGCAATTGACTGGGGGGTGGTGGTGGGAAGGAGATAGGTGATGGACAAAAGGGTCTGATAACTTGGGTGGTTTTTCTTGTGTTTTTTGTTTTCTTGTGTTGTGTTGTGTGTGTCCCTGGTATCCCTTCATTGTTGTCCTTAACCCTTACCTCCCCTTACTCCTGAAAGTCAATAAATTGCCAAATCCTATGGATTCTTTCTCCAAAATATTTCTCACATTTTCCCTTTAATCCCTACTTTCACTAGTCTCATCCTAGACCATATCAGTGGTGTGAAGGTAAATGTTTAACAACTGAATCTCTGGAAGGATGAAAAAATACACATAGCACACCTTTAAATTAAATCTGCATTATCAACACTTTTCTCTATAATCTTCTTAAGTTTAGACAATCAAAATAATAAATAACGCCCCGATTTGATCTATTTGCCAATTTCCCAGGTGCAAGTGCTCACACTGAAAATTTAGCAATTGATTCTCTTGAGCTGAGCCAGTTCCAATATATTGTTGGTCCAGACTCTTATCACCCTTCATCTGAAATATTGTAATAACTTCCTAATGATTCTTTCTGAATGAAGTTTCTCCAATCATTTTTTCACGAAGCCATCAACATAATCTTCCTAAGCTTCAGCTCTGTGACCATGTCATTACCCTGTTCAATAATCTCTAGTAACTCCCTGTTGCCTCCAAATTAAAATACAAACTCCTTTCCTAGTTGATTCCAGTTTGTGTTCATTTTATTTCTATTCACATGATATTTATTTCCATCAAATTAAATGAATAGTTGTTCCCTAAACTTAAGATGGTGTTTCCTGTCTCTGTGCCTGTGCACAAGCATGCCTGAAATTCATTTCTTAACTTTTAGAATCTTTCTCCTCCTTGAATGTTTATTTAATTCAGTTGTTATTCTTCATGCTGCTGTTTCCCTAATCTTTCTCATCTCTTCCCTTACTCCCAGAAGAATTTTTTTTCCTTCTCAAATTTTCCCAAGGCACATTATCTATAAGAATATAGAATCTCAGGGCAGCTAAGTGGCACAGTGGATAAAGCACTGGCCCTGGATTCAGGAGTACCTGAGTTCAAATCCAGCCTCAGACACTTGACACTTACTAGCTGTGTGACCCTGGGCGAGTCACTTAACTCCCATAACCCCGCAAAAAAAAAATATAGAATCTCAGTGTTAGGAGGAACCTCAGAAAACATGTGTCCTATAGGCATCTCAAACTCTGCAGGTCAAAAATAGGACTTCCCTTTAAACCTAGTCCTCATATCCTCCCTGTACCAGTTTACCTCAGAATGAAACCTTGATTCTTTGCTCTTGCCTCACATTTTTAATTAGTTGCCATGTCTTGTTAATTCTATTTGGCATCTCTCAAACCAGCTCTTTTCTCTGTATTCAAACCACAACCACCATAATTCTGTTTCTCCTCACAATATGCATTTTTTGGCATGGATTATATATTCATCTTTGACCATGTGATCTTTCCCTAACAGAATACAAGGTTTTTGTTTGTTTGTTTGTCTGCGGGGCATTGAGGGTTAAATGACTTGCCCAGGGCCACACAGCTAGTAAGTGTCAAGTGTTTGAATCAGGATTTGAACTCAAGTCCTCCTGAATCCAGGGCCAGTGCTCTATCCACTGTGCCATCTAGCTGCCCTATTAGTTGTGTATTGAAAATATAAGTTCTTAAGGGAAAATCATCATCTTTTTGTATTTGTACCCCCAGCACAGAGAATAGGTACTTAATAAATGTTTGTTGATTTATATCAACTAATTGATTTATGTCAAGCCTAAATCTATCTCTCTGCAATTTCCAACAGTTGTTTCTTGTTGAACCTTATGGGGATAATTAGTCAATCAATCAATCAATCAATAAGCATTTATTAAGCACCAAATCTGTACCAGGAAATGGTATTGGGAATACATGGACAGCAATAAAACAAGGAATTTACATGTTATCAGGGAGAAAACAATATTGGGTAGATCAGGAGATGAAAGATGAATACAGAAGCATGTCCCCACCCTATAAAAATAACATTAGTTAAGAATGAAATGAGACTGACAAAGAAAAAACTGAGGACAACAAAAGCATGGTATAGATAGTCTGCAATATCATAGAGACAAATAGATTGGTTATTGTATTGATCAGATTTTTCAACCCTTTCAAAGTTGTTTTTCTCTATGCTGTTGTTATTTTGGGCAGCTAGGTGACACAGTGGATAGAGCACTGGCCCTGAAGTTGGGAGGACCAGAGATCAAATCTCATCTCAGACACTCGCTGTGTGATCCTGAGCAAGTCACTTAACCCCAATTTCCTTAAACATCTGGGACCATCTCCAGTTGTCCTGATGTATATCTTATCACTGGACCCAGATGTCTCTCTGGAGGAGAGAGTAAGATTGGTGACCTTGCACAGCCCTCCCTCACTAAAATCCAATTCACTGCAAGTCATGACATCACCTCCCCCATGTCATGGTCCTCTTCAAGAATGAAGGACAAACACCAAAAACCAAGAGACAAATAGTGATATGTCTTGTGTGGGGAACCGAAAGAAAGTCAAATGAGTTGTGCCTTGTAAAAAAAAAAGAGGGAAAGAAAACAAAAATAGTTTTTCAAACTAGCCCATGCACCAGTAGTGACTCATACCCATTATCCCCCATCTCTGCAAAGGAGGGAGGGAGATGTGTGTTTTCATTTCTTCTAAGTTTGCTCGTTATATTTGTGCAGCATTTGGTTTTCTTTTGTTGTTTTTCTTTTTATTTATACAGTTGTCCTCATTTATACAGTCTGTCATCATGGTGTTTAGTATTTTTACCACAGTGGATGTGCATGTCAATCAGTGTAAACATTTTCAGGAACATATTTGCTGTATATAGTGAATTCCACCTTTTCAAGTTAACATAGCTTTGAATGGTGTGAGGAGCGGGGAAGCTTTCACATAGCATTTTCTTTTAACTTTTGGATATTCTCACTCATATATCTTTTCACGGAATCCAGAATATGTTTTTCTATGAGTTCCTCCACAGGAGAATAATCCAAAAAGTTAGCCTTCTCAGCCCCTCCTGTGCTAAAATAGTTGTCCAGATAGACTTCCCTTTGAATAAGAACAATAGGAAAAATATTCCTTTAAATAAGAAGCTTTACTTGCTCATAAATCTCAATAGCTCATATAGGGAACCTCAAATCATACCCAGAACAATTTTCAGCTGAAGAATATTGAGACACCTTTTCTCCTTACTCAGATATTAAATCCCTTACCTGTGCTAGGCACTTTGTCAGATACTGCGGATACAAAGACATAAATGGAAAAAGATCTGCCTTCATTGAGCTTATATCCCATTGATAAAGGTGTGTGCGTGTGTGTGTGTGTGTGTGTGTGTGTGTGTGTGTGTGTGTGTGTGTGTGTGTGTTTGGTGCCCAGAGAGGTTATGATTTCCCTAAAGTCACAAAGCCAGTGTGTTTCAGAGGTGGGATTTGAACCAAGGCTTTCCTAATTTTCTGCCTGCTATTTTATGCTGCTTCTCAGAGTAAATAGAAGGCATTTTTTTATTGCTGTTTCTCTTGGAATGAATTTTAATTCTTTTGCATGTGCTTTGTCATTTATTAATCTGTCTAAATGTTGATCAGATGAGATATGTAAAGTACTTTGCCCACCTTAAAGCATTCTGTCAATTGCAGTTATTATTAATATTATTGTTGTTATGTTCAGTAGACTGTATTCTTCATTAGGGCAATGGCCATTTTGTTTTTGTGTTTGTATCCTCATCTCTTAACACAATTCCTGGAATGGGCAGATGAAAGCAATTTGTTCCAACAGCCATGAAGGCGGAGCACTTAGAGCTTGGTCAGACATTGAAGGCACCAAGGTCACCCAATTTATCCTGGGCCATCGCCAGTCATCCTGACTTTTGTCCTGCCACTGGACTTTTATGACTTTAGAAGAGAGTGAGGCTGATCACTTTGTACAACTCTGCCTCACTCAAATCCAGTTCACCCACGAGTCACAACATCAACCTATGATGTCACTGGTCCTCTTCAAAAAATGAAGGACAAACAACAACAGTAGGTGCTTAATACATGTTGATTTATTTTGACTCAGTCAAAAAAACATTTGTTAAGCCCTTACTATGTGCCAGGTAAGGTGCTAAGTGCTAGGATTACTAATATAAGTGCAAACCTGACAATCTTTGCCTTCAAGGAGGTGATATTCTCTGTCCCAGATCCCTTTGGGGCTCATGTCTCAGAACCCTAGCTTCTCAGGGCTTCCCTGATAGGCTGGAAGCAACATCTGGTCTAGAATCCTGGCTCCAGGGTCAGCACAGCTCCATCTCCCATGCCTGGGGACTCTACCATAAATGCCTACAACTGAAAAGAACAAAAGAACAAAGACCAAAACTCAGCTAAGTTCATGGTGATCATGCTATAGATGAACAAGTCTACCCCCCCTTTCACCCATGTAGCTAGAAGGAGAGAGTGAGACTGTCCCTGTCTGGTAGTTCCCAACTACATAGCCATGGGAAAGAGGTTGCTCCCAGCCACGTGGGAGGGGATCACAGAATGTCTTTTCCCAGCATCAGATCCCTTCAGCCCCCTGCATGGGTGCCTCTATTTTAGGTGATCTGAGCATGCACAAAGCCCTATTACAAACAAAACTAACTATATTGAAAGACAGTTTTCAAAACATCATAAAAACCTGCCTTAGGGGGAAGCCAATAAGGTCAGTCAAGAAAAACACAACCACTTAAATAACGAACCTTGTGACTTAAAACTCAAGGTCCTTAGTGGTCAGATGGAAATGTGGCTCTTCTCCATTCCCTTGCCATGATAAAGAACCAAGCCACTATGCCAGGAGGCTACTGAAATATTGTCCTTATCTTTGAAACCCTTTGGATTAAATCAAAGCTATTTAAAACCAATACCTTACATTTATGCAGTCCTGTCTCCAAGAAGCTCAAAGTTCTTTGAAGCATTATATTTCCCCATTTTTCCCATAACCTTATAAAATAGGAAAAAATATTGCTCCCCCCCCTTTCTTTCTTTCCATTTAGCTATTGAGGAAACCGAGGGTAGAATTATTTATTTCAAGCCACTGAATAAGTAAGCAGTCTGTTTCTTATCCTAATATCTGTGAAATCTTTATTACAGTGGGCTATATGGGTATTAAGGGCATACTTAAAAAAAATTTAAGAATGAGTGAATGGATGAAAAAAGCATTTATTAAGCACCTACTATGTCAAGGGCACTAGGGGTTCAAAAAGAAAGACAACAACAATCCCTGTACTCAGAGAGCTGATGTTCAAAAGGGGAAGACAGCAGACACAGCTGAGTAGTGGGAAGGAAGGGTATAGTGGGGCCTAAAGGTGAGTCAACTGACATACCCTTTTGGCCATGGTTCTGTAACTGGGCAGGAGAGCAGAAGGGGAGGAGGGTACCAAAATGGCAGCAAGGCAGTTGGTAAGATGATGATCAGGGTCTCCTCTCAATGTGGATATAACAGTCAATCATACCCTTTCTGACCTGTTTGTAGGACAAAGGTCTCAGATCCCTTCCTCCCCCTCAGGCTAACAAAATCACACGGCTCAAGGAGCCCTGTTCTCAACAAGGTCCGCCCGGAGTTGTATCCATATGAGGAAGAATAAGGTCCACTCCTGAGTTATTATGCCCATATGAGGAAGAGGGATGGGAATATTTCATTCAGATTAGCTAGTTTTTGCGCATAGATTGTAACCCTTGAGTAATCAGACCAGTGATGAAAAAGGGGAGGGTCCATTCGCATTAGGGACTAGGGTATAAAACAGGGCCTGTGAGCCCCCTTTCTTTGTGCACACTAGGGTGCCTTCTTCTCATGAGAAGGAAATAAAGAGCCTTTGTCACACACACACAAAAAAAAGATGATGACCAGTGAGCATATAGTGAAATGAAACATGGCTGGGTCCTGTCTGAAATAGGGGGCAAGTGAGACAGTCACTAATGAGGACATTGGGGCCCTTGGGTAGGAAGACACTGTTTTTGAAAAGATTTCATATAGCCAATTGCTTTATCCCCACATAATTTCCTAAAAGGTACAGTGAGTATAAGATTCTTTTGGGTTTATTGTTAGTTATAAGAAAACCAGGGGCGGCTAGGTGGCACAGTGGATAGAGAACCGGCCCTGGAGTCAGGAGTACCTGAGTTCAAATCCGGCCTCAGACACTTAACACTTACTAGCTGTGTGACCCTGGGCAAGTCACTTAACCCCAATTGCCTCACTAAAAAAAAAACAAAAAAAAACCCCTTGACCCAGTAGGGCAAAATTCAACCATTAAGGCTATTTCCCAACAAGGTGACTCCCATGCATACACCAAGATCAATTGATTCCTTGAGAACCAATGTGATATATTTGTTCTATGATTCTCTGATGATCCTTATCAATTGAGGACTCAAACAGATACATCATGGTTACCAAGGTTGTTGACAACTGTCCCTGTTGACTGTAATTGGGAGATACTTAGCCAAATAAATAAAAATAGAACACAATCTTAGTATGTCAATATCATAGGGTCTCCTTGATGAGATCCAAAGACACTCATAAAATATCAGTTTAACAATCAGTGCAGGAAAACAACATAAAGAAGAAACATTTATCAAGTGTTTATTATGTGCCAGGCACTGTGCTGTTAGACAAAAAAAGAGAAGAAAGTCTATTGCCCCAGATTATGACATATAATTGCATAGTCATTGTAAGCAACTGTAATAATAATCATTAAATTGTAAGTTCCTTAAGGTCAACGACTGTCTTTACCTTTCTCTCAGTATTGCTTAACACAGTGCCTGGCACATCATTGGTACTAATAACTATTTATTGACTGATTTGGTTAGCCCATTGAGGTAGTCCTATGGGCTCTCTCTCTCTCTCTCTCTCTCTCTCTCTCTCTCTCTCTCTCTCTCTCTCTCTCTCTCTCTCTCTCTCTCTTTCTCTCTGTCCCCTAACTTAATATCTATATAGTACTGCTAACCCAATATCTACATAGTATTGCTAACCCAATATGATATCAGTATGTTTTTTTATATTAATTCATCTATAGCACAGGCACTGCAGATGGCCAATAAGCCATTGATTAACGGAGAGACTGACTTAAAAAGGAAAGCAGGGGGCAGCTAGGTGGTGCAGTGGATAGAGCACCGGCCCTGGAGTCAGGAGTACCTGAGTTCAAATCCGGCCTCAGACACTTAACACTTACTAGCTGGGTGACTCTGGGCAAGTCACTTAACCCCAATTGCCTCACTAAAAAAAAAAAAAAAAGGAAAGCAGGTTAAATTGCCATGGGTGCTTTCAATGACTCTAAGCTTTTCCTTGACCCCAAACCTTACTTTTTACATCCTAGTATTTTCTAAGTGAGAACGATTTGACTGTGAAGCATAGAGCACTATGATTGCCAAAGAATCCAAATTTCATGTGGCTCAAAGAGTGATGAAGATATGTGTGGTGAATGTTTGCCTTTGAATTCACTGTCCTCCATGCCTTCAATATTCTCTCCTCCACCTTTCCCTGGCTTTCTCTGAGACTCAGAGCACCCCCCCCCCTCCAGCTTTCCCCTCTAAGACTGCCTTTAGTCTACTTTGTATTTATCTTGTATGTACCATTTTATGTATATGTTGTTTCCTGCATTACATCAGCTCTTCTTTTTCTTTTTTATTCCTACTGTGTATCACAGTACCAGGCACATAGCAAGCATTTAATAAATGCTTATTGAGTGGCATAAAATAAATCATCTAAGATAAATAGACACTACAGAGCCTAGGACCCTTTCCACTGGACACAGTTCACATTAAAAAATTTTAATTAAAAAACTTTTTGGGATTTTTAAAATTAGCAAAACAATCTATGCACACACATGCTGGGACTGAAGTTTCATCCTTGAACAAATGGTATGGAAAACAGTCTATTCTGGGACTCATGATTCAGTGTAGGGGAAGGCTCAGCAAGCCTTTTGTCTGGCCAGGTGAAAGGGTACAGGAGGCAAAGATTCATTTGTGCTTTGTATGAATGCTGATGCTTATAGCATTTCAGTAACTGAAGGAGGTTCTCTCACCTCCTGTTCAGCAGCTGTCAAGGAAGCTCCACTATTGCTGGACCCCTTCTTGTGCTGGGCATCATCATGATCTCTTTCCCATCAGGCTTCTTCTCTGAAGTCTCCATTGCCCTCTTGATAACTTAAGCCTGTGCTGCAGGCACATTGTCTCATGGAAAATGAAATCCTAGAAGCTTTCATCAGGTCTCTTGAGGTCCAGAGCTTCTTGAAATATCAACCCATTTTTTCAAATGTGTCTCTATTCTGAGTACAATTGGGAAAGGAGATGGGCTGGTTCCCTCCCATGATGTTTTCTGGTCACCTGCATGTCATGACTCTTTGTTCCACCCTCTGCCTCTGACTTTGCACCTCAGCTCCATGCTGAGCTCTTCATCGGTGAGAGTTCTCCATGTATAGTCCAGATCCAGACCCACACCAGCCATTTTTACACCATATATATTGTTTTCCACCTTAGAATGTAAGTTCCTCAAGGGGAGGGACTGTTTCTCCTTTGCCTATACATTTTCCCTGGTTGTGCAAGTGTCTGAAATTTTCTTCCTTCTCAACTAGACTTTTTGATTTTTCTGGCTTCTTTCAAGACTAACCTACTTTTTTTTTTTTTGGTTTTGTTTCGGTGAGGCAATTGGGATTAAGTGACTTGCCCAGGGTCACACAGCTAGTAAGTGTTAAGTGTTTGAGGCCGGATTTGAACTCAGGTCCTCCTGAATCCAGAGCCAGTACTTTATCCACTGTGCCACCTAGCTGCCCCCAAGACTAACCTACTTTTGCAAGAAGCCTTTCTTGGTCTCCCTTAGCATTAGTGCCTTCCCTCTGAGACTATCTCCAATTTGTCTTCTATATATCTTGTTACATAGTCATTTTCATGTTGCCTTCCTCATTAGATGGTGAGCTCCACTGAGGGCAGGGAGTCATTTTTGCCTTCGTTTGTATCCTGAGCACTTATAGAGTGCTTAAGAAACATGTTTTGACTTGATTTGCATTTGTATTTCCATACCTGACGCATAGTAAGTATATAATATAGAAATATATACAAATTCTAATTCATTCATATGACAAGAGTGAAGGATAGTAGATAGATGGTCTGAGTGATGCACCAGGATCCACAAAAGGTTAAAAGGACTTGGAAGGTGGCCTCCTGTGCATGGTAGAGCCTTTTGGAGGGGACTGATCGGAGGACATGGACAATCTGAAATGCATAGCATGAAAGCCTATAAACTATAGTGGGGGAGATAAACCAATGAAATTGTATATCCATTGAAATATCAAAGCAATAAGCAACTGATTAGTTTATAAGATCATAAATATTATGGTAATTAATTTATCTTTTTATCCACATGACACCATTGCTAATCTACTTTGTGGTTGAATTTGTATATAAAACTAAAGCTATGATTGAAATCATTGAAGTGGTTCACAGTTAATCTAATTTCAACTATGTTAAGATCCAAGTCTGATCAATACAAAGTTAATCTGACTTATAATGTCTGAAAATACTGGGTCAGTCAGTTCAGTCACTCCTTATACTACACATGGCTCAAGGTGTTCATTGTAGTATATAATTGGGTCCAGACCTTGGTATTTAGTTCAGTTTGGAAAGAAAGGTAGTTTCACTTTCATCAGGGAACATAAAGAAATCTAAAAGAAATCACTTCATCATTGTTTTTTATTTACTATTCCATTTAACAAATATTTATTTGATCACTTTAGTCAATGGAAGAGATCCAAAGGTGAATGGCATGGTCTTTGCCCTTAAAGACCTTGAAGCCCACTGTATTTTAGTCCCTTGAGGAGCAGCTTCTCCAAAGATCACCTGGAATTTTCATACTCATTGAGACTGCTAACTCTCTAACAGTGTGCCATGAATTCTTGTATGGTGATATATGTGGCATGCCTGGTTAGTAACCAAAGGGTTAATGAAGGTTACTGCTATGCACTTGAAGGAAAACCTTCCTCCAATATGTCAGATTCTGGTCCCTACAGACCCCTGATGCTTCCCAGAGATGCTTATGTTTCTAATTCCCACTGGGATCTATGAGGTTGTCATGAAAAAAAATGACTCGTAGTTGATGCAATTATGTAAGTTGATTTCAGGGAAACTATCTGACGAGATCATTTAAGAATAAGAGATTATATTCTTTGTTGTTTGACAGTAAAAGGGCATTTGGCTATAATAATTCTCCTCATGGCTTAACTTGCCAGTTATGATGTGTTATAAAGCTGGACTAGCCGCAATGCTTGCCAAAATGAACAAACTAGCAGAGAGGTGCTTTTTTATTCTCGTATCATTTCTGCCGGAGTTAGGATGATTAACAGGTTTGGGCCAGATACATTCACACCATTAACCTCCTGCTCTTACACTGAGAGCTGTGATCTGTTAGAACCACATCTTCTACAAATTTATGTGCTCATCAAAAAGGCTGAAAGGGCTATGTGCCATGGAAGCCTGATCTTTCTCTAAATTCCTTGTAGTCAGGAGGAGTCTGAAAGGCCGCCTTTTAGAATTAACCCAAACAATGAAACCCAACAGATAAAGAAGGAGGAGAGCTGTGTTTTTACTTGGGGGATGGCTCCCTAGAAAGTGAGGTCATCTTGGCACAAGCCAGACTCAAGTAACTCAAGTTCTGGGGTTGAATTTTTTAGATCTTCCTGGTATATGCTCGACTTTATATAGTATGAAAGGTTTTTATGATGTATATTGCTATTTCATGTCTCCCTGCCAGGAGGTTTTCTTTGTCTTTTCATAAATTTAAAGGAACTCTGTAACAGTGCAGGAGACTCAATAAACAGACTTTATATGGAAATAATTTTATGATTTGTAGCAAGTTCAAGTTTATCTTAAGAAGTTCTGTTTTGGGTTTGTAAAGCAAACGGATCATTATGTGATTTAAGACCCTGTGCTAATGATCATTTAAATATAAATGTAAATGTAAACCATCTGCTCCAATATTCATTCAATATTACTTCAAGCTAGGAGGGAAATCTGGAATGTGTCAAGTGACAATGTTTTAATATGGAAGATACCACTATAGATCTGGGCCAAAAGAAGAGAGCAGAGGTCGGTCAAATAGCAGGTAATGAGGCATACCATTTCCAGAGTTAGCATTTGTAACCTGCATGTTAACATTTGTTTTGGTCCAAGGTCTTGTATAACAACTTCTTCTTAAGTCTATTTATATAATTTGTTCCTACCAGTGCCCTGGGTCATTTATTACACCTATTAGCTGCTCACTCTGAAGAGATTCTGCCAGGGCTCCTCTTACAACCTTATTTAAGGCTGTTTCCTCCATAGATTTGGATGTTGCAACAGCTGATTATTCTGCTTACCCTGCTGTTATACCTGTCCTCTTGCCGTGCTCCATATGTACATTTGCCATGCTTGGGCTCATCAGTTACACATACATATGGGTTATGAAACTTGATTTTGTGGAATAATAAAAGATCTACTGAAAGATAACATGTAAGCCTTCTTCATCCTGTCCTCAATGCTATTTAGGAGAGATTCCTACTATTTCATTCAGTATTCTGTATATTTCAGCTAAATCTCTTTTAAGGAGAAAGCTTCCATTAAAAAAAAATAGATCTCTTCACATGTGCTGAAATGAAACCTCTCTTTATTTCTTCAGAAGACATAGGCTGGTTTTATATCTTCCAAATGAATGGTAGATTCTTTTTTGTTTCTACCCAACCTTCTTGTTCTAGGATTTCAGGGCAATTTTCCTTAATAGTTTTTTCTCATATTGTATCAAAATTCTTGGATTGGATGGTGGTAAATAGCTTTTTGATAGGGTATAGCTAGCATTTATTTATAATGATCACCAACTCTTGGCAGTTTAAAGTAGAGAGATTTGTTTCCATTTTGCTCAACAGAGTGTCTTCCTAAGGAAATTAGCTAGTTGTGAGTTATGAGGTCAGGGAAGCTCATAGCAAAGAATATTTTCATATGAAATAATTCACATTAAGGATCATGTTTAGGTAATACTTAAATGTTAGGGCAGTTTTGAATTCACCTCTGGTTGGGGTACTTTTGTGGTGTCAACCTGAAATAAAGAAGATTGGCAAAACAGAAAAAAAAAACCCAAAACAAAAAACATATGATTGGACCTTGGAGACTAAAAAGTTTTTGCTTAAGGAAATACAAATATTACTGACATTTCTAAAGCACTTTAATATTTATAAAAAGCTCTCCTCAAAAAGATCCTATGTAAAGTGGCCATCCTGTTTTTATAGATGAAAAAATCAAATCTCAGAGAGGCTAGTTGACTTATCCAGGGCCGTTTAACTAATAAGTGGTAACTTAGAATACACATTTTAAATTGAGCAAAGACAATTTAAAAAATTGTACATACATGACACAAGTTAAAAAAAAAAGACTTGGTTAGCAATCCTTTTTCTCCCCTTTCTCCCCTTTTCTGGTCTTGAACTATGATTTCATGAGCTAAAGAAGGGCTGGCATAGAGATTCTCTCCCTTGATACAGATCCCCAAGTCATCTGTAACTTATAGTCTTGAAGCACTGAGAGTTTAAGTGCATTGTCCATTGTTGTAGAACTAGTATGTGTTAAAGGCAGAACTTGAACCCAGGTCTTTGTGACTCTTAAGATAGCTCTATTTTCACCATATTGCCTCTCTTTTTTTGAGGGCTATTAGATATCACTTATGAGGCTCTACAATGTTTCAGATCTTGATGGAATTGGTATTTTATATTTAGAACACCTTGCTAATTTTCCTCTATTTTTATAGGAGGAACCCCCCTCTGTTTGTCTGTCTTTCTGTTTCTCTCTTATCTGCTTCTTTCTGTCTCTGTGTCTATTTCCATCTGTCTTGATCTCTTTTCCTTGCTTCTGTCTGTCACTGCCTCTCTTAGCTGCTTTTGTCTGTCTGTTCCTCCCTCTCTATCTATCCATCCATCCATCCATCCATCCATCCATCCATCCATCCATCCATCCATCCATCCATCCATCCATCTATCTATCTATCTATCTATCTATCTATCTATCTATCTATCTATCTATCTATCTATCTATCTATCTATCTATCTATCTATCTAATGTCTGTCTCCTCTCCATTGTCTGCTTCTGTCTCTATTAGTCTCTGTGGTGGTTTCTGTCAGTCTTGGTCTCCTCTCTGTTTCTATTTCTGATTGTCTTTCTCTCTGTCTCCCTCTCCCCTTTCTGCTTCTACCTCTATCTATTTTTGATTGTCTTTCTCTCTGTCTCTCTCTCCCTCTCCCCTTTCTGCTTCTACCTCTATCTATTTCTGTCAGTCTCTCTGTCTCTGTCCATCTCTTTTCCCTCACTCACCCTCCTCCTCCATTAGGAATATTTTGTTTTTGGAATTCTTTTACTAATAGTTCAGGCAGAGGCTGGATGGTTGCTTACTTGTGCTATAGTGGGATTCCTTTTGGGTACAGGTTGTAATGGATGGCTGCTGAGGTCTCTTTCAACTCTTAAATGTGTGATGTTGTGATTCGGCTTTCACTTTTTTCGTAGGCCAATTTAGTACACTTTGAGATAAGGCCAATCAAAGGCTGCCTTTTTGCAGATAGGATAAAGGCTGAGATGCATATCCTTCTGTAAGCTAAAGCTAAAACATGAATATGTGGATGTAGGTTGTAGATGCTCCAAATTCCTAAAGGTTTAGCAAATAAAATTCAACAAGACTTTATTAAGCACCTACTATATATGAATCCCTCTTCTAGGAGATAGAGATGTAAAGATAAAAAACATAGCCCGGTCTCTGTCCTCAAGGAATTAAAGTTTATCCACTTAAAGACAAAACTTAAAGAACAGGATACTCTGATTAAGTCTAGTGGAAAAATCTCAGCTGCCTGGTTGGTGGATCTTTTGACCTATGGAATTTTGATCTCCAGCAGACTATGCTGAATAGTGTCTACAAGAGGCTTGCCATTGCTATGGTGTACCTCTGAGACTACGAGATACTAGGTTGCCTAAGGAGGTTCAGACTGATCTAGTTTAGAAAATGGGAGGGGCAAGGTTCCTGTGTGAATCAGGATGGGACTTGGCGAAAGAGTAGCCCCCAGCCCAGTTTGGATAAGGTGGGGAGACCCCATGAGAGAGAGAGAAAGAGAAAGAGAGAGAGAGAGAGAGAGGGAGAGAGAGAGAGAGAGGGAGAGAGAGAGAGAGAGAGAGAGAGAGAGAGAGAGAGAGAGAGAGAGAGAGAGAGAGAGAGAGAGAGAGAGAGAAAGAACACAAAATATGCTGGATATTTATTCAGTTTGTATGTAGTGCGTCCTAATATTAAGAATATATTTCAGAGAAGGCAGAGCCAAGATTGTGGAGGAAAGGCAGTGACTTGCCTAAGTTCTCTTCAAGACCCCTCCAAATATCTTCAGATAATGACATAATACAATTCCTGGAGCCACAGAACCCATAAAAGGACAGGGTGAAATCATTTTCCAGTCAAAGAATATCTCTCAAACTAAGCATTTGGTCACCATAGTTTCCCTTATCAAATTTAGTGTAAATAGTTGGGTGATACCAGGCCTGAAATTCTCCACTCATGACATGGTCTCTTTCCCAGTTACTATATATCTGGGTTACTGACCAAGATGTGTTGATTTATCTGTTACTTAGCTTGTCTCTCCCCAGGACTCTCTTGGGAGGATCTGTCCTAAGCATGTACTACACTCAGAGGTTTAGTGGGAAGGGAGGTGCTATTAAACACTTCTGTTAAGATCATGGTGGAATCAATGATCTAATCCTTGCAGAAGTGAGTTATTGACTTCTTAATGTATAAGAAACGCACTGACTACTGACGTTTGGCACACTTTGCTTCTCCTTTGGGGAGTAAGGAATCTACTAAAGCCTCCAGGAATTCCCAGAGTGGTGGCGAGGGGCCAGGGTACAAGGGGTGAAGTTACTTTATAATAGTCCCAAAGCAGTCCCGGGATCTGATGCTTCTGTCTTTTCCAAATTCATGTTGTATTTCAGGAAACCATCACAAAGGATATGTGTAACTAATCTTTTTTTGTATATTGTTGTCCATTTTTATAGGAAATCCATATTATTAGGCCTCAGCGACAAGAGAAACCAACCACCATCATGTATACCACACTCACAAAGTCTCTTCAATATTAACCTCTAGGAAGCTAGTAATTTTTTGAAAAATAAGAAGAGGTTAAAGTGTTTTAGAGTAGAACAGTGATCGGATCTGAGACTGGAAGACTAGGCTTTTTGCCTCAGATCTGTTATCTTACTTGATAGAGGTTGACTAACCCCCTTGACCCTATGTTTCCTCATCTTTAGGATGGGAAAGGTACTATTTTTAACTACCTACCTCAAAGGGATGTTATGAGTAAGCTCTTTGTAAACTATGACGTTCTAATAAAGTTGGAGAGATAATTAGCCTGCTTTTACCAAACAACACTGCTCCAAATGGGGATTTGGGGACTCAGGATTAGACTCTTTTTCCCAGTTAGCAACTTCAGTGAGCGTATATGAAATACCTACTATGTGCCAAGCACTGTTCTCTCTACAGGAGATGCAAAGATAAAGATGAAAAAGTCCCTGTTCCCAAATACCTTATTTTTTAGGGTGTGGGAGTGGGAACAACTAATACATACATACACTCAAACACACATACATGCATACACACATATATACATATACACATACACATACATACACACATATGGAGCTGCAAAATATCTACAAAAACATGTACCTCTCCTTGATGAGTACCTTCGAGGGGTCTCCATTGTCAGAATGGGCCAAATTTCATTCCCCTCCAGTGGTTTCTGGCTCTCTGTCTTCACCACCATAGCCCTCTCAACCCACCTCTGCTTTTCAGCTCCCCTTTCTGTGTTATCTAAGTCCTAGCAGCCAAGGCCTGTCCTTTTTTTCTGCTTATATTCATATACCCAGAATTTAGGAAAGTGTCTGGTGCATAGCAAAAGCTTAATAATGCTTGTTGCCTTGTCTTGCCTATAAAGAATAATTTTGAGGGTTTTCCCCTCAGTGGTTGGGGAGGATGGTGGAGGGGGAGGCATGTTAATCTGGAGTGGAGTCCAGGAATATCTTCATGTAGAAAGTGGTGCTTGAAAGAAACTAGATTTTAAGAGGCACAGGTGAGGAGGGAATGAGCCCCCAATGTCTGTGGAAGATCATTTTGGCTGAACTGCAAGGTGCATGAAAGGGAAGTAATGTATAATAAGGTTCAAAAGGTAGCTAGGGACGTGATTGGGGAAATCTTTAAGTTATGTCTGAAATGATGGTGTGGTAGGCTTAACCTCACTGAATAAAGAGATAACATTACATGAAAGAGAGGAAGAAAGGTATTTAATGAGGGAGGGCCTATAAAGTACTTACACTTCTGGGGGAATTTGCAGCTTACTACACACAGATAAATACATATGAATGGCATTTATAAAATGAGGACAGAATTTTCAACAATAATTATAAAGACATAGACACAGTCCATTCTTGCCAATAGACTGGAATTAGATTAGAACCCAAGGCATTATTAGGCCTTGACAGAGAAAGAGAAAACTTGTAGTTGGCTGCTCTGCCCATCAAAGAAAAGAAAGAAGTACTAGAAAAAAGACAAGTTTTGTGTTCATCTCTTCTACTTGAGTTCCCTCTTGCTAGAGTTTTTGTAGAGTGCTCTTCATCTCCCTCTAAGGATTTGGAGGCAAAATGACATGTTCCCAGGACAAAATTCTGGGCCAGTTTCTCCTCACCAAGTTTTCATATGAGTCTTGTTGTCAAGGCAACATATACAGTGAAGGACCTGATAATTGTGGGTTTCAGAAATCCACTAAATCAGAGGGGCCTGGATTCTACATAGAGGGGACTTTTTATGCCTTTAGATGACCATAAAGCTACATAAGGGAACCCAGGGCCAATCAGGTCCTCAGGAGGCACCTTTATCATTTTTTAGGTAAAGCTTCCCCATGTCGTGGGTGGGAGGAAAGAAGCTACATCAGGGAAACTCTGGTCCTATCAGAGTGGGGGAGGAGAAAAGATCATAAGTTCATTCCAAAGAGTTCCAAAAGAATGTGTTATTAAAAGAAAATTATAGTATTTTCAAGAAAAGCCTGGAGAATAACCTGGAGACCTGGAGTCAGGAAGACCTGAATCCAAATTTGGCTTCAGACATTTACTGGCTGTGTTACCCTGGGCAAGTCACTTAACCCTGTTTGCGTCAGTTTCCTTATTTGTAAAATGAGCTAAGAAAGCCCCAAATGGGGCCACAAAGAGTCAGCTAGGACTGAAATGACTGAGCAACAACAACAGCAAGAACAACCAAGCAGGAAAGGTCCAAACATCCTTGAGGTCAGGAATGATAGTTACAAATATTATCACCTCAGAACACAGAGTTCAAGCTTACGTCCATCAGGAGAGTGCCAAATTGTTAATCCAAATTGTGAATTCCTTGGTGCAGCTAAATTTGCCATGTTTATCAAATTTTCAGGTGACATGAAGGTGAGAGGGGTAATAATTAAGTTAAATGCCAGAGTCTGAATTTGGAAATGATTTTGACAGGATAGAATGATGAAGTTAATCTAAGAAAATAGCAAATGTAACAGGTAAATATAAGGGGGAAGGGAACAAACACCTACTATGTGCCATTCACTATGCTGAGCACTTTTTAAAAATGTTGTCTTATTTGATACTCACCACAACCCTGGAGGTATTATCCCCATTTTATACTTGAGGAAACTGAGAAAGGTTAAGTGACTTGCCCAGGGTCATGAATCTAGTAAATATTGGAAACATTATTTGGACTCTAGTCTTCACTCCACCACCAGCTGCCTAAAGTACCAGACTTGGGTCCCAAAAATCAATTTCACAAATACAGGAAGGAAGACACTTGTCTAGGTGACAGTTTGGGTGAAAAAGGTGTAGGGTCTTTTGTAAGTAAATTGCAAACCCAGTATCAGTAAATGGATTGTTGAGAAACTTCATGTTATCCTAACCTTCATTTAGTGGTCCATAGTGTTAGGAAAAATGTAAGGGACAAATCTGGCATCCTCTATCCTGGGCAGGATACATGTAGAGTATTGTGCTCAGTTCTGGTAAACACATTTTAGGAAAGACACAGATATACTTGAGTGTGTTCAGAAAAGGGTCAACAGGATAATTAAAGTACAGCACTTCTACCATACTTGATCATTTGAAGGAATTGGGTACGTTTTACCTGGAGAGAAGAAGACTTGGGGCAGAGAGGGGTCATAATAGTTGTTTTCATTTGAAGGACTCTCACATGGAAGAGGGATCAGCTGTATTCTGGTTGGCCTATGGGCAAAGAACAAGGAGAAATGAGTGAAAGTTATAGAAAGGCAGATTTAAGTTTGAGTAAGGTCGTTCAGTTATATCCGACTCTGTGACCCCATTTGGTGTTTTCTTGGCAAAGATACTGGAGTGGACAACCAAGGGACTTTGGGAGTCTCAGAGGAGTTGCCAGACTAAGCATCTGGGACCAGTTTGGGAATTTGTGGACACAAGTGATAGAGCCAATATTTATAGGAATAAACCTAGATGTGGACCATGCAGGTCTGCAAGAAAGCTCTCTGTTTACTCTCTAGAGATCCCAAAGGCTTTCTCCTTTTGGGGTGTGGATGGGATTCATCCCTAAAGGAGCCCTATAATTTAGGATTGCAAAGGCCCCAAGGGAAGGAGGGATTCAGTGGATTAAGGCAGTTACTTGACTTTTTTTAGCAACAATGAGTACTTTTTCCTTGTGTGGGTCCTCAATCCTAGGGTGGTATTATATGTTTCAGAAACTGTATAGGTCGTTGGGGATAATAAAGCCTCCAAGAAAGGGAAGGAGAATTGTTTCGATGGTTTATAGGTTTGAATGCAAATCCTTTGCATTTTGCTGTCTGGCTAAATAAGGAATACCTTTGGTCAAATCTTGCCCCAGCTGCTTTCTAGCCTGACAAATCACTTAATCTATTCTAGCCCATTCAATGTTGTCATCTGTAATATAGGAATAAGATTAGCACCTACTCCATAGGATTGTTGTAAGGATCAAATGAGATAACATTTGTAAAACATTTTGTAAACTTAAGAGTATTATATAAGTAAGAGTTTGTTGTTGGCATTGTTATCATCATCATCATCATATTATTATTCTCCTCTCCCTCCTCCTCCTCCTCCCCCTCCTTCTCCTCCTCCTCCTCCTCCTCCTCCTCCTCCTCCCCCTCCTTCTTATCCTCCTCCTCCTCCTCCTCCCCCTCCTTCTCCTCTTCCTCCTCCTCCTCCTCCTCCTCCTTCTCCTCTTCCTCTATTCCAAGAGAGCTGAGGGCTCTTTTCCTTTTCTACAGAGACCTAGACACAAGCTGAAATCTGATATTCTCAGGGAAAACCCTTTAGGAATGGGGAAGTAGAAGCTAGGAGAAGCAATGTGGGATAGTGGTCTCAGAAAGACCTGGATTCAGGTTCCTCTTTGGACACATACTAGCTATGTGACCTAGGCAAGTCACTTAACCTCCCAATGTACTAGGCATCTCTCTAAGTCTCATTGCATTGACAGAAGAAATTTTCTCACTTGGGAATTCCCTCCACCAATTGAATCACAGCTCCAGTCCATATCTCTAACCTTGGCCCATGGGAACCCAAAGTCATAGTTATATAGGAAAAAGCTTTTCAATAATTAGAGATATCAAAAAGTTGGTGAGCTGCTTTGAGAGGTAGTGACTTCCCCTTTAGCAGAAATCTTTAAACAGATGTTGAATGAACTCCTGTTGGAAATGTAGTATGAATTTTGCCAGAACGATCATGTCATTTAGGTTCAACTTGACAGGAAGTTATTTGCATGATTTTGATGAAATTTCTTCCAAATTTTTACTAATACTCTTTCTTCTTTTTTGTGGACAATTTTTACATATGAACCTTTATGACATTCTTCATAGAAAGATTTGGTAGCAAAGATCCTGGGCAACACACTCTTCTCTGCCTCAGTTTCTTCACCTATACAATGAAGTGATTGGATTAGACAGTCCCTGAGGTCCCCTTGGGCTCTAAATCTATGATTCTATTAAAGGCTATATTTTAAAAAGATGCTAATTCTCCTTTTCAAATGACTTTTGTAGTATGCTTTATAACTGAATTATAGAGATCTCAGGAGATTGAATTTAGGAATCTTTTTCTTAATAGAATGCCTGGAATATAATAGGTACTTAATGACTGTTTATTGACTATAAGAAACTATATATTTGAAGCAAAGTTTTGATAAATTTAACATTTTAATTTTATTTTCTGGGATCTTTTTTTTTTTTTGGTCATTCAGTCTTTTTTTGTGGACCCCTATCTCTAAGCTGGGAGAAATGGTATATAGTTCACCTGCACAAATAACTTCATTTTCCAAATGAAGAATGAATTGAGGGTCAGAGAGAGAAATAATGTGCTCGAGTTCTCTCAGACATAGTGAGTTATAGAGTCAGGATTTGAACCCAGTTTCATCTGATTCCAAGTCCACGGCAGCATAGTGCTTCTCAAAAATCCTTTCTTCAAACAGAGAGACAAAAAGAACAGAGAAACAGATACAGACAGGGATAGAGACAAGGAGGGACAGAGAAAGAGAGAAAAAGAGGAGACAACAAAACATCATTATAGTCCCTAGTAAAGAACTGAGTTGCATTTATAAAGTAGTTCTTAGATCTCTGGTGGTCCTGAACTTAATTCTGTAGTTTCTTTTAACATAGGGTATCTTGCCTTTTTTTTTTTTTTGCTCTGTTTCTATGGCTTAATGAGTAACAGATGATTCTTAGAAGAGGATCTATTTAATCTATTTAATTCCCAAGCAGTTCAGCTAAATTGATAGAAAATTAAGTCTTGTGGGTTGATTTCTTTTCTTCCTTGGAGGTTGGGGGAGAGGGGGGGAGCTTTGATTTACACACTAGCCATTCTTTTAATTTCATTTTCATCCATGGAAGTAACTCACGATCTCTCTTAGTAATTTTGTCTAGAATCTCTTAAAGATATTTTGATAAATAATACTGGCTTTGAGTGGCAAAACAATTTCTCATGCTTTATCTAAACTTTACTGTTATTTTACCAGAAGTGGATTAATAGTATTCAAACCACTTGATGTATTAGAATATTAAAAATTAACTACATATTTGGCGTAACCTAATTTTTATTCATTTAATCAATCAATATAGAGTGAGGATGAACATATATAGGATTGTACCTTTGTTTGTAATTTTAAGCTTTCATTTACTGTATAGACTCTAAAATACCCAAATGGATCTGTGATTTTATTGACTTTTATCTCTCATTTAATGATTCAATTATAATCCATACTTGTATTCCCATCCTGTGAAACCCATTCATGTCCTTCTGAAGTTGTACATAGTGAGGCAAAAAAACCCAACCAGAAAACAAAACAAAAACCCCACACCTTCAAATTTCAGTATTTTACCACTAGGTGTCAGAAGTGCTCCACACAAATGAACTCAAACAGGGCTATTAACTATTATAGGTAGAAAACTACCATTTTAAGAATTCAGCAGCTTGATTCTTTAGAGCAGTCTTTGCATAGCTTATAAAAGCAGAGAAGTACTTGCATTGTGGGTTTTAAAAATATGTGGTTGCACCATGCAACCGTAATCCTCAGAGGAGGGAGAAATGACTAAAACTAACAAGGAAAAGTGTTACCCTTCAATATAGAATTCTGTATTTTTATGTCTTCTTTTGGATAGTCTGCTTCTACAGGGACTTATCAACTTCTGGAGAGGACCAAAAAATTCTGATGCTTTCAAAAGAACCCCCAATGAATTAAAAAAAAAAGGTGTAGAAGAAGCAAATTCTATGAATTTCTTAACAAGAATGAAAACTAGTTGAAAATAGGACTTGTATAAGCAAGCATATGTAAAGTACCTGGCCTATTTTTAAGTTAATTGATTCAGGGACTATTTTCCTTTGTGTTGTGTGTCAAAGAAATTGAAAAAAAAATGAAATCTTTTCCTAGATTTACTAACAAAGTGGGAATGTGATTCTGCATATTTACTAAACTGAAATACCCTGAAATACAAAAATAATCATAAGCTTGAATCTTTGTTGTTGTTGTTGGAGAAAAGTCTCTCAGTGAAGTATGATTTAAAAGAAATCTCTAAAGTAGAGTTGATTCTATTTGTTGGAATGGTAACCCCTTTTACTTATAGAGCATGGTACAATATTTCTCCCCAAAATGACCTTACTTAATAACCACAATGGCTAATAATAACAATAGCAGCAATAATAATAGCAACACTAATAACAGCGATAACAATAACAACAACAACAACAATAAATGATGTCCAAAAATTCTCTCTCTTTCCCAGTCTTTAATTCTGTCCAGGCTTTAGCAAAGAGGCCATTTGAGATGTCCGTCCTTGGGCCGGGTACACCTGTTTCCACTCATTCTGACAGTTGAGCATTTAATGTGTAAAGGGCAATGGGGCACGGTCATAAGACCATGCCTTACATTCCAGAGGGTCTGAGCCAAGCGGAGATGCTTCCATGACACCTATTTCATAATGTGTGTGGAATAATCTGATATTCTAGGTGCCTGAGTCTTAGACATCTGCTTTTAAACGTGATCTCTTGGAGGGGGTGGGAGGAGAGGTCTGCTTCGGCAGAGCTTATTTCATAAGTCTCCAAGATTCCAAGGCAAGGACTCATCTTTGCTTGTGGCTCGTGGGTGGTGACCTGGAACATAAAGACCTCGACTTTTAAAATTAGCCCAGGACAGGATGTAAAAAGGACTTCATTTCTGGAAGGGAGAACCGGGTATGGAGCCAATGACTGGTGTGGTGTGAATTTGGTGGGAATAGCAGTATGGAGAGAAATCAGCAGAGTCTCCAACATTCATTTGAAAAACCTTTCTGGCATCTCCACAGCTTTACAATTCTTCTAACTGCTACAGATAATGGAGAACTTCGGTGTAAAATCTGACAAAAAACAACCCAGCAGATGGGATGAAGAGAGGGAAGCCTAGGCTTTACTTCAAGAACACCCCCAGCCAAAAAAAATTCCACCCCCTCTGAAGTGGGCATTTTGAACACTGCTAAGCAGAAAATGAATCAGCTGTAGTGCTGATGACTACAGTAGGAGACAATGATTCATAGGAAAAGCAGTATAATTACTGTGAATATCAGATTGGATTTCAAAATGAGGAAAGGACGCTTTTAGTACTTTCTAGGTTAAGGATGAACATAATCGATTTGTGATTAATACAAGGGTCTGGCTTATCTGGTGAATATATTGAATTTCACATAGAAATGAGGATAAAGGCATTTTTCTCATTTCTCTGTGAAACATAATATTCGCATGCCCAAGCAGTGAGGAGGCATTATGGCTGATAGATGGATACTGGCCACCAGGCCTGCTACAAACTGCTCCATCTGTTGCATGGCAGCAGCAAGATGAATGAGAGTCCTATGGCCCGGAGAAGAACCCAAAGGAGAATCGTTTATTTATGACCACCTTCCTTCCCCCCTCTCCTCTCCAGACACCCCCTAAAATAGCTTCATTGGAAAGAATGAGCAATTGCCCTCCTCGGACTCTCTTGAACTGAGGGCTGCCATCTGTTGTCTTTCCTGGGCTCCGTACCTAAAGCTATTTTTTCTGGGATCACCATCAATGTGTGTTTTGGGGATAGTGAGTGACCTTGTAGCTGAAGGGTTCTTCACCTTTCTTGTTTCATGGATTCCCTTGGTAGGTGGATGAGGTCTACAAACTCTCAGAATAATGTTTTTAAATGCACAAAATACACAGGGTTACAAGGGAAACTGATTATAGTGAAATAAAGTACAGAACGCCCATGTAAGTTCAGTTAGCACAGCCCCTGTCCCCAGCACTAAGCTTTGCATTTAGCACATAATAAACACTTAATAGATACCTGTTGACTAGATTAATATTTTTTTTGTGTGTGGGGCGATGAGGGTTAAGTGACTTGCCCAGGGTCACACAGCTAGGAAGTATCAAGTGTCTGAGGCTGGATTTGAACTCAGGTCCTCCTGAATCCAGGGCCGGTGCTTTATCCACTGTGCCACCTAGCTGCCCCTGACTTGATTAATATTTAGGAGGAGTCAGCCCCATCAGTTTCCTTGGTTCAGCCTTCTCAGTGATATATCCATTTAGTTTTAGCTAAATCCGGGGTTATTGGCTACAGAAGGTATATGAGGATTTTAAGTATGCTACCTATAGTAGAAAACTCAAGCAGTGTCTTGAAAAATAATTTACAATGGATGAAACACTTACCTTCAAAAAAGTGATTGCAGTCATCTGTCAAGTCAGCTAGATTGTGTTAAATTTGATCCTACTGTATGTGTTTGGAAGAATTCTAAATAATTTAGAGGGACAAGAAATCCTATTTCCACCCTATCGATTTAAAAAATGCTCATGGCAGCAAGGGCTGCCTCGGTTTTAGGAATCAGAGATGCTGTGATGAAATTGGAATCACAGGATTCTGCCAAGCCATGTGATTTGGGGCAACTTGACCACTCTGGGCCTCCGTTTCTCACCTTTAAGATATTGGGATTGTTCTAAATGGCCTTCAAGAGTCCTTCCAACTCTAAATCCATGGTCCTCTGGCTAAGCAAGAGCTCACAGATTGAGAGTTGGCAGAGTCCTCAAAGTCTGTATTTTACTGATGAGGAAACAGGCCAGCGAAACGCCCAAGGTCGCCCGGCTAGGAAGCATCAGAGGTGGGATTTGAACCCAGGTCCTTGGACTCCAGACCCAGTGCTTCTTTCACAGTACCAGTCCAGATCAAGGTTCTTTTCATAGTGCTGTGCTGCTCCCAGCGGATGACATTGTTGAAATAAAAAGAAATACTACTTGGAACTGTTTTAACATGCTCTGGTTAACTTTCTCTGTCTTGAGCCTCGAAGAGCAGAAGAGTTATAGAGTCAGTATGTTGGTTCTCTAAGGGGAGGTCAGGATCTGCCTGGTCCTTGACCTGGATTCCTGACCTAAACCCCTTCTTGCAGGAACCAGGTGCAGGCTGGAAGTGCTGCCTTGGCCTTCGTGCCTCGTCCCCTGGACTAGCTGTGGACACTTGTTCCGGACCTGAGATCGGGTGACTAAGCAGGGTGACAACATGAACTTGACAAAGAGGCAGAAAGCCAGACTTTCTGGTCCAGCCTGATGCCTGGCTCCTGACCCATCTCTGCACACTGGCTTCTTCAGTCAGGCGCAGTGCTGGCCTCGGACTCCCAGCAAACAAGGAGGCCTGATGGCTCCAGAGGCCTCCTTTGCCCATCCAGCCGCTGCGGGAGGGGCAGGGGTCAGACTGTGATGAAGGCTTAGCCTTTTCTCCTGAAACATTATTAATTCACTCCCAACCCTGGCCTTGGTGAAACTCCATACAATTACTGCGAATAATAAAGATCACTTCAGGGAGAAATTCCTTTCCAGGGCTCCATAAGCAAATAGTTACGATTTTGAAATAGAGGCTCAGGCTGTGCTCTGGGGAATTAGGGCCAAACTCTGACAAAGGGTCACCATCCTTTACTAAGTTATTGTTAATTAACTCCTGAGGACAGCGCCTGTGGTGAATCTTAAGACAACAAATACTTTCCTGTGAAGGAAACTTGAAATCCAATTTCAGGAAATGCAATTCCAAGAAGGCTGTAAGCTTTCTACAGAAGAATAATAACAAGAAGAATAGTGAACATTTATATAGCACCTACTATGTGTCAGGCACTGTGATAAGCACATCACATATGCTATTGCATTTGATCCACTCAGCGACCTTGGGAGGTAGGTGCTATTATTATCATCCCCAATTTACAGATGGGGAAACTGAAGCAGACAGACTTACCCAATATCACATAGCTAGTAAGTGTCTTGTCTGAGGCCCGATTTGAACTCAGGTCTATCCTATATACTGGATGCTTCAGCTGAATTTTATTCTCAGACCTTTGCCACCCATGAAAATGGCTAAACTTTATGGATTGCTCTAAAGTTTTGTGAAGATTTTTACATATGTTCTCTCGTTTGAACCTTACAACAATCCATTGTGCATGAGTAGAAATCTAGGAAGACAGTTAATTGCCTTGCCTCAGGTCTCACAGTTAATAAATGCCTGTGACAGGATTCACGCTTCCTGATTTCAAGTCTAACACTATCCACTACACTACTTACCTGCTAGTTTTTTCTTTTTAGTGTATTTTTTTTTTTTTAAGAAACAACACGGAGAGGGAAAAGTATGATGAAAAGAACATTGATACTAGAGTCAGGGGACCTGGGTTCAAATACCATCTCTGAGGCTGACTGTGTGACTTTGGATAAGTCACATTTTATCTTTGGGTCTTGACATCAACTATAAACCAAGGTGTAGGGCTGGACCCTTCTGGTACTAGGATCCTTTAATTGAACTATCTATGGGACCTCGGGTAAATCATTTAACCTATTTGGGATTCATCTTCCTCCTCTGTATAATGAAAGAATCTGCAGTAATGGACACTATAAACTATTGTTATTATTTTAGTGCCTTTAAAAAGAGAAATAGCATGAATTTTTGACAAAAGTGCTCAATGGATACTCTTGGGGAGAATGCCTTGGGTCAATTCCCTGGCTCTTCACCCCTTCACACCCTGCCTCCAGCCTAACTTTCCAGGCCCACTATCTTGATGCACTCACTCGACATTTCAGCCACTCTGGTCTTTTTAACTGTTTGTGAAACTTGACTATCTATCTTTCACTTCCATATCATTGCCCAAGCTGTTCCCTGTTCTCAGAATGCACTCCTTCCTCACCGCTAGCACCTAGAATTCCTAGTTTTCTTCAAGGCTCAGTCCATGTGACAGATTCTCCCATAGTACTGTGCTTGAGACACCTAGGTAGTATATATTGTTTTATCATATCCACATCTATATAGATATATATTGTATATATGTAAGCTCCTTTGGGGCAGAGACTTTTTCTTTTTGTCTTTGTATTCCCAGTGCCTAGCACAATGCATTCCCCCTAGAAAATGCTTTATAAATCCCTGCTAGATTTTACAGGTGTCTTGCCAATGGAAGGAAGGAAACAAACATTTACTAACCACCTAATATATACTAGGCATGATGTTAAATGTTTTACAGATATTACCTCAGTTGATATTCTCAACAACCCTGAGAGATAGGTATTATGACATTTCTTATTTACAGTGACAGAGGGTAAGTGGCTTGCCAGGATTCACCCAATTATTCTGAGGCTAGATTTGAACTCAGGTCTGTGGACTCCAAGCCCAGCATTCTATCCACTGCATCACATATCCAGCAAATACAGAGCTCTTTCTGCCAATTTGTAGAAAGATTGTACCTTAAACATTTTTCCCCTGTTCTTTCTTTACCATCTTTCTTACAATTTGCTGATCTTTTTTGGCCTTGTTTTCTCTTTATGAACTGCCTCTTGCAGGCACTTGGCCCCAATTGAATTGCCCTGCCAGTCACTCTGCCTTTGGCACACAAGTTTGATTGGGGCTAAATCGAAAAAAACCCCACAGTTCCAGGTGTGAAAGGTTTGACCTCTGATATACAGCATCGTTTAATACGGTGTCGAATTCATGAGCAGAGCGAGTCCTCACACAGTGTCTGTTTCTGCCTATCCAGGGTCTGCTAGGGATTCATGAGTCACCTTGGGCAATTTGTTTAAACTCCCTGCACCAGGTTTCTCCTTTGGTAAACAAAGGCATAATCCCTTATGGGATCTCTGTGAAGAATAGCAAATAAAAAGGATGGGCAAGCACTTTGCAAAAATGAAGTGTTATACCGAACTCCCAAAGGGAGGAGATAAGCTAGGGGAAAGAGCTGAATAGATGGGAAGATAGGACTTAGAGGCAGTATGTGTCATTAAATGCAGAACACAAAACCAAAGAGGAATCAATAGCAATGATCCTTCACAGGCATTTTCTATAAATGGGCATCATTTTTGAACTAAACCTATGTGGAACAGTGGAAGCCGGGTTGAATTAGGAGTCAGAGGAACTGGGTTTGAATTCTGACTTAGTTAGAACTACCTTTGTAACCTTAGACAAGTTGCTTAACCTACATGGGCCTGTTTCTGCATGTCTAAAATGAAAGATTTCCTTTCCAACTCAACCTATTTTCCTAGACCCAGAAATATGCTTTATAATTTCTTGCCCACCTGCCTTTGTGGCTTTTTAATTCTTGGGGGCATTTGGGGTAGGCAGGGAGGACCAGCACCTCTGGTGTGAGGGCTGCTCATCCACCTGTGGTGTCCCACCCATCACCCCAATTTCACCTGGGATTCCAAGAAACTGTAGTGTGCACAGCAGCCACACCCAGGTTAAAACCATCCTAGCAGATGGGCTAAACCAGGGTGAGGGTAACTGACAGGCTGTCTGCCCCAAGCATGTGAAGACTTTCCCCAGCAGAATGGGTGGATGAGAAGAATTTGTTCACAGCAGGCGCTGTGGAGAGCTTAGTGGTTGGTCAGGCATGGAAGATACCAAGATCATCCATTGCATTATTGGCCTTCACCAGTCATTCTGACTTTTGAACTGAATGACTGAGAGAGTGAAGCTAACAATGACTTTGGGCGGCTCTGCCTCAATTAAATTCAATTCATGCACAAGTCAAGATATCACTCCCTTGATGTCATTGGTCCTCTTTGAAAATGCAGGACAAAGAACAATTCTTAGAAAGCGTTCCTTCTCTCATCTACCTTCTACTCTTCCAGGTTGAATTCCTTGTCTGATTCTCTCTCACCCCACCCCCTTGTCAGAGTTATGTATGACCTTTCCCCCTCAGATTAAAACCCTGGGCCTGGAGTAAGAAAGACTTGAGTTCAAGTCTAGCCCTAGGCACTTACTACCCAAGGGACCCCTGGCACTTCTGCCAGTCTCAATTTCCTCATCTGTAAAGTGGGGATAATAATAATAACATCTACCTCCCAGGGTTGTTGTGAAGATCAAATGGGATAATAATTGTAAAGCATAGTACCGTGCCTGGCAAAATGTAAGCACTATATGAATATCAGCTATGATAATTATAAGGCTGATAACAGTAAATTATGGATCCCCACCCACTTCCCATTTGCAGCCCATTGAATTCCCTGGGGCTAACCAATCTTTGTTAATTCCAGACTCTTGATTGTCCTATGGATCTCACCCAAACAAACCATCCCCTCCCAAAGATTGCCCACCTTACTCCCTGGACTTTAGGTTATTATGTTTGTTTGTTTGTTTGTTTGTTTTGTTCTTTGTTTTTTGTTTTTCTAGTGAGGCAATGGGGGTTAAGTGACTTGCCCAGGGTCACACAGCTAGTAAGTGTCAAGTGTCTGTGGCCGGATTTGAACTCAGGTAGGCCTGAATCCGGGGCCAGTGCTCTATCCACTTTAGGTTATTATGTAAAAAGATCCATTTACATTAAGTAGTTTCTCTTTAGAGTTAAGTAGCTTCCATACTTCACTCAAGGGCAGTTTCATTGGAACCCAAATAAACCCTGTCCTCATCTTGGGGTATTCCTAGCATTCTTGCTTCCCGATACTCTGAGTTATAGCTCCTCTGCCCCATTAAAGACATTATTTGTCCTATATTGATTGTTTCATTAATTTCCAGGTTGACAAGGCACTTGGCATAATTCCAGTAGGTGCTTAATGAATGTTTCCTCCTCTCCCTCCCCACTGCCTCCCTCTCTCCCTCCTTCCTTCCTTTCCCTCCTTCCTTCCTTCCTCATAAGACCATAGATAGAAGACTGGGAGAGGCCTTAGAAATCATGGATCATTTTGTACTATACACATACATATAATTACTCCATTTATATATGCATATATCAGTGTGTATGATAAGCTCCAAGAAAGGAAGGAGTAAGCCTCTGAGTCTTCCTCACATTTTCTCAACTTTCTCCACATGTGGGAGAGCAGCACAGGGCAAAGCCATAATGTGTAGCCTTGGACCTTTGACACTGATTAGCTGTGTTGTTAGTCACTTAACCTCTCTGAGCCTCAGTTTCCTCATCTTTGAAATGAGACAATGGGGACAGCTAGGAGGCTCAGTGGATAAAGCACTGGCCCTGGATTTAGGAGTACCTGAGTTCAAATCTGGCCTCAGACACTTGACACTTACTAGCTATGTGACCCTGGGCAAGTCACTTAACCCTCATTGCCCTGCAAAAAAAAAAAAAGAGAAAAAAGAAATGAGACAATGATTCCCGTAGAGCCTACCTGGAAGTCTGGGGTGAGGCTCAAGTGAGATAAAGATATGCATAGTGCTTTGTGAACCTTAAAGTGATCTATAAATATAATGGAACCAAGAAGTATTTGTCTGGTGCTTAAGATAACAATGGCTTAAATTTATAGACTGCCTTAAAGTTTGAAGAGAACTTTGTAGGAGTCATATCATTTGATCCTTATAACAACCCAGAGAAGTTACTGCTATTACTATCCACATTTTGTAGATGAGGAAACTGAGTCTCAGAGGGGTTAAGTGATTTGCCATGGGTCACACAGCTATTAAGTATTTGAGGCAGGACTTGAATTCAGGTCTTCTTGACTGCAAGTTTTGCCCTCTATCCAGTATACCAGCAGCCTTGCAATATGCCACACAGAGAGGATTCTGGGAAGATGGTGGTCAGAAAATTTTCAGCTTTCCAAATTTTCTCCACAAAAAAAAACACAGAACATCACCTCAGAGTAGCAGAAATAAATACAGGGTAAAGCTAATGTCCCCCCAAGACAATTTGAGGAGACCCCAGGAAAGATCTGACCTCCTGGGGCAGAGGTTCAGCCTGATTGAAGTGCAGACACCTCCAGGCTGACTCAGCAGGGTCAGCTAGGTGGCACAATGGATAGAGCGCTGGCCCTGGAGTCAGAAGGACCTGAGTTCAAATCTGGCCTCAGACACTTAACACTTACTGGCTGTGTGACCCAGGGCAAGTCACTTAACCCCAATCGCCTCACCAAAAAAAAAAAAATTAAGAAAGAAAGAGAAGTGATATAAGAATAATAGGACTACTTGAATATTACAATTTTTTTTTGGTGGGGCAATGAGGGTTGAGTGAGTTGCCCAATGTCATTCAGCTCGTAATGGATATTACAATTAAAAAAAAAAGAATCTTGCTATAATATTACAAGAAATTATCAAGGAAAATTGCCTTGAAATTTTAGAACAAGAAGGCAAAGCAGAAATAGAAAAGTCCACTGATCCCAGAAGAAAAGCCTACAAGAGTATCATAGCCATATTTCAAAGCTCCCAGGTTAAGGAGAAAATATTGGAAGCACAAGAAAAAAGAATAATTTAAATATCATGAAGCTACAATAAGGATTACATAAGGCCTAGCAGCTACTGAGTTGAATGACCATAGGTCTTGGAATACTATATTCCATAGAGCAAAAGAGCTGGGGCTATGATTAAGGACAAATTACCCAGAAAAATTAAATATAATCCTGAATGAAAAAAAAGGACATTCAATGAATTGAGAGACTTTTGGGGTTTTGTAGAAATAAAGCAGAGGAGTGAGGAGGGATAGGGTCAATAGGGTGAGAAGGATAGTGAGGAAAAATAAGTAAGAAAATGAACAAGTTATTGTAGCTTAGAATGTGAATAGGATGAATTTATCATAAGATAGAAATAGCAGAATAAAAATTTGAATTCAACAGTATGTTCCTTTCAAGAAACAAAAAAATTAGAGATAGACACAAGGATAAAATAAAGGGCAGGAGTAGAATTTATTATGTAAAAAAAGCAGGGATAGGAATCATCTACTCAGACAAAGTTAAAGTTAAAATAGGTTTAATCAAAAGAGAAAAATAGAGAAAATATATTCTTTGTCAGCAATAGTATTCAATATTGTTTTAGACCATTTAAAATAACTAGATAGTATAAAATACTTCAGCATATACCTGCCAAGACAGACACAGGAACTATTCAGAGACAAACATAAGACACTTTTTGTGCAAATAAACTCAGATCCAAGTAACTGAAGTAATATTAATTGCTTGTGGATAGGTAAAGCCAACAATATAATTATAAAAATTATAATTCTACCTAACTAAGCTATGGACTCAATGTCATCCCAATTAAATTATTAAAAATTATTTTACTGAGTTAAAAGAAGTAATAGAGTTCATTGGGAAGAACAAAAAGGAAAAAAAGATGTAAAGGAAATAGTTTCAGTCTTTAAATTATATTATAAGGTGAGAGAATTGTTGAAGTGTAAGAAGGATAATTTTGATTATTTTAATTATTTTTTTCTTGTATAAATAAAATCTATGTAGCCAAGAATAGAAGGAATACAGAAAATTAGGGAAAAAAAACCACTTTCATGGACAATCTTTCAGATAGGATGTGACTAAGTTGGAATATTGCTGTGGTATAGGAGATGATGAGCTAGTTGAAAGGCATGGAAAGACTTAAACTTGTGAAGGAAGATGTTATCTACCTTCAGAGAAATAGATGATGAGTAGTATTGTCTTACATATATATGTATTTGTATATGTGTACAGATATCTCTGTATATACACATACACACATATACATATATGTATGTGCATATACATGGATATTATGTATGTACATATGAACACACACATATAGACACACACACATATATGCTTAATTTTACCCTTGGGGTGGGGAAGGGGAAAAATAATAAAGTAAAAAGTACACAGCAGACAACAAAAGAAAACCAACAAAAAAGCAAAGTTAGACAGTGTGTAGTATTTAGTATATAGGTTTTTTTGAAATGGAAATTTATATTGAATCCTCTCTCATGTTCAGTGTACATGGCAACTTTTTTTCTTTTCTCATTTTGCATTTAAGTTAAAAATTAAAAAAAAATACAAGAAACATATACACACACACAAAAACCAATATGTGCTAAGTCTTGGAAATACTAATACTTATCATTTATATGCATATGTATATGTATATGTATATGCATATGTAGTAATCCATCTATGATAAGATTGATCTTATAAACTTATAAAATTCTTATCAGATAAGACTATTAATGATTATGTTTTTTTTTTAATATTGGGTGAAACTATTCTTAATTCAAACAGAGCTAGTATTAAGACTGGGTGAAGTGTCACCTTGGTGGACAAAAAGCTGATCCGAGTTAGGAAATTTTGAGTTTGCCTTCTGTCTTGGATACAATGACTGTGTGACCTTGGACAAGTCATTGAATGTCTCAGTGATGCAGAAAGTTTTTTAAGACTACAATTTGCAAAGCAAACGCTGATCTGCATGATGGAGGACATTGTTTATTCTCATCAAACTCCAGGGGCAAGACAAAGTCAAGATGACTGGTGATGGCCCAGGATGCGATGGATGACCTTGGAGTCTGCTTGCTGCCTTCATGGCCATTGAAACAAATTGTTCTCATCTGTCCATTCCACTTTGGGAAGACAACACATGTTTAGGGTAGACTGGAAGTAACTGATACATCAGAGGAAGAGGTTGTAGGGGAAGAGGCATCTTGCAGAGTGAGAAGGCTGTTGAGTCATGATGGAGAAAAAAGTCTGGAGAGTCAGGAATTGAGCTGGGAGAGAGTTAATTGGAATCACTTTATTTCCCTGTATTCTCCTTTCCTTGTATACAAAATTAGGAAATTGGGACCAAATGGACTTTGAAGCCTTTTCCAGCTCTCGGTGATACTGTGGATTCTCTATACCAGTGAAAGCACAGGTTTGTACCCTGCCCGAAAAAGTGGACATCCTAGCAGTAGCATACCCCAGCCTTAGCTGTGTGACCTCACAGATACCTTCACCCTATTCACTGCTGCTGTGGAGATTTCATAGAATCCTAGACCTAGAGCTAGAAGGGACCTCAGAGGGCATCTAGATGGACCCTTTTACAGATGAGGAAACTGAGGCCCAGAGAGGTGAAGTAATTTGGCTTAAGGCCATATAGGCAGGAGGTGGCAGAACTGGCATTTGAACTCTTGTCCTTCTCCAAATCCATAGGACTGTGGGTGGGGGAGATGGGGTGGGGATAGCAAGGAGGAGTTTTATATGTAAATGAATCTCAGCCTAATTTTCCAACTCATATGGTTCTGTGTTTTCCTCTCCTGTCCAATCTGAAAAAAAAAAAGAAAAAAGGAGAGGGGAAGGCCATACAAGAAAGTTTTCCTTATCAAGAACAAGGGCACCCAGAAGCACCAGCTCAGGATTGACAGAAATGTGATGGGCGTGTAGTCTTGGCCTGGTCTCTCAAACAAACAAAAAAGATGAACATATGATTGTGAAGGGAGGAGGAACCAGGAAGCAAGGGCTTAGCACTTTTATTTTGAAAGCTTCCAGTGGCTTGGGGGCAGTGTGGTGTGATGGATAGAGACCTAACCCTCAGAGTCAAGAAGACCTAAGTTCAAATCCTCCTTTGACACATATTGGCTCATCACCCTGAGCAAGTTAAGTTCAGAGGGGCCCCAGGCTGCTCCCTAAGACCATAAGTCACAGGACAGGCACAGATATGTCTTGGGGCACAGGGAATTTCCTCAGTAGGGAGCTGAGGGAATCATAGGTTCAGGCCAAAATTAATGTTTTTTTTTTTACTTTATTGTATTTTTTTCTAATAATAAACATTTTTGTTTAAAGTTTTGAGTTTCAAATTTTATGCCTCCTCCCTTCCCTCCCCTCCCCTCTCCCTGAGGCAGTAAGCAATCAGTTATGGGTTATATATGTGCAATTATGTAAAATGTTACCATATTAGTACAATATGTACAAGAAAACTTAAATAAAAGAAAATAATGAAAGAAAGTGAAAAATAGCATGCTTCAGTCTGTGTTCCATCAATAACAGTTCTTTCTTGGGAGGTGGATAGCATGTTTCATCAATAGTCCTTTGGGATTGTCTTGGATCATTGTATTGCTGAGAATAGTCAAGTCATTCACAGTTCTTCATCAAACAATATTGCTGTGACTCTGCACAACTTTATCCTAACTTCACTAAACATCAGTTCATACAAGTCTTTCTAGGCCTTTCTGAAATCATCCTGCTTGTCATTTCTTATAGCACAATAATATTCCATCACCATCATATACCACAGCTTGTTTAGATATTCCTTTGACTTCCAATTCTTAGCCACCACAAAAAGAGCTGCTATAAATATCTTTGTACAAATAGGTCTTTTTGTCTTTTAGGAATGTCTTTGGGATATAAACCTAGCAGTGGTATTACTGAATCAAAGGGTAGGCACAGTTCTATAGTCCTTTGGGCATAGTTCCAAATTGCTTTCCACCAACAGTGGGTTAATGTCCCAGTTTTCCCACATTGCCTCCAACATCCAATACAAAATTGAATAAGATTTTTTTGGTCTTTCTTTCCTTCCTTCCTTCCTTCCTTCCTTCCTTCCTTCCTTCCTTCCTTCCTTCCTTCCTTCCTTCCTTCCTTCCTTCCTTCCTTCCTTCCTTCCTTCCTTCCTTCCTTCCTTCCTTCCTTCCTTTTTTTTGCAGGGCAATGAGGGTTAAGTGAAGTCATACAGCTAGTAAGTGTCAAGTGTCTGAGGCCAGATTTGAACTCAGCTCCTCCTGATTCCAGGGCCAGTGTTTTATCCACTGTGCTACCTAGCTGCCCCAATAAATTTTTGAGATCAATTTTGCAACTTTTCCCTTTGTTATTTTTTATCACCTTTCTATTTGTTGTTGTAAGTGACAGCTCTTAGAAAACCTTAAGGGTTAAGGTGTTTACTTTGGGAACAGGAGAATAGGGAAGAAGTGAGATATTTTCTTATAGTAGTAGTAGTAGTAGTAGTAGTAGTAGTAGTAGTAGTAGTAGTAGTAGTAGTAGAGGAGTAGTGTAGTTATAATATTTCACATTTATATAGTAATTTAGTTAAATTGCAATATGTGTTGGCTATTATATTATTTAAGGTTTGTGATTATAAATGTTAGCTATTTATTATTATTGTTATTATCATTTTATCCTATGCTATTATTATCCTTATTTTATAGAAGAAAGTTGAAGCTTATGGGATTTTTCTTTATTTTTTGAGAGGAGGGGAAGCAATTGGGGTTAAGTGACTTGCCCAAGGTCACACAGCTGAGAAGGGTCTGAGGTCAAATTTGAACTCAGTTCCTCCTGACTCCAGGGTCAGTTCTCCATTCACTATGCCACCCAATCACCCCTGTATTTACTCAGGGTGATATATTGGTGAACATCTGAGAGAGAATTTGAACTAAGGTTTTCCTGACTCCAGGTCCTGTGCTCTATCCACTGCCCCACCTGACTTAGCCTAGTCTGCAGAGGGCCTGGGTGGTAGATCTGGAAGGTGGAACAGGCAGGTGTCTATAGAATGCAAGGAAATTGGGGAGAGATGACTGGGGAGCTAGCCAGGGCTGAGAAGCTCCCAGGTTTTTATAGTGTCAGGAAGCTTTTTATTTCACTGCTCATTTGCTTCTGATAGCTCTAAGCTCTTCCCTTTAGGAATCAGAACAGTTTTAGGCCATGGAAACTATGACAGAAATCTGTTCTTAGCAGTAATTTATCATTTATGAAAAATTTATCTGGGGCAGCTAGATGGCACAGTGGATAAAACACTGGCCCTGGATTCAGGAGGATCTGAGTTCAAATCCAGCCTTAAACACTTGACACTTATTAGCTGTGTGACCCTGGGCAAGTCACTTAACCCTCATTGCCCCGCAAAAACAAAATAAAACAAAACCATACACACATACACACACACACTCAAATTTATCTCATATTTTATTTTTTGGCTTCATTTTGAATTCTGAGTTGTCTCCCTTCCTCCCAACCTGGAATTAGCAAAAGATTTGTTGTTTTTAACATTTAAAAAAAAATCAATGACAGTTAAAGAGAATGGTAGAATATTTATCAGATTTGCAGACAATACAAAGATAGGAGGGAAAGCCAACACTTTGAATGACAAGAGTGTGGATCCAAATAGATTTTGACTAAAAATAGATTTTTATCTAAAATGTTGGGCTAAATCAATTAAGAAGAAATTTAGTAGGGGTGAATAGGACATATTAATTATGTATTAAATATGTATCTATTATGTAAATATGTAAATTATGTATTAAATATGTAATAATAAATGTTATATTAATCCACTTAAGTACAAGATGGAAGAGACCTAGATAGAAGATACCTTGTATGAACAAACTCTGAGCTTTTTAAAGGAAGGCAAGACTGATCTTGGCCTAAACACCTGTTGTTCATCAACAACAAGAAGGCCTGTGACTTTGTTGCTGTAGGCTCTATCTCCATTACTTTAGGTTTGCTCAGGATTATGTCAGAAGTAGGTCTCTTCTTGGCTCTGAATCTAGCTGTCCACTATGTTACAATACCTCTTCATCTTGTATTTAAGAAATGTTGAAAGTTGCCTACTCTCCAATATTAGAAAAGTGAGAGTTTCATTGTACCCTGCCCTGGTCAAACCACATAGAATATTGTGTTCTGTTCTCAACACCACATTATCGGAAAGCCATTGGTAGAGGGTTTTTTAGGAACACATCTAGATATAAAATAATAATAGCTAGCATTTATATAGTGCTTTGGGGCAGCTAGGTGGTTCAGTGGATAGAGTGCTGGACTTGGAGTCAGGAAGACTAATGGTCCTGAATTCAAATCTGAACTCACACATTTCCTAGCTGTATAACCATGGAGAACTCACTTAATCCTGTTTGACAAATCTGTCAAATGAGCTCTAGAGGGAAATGGCGAACCACTCCAATATCTTTGTCAAGAAAACCCAAAATGGGGTCATGAAGAATCATTCACAACTGAAAAACAACTGAAAAAATATAGTGCTTTAATGTTGGCAAAGCACTTTAAAACTACCATCTTGTTATATAAAATAATATCTCACTCAACAACCTGCGAGGTAGGTGCTATTATTATCTCATTTTACAGATGGAAAAAAACCAACCAAACAAACACAAAACTGAGGCAAAGGTTGTCCAGAGTTATAGAGCTAGAAAGTGGCTGAGGCTGGATTTGAACTCACTTCTCCCCCTCACTCTATATTTTCAAGTGAAGTGTGGTAAAATAATGTAATTTGGCAGAAGCCCAGAGGTTCGCTTGATTGATTTAGTAGTGTTTAAATTGGGTGTGAATGAGAAACTACTAAGTACCCACTTAAGGATGATTAGATTTGAGCCACACCTGGCCAGCCCTGTTAAAACTAGTCTAAACTTGGCTAACACTGAGAAGGAGTGTCCTCAGAGGCTGTGGACTTCGTCATCAACAGAGGACCAGTCTCAGCCACACAACTTAAAGGACTTCCTCTTTTGGGGGAGGGAGAAAAAAGTAGTAAAAGGGACCCCAACAGGAAGTATGTCTCTCTCTGACCTTGGAAGAGCTGTCAGAGCAGACTGGAGACTGACTGCACATAGAAATTACAGACCCCTGGTAGTGATTTAATAAAATCCAGCTCTTTGAATTAGCTGAGCTGAAAGCAAGTTTGGGTTTTGAGACAGTCTTTGCTAGAGCCAGGGAGATTATCCATTTTCCTCTTTCTCTATTCCCTTGTCCTTGACTTATTCATTTCACTTTTGCTGTGTATTTTATTTCCATTAATAAAACCTGATTTGTTTGTGGAAAAGAGGCTGTTAAGCCCCTTTCTTATTGGCCTGGGAGAAATAACTAAAAAGGGCAGTTCGGAGGGGAGGAAGCTTTGGACTTAGAGGTCCCTCATTATTTTTCTGAACCCCAATATTATGGCAAGCCACCCAACTAACTCTCCCCATATTAAATTTGGCCCCTACAGAAGGCTGGAGGACTTTGTGTTAATGATGCTACAAGGGGTGGTTTAGATCGAATGAGATGATGCCAGAAATCCCTTCCAACTCTGAGATTCTTTGATTCTGGAATTCCAGAGTGAAATGCTGAATCATAACAATGACAAAAATTGATTCATATGGTGTTAGGTCTTATACCAATAGAAGCATAAACCTTCAAGTTATCCTATACTAAATTGGCTTCGGAGGCCTGGACAGGGAACCCAATGACCATATCTAATTGTTTCTATTATCTAGAGTTTTTTGCTTTTTTGGAGGGGGAGGGTAAGAAGGAATCTTGAGGGATATTCTGATAATTTATAGCTTCTTTCAATACATATAATGGTGTCCTTATGCCTAGCCCATAGTGAATGCTTTTTAATTGATCAATTGTATTGTGGTGTCTTCTGGTTGATTTCTGTTTGATATGGTTTGCTTCTTTTAAAGTGGCAGAAAATGTTAAAGCTTCTGTTTATGTGACATGTACTGAAGATGTGGTTTTACCTGCTTCTTTGCCCAGACAAAAGACCAATGATAAGTACATGCTTCCTTCTTTAAAAGTATTTCCTGCTTCTTTCTCTACCCTGTCCCCTTAACCCCCCCACCCCACCCCTTTGTGGCCTAACCACCAACCCCCCCCCACACACACACTAATGATAAAAAGAAAGTAGAAAGTGCAGTGTACCCTGAGTCAAGGAAGATTAGATATTTGAACTCAGATGTAATCTCAATTATATGTTATTTTTAATGGCTAAATTTATGAGAAAATACAAACTCAAGTTTGAAGACTTAAATATGTGTGCCAACATGTCCCTAATAACGCTTACTGCTGTGTTTTGTTCCTACTTTCCCTGAGTTTTTTCTTTCTTATTATGACCATCCTTCAAATCAACTTGAAGAACTGGGTTGACCAAAAAAGATGATTAATTCAATCTTTAAATGTGAAATATGGGAAAGTCATTAAAAAAAAATCTCCAAAAGTCAGTCTTCAGGAGCCAATAAATGCAGGGAGAAATGTAAAGGTGACTGAGGACAGGCTGTCAGACTGAGTTGAAATGATGATTAGTTTTGCTAAACTGCTTCATGATGGGTGAGAATATTTGGCTATTTTGGGCAGTCCCCAAAGGGACCCTGCATTATAGGGAAAGAGAGAGAGACCATGTGTGTTGAGACCACAGCTGGGACACTGTTTGATGCTTAGGGGAACTCTTGGACAAGAAACACTAGGGAGGTCCAGGGAAGAACAGTAACAATGATAAACAGCTAGAGAATTGATTTGTGAGGAGAGATTAAGGAAGCTAAATGTGTTTAACTAAGTGAAGACTAAGTGGGACCTGATAAATGCCTGAGAATATTTGGGAAGTGTAAACAACCAGGGGGAAATATTTGACATAAGATGAGGCTTAACTGGGAAGAAAAGGAACTCAAGGAAAATTTCTACATCCATTTTCTGTGGACCTTCTTTCAAGGTCCAAGGTCCATGAAGAAATTTCACAATTTTCTTCATAAAAGTATAAATTTTGATCAAATAGTAACTTTAATTTAAAAGTACCTTTAATTTACAAAGGAAGTGGCCCAATGGATAGAGCTGTGCCTGGAGATAGACCAGATACTTAGTGGCAGAGTGATCTTGGGCAAGTCACTTAACATCTGCCTGTCTCCGTTTCTTTACTTGTAAAAAAGGTGATAATAGCACTTACCTCCTAGTTCTCTTGTGAAGTCAAAATGGTAAAATATTTGTAAAAGCTCTCTGTAAACCTTATAATGCTTTATAAATGCCAACTATTCTTCATCCACAATATGCTCCTATGAAAAAGATTAATCTGTAATTCTTTTTTATTTGGCTTTATGTTTTAAATTAAAAACTATCTTATTTTTTGTTTTTACATCCCTCTGATTTCTGAATCTACTTGGCTTACCCTAGCAAACCTTCTTTGTAACAAAAATAAAACAAAATAATAAAAAAAGAGGAAAAACAAATGAAGCAGTTTAAGCAAAACTAATCATCATTTCAACTCAGTCTGACAGTCTGTCCTGAAGTCCACACACAGTCACCTACTTCTGCAAAGAAGGGAGAAAGGCAGGTTTTCTCATCACTTCTTTACCTACAGAAAGGACCTCTGTTTTACAGATGAGGAAATGGAGGCTTGGAGTTAGGGGCTGCTTACTAGGGAGAAAAGGCTTCCTACTATGTCACACTGACACATTTTTCACCTGGAATATTTTTTTTTTAATTTTGTATATGAGGACTGAAGAAACTCCTGGACAGGGACTTAGGCAAATCAGCTATTATTCTAGGTTCCTTACCTAATTCACTGCATGACCTTGGGCAAGTTTTGGGACTCAGTTTCATCTGTAAAATGAGGCAGTTGGACTCCCTAAGGTTCATTCTCTCTCTCTCTCTCTCTCTCTCTCTCTCTCTCTCTCTCTCTCTCTCCATCTCCCTCTTTCTCTCTGTCTCTCCCTCCCCATATATATATATATGTAAAAAATACATACACATATATAATATATGTATATTTAATATATATTATATATGTGTATGTGTACATATATATATTTCTTTTTCTTTCCCCCATCGAAAAGGGGTCAGTATGTGACTACTGATTAATATGAAGATTATCTTTGTCTCATCTCGGTGCTCAAACCATTTGGATTACACAATTCATTTCCGAGTAGTAATCTCCCACTAGGCAGACACATCTCACTGGAGAACCTAAACCCCAGAGAAAACATTGTTTTCTGTTGCTGATACAAAAAGGCTGTAGCCACAACAGCAGTGCCTTTCAGGAAGGCAAGCCCTCAGACAATGTTGGTTTCTTGGGGAAGGATTAATTTCATCCAATGCCACACACAGAGATTGCAAAAAATACCAAAGAAGGTAAGGCCCTGGAAAATCCAATTGAAGAAAAATACGTTGGAAGAATGGTTCACGCAGGGGGCTGAGCGGGATGACCAGCTGCATCTTTTTCATGTTTAATTTCTGTGACTTGGATTTATTACAAATTTCTGCAAATTCCCTTTGGTTCATGCACAGCTGTCCTTGTTCACCATTCATGTGTAAAACTGAAACAGGCTTTCTTTTGAATGACTTCCTTTTTAGGCCAAGCATAGTGAGCAGCAGTTTCATCTTAGCTCAGTTCTGATCAGTTCTGATCTTAGTGGAAAGAATTTAAAATTTTGTATTCAGTTTTTATATATTTATTTTGGGACATTTTGTTTGCATCAAACCTGGAATTTCAATGATATAGTGAGCTTTTGGTTAGGAAATGCCCTTCACTTCCAATAATAATAATAGCTAACATTTTATACCATTTACTGTGTGCTAGCAACTGTGCTAAGTACTTTGAAAATATCTTCTCATTTGATCCTCACAAAAACCCTGGGAGGTAGATGTTCTTATTATACCCATTTAACAGGTTAGGAAACTGAGGCAGATAAAAGTGAAATGATTTGTCTAGGGTCACATAGCTAAAGTATCTGAGATTGGGTTTGAACTTATCTTTCTGACTCAAGGTCCAGTGGTTTATCCATTAAGCTTCTTAGATTCTTCTCTATATATTGATGGCAAATCATGGAACACCACAGTCTCAGAAGAATAAAAAATCCCGAGGACTTAACGTTCAATGGAGTGACCGATGTGAAGTGGGTGTAGGAGTACCACAGCATATTATTTATGATGACATTACAACAAATGGCATAAGAGATATCATCCATGACACATGTGAATGAATGGAAGGAGATGGACCCATCATGTAGTGAAATAAGAACTCACCATTTGAATCACTGGTATCCATGAATTATCAAAAGACTGGGAAGAAGACATCTTGCATATTGGGTAGATTCTCTGTGGAAGACTTATGGAAGGATAGGAGTCAGAATTACACAAAATAAGAAGGTGTGAGTGGGTTGCAATCTGCACAGAGGGAGAGAATTCTCTCATTGATGACATTGTAGAATTCATGGACTAGATGACCTTCCAAGGTCCCTTCCAGCTCTAAATATATGATATAGTGATTGAAGCTTCTATTAGTTCTATTAGTACTACCTAGTTCTATTCTTATTTTATACAAAAGCAAGACTAAACCAAGTTAGTTTAAAATATGTCAAGAATCAGAGAATTAGGGGGCAGCTAGGTGGCGCAGTGGATAAAGCACCAGCCCTGGATTCAGGAGTACCTGAGTTCAAATCCGGCCTCAGACACTTTACACTAGCTGTGTGACCCTGGGCAAGTCACTTAACCCCCATTGCCCCCCACAAAAAAAAAAGAATCAGAGAATTAGAGAATTGTAGTCTTTAGGAATAGATGAGACCTTAACAATCATCCATTCCAAAGGTTCTTAATCTTTTTTTTTTTCATAATGTCCCATCCCCCTTTGTCAATATGATGAAGCCCATGGACCCCTTCTCAAACTAATGTTTTAAAATCAAATACACCAGATTGTAACAGAAAATAATTATATTGAAAAATCTAGTTATCAAAATGTTTTTAAAAATATACAAATTCTTGGACCCTTGATCCAGTCCAAAAACTTCACTTACAAATGAGGAAAGTGAGGCCAAATCATGTTTTAGTAAAGTAAACATGACTTCATTTGTCTTGCTTGCTTTACATGTGCAAATTTGTGTGCCTGTCTTGAAACAGGTATGTTTTTCTATCTTGATTGCCTAAGGAGTCAAATAATTTTAATGTGAATAATGTGCATACATTATTCAGGAAGTACTTGCTTATTTCCCACATAAGGAGAGAAACTTTGTTTCCATCCTTTCTCATGTGTCTAACTTCTTCCCTGATTCTTTCACATTTTCCTCAAGCATACTTAGGTTTTCCTATTTTTTAAGAAGTAACTTTTTCAGGGCAGCTAGGTGGCACAGTGGATAGAGCACCGGCCCTGGATTCAGGAGGACCTGAGTTCAAATCTAGCCTCAGATACTTGACACTTACTAGCTGTGTGACCCTGGGCAAGTCACTTAACCCCAATTGCCTCACTAAAAAAAAAAAAAAAAAAGAAGAAGTAACTTTTTCCATTCTGGTCCTTCCAATTCCCATTCTATCTTATCAAATTCAAAATTATTCAGCTGTTGATTTTTCTCTACCCACTCCCTTTCTGACCCCTTGTATTTACTTCTCTGTTAAGTCAATTAAAAGACTAATCACTAAATTAATTTATGACCCCCATTTGAAAATTCTATCTTCTATATTCCCTTTTTTTGAAAACTATTCTTTTTGTAGTTTCAGTGATAATCTGCTTCCCCCTTCTTCCCCTGCCATTTCTTAGGCCAATCCTCTGTCTACCTTACTCACTTTTCTTTCTTTCATTGTCAATATCCTCTTCCCTACAGTAGGCTGGACAAACCCTCATGACGATTGTGTCTTCTGTTTCCTTTGTTCATAATTGTTGTTTATCCTTCACCAGTGCCATCATGGGGTGATGTCTTGACTTGTGTGTGAACTGGATTTAAGTGAGATAGAATTGCACAGTCATCATCCTCACACTCTCTTTCTGAGTCATTGAATCCCAATGGGAAGAAAAAAGTTAGGGCAATTGGTGATGGCCTGGGAGGTAGTGGATGACCTTGGCATCGCCAATGTCTGACTAGGCTCTAAGGGCTCCAAAATGCCTGCATCTGCTACCTTCATGGCCATTGGAACAAATTGTTTCCATCTGCCCATTCCACCAGGAGAAATCTTCACATGCTTGGGGAAGACATCCCTTAACTCACTAATAGGTTTGAGGCCTATTGGTCACTCAACCTGGTTTGGCCCATCTGCTGAGATGGTTTTACCAGGGTGTGGCCTCAATGCATGCTACAGCTTCTGGGAGCCACAGATTAGAGTTGAATGAAAGGTAGATACCAAAGGTGGATGAGTAACCCTGAAAAGCACTTGGTGAGGCTCACGTCAGAGGTGCTAGTCCTTCCTGCACATCTCAAACAGATACTTAACAAATATTACTGAGATTGGGGGAGGTCTCCAGATTCCTTAGGTGTTTTCCCTTTTTCTGTCTTTATTTTGCTTTGCCAGGATGTCTCTCCCTCTGGGGAAGGTATTTTTAGCATGTGTTCCCTCCAGTTGTTTTATGTGTCTGTCTCTTGCCCAAGCAGCTCTGGGATTTGGGCACAAAGATTTGGGGATTGACTGTAATGAATTTATGTTGAAAGTTCAGTGAAAGCTAAGAAATCCTTCATAAAATATTTTGAGCTACTAGTGCAATTCTGCAAGTGAGGACAGTTTGTGTTGGTGAATAATGGGAAATAAATTTGGAGAGTTAGAAGGAAGCCAGATTATGGAGGGCTTTGCATTCCAGACCAAGGAATTTGGACTATATTCTATAGGCAGTGAAGAGTCATGGGAACTTTTCGAGTTGGGGAGGTGTGAGCAAGGCAGTGCTTTAGGAAGCTTCATCTGGTAGCTGTGTATGGATTGCTTCAAACTGGAGACAGGGGATTTGTTGGGTAACTTTAAAAAAGTCCCAGTATAAAGTAATAGAGCCAAGACAAAGGGTGGTAGGTTAAGGGAGGGGAGAGAGAGAGAGAGAGAGAGAGAGAGAGAGAGAGAGAGAGAGAGAGATTAATAACATTATGAAAGAATAATTGACAATGTTAGGTGAATGATTTGAGGTAGGAGACAAAGGAGAAGAAGAAATCCAGGGTAAGCCTACAGTTTTTGGCCTGGGTAACTAGAGAATGATGATGCTATTGACAGAAAATCTTGAGGGTCAGCTGGATCTGGGTGAGAGATGATGAATCTGGTTTTTGAACTGTTGAATTTGAAGTGACAGCAGATATAAAAATGGAGATGTTTAGCTAGGAATTGGAAACAAATGATTAGAGCTTGGGAGAAAGGTCAGTGTTGAAGATTTAAATGTAGAAGTCACTCACACAGACGCCATAGAAGAACTGATCCATTTTGAAGGTGGAGGAAGAAGTAAGTGGAGACAACAAAAGGGATCGATGATGTGGCCTTGAAGTAGGAGGAGAATTAAGACAATAGAATGTCATGAGAGCAAAGGAAAGGAAAACAAATGCTCATTCAATGATATTGAATTCTGTAGAGAGGTCAAATATCATAAAAATGTTTCACATTTACAATTTATTCATTTATTTACTAGTTTGTTGAAAAATTTTTGAGTTCCAAATTCTCCATCCCTCTCTGCCCTCCCCTACCATTGAGGAGGCCAGCAATATGATATTAATTATGCATGTGAAACATAATGGAAATGTTTTACAAAAAAAAAAAGTATAGAAAGGAGAAACTTCCAACAAAGTACTTAGTTCTTGAATAAAAATTTGATGACTCTTTGAACATGATTTAAAGTAGAAAATGAACTGTAAAAATAACAAGGAAAGGTACTGTCCCTCTGATTTCACTGGCATAAAGGAACTCCCTGGTGAAGAAAGCCCCTCTACTAATGCCCCTTAGGAACTTCATCTTTGGGAATTATCTAGAGAACTGAGAGGGGTGCCCAGAGTTGCCAAGTCAGTATGTGTCAAAGATGGGACCCAAATCCTGCTCTTCCTGGCTTGGAGGTCAATTCTTTATCCACTACACCAAATAACTTCTAGGAATAGATACTATTTATGTTATAAATGATTATAATAATTAACAATAGACAATGACTAAAATAATTAACAATAAATAACATTTATTTAGAACATTTTATCCTTGGAACAACCCTGTGAAATAGGTGTTGTTATTGTCCCCATTTTACAGATTAGGAAATTGAGGCAGAGGGTGGTTAGGTGACTTGCCCCAGGTCATGTAGCTAGTAAGTATCTGGTAGGATTTGAATCCAGGTCTTCCTGTTTCCAGATCCAGTACTCAATCCACTTCTAGACAGAACCATATATCATATATCATTCAAGGGATGATTAAGCCAATATTTCCAACCCTGCATGTGATATGCTTCTCATTTCTTCTTTTTTTATCCTCCAGATTTTACTATGACCTGGAGGATCTAGTGTGATTTTAATGGACGATAAATTACTTCTATGTTTCTGTCATTCCCTGTTTCACTTGAGAAGTTTTTTTTCTCCTTTGTAGCACATGATGTGGTGAGGAAACTGTCATGAGCAATTAAATCAAATCGTCAACCCCCAGAAAAGAGAATCCATTACATGTTTTGAATATCTTGTGGCTGCAGCCAAAGTTAAGTGTAAAAACAAAACAGACACCCACTATCTTTTGGGGTTGATTTTGTAGCATGTGACCAAGATGTCTGAAGCTGGGTTTCGTTGGTGTTCCAGCTTCCAGCCATATTGAATTAATTTTCCCTGGCAGTCTTTGGATTGTTCCACTGTCTCGTTGTTTGAAATGGAAACCGAACTAGAAGATGTCATCTGCTCTCCCTTTTGGAACAAGTTTGCAGGGTTTCTTCCATTTTGTAATCAATCAGTGTTGCTGTTATTTTCGGTGCAGTCCTATGGCACTATGAGATTCCATTGGAAATAGATTCCAAGGGAAAATCCTGGACTTTGGGTCCAAGAAATGAGGACAGTGTAATTGAAGTATCCAGCACTCTGTGAATCTTTAAAGCATTTCAGGAAGGAATAACTAACTATATATAGGACTTGAAAGATGTTATGTGTAACAAAAATCTAAAATTTGAATTCTATTTAAAAGTCCATTTAAACAGGTGTTTTAAACCTTTTTAAAGTCATAGTACTCTTTGGGGGGGAGTCTGATGAAACCCATGAATCCTTTCATGAAATGATAAATTTCAGTGAGAAGTTAAAAAAAGATGTAATTTTTCCCAGCCAAATTCACATGCCTCTTGAAATCTCTTCATGAATCATGGGCCTCAGGTTAAAGAACCCTGCCCTAAAGAGTTTGAGAATCAGAATGAAGAAATTTTAAAATGTATTGGCCCCTTCTTTAAGCTAAAGAAAAGTAATGTAATGCATATTTATTTAAAAAATTATTTTATCTATCTATCTATCTATCTATCTATCTATCTATCTATCTATCTATCTATCTATCTATCTATCTATCTTTTTTGTAATACACATTTCTATAGCACTTTAAGCTTACCAAGCACTTTGTACTACATGGGTGGATTGTGTTACTATTTGCATTTTATAGATGGAAATAAGGTTCTGAGTACAAAGTATCAGAGCCGGGATGGAAACCCACATCTTCCTTACCTCTGGGTCTAATCTTTTTACTGGTCTATTCTGTCATCATATGGTGTCACTTAGAAGGCCCTTAGAAATCTCCTTTTAGAGGCCTGTGTGTGGAAGCTTGCCACCACAGGCATACTCTTGAAGCATTTCCATACTTAAACAATCCTGCCCATGGCCACTGACTGACATGTCCAGTTTGAGTTACAGTTCCTGCCAGGTGAGTAGGGGAAAAATACAGCAACTCTGAGCCTCCTTGTCTGGTCTTGACAATTTCCTTTGTCTTTTGATCATCAGACAGACTGATAAAAAGCCTACTGTATTGATCTATTTTTATATTTATTTATAATCTTGCACTAATACCCCAAACATGGAACTCTGTAGAGAGCGGAATCTAAACTACTTAGGAGTTGATAATATGTACAACCGAGATAATAAGAACTAGTTAGCTCAGTTAAGATATGGTGTCTATAAAGTCGGTGACATTGCTGAAAAGGTCAGCCATCTACATTTCCACGTGGGAGTGACAAGGTGACTCTATGATCAAGCAGAGAAGTGGGAGAGCTTGAAGTTTTATCTTGTTTAGTCACTGACTTGCTCTGTCATTTTTCTCTTTGTCCTGTCAACAAAACATCTTGACTGTGAAGGGGCCATAAGGAATCTAATCTTTGTCTTGGTGCCTCAGTTTCCTTATCTGCAAAATGGAAGTAGTCTTAGGGGCAGCCTGTCCCACAGGGATGTTATATAGCATTCCTATTTGTAGAAATTAAAATTATATTTTGATAACTCTGGTTATAGTTAGGTTGTCTCTCCCCTTTGACTCATCCCTTTCTGTTTTCCCCATCCAGTCTGATATTCAGATTTTATATATTTGTATACATGAGTTTGCAGTGATTTGAGCAGTGAACAATTTTGGGGGTTTGGGGGGCAGAAGAGGACAAAACTGATTTCTGGAACTTTTTGCTGTTCCCAACTAGCTGATGTCTAGTCTTCATTTTATTATTTTTTTCAGTCACTGATAAAAATATCAGATAAATACTCTTGGTGTGTGTATTTCTCAGTAAGAAAGGAAAAAAAGCTTTCTCTAGAGAATCAGAGTAGCAGAAGGAGTTGTTGCCCAGAAGGCAAGAAGCTATGGATAGATTATATTATTTTGAGGCTTTGGCTCTGGGATAATGGAGAGCCCTAGTAAGCTCAGGTTGCTGTGGGGTCCTATACTAATGACACTGTGGGCAAAGGAAGTGTTAAGGGACTTCATGGGGGGTCAGCAGCCTGCCAGAAGGACTAGAGAAACAACTTATTATTAAGGCTTGCAATTCAGGTGTATTTTCTCTCTTAAAGAATAGAAAGTCTTTCCTCCTTTGTTTATGGTTTCTTGGGTTAGAAACCACTTTAGCCAAGTGAATTAGAATAATGCTTTAAGCATAACTTTCCTTTTCTTATTCCATTCTTATTTTATGAGAAAATGCAGTTAAGTGCACACTGTCTTAGGTTTATTGAATTATCCATTTAGATCTGGAAGGACTCAGAGTCATCTAGTCAAACCTAATTCATTTCACACCTGAGGCAACTGAGTCATGCAAATAGTAAATGGAAGAATCAGGATTTGAATCCAGGTTCTCTGAACCCACATCTAGTGTCCTTTTTCTACTGTCTCATCCTGCCTTACCTAGTTGGTAATTTTTAGGAAAAAAAAAGAAACCAGTAACAACAAAAGGAATTGGAATGGAACAGAAGATACAGAATGGCCAGGGTTAAGGTCTACATCTTCTGGGAATGCATTTTTAAGGGGTCTTCAGCCCCCTCTAAACCCTACTCAGCAACAGGTCCCCAAATTCTCTCTATTCAGGCATCTGTTTCTTCCTTCTCTGGGGGACTAAACAATTGAAAAAAGCCTTTGGCAGAAAGGGCAAGTCCAAAATCTTGATTTTTGTTTCCTGGACCTGCTGAATCAGCAGGAATAGTAGTTTGATTTTTCACTGCCTTGATAGACCTTCAGGTGGGTGGCAGAGAGTTGCTTTGGTTTCTTCCTCTCTGCCTCCCTTAATCCCTCTGGCTCTGTACTTTGCAAAGCAAATGCCTTAGACCACTCTTGGAGCATGACCTCTTCACCACTGAGATGCTTCCGGTTACAGCCCCTAAATCCCCTTTCCTAGAAGCCATATCATCAAATTGTCCCTGGAGGCTGAGGTGGGTTTGACAGTTTCTTTGCCTGAGAGGCAGCTTTAAAGTCTGAGTCCCCTAGTCATTTAGGAAAGCCTTCTGGGTGCATGGCCATACTCTCCAATGACTCTCTAGGGGAGGTAAAGCTCTTCTTTCTTACTCAACTGGCATCTCGATTTTTACCCTCAGTTTCTGAAAAAGGAGCTTTGTGAAAACTCATGTTTGCAAAGCACATTAGAGAACTTGACCAGAAGGTGTTATTGAGCTATAATGTATTAGGTCTTATTTTTGGTTCCAGATAAGGGTTTCCATACTTTCCATCTTAACTGTTGGATGGCTGGGTGCCCAGGACAAAGATCTATTGTCAGGGGGACTGTCTGATATGTATTTGGATAGATAAATGCAATCAAAGGGTGTGGGCCGATGAGCCCAGCCTTAAGTCTCTTAAAGCCCTGTGCTCTAAAATATAATAGAAGTTTCTAGCTTGCTGGCTCCTTCACCTGGTACTTGTCTACAGTTCTCATCTTACTGTAAGCTTTTCATATTCAAGCTACAATTGTGTCCTAGCAAATGGACAAGAGAATCCCATATGATATATGCCCTTCTTCCTGCCCCCTCATCCCAGCATGGAGAAATGAGCTAAGAAAATAATACTCCCTTTGTGGCCTGAGAAATTGGAATGGAATAATATTTATCAAGGTGTAGGAGAGGATATTAGTTTACTTTCTTGGATGCAAGTTAGGAAGGGAGTGCAAAGAATCAGTGGGGAATCCCAGATCACAAATTTGGGGTTGGAAGGAATTTTAGAGCCCAATCCCTTCATTTTATGCATGAGGCACAAAGAAATTTAGTGACTTGCCCACAGTCACACGGACAGTCTGAGGCAGGATTTAACTGCCATGTCTTTCTTACACCAAGCCCAATGCCCCATTCACTATGCCAGGGTCTGGAGGAGCAGAGGAGGGTGATGTGAGACAAACCGATCCCCGAATAGTGGCTTTGGGGACCTGTTGGTGAATAGGGTTTGAAGTGTGCTGAAATGGATTTAAACCAGGTGGGTTAATGGAGAGGGAGTGGGGGTTACAGAGTTCTCCTTACCACCAAGGGCTGCTGTAATGATTGGAGACTCTAATTAGGAAAACAATCAAGCCTGCAGGATTAGACTTCCCACTTTAGAAGACAACTGGTTTTATTTACTCTGGGCTCAGCCTGGGGATGATCATTTGGCTGTAGTTGTGGGAGAAGACCACCTTGGGAGAGAGGCATGTAAATCACAATTTCACTCCTAGTTAAACAAATAAGTGAAAGTTGCAGGGGGGTGACCCTTGCAGGGAGCCAACCATTGCCGTAATTACCAGCTGCCTGCTGAAAGGAGCCGGTGGGGCACACAGAGCGTATGCGTTGGGGCTTGCTTCTGGGAGGACAAGAATATTTTATCTGAAAAACTGGTTCTCTTGTTATCGTGTCAGGGTGAGGGATTTCCAACAGGGTGGTTGACAGGTTAGACAAAAGGCCAGTTCAGTCATAAAGCAACGATGCAGGTGTTCTCATTTTCCCTGAAGCACTTGTACATACCAGATGCACTGAGCCCTTCAGCTCACCATGCCCTCCCCTCACCATCTCGCCAAATGGATGGAAGGGGCTATGAAAGTTGACTAGCTATATTTGGGCAGATATCCTATATGCCTCCTCCTGGTTTGGGGGTGACCCTGGGTATTTCCACTAGCAGGCTGCAACATCTGGCACGTTCTAGTAGGCTGGGAAGGCTTCTAAGGAAGCCTGCTTAGCTGAGGACAGAGAAGCACATTGAGAACCAGCACGTTCATGAAATTCATGGCATGACAGAATGGCATTCAGTCCCCCATCAGCACCATTCTGCTCCTACAGTGACAGTGGAGAGGAGTTGTGAGAAAAGGGAGAGAGGGAGCCAAGAATCACAATCTGTATAAACCCAAGTGTTCTTCATTTGTCCCCATTAAATTTTGTCTTATTAGACTTGGCTTATTCTTCTAGACTGTCAAGATCTTTTTGAATCAGATCTCTGACATCCAATGTGTGAGCCAGTCATGCCAACTTCATTTCATCTGCAAATTTGACAAGCATGCTTCACGTGCCTTCATCCAAACCATACTTTTACATGTTAAAAAGCATAGGGTGAAGGGAAGTTCCCTAGAGGACATATCTACTGGACATATCTTGTCAAATTTGACCTCTCTCTGTATTGGTTTTGGGCTCTGGTCATTCAATCAATTCTAATTGAATTGACTGTGTTATCATTTACTCAGTAAAGCATAGGGGAAGTGGCCAAACTGAGAAGTGGGGAAAGACTTCAATGAAAGGATGTTAACTGAAGGAAGCAGAGCCAAGAAAACAATATAGAAAATCCCTATAACAATGTCAATGGAAAGAACAACCACAAAGCAATCTTGAGTGAATACTGCAAAATTACAAAGAATATGTATGGAGATAAGAGAAGATACCTCCATCATAATCCTTTGCAGAACTGGGAAGTGCCCAGTTACGGAACATTGCATATATTTTCAGACTTTTTTGATGTATTGATTTATTCTGCTATTTTTTCCTTTTAAAAACATTATTTATTATATGGGATGATTCTCTGGTAGAGAAGAAGGGTCCTGGGAGAAATTTCTGTCATGTAAATAAAAAAGATATTAATAAAATTCATTTTAATATATGTACATGTGTATATGTTTGTGTATATATATTATATCTGTATATGTACATATATATATGTATATGTATATATATATATATATATATATATATATATATATATATATATATATATATATATATATATATATATATATATATGTATACACATGGATGTCCCTGTGTGTTTTTGCACAAATTTGGGTCTCTTTTTTCTCATTTTCTCATTTCTAAGATCCAGGGCTAGACTAGATGACTGTTAGGGTCTCTTTCAGCGCTAAATCTATAATCTATACATTTTCATTGGCTGTCTCCCATGCCTGAAATTTCCCCCCTCCCTTTCTCTATCTCCTGGCTTTCTTGAAGTCCTAGCTAAAATTCCACTTTCTACAAGAAAGCCTACCTAGTCCCCTTTTGAGCTAGTGCTTTACTTCTTAGATTATCCTGACTATATCTTGTTTGTACATAGTTATTTGCATGTGCAAAAACATGTGTTCCCCCCTTCCCAATTAGATTGGGAACTCTTTTTTTTTTTTTTTTGGTGAGGCAATTGGGGTAAAGTGACTTGCCCAGGGTCATACAGCTAGTAAGTGTCAAGTGTCTGAGGCCGGATTTGAACTCAGGTCCTCCTGACTCCAGGGCTAGTGCTCTATCCACTGTGCCACCTAGCTGCCCCAGATTGTGAACTCTTTAAAGGCAGAGGACAGAGTTGGGGGGTTGTGTTTGTCTTTCTTTGTATCCCCAGCGCTTAACCCACAGTAGGTGCTTAATAAATGTTTGTTCCTGTCCCCCTATCCATTCTCTAACAGACACTTGTTGAATAAATCAATCCTACCTTTGCCAAATGTTCTTCTGAAGAAAAGGGTCTATACAACATTTGTCTTATCTATCAGTTAGTTGTCAACAAAAGGAATGAGGCTGGTCTGGCATGACCTGTTCTCAATGAAGTCATAATGCCCTTTCCTCCCTGCCACTGTTATCTCTATTTTCCTAACTAGAAATTAAAAAAAAACCCAACTATCTCTTTAATGAAGCATTTGAGAATTTTGTCAGGAAAAGAAGTTGAACTCGCTGGCCTCTTTTTTTCTAAGGGGGGGTGTGTGTGATCAGGACATTTGCCTTTCTGTCATTAATTAACATTTATTAAGAGCTTCCTAAATGCTAGGCACTGTGTTAAGCACTAGAAATACAAAGAAAGGTAAAAGACAATCCCTGCTTTCTAGTCTTGTTCCACTTCTCTTATTGCCCATGGTCTTTCAAATATTATCAACAGATGGTTACTAATCACACCTGCTAAATCTTAGAATGGGGTTTGTTGGAGTCTGCTGAATTGAACTCATTAAGGGCAGCTAGCAGCTCAATGAACATTTCCTCACTTATTTGGGTCTCCCTATTAACCATTCCTCCCCATTCTGTCCAAAGCAAAGAACATTCTTCTTGGACAAGAAAGCAAATACAAACTTACACTTCCATAGTTCATGGAAACAAAGTGGATGCCCTTCTGAGGGGGAATAGGTAAACAAATTGTGGTACCTGAATGTCATGGAATATCTATGTTATAAGAAATGACAGATGTGATGGACACCAAAAAGCAAGGAAAAAATTAAATGAACCAGCACTGAGTGGAGCAAACAGAGCCAAGAAAACTATATAAAATGCCTACAACAATGTAAGTGGAAAGAATAACTACAAAACAATCAAGAGTGAATGTTGGAATAACAAAAAATAAACATGGAGATATGTGGAAACAATTCCATTATAATCCTTTGTAGAGGTGGGAGGTCCCCAGTTATGAAACGTGTATATTTTCAGACTCTTTTTGATTTGTTCTGCTGTTTTCCCCCTTCTTCCCTTTTTTCTTTAAAAATATTATTTGTTATCTGGGATGATTCTCTGGGAGAGGAGAGGAAGAGAGATACTGGGAAAATTTTTGTGATGCAAATGAAAAATATAAAAATTTGTTATCATGACATTACAGTAATATAATAATAATAATAATAATTATTATTATTAACAAAAAAAACTTGCATAGTTAAAAGCCTTTCCACAGTGTCCTTTTGTCATCTTCCATCCATCCTGAGCTGAATAATGGCTTTCTTCCTTCTTTGATCTTCCTCTTGCTTCCAACATAGTAAAAAAACAAACAACCCCCCCCTTTTTTTTTGGTAATCTTAAGCATTGATTCCCTGCCTCAATTGATCATGTTATTGACAATACTTTTGCTCCATGTTACTCCTTTGTGTTCATCATCAGTTATGTGACTTTGCTTCTATGTTACAAAACATCTAATTTGGCTAATTCAATAAACATTTTTAGGTGACAACTATTAGGTGACAAGTGCTAACCAGGGGATGGAAAGACAGATATGAAAAAGTTTTCATCCTCAAAAAGTTGACATTCTGCTTTCAGGATACAACATATATTCAAGAAAGACAAGTAGAAGGAAAATGGAAGAGGACATCCTTGAATTGTTCTTTGAAGGAAGGAAATGAAGGAATTCATTGTTTTCCTTCTTGTTGTGACTATTTAGTATTGTTTCTTTGTGATTTAATTTTTTTTGGGGGGAGTTAAGTGACTTGCCCAGGGTCACACAGCTATGTTAAGGCTAAAATTCTAGCTAAACTGTCTAAAATATCTAATGAGTGGTCGCCAATAAATTATAAGCTTTAGCAAGAGTTAGACTTTTAAGCATTTATTAAGGAGAATAAGAATTTGGTAAAGAGAGAGAGAAAGGCCTAGATTCCTATCTATTAAAGGGAGAGCACATTTCTAGCTCCCTTCTCCGCCAGCGTCCTCAGGAAAGAGAGCGAGACTGAGCGCCAGTCTCTTCCTTCCTCCTCCCACTAGCCCGCGTCACTTCCTGACTCCTGGTCTTGCCCTCAAAGACCTTCCCTTCATGGGCAGAACTCCTCTACAGTAAGTATCCAGCAGGTGGCGTTATTCCAATCGTTACAGTCCCCCCTGTTGTTCCTCAAGAAACAAAATGTTTCCTTGACGGAACAGTAAAAAGAATGTAATAACTATTGCTAACTAATAATATGTGAACGACAATATAGAAAAGGAAGAGAGGAAAGTTTTGTCCAGAGGGGCGATTTTTTTTTTGTCCTCATGAACCGACGCTTTGACATTAGTCTTGCAAAGGGAGGGCCTCTGCAGAGAATACATGTTACAGATGGTGTATATTATAACAGAAAGAGAAAAAAACCAACAAAAACAACAAATCAAAACTGTTCATTTAAAGTCTCTGAAAGTCTTTTCTCAGATGTCCTCTAGGTGTAGTCGTAGAATGGAAGTCTCTTCAGGGGTTGATGTGTGGATGCTGGTAATCAGCCAGGAAAATTTCCTACAAAATTGAGCTTAACACAACTTTAAAATAGCTTTGTCAATAATCAAATCAAACAATGAAAGTTCTCAAAAACATGTCTAAGGGAATTCAGAATCTTAGTTGTTACACATGAAACATATAATAAAACAAAAATTGAAACATTCTTTAAAATTATAATATTACTATAGTCCCCCCTTATGGAGGGTAATTGAGAAGACAATTGCTGTGATATTAATTTTTTAAAATAATTTTTATCTTTGTTTCATCATTTTTTGCATCATCTGCCTAATTATCCTCATGCCATTATGAGAAATTTAAAAATCTAATATAATTGGTAACAGGTGTCAAGGCCAAATTCAACACTGTATTTATCATGACACCTGAGATAATTATGGGGGTTACCATAAAAGAACAGAGAAATGATGGGATATGAGCATTCCCACACTTGAGCAATATATACTGCCCATGCAGTATACCAGGCTTAAAATAGGTGGATGGAATATATGTCCATGCCACCGAACATATTGGAGGAAACTGAGTCAGACTTAATCAGATGTATGGGATTTGAGATGTCCATGGCATCAGGCATATAGGAGGGAGCATAGAAGCCAGGTGTAGAAGTGAGATGGGTGGGATGAATACTTCCAGCCATCTGTGCAATATTGTGGGGAAAAATAAAATAAAATATTAAACCAAGAGAATCCAACCTCAACATTAGTCAAAAGCCGTTCCCTCGGCCATACCTTGACTTCATGCATGTCTCCCCTCATGTGACAGTTCAGTGTCTGCTCTTGCATGTATTCCTCTTGTGATTGGATGGCATCTTGGCCAACTGGCATCTGATAACTCAGAATAAAGGCAATTAGTGTCTTAAATGATAAGTTCCCATAATCCAAGTCTCATATGGATTTAAAAATTGAGGATAATAAATGATTGCAAAAAATGTGAATACATCTTGACTCAGAATATAATATATAATTATGCAACAATTTCAAATAATACCCCTTTTTTTTACTTAGTATACAATCACTTTTGTGAAAAATCAGAACATATTTAAATATAAGTTAAAGCACAACACAATCTCAAAGAAAACTTTTACAAATGTTCCCCTCTTTTTTTTTTTTTGGAATATGCTTATCAAAAATAATACTTCTAGAATCAATTTACACTTGCCATGGCAAACAATTTGCTAGGGAAATGCTTTAAAGAGTTTGATCAAATAATCAGTTGAGAAAAAATAACAAAAACAAACAACTCAGAATATGGGAGCACAATACTCCTAGAATTAACATTGTATTATGAAATCAAAACCATCTTGCAATGTTTCAAAATTAGAGAGATGAATAAATAGAAAAAAATACACACGGAACAATAAAAGACAATGAAATTCAAACTAAGGAAATCTAAATGAGCATGAACTTAATATTAATGAGTATTATGAAATATAAACTTGATCACATGACTATAAAAAACTTTTACAAATATTCTCCTTCTTTTAGAAACTAAGTATAAGACACAATCTCAAAAGCATGAAAATCTCTATGAAAATAAACCCATACCATTAATTTCAAAATGTATATATAATAGCATAGAAATCCTATGTAACCTCTGAACTGATACTATTACTCTGAGTGAATTCAGAACACTTTTGATTCTGATATCTAAAATCCCCAACACTCATATCAATACCTTGCCCCTTACTTCTACATTTCTGTACAATATATACCCTTCCATGGCAAAAGAAGCAGAGTCTTGAACTATGTTGATGATTGTCATTCTTATACAGCTTAAATTTTTCTTCTTTAACCCCTCTATATTGTCTGTCAGTCTTTTCACCATACAAATGCTTTATAAGATTACTAATGAAAGACAAAAGCAGGTTAGCAAAATTATGAACAAAACGAGCATATCTAGAATTTAAAGAGTTTTCTAAGGTTGTCTTAGAAGCACAGCCAGGCTGGGGAAGGGCTGAGCCTGAAGCTGCAAATGCAGGTAGAAAAAGTTGAGCATGCACACCAGATCTCTGGACTTCCCAGGCAGGGGAAGCTATGGGCTTGGCCATAGGAGGAGTAGAGGGTGGGGTCTGGAGAGGAGGGGAGGGACCAGAGCAATTTGAATCAGACTTGATTTTGAACTCAGGCCTGGATTCCTCTTCCCCCACTTTGCCTCCAGGTGCTAGGGGATTAAAAGCTTCTAGAGGGTGGGTCATTGCCTCCAGGCATGCAAAATTAAAGCAACAATTAGTGTTAGAACTGGGAAAAGCTGCAGGAATCTCTTCAGGTTTCTCTGAAAAAGCATGGTTGGGAGAGGGAGAGATATTTCCTTGTGTGAGTAAGTTGCTGGCTCTTTTAACAAAAATAAAAAGAAAAATAGAAAATCCACAAAAACAAAGCATTAACATGATCTTATCTCCCATTTGTCTGGTTAAACAGACCAAAATCAAAAATAGGATAATTAGGGAGTTTAACGTGGTCGCCATCTGTTAAGGCTAAAATTCTAGCTAAACTGTCTAAAATATCTAATGAGTGGTCGCCAATAAATTATAAGCTTTAGCAAGAGTTAGACTTTTAAGCATTTATTAAGGAGAATAAGAATTTGGTAAAGAGAGAGAGAAAGGCCTAGATTCCTATCTATTAAAGGGAGAGCACATTTCTAGCTCCCTTCTCCGCCAGCGTCCTCAGGAAAGAGAGCGAGACTGAGCGCCAGTCTCTTCCTTCCTCCTCCCACTAGCCCGCGTCACTTCCTGACTCCTGGTCTTGCCCTCAAAGACCTTCCCTTCATGGGCAGAACTCCTCTACAGTAAGTATCCAGCAGGTGGCGTTATTCCAATCGTTACAGTTAGTAAGTGTCAAGTGTCTGAGGTTGGATTTGAACTCAGGCACTCCTGAATCCAGGGCCAGTGCTTTATCCTCTGCACCACCTAGTTTCCCCCTGTAATTTAATTTTTGAGATTTTTCTTACCCGTCTTGTTCAGGCATGTGTTGGCCTGGATGGTCCCTGGGGTCCCTCCAGACTCTCTGATTTCTATTATTTTTGTGATTCTTGCCTAACTTCTCTTAGAAAATATTAGGCCATTGGATCCTTATTTTTTCTCTGAACCACTATACCTAGTTTTTTTTTTTTTTTGTTGTTGTTGTTACTAAAACCTCTGTGAATGGGCCCAATCATTTCTAATTCAGCAAGAAATTCTTGTCCCTAATCAGATCTTGAATCATTTCATCTATATTGATGAAACTGTCATGAGGGTAAATCACAAATTTGTTGGCTTCTCTGCTTTTGACATACAGGGAGTACCAACAGATATCTGTAAAGTTAGTGTTCCCCCCACCACCATAATATACTTCTGTGATTTATTTTTATTTTCAAACTTTTCACCTAATTCCTTTTTCTGTTCAAATAATCTGTAACATGCTCCAAAGAAAATATTGCTTGCTTAGGAATCAAGTGTCTCTGTTCAGTCATAGCACTGACTAATTAGAGAAAAGTAAAAATTAACAATTAATTAGAAGAGCTATAGATAAACCATTGAGTGAAATTTTAACAGCTCTAATCCAACCTATTTAAACAAGCTATTGAATGTAAAAATGGGAAGTGGATAAAAAGAAAAGTTAGTGATTGATTATTACCATTTCTTAGGGAACTTTAATTGTGGTAAAAACAACCTCCACACTGAGAAGGACAAAAGCGTTTGGGAAATTATTCTAACCTTTCTAGTTTCTTGACAAGCAGAAAGCTATGTCAGTCAAGGACAAGACAAATTTTGAATTTAAGCTAATTTGTACTGCTTCACAAAAACAATGAAAAATTATGCATGAAAAATGATCCTTCTAAAGGTTTTTCAGGAGATAAACTAAACCAGGTCATCTCAGGAGCATTTATTGGTAAAAGTGGAAGGATTAAAAAAATAGCTGTGAAATTGAAAGAACTGACTGAGTTTCTATACTAATTTATTTTCATCATCAATGAAAGTAAAACCACCATATTTGAACTCTAATATCTCAGTATTCAATGTATTGTATAAAGAAAATGAAGCTAGAGAGAGAAGTTAGACCTAACCAAAATATATATAAAGAAAATCCATTCTAGAAAGAATATATTTCAAAGGCATTTCAATTCCTTTTTAAAAAAGTATCTCATAAAGGTTAATTTCTTGGGAGGCAGGTTAATATAATAGAAAGGGGAATAGCTTTGGGTTAGAGGATTTGGGTTTAAATCCCACCTTTGAGGCTTACCACCATTATGACTTGGAACAAGTAACTTAATTTCCATAAGAATCAGTTTTCCCATCTGTAAAATAAGGGGATTGGATTAGATGGCTTCAGAGAGTCACTTCCAGTGAATATCAATGATATTCTTCCTAAAAATGGAAAAATATCACAAATTATATTTTATTAATTATAATAGTACTATTTAGCATTCATATATCATTTAGAGATCTGCAGTATTTTTTTTTTTTTTGCTGGGCAGTGAGGGTTAAGTCCAAGGTCACACAGCTAGTAAGTGTCAAGTGTCTGAGGCCAGATTTGAACTCAGGTACTCCTGAATCTAGGGCCAGTGCTTTATCTACTGTACCACCTAACTGCACGCCTGCAGTATTCTTTATTTTTTTTTTTTAATTTATTTATTTATTTATTTATTTTTTAGTGAGGCAATTGGGGTTAAGTGACTTGCCCAGGGTCACACAGCTAGTAAGTGTTAAGTGTCTGAGGCCGGATTTGAACTCAGGTACTCCTGACTCCAGGGCCGGTGCTCTATCCACTGCACCACCTAGCTGCCCCCCCCCCACAGTATTCTTTATGTAGATTATCTAACTTGACCTTTTTACTAAAAAAAGGCAGGAATGAATATATTAGGTATTACTATTGGTAGGACTCTGTTGATAGTACTATATGCCCATTTTTCTTCTCTATTAAATTTTTATGAGAATGTTCTGTGCAAATCCTGAGAGTATCCTTGATGAAATTATGAGAAGGAAACAGAGAAGCTTTTGTAGAACATTTTCTGTAGCAAACTGTCCCTTTGTAATAGTCACTCAATTGGCTGAGAGGTATAAAGAAGACAGGATCTGTTGTGTTTATTATTTTTTCAGAAAAGAAGCATTTAAGATAGCAGTGCAAAAGGCAACTTTTAAGTTTCCAAAGGTAGCTCCAGTGTGAACATTAAGCTCTTATCAAATTTCTTGATAGATGTAACCACAGGGATAACTATTCAAGGATCCTTTGATTATCAGTATTAGCCATAGGTTGTTGTTTTTCAGTTTTGTCCAATTCTTTGTGACCCCATGTGGGGTCTTGGCAGAGATACTGGAATGGTTTGCCATTTTCTTCTCCAGCTCATTTTACAGATGAGGGAACTGAGGCAAACAAAGATAAGTGACTTGCCTAGGGTCACACAATTAGTAAGTGTCTGAGGCCAGATTTGAACTTAGGAAGATGAATCTTCCTGACTCCAGGCACAACACTGCACCACCTAAAGGGCTTGTTTAACATCTGCCATGGAAGTTGTCTTGAACAAAGCACAAATCAAGGAAAAATTCAATTGACTGTGGTATTCTGCAGATGCTCATTTGTGGAAGACATTGGGCTTATCAGTTTAGACTCCACAACTCTGTAGAGTCTTCCTTCATGAGAACCACAGATCCTTGAAAGAGGTTGACCTGGCAATTCCCACAGGAAAAACCAAGTGGTTAAATAATATATATTTTTCAGATTATGACATGCAGTTGGATGAATAGCTCGTAAAATTAGTCTATAAGCATATATATCTTGCATAAGTACTTATGATGGACAATGGTCCAGGCTCAGAACTGAAAAGAAGAAAAATAGGCTAGCTAATATTGGGGAAATTTCATAGCCTTTTCCTTTAAAATATACTTTTATTTATATATTTTTTTTATGTCGTCTGAATCTTTCCTAGTATCTTAACCCATCTTTCCTCCCAAAGAACAGTCTCATGCACAGTGTTTTCAGTCATCCTGAACATCTTCCTTTTACAAAATCCTATATTTTACTTTTTTAACACCAATATTCTTCAGATGATATGATGCATCATGGAAGATCACAATCTCAAAGGAATCGAAATTGCAGGAGACCCAAAGGGCAATGGAAAGAAGCATGAGGAGCATAATTATGGTACAGCATATTACAAATAATAATTCACATATAATAAGTAGAGGAAAAGGCATCATCATGACAAGAATGATTAGAAAAGGAGGTAGGATGGTAATGGATAAAGACTGAGAAACAACAAAAGGACTTCTTGAATTTTGTGTTTGTATCTCCCTAATCATAGAAGACCCGGAAAAAAGGCCTCTAGAGTGTTGGTTAGATCTTTATGAAGATTTAATGGAATAGCAAAAATTGTAGGAGGTTTGAATAGGCAGCCAGGCTTAGTGGATAGAGTGCTGGACCTGGAGTCAGGAAGATCTGAGTTCAAATTTGGCCTCAGATACTTGCTAGCTATGTGAACTCTGGGAAAATCATTAAACTTCTCCCTACATAAGTATCAGTTTCCCCATTTTCCAAATGAGGATGATAATTAGCACCTACTTCCCAGGGTTGTCGTGAGATTAAAATGAGATATTGGTCTATGGCTAATTTCTGCCATATTGATTTCTAGTTTTCCAAACCTTTTTTATGGCCAAATAATGAATTCTTATCCCCAAAGCTTGAGTCTTTAGGCTTGTCAAATATAAGGCTACCAAGTTTATTTGCTGCTGTAAATTGTATGTCTACTCTGTTCCATTGATCTACCTTTCTATTTCTTAGTAAGTACCAGATAGTATTGATAAATACTACCTTATAATATAGTTTAAGATACAGTACTACTAAACCTCCTTCCTTTACATTTTCATTAGTTCCTTTGATATTCTTGACTTTTTGTTCTTCCAAATAAATTTTCTTATTTTTTCCTAATTCAGATAATATTTGCTAAGTCCTTCACAAATCAGAAAGTACTATAAAAATGCTAGTCATTATTATGTGTATTAGTGAAAATGGATCCATACTGATGAGGTCTTAGACCCATTCAAATACTGAAGTATCTTTTACTTGGAATATTTGTAATGATTTCATTCAAAGAATAGACAATTTCTTGAATATCTCATTGTTGTCATAGAGTGTTTCTTATTTTCTATGATGTGCATCTCTCTCAGTCTTTTTTGTTTATCTTTTTTTAATCATAAAAGTATTTTATTATTTTCTAGTTACATGTAGAGATAGTTTTTAACATTCGTTTTTATAAGATTTCTAGTTCCAAATTTCTCACTCAGTAATTATAGATGGAGTTGCTTTGCTGCCCTTGGAGACTGAGCGTTTGGGCACTGGAACACAGTCATGGCCTCTTCTCTCCCATGAACTTGCCAATGTTTCCTCCCTATCCTTCCTTGGAGCATGTTACCTTTCCTAGGGACCCTGATCCCTATCTAGGTGCAGGGATGACTATTTGACAGGTCAGGCTTGACAGATACTCAACATTTCATGCTTTTCAATGTCTGAGATTCAGGACTGGGCATTTTGTAACTGGTTGGAGCCATCCCCCTTTGCTCTCCCATCTCTATGAATGATCCAAAGATGAAGTGGAGGGAAAGGAAAATCCATCCTTCTTTTGCATGTGATAGAGCTCCATGGGATTGAGCTGCTAGACAAGAGTCCTGATTCTTGGGGCTATTGATGAGGAATCATTGCCATAGCACCTGGGGTAATTGACAGGACTTGGATAAGGGAAAAGCAATATTAGTTATCTAGGCTTAACTTCTGGCTCTACCTTTTTCATAGGTCAAGCCAAGAGCAGCAGAGACAGGGAGTAAATTAGTGAAAGAGCAGGCTTGATGGGAAGCTAAAAATCTATTGGTATAACTAATAGGGGTCAGAATCATTGAATAAAGCTATTTTCTTTGCGTCTATTGTGTGTTTATCTCTATAGCTCTTAGAGAGCAGGGGCTGTTCTAGTTTAAGTTTTTCATCTAATTCAGTGACTGGTACACATCAGGCACCTAATAAGTGCTTGTTGATTTAGTTTTGTCTTGAAATTAGCACAGTGCCTAGCAGCTAATGGGAGTACTTAAATGGTACAGTGGATAAAGCCCTGGGCTTAGAGTCAGGAAGACCTGAATTCAAATTTGACCTCAAACACTTACTAGCTTTGTGACACCTGAGATGGAAATGGTGAACCACTCCAGTATCTTTACCAAGAAAATCCCATGAACAGTATGGTCCTTAGGGTCACGACATGACTGAATAGCAACAGCAAAAAGCTGTTCCTAGAATGGAATGGAATGGACTAGTCCCAAAGGGGTTCATCCTTGATTTGGGGGGGGGGAGTAGTTCATCTGCTGGCAGCTGACACTTGTGATAGCAAAAGGCAGGTAGATCAGCTCCTGTCCTGAATTTTTGAAGCACATCTTCTCATGTTGAGATTACTTTCAACTTTGGAAAATGTCATTGCGATTAGGAAAGAAAAAAGTACCTCTATTCAGATGTTTTTATTTCAGAGCAGTTGAAAACACATTTAAAATGAGACTGGGGAAGTGGATGATGTCTCTCTATCCCTAAGGGAGACCATTTGAGACATACTTGCCTGCCAAATTTGTGTGTTATTAGCAGAACCTCTATTTCTTCTAATCCAGGATCTACAAGGTTTTAGTACCAACTCATTCCCATCTTTTGGGGGGAATCTCCTGAAAGCCTTTTACCTTTTTGTAAAGGGAAGCAACAGAGACTTTATTCATTTTGTATTTAACACTTTGCCCAAATGGTGAGTCAGTTGATGTTTCAACTTTTCCTTGCATGAGGCCCAGGGTTGGTTATGCATTTTGTGAAAATAACATTTCCCCAATCTCCCTGACTTGATACACAACTGAGGCACTCCTGACAGGCATGGAGGTCATCCCAGTAGATGTATGCCATTTTGTGTTCATATATATATATATATATATATATATATATATATATATATATATATATATATATATATATATATATATATATATATGTATATGTATATGTATATGTATATGTATATGTATATGTATATGTATATGTATATGTATGTGTATATGTATATGTATATGTATATGTATGTGTATATGTATATGTATATGTATATGTATATGTATATGTATATGTATATGTATATGTATATGTATATGTATATGTATATGTATATGTATATGTATATGTATATATACACACACACATATAATAGCATTAAACATATTGCTGCATTAGTCATGTTATAAGAGAAAAATCAGAGCAATGAGGAAAAACCTCAAAATAGAAAAACAACAGCACCATAAACAAAAGAAATAGTATGGTTCATTCAGCATCCATACTCCACAGTTCTTTTTTTTCCCCCCTGGATTTGGAGATCCTCTTCCATCATGAGTTCCCTGGAACTCTTCTGTACCATTACATTGGTGAGAAGAATATAGTCCATCACAGTAGATCAACACACAATGTTGATGATACTGTGTACAATGTTCTTCTGGTTCTGCTCATCTCACTCATCATCAGCCCATGGAAGACCCTCCAGGTTTCTCTGAACTCCTCTTGCTTATCGTTTCCATTATTCCATTACATTCATATACCGCAACTTGTCCAGCCATTCCCCAATTGATGGGCATCCCCTCAACTTCCAGTTCCTTGCCACCACATAAAGAGCAGCTATAAATATTTTTGTACATGTGGGTCCTTTTCCCCTTTCCATGATTTCTTTGGGAAAAAGACCTAAAAGTGGTATTTCTGGGTCAAAGGGAATGCACAGCTTTATAGCTCTTTGGACATAATTCCAAATTGCTCTCCAGAATGGTTGGATCAGTTCACAGCACCACTAACAATGCATTAGTGTTCCAATTTTCCCACAGCTTCTCCAACATTTATTATTTTCCTTTTTTGTTATTTTAGTCAATCTGATAGGTGTCAGGTGGTACCTCAGAGTTGTTTTGGAGTTTTATTTATAAGGAAAAGTCTTGATTTATCTTGTGAAAGGGGGATGCCAATTTCATGCCCTTGTTTTGTTTATCTTCCTAATGAGAGGATCTGACTTTATTAGTTTCCCAAATCCTAGAACATTGGCAGGCTCTGCATTGGTAGCTAGGGAGGGCGCCTCCTCCCTGAGATGGGCTACCTGGCATGACTAGAACACAGAACTGGCAGATTCCAAATCACAGTTTCTGACAGGCTTCTCTGCATTCCATTATCCTTTACTCCTAATCCCATTCTATCATCAGGTAGTGAATTTCCTTGATGAAAAGGAGGAGCTGGTAAGAGAACCAAGGTGAATCAGCCCAGATCCTTCACCTCTTCTGAAAGTCAAAGACTTGCATAGCACTCCAAAAGATCACCATGCCCATCTATTCCAATGTCTTTTTTTTTTTTTTTTTACAAAATAAGGAACTGTGACTTGGAGAGGTCACTCAGCTGATAGTGACAAAGACAAAACTCAAACCCCTTGGTGAATTAGGGGGATGTTTACCCCATTTATGTGAAGACCTTGACCAAGCAGAATGGGTGGGTGAGAACAATTTGTTCCAACAGCCATGAAGGTGGCTAAAGCTTTGTCAGACATTAAAAATGTCAAGGTCACCCACTGCATCTTGGGCTATCTATGGTCATCCTGACTTTTGTCCTGCCACTGGACTTCAATGACTCTGGGAGTGAGAGTGAGGTTCATGACTTTGTGCCTCACTTAAATCCAGTGTCTGGGCAAGTCAAGACATCACCTATGATGTCATTAGTCCTCTTCAAAAACAAAAGACAAAGAACAACACAACAAAGACAGGATTTGAACCCAGATCTGACTTCAAATCCCTAAATGCTCTATTGATGGCTGCTTGAATTTCACTAGTGATATTCATTATGGTGATTTACAGTGCTTCTCTAGTAGCACTTCTATATTTTAAAGCAAGAATTCTTTATTTAGATCTGTGGACCCCCAAGGAGTTGGTGTATAGATTTTAGGAAGTCCGTGAGCTAGGATGGGAAAACCACATTGCTATTTTCACAACCTTTGGTACCCTTTGTAATTCTATGTATTTAAAAACATTCTGAGGAGTTCATAGGCTTCACCAGCTTGCCCAAAAGGCCCATGATACAAAAAAAGGTTAAAAACCTCTATTTTAGGAGATCCTATCTGAACATCTTTTCTCTAAAACAACAGTTATCCATAAATCATTTAAAAATGAAACATTTAGCTTTAGAAGGTTAGATGTTTAACTGTTTAAGATGAGGCAAATAGGAATAACTTATGTTAGATAAGTGCTTTATGGTTTAAAAATTGCTTTACAGACATGATCTCATTTAAGTCTCACTGCAACCCTCTGATTTAGGTCAATCCCCATTTCACAGATGAAGAAACAAATGCAGAGGAGGTAGCATAGCTACTGAGTGGCAGAGTTGAGATTTAACCCCATGGCCATTAATTCCAAGTCTAGGACCCTGTTCATTCCACCAGACAAAATTTGATACTTGACAGGTAAGAGAACAACTCAAAACTGGGTAGGTGGGAATCCCAAATCATTAGGGTAAATTAATAAACGTGGGGAGATAGAACAATAGGGTCAGAGGATGAGGTACATGGGTCATTAGCAATAGGATTGAAGCTGCTGGATCTTTATTTTGTGAAGGATTTAGGATGCTAAATTCAGATTAAGGCAAGATTAGGTGTATATAAATTGGGTTGGGTAAGGGAGTGTTAGTAACAGACTTTGTCACCAAGGGAAAAACACTGGATAATTATATTGTCAAACAATCCTGCCTTCAAGCTTTCAATCTTTCTCTTTGTTTTGTTAATCACCAAATCTTAAGGAGTCTTTAAATTATTTCCCTTAAACCTACTCTGGCCTTCTGTTCCCTTTACAAATCTGTGGGTATCCTTTTATTTTTATCTTACTTCCTTGGTGACAGAAAAGTATTATTTATCCAAACAGGGTAGTTTTGGTGTTTTTTCAATGTCACTTAATCAGTAAGATTTGTGTTGGCTGGAGGGAGGACTAGCTGTGATAGTGGCTTCATCCATGGCAGTACTGGAAACAATAAACCTCCAAATGACCTTGGAATGATAGTTGCAACTCAACAGAGGCTCCACATCATGGGCTCAATAACAATAACTAACTTCATATGTAGGACTTTGGAATTTGGAAAGCAGCCTATATTACCTCATTTGAGGTTCATAACTACTGTATAGTAAGTAGTGTGATATCAGGAAATGGTGTCACAATCAAATAAAAGTGGTGGCCACTAAACCATGTATATAAAAATCCCTGAGAGTTACATGTTGATTTTTACTTTAGCTGTATTCTATTGTATTTTAATTTATTTTGTTAAATATTTCCAAGTATATTTTAACCTGATTCTGAAGTGTGTTTGACACCTCTCTTAAAGGGGATAGATAGCCAAAGAATCAAACTACAAGTCAAGAAGTGGGAAGGGACCAAATATTTTTTAAATTAATTATGCCCCAGGCATATATTTGTAATTCTTTCTATATTTTGAGGGGTAGCTAGGTGGCACAGTGGGTAAAGCACTGACTCTGGATTCAGGAGGACCTGAGTTCTAATCTGGCCTCAGACACTTGACAGTTACTAGCTGTGTGACCCTGGAAAAGTCACTTAATCCTCATTGCCCCCCCTCCCCAAAATTCTTTCTATATTTTGAATTTCAGACATTCATCTGAGTTATTTGATGCAAAGATTTGTTCCCCAATGGATAATTCTACTTCTTACCGTGGACTAATTGTATTTGTTTGAAAGTTTTTATATGTTATGTACTCAAAAGCATATAATGTTAGACTTTTTGGATGTGTTGCTAAGTTTTGCTAAACTGTTATCCATCCTCTTTTAAAATTCTTTGTTTTAAGAAATGACTTTCTGAGAGAGTGAGAGAGACATATGGTTCAAAATATATATTATATAAAACAATATATATGAATAATAATTATTTTAAAATTTGCATATTTGAAATTTTTAGAGTTTTCTTTTTTATGATCTCCAAGCCATGTTTGGTTAAGAATTCTCACATTAACTTTAGCTTTGAAAATAAATTTAAGTGAACAAATATCTCCTTTTTCATATCAAGTAGAGAGAGTTTTTCCTATGACTTCATGAAAATAATCACCTGGGCCAAACTGTTTTCTTTTTTCAAGATGTCACCAGTATTTGAAAAAAAGTTTTTTCCAGCCAAGAAATAAATAATCTAGGCATTATGAATAACTGTTGGGTGGGTGGGACATTATACTAAAGACTGTTAAATTGCTCAATTTATTCAATAGGTGCATTGGACTATAATAGGTTCCAGTATTTGGGTACATCTTGAGAAAAAATGTAGTGTTGGAAAGAGCTGATCTGTCCTATTGCCCCCACAGGACAGAATAGTAATAGTTTTAACAGGTGTTCAGAGACTCTTGTCAAAAGGAAAAACAATTAGGTACTCAGGGGCTAAATTTTTTGGAAGTGTGCATGAAAGTAATTTCATCTATAAGATATATATCAGGACTTTGTTCTTATGGAAAAAGTTGCTTTAGTTTCAAGATGCTGTAGTCATCATAGAGTTGATCAAGAAGGTAATGATGTACTTTAGTGCATACTCTCTATCTCCTGTATACTTATGCTATATTGGGATTTTGTGGGACATAAATAGCAGTAATGTTTAAAGACTACATTCACACTCTTTATTTATGTCATACCCAGTGATCCTCTATGGAGTCTCATTGGTCTTTTGCCATCTTTCCCTTCCATACCACCCAAGCAGCCTCTGCAATACTCAGGTCCCATGAAAAAGTACTCTCAAAGTACATGGTAACTAACATTCATCAAACCAATAAGAGGGCCTTTGTAAAATTCTGCTTGGGAGCCCAGAATTTAAATGGCTCTCTTTAATTGCTTCCATACTTCAGTAAATAAACAACTTACTGAATTAAATTATGTCACTTAAATCACTTAACTTTTCTGAGCCTTGATGTCTTTATCTACAAAATGAGGTCAGACTAAATGGTCTTCTAAGGTCCTTCTAGTTTTAAATCTGTGATCTCACATTTGTTGGGTACTCCACTCTAGTAGTATACATCTTTACTAACCTCTGGCTGCCCATCTAGAGTGACCTTTGACTTTGTCCCTTTGGCCTCACTGTCAGTAGGGGTTCCATCCAATACCATCCAATGTGCTTGGATGTCCTATGCAATTAACATAAGAAGGGAAGCAGTTAACTAGGGAATGCGTTTTCAGCCAATTTCTCTATCAAAGGTCAAATTTCCAATACATTGTGGAAACAATTCAAATTTATAAGAATATAAGGTATTCTCCACTTGATAAGTGGTCAAAGGACATAAACCAGCAGATTAAAAAAGAAGTCTAAATTAGCAAATCATATGAAAAATAATCTTCCAAATACCTAATAATTACAGAAATGTAAATTAAAGGAAAATTGAAGTTTCTTTTCATACCCATCAGATTGTCAAAGATGACAAAAGAGGAAAATGCTAAATGTTGAAGGTGCTGCAGGAAAACAGGAACATTTAACCCATTCTTGGTGGCACCACGTATTAGCACAACTTTTCTGGAAATCACTTTGGAACCATGTGTCCCAAAGTCACTAAACCATGTGTTCTCTTTGGCTCAAAGAGAGATCAAAGAAAGAGGAAAAGGACCCCAAAATACAAAAATATTTCTAGCAGCTTTTTTTTTTTGTATTAGCAAAGAAGTTCTTTCAGATGTCTTGCCATTGTATGAATACCCATGGAGCACAGGATCTGCCCACTAATTTCTCCAACTGACTACTCCAAACTCCAGTCTTCCTATTCTAACCTCTTTTTCACATCTAAGTAAATACTTTATGTTTTTATGTGGGATTAAAAACTCTCTGGCATGGGAAGTATCTATTCAGTGCTGATTAAAGGGCATGTTAAGACTTTTCATAACTCTCATAGTTTTCATCAGACTTTCATAAAGTTTGAAAAATGCAAATTAGGTGTTAAACCAGTGCTTTGGACAGTGAAACTTTAAAAAGTAAGACATGAGAGCCTTCTAAGCTTTCACAAAAATAATTGTTTTAAGATTAATAGAGTTATTTTCTCCGCTGTCTAAGCTAGGCACTTTTGGAAACAGCATTAATTCAATTAGGCCACTGCAGCCTAATTCCTTTGGCGTTACTCATTGATGCCCGCACTGCCTGTAAATTAATGAAGCTTCCAAAAGGCAAAGAATTATTCCCAGGGAATAGTTTATGCAGGGAAGAATCTTTCATTTTGTTTTGAAATGAGAAAATATGCATTCTTTTCCATATCCATTTTCTTTCCAGCTGTTTCAATCTATCTCATTGAAGCCCTGCAAGGTTGGAATTATTTTGGTATAGATTTCAGGAATTAAACATCATCCTGTATTTTTAGATTCCTGCCTTCTCCTCTACCCTTCCCCTTATTGACAAACAGGCCATAACTCCTTTCTGGGAACAATCTGTAGTTTTCAGGTCTGAGAAAAAAAAAATTAATGGGGCTATGAACTTCAGATCTCTCTTGTTTTAGCTGTACTTCACAGCTACAGAAAAAAACACACAACCTAACAAGTTGATTTAGGCTGGGTTTTTACTTTTTGGTTAGGTCCTCGATGAACTACAGTTATTTGAAATGAGCCTGAAACTAAAAGGCCAAGGAAGGTGTTATTTTTAACATTACAAGCAAACCATGGCTTCTGTGTGTTTGACATCCCAAATCCCCTATAAGTTTCTCACTGTGATCCAGCTTGGTCTGTTTACCAAATCTAAATCTCTGGAAAATTTGTTCCTGCAGAAGATCCAACAAAGATGATTTATTTTTATGCTGTACATTTGTCATTCACATTCACTTTCCCTTCCCAAGACCCTGCCAAGTTTTTCTGCATCAAAACTGACCTGCCTGGGGACTTGCCTTTCATTCCCCCTTTCATTCTCCAGTCTCTTCTTTTTTTGTTTTCTAGCCCCTTTTATTAACTCTTTCAATTCTCTGACTCTGGGTTAGTCTTTTCCTTTCTATCTGCTCATTCCTATCACCTAATTTGTGGATTCCATCTCTTTCCAATGAGTTTTGTAGTCACCTTTCTCACCACTTTACTTTTTTTTTTTTTTTTTTTTGCAGGGCAATGGGGGTTAAGTGATTTGCCCAGGGTCACACAGCTAGTAAGTGTCAAGTGTCTGAGGCCGGATTTGAACTCAGGTACTTCTGAATCCAGGGCCAGTGCTTTATCCACTACGCCACCTAGCCGCCCCCACCACTTTACTTTTGCTGAGAAATGTTTCTAATTTCCAGGCTGAGTATTATGTAATTCCTTGCTTCCTTTTCCTCACCTCTCTTTTCCCCATTTGTTTTCTTTCATGACATTTTGTCCCACTTTAGAAATAATTTTCCTTTTTGACCAAATCAATGGACTTTCTTGTGTTCTTATCTGTCCTTCTTACTCTGCTGGTCCCCTTCATTGTTAATGCCTTCCCTCCCATTTAACCCAATCATCATGTATACACACATATATACATGTATACTCACACATCACCTGAATTTATCCTATAGATTTATATAAATATCCTATATTTAAGCATATTATTAATCTACATCCTCCATTTATCTATCCATGAACATATTGTATCTCCTTTGTAGAGTGAAAGTTTTTTGAGATCAGAGACTTTCTCATTTTTATATTTGTGTCCTCAGTACTTAGTACAGTCCCTGGCATATAGTAGGTACTTAATAAGTACCTGCTCATGGCTTGATTAAAGGCTGTCACTTTTATTTTTAAGCTTGAGAAATAGCATTTAAGTTATATTATATGTGGTGATTTGATTCTTCCATCATACCATGTGTACTACCTACAGCCTAGTCAATGGGAAATATGATAAGTCTATTTCCAGAAGGTAGTTCAGTTCTTTAAATCCCTAGCCCCTTTTTATTTTAAACATAGCCATTATCAACATAGAGACAATGGCTGATCATACAAAGAAGAGCTTCTGGATGGTGGAGGAGGGGAAATAAAGAGGAAGGGTAGGTATGTTAGTGATAGATATGTTCCCCCCCCCCAAAGAGAGTTTCAATAAAATACTTTAAATGAACAGAAGAAAAAAGGTACAGAAGGTGGTTTTGTTACTGCCTTGTTAATGTTTTAAAAAAATAAACTATGCACAGCAGTTCATAGTTTCTTATACAAGCATTTCTTATTGCTCTTTGTATATTTAAATGTTTGTGTTTGTTGATAATTGTTAAGATCTTAAAAGTATTCTATAGTTCATATGCAACATCTTATGGTGAAAAGAAAACAAGATTGAAAGCTAGGAGACTTAAATTCTAGGCTGTTACAGTGATTTGCTATGAGACCTTGGGTAAGTCACAACTTCTCTGAGTCTCAGTTTCTTTAGGTATAAAATAAAGCAATCCTGGACCTCTTTTTAGAGAGACACAGAGTAATCAAAATTATTTTTCTGAACCAAATGTATAAATAAATGTTTAATGTTCATTATAGCTAGCATAGGGAATGTTAGGTCTGGGTCAAATTTATAATTCAATAAAATTACACCTCTGTGCTAACCCATATATATGCACACAATTGACTTATACTCAATTCATACAACTATTAAGAAGGTACCCAGCAATTGATTATTTTCAAGTTATCTTAAAGATGCCAAAATAAAGGATGAAAAGGGTAACTCTACTTTTATAAAAACATTGCAGAACCATCAGCCTATTTAAATATTTTCTCATCTCTATAAAATGTTTATGAAAAGGATCTATGCATGTTTCATATAATACATTTGAAGCAAATATGAGAAAGTAATAAGCAGGCATCTGCAGATGATTTTCTAAAGCAAAAAGACATTTTCTCAGTCATGTAGCTGCCTCAGTGGTATAGAGAATATGAGATACCTCTCTGACTATTGTGGTTGAATTAAAAAAATTATTTGACTTGGTAGAATGAAATGTAGTCTTTTTTTTTTTTTTTTGGTGAGGCAATTGGGGTTAAGTGACTTGCCCAGGGTCACACAGCTAATATGTAAGTGTCCGAGGCCAGATTTGAACTCAGGTCCTCGTGACTCCAGGGCCAGTGCTCTATCCACTGCGCCATCTAGCTGCCCCAAAATGTAGTCTTAACAGCTCTCCTTAAGCAAGATATGGAGGACAAATAGCAGCAACAACAACCTCCTACATGAAAGTTGAAATCATGGAAAGTCCAATGATATGATGTAATCATAAAAATAACTTTATCCAGTTATCTAACAAAAGGCTTGTTCACCTGGGGTGTTGGAGGTGCCTGTTGCAGTGAAAGGCATCAGAGGGTCCAAATTTGAAGCCTGTCTCTGCCACTTATTACCTGTATGACTTTGGGAAGTCACTTTATCTCCCTAAGTCTCAGTATTTTAATTTGCAAAATGAATATGACCCCTAATGACCTTTCTAGCTTGAGATCTATGGTTGATTAATTGCAGAGTCCAGGGTCAGCTAGGTGGCACAGTGGATAAAGCACCAGCCCTGGATTCAGGAGGACCTGAGTTCAAATTCGATCTCAGACATTTGACATTTACTGGCTGTGTGACTCTGGGCAAGTCACTTAACCCTGATTACCTTGCCCTCCTCACCCCCCAAAAATTGCAGAGTCCAAATAGAAGAAAGACTGATCTGTGGATGTTGTGGCTCTCCAAACTCTATGTGTTCATGAAAACATTGCATTGATTGTATGAAATCCTAGAACACTTCAAAGTTTCTTTAATGAAATTCATAGTTATTTGAAATATATTGAACTCATCATCCACAACAGAAAAAGAAAGTGAGTGAAAAATACATATTGCCCAGATTACAACAGCAGTTATGCGCAGCCCATTGAATTATTCTGACACTCTGCAGATGGGCAGTGAACTGGGACAGATATTAAGAGAAGGAAGAGATTAGGCTGGATTGTTTTTGGAAAGGTAACGAGTACGTTCAATAATTCCAGTTCCAATTTCTTGCTGCTGAAAAAAATCCATCTTTTTTAATAACACTATTATCTTGGGCAGTGGAGTCAGGGAGACCTGGGTTCAAATGTGGCCTTAGAAACTTACTAACTGTATGACTATGGGCAAGTCACTTAACCCTGTTTGCCTCAGTTTCTCATCTGTAAAATGGATGGGAGAAGGAAATGGCAAATCATTGGAGTATCTTTGCCAAGAAAACCTCAAATGGGGTCACAAAGAGTTGGACAGGATTGAAATGAATCAATGACAACAAATGAATAAGCTGCACAAAGTTTAAAGGTATGAATGGTTTGTAACCTGCACTAATGGAAGAATAAGTTTATAGCTTCCTTGAAGTAGTTCTCTAAATTATAAGGGACATAGTGTGATGTGGTAGAAATAATATATCTTCAAGATCTAGGAGAATGTTTCCAACCCTCTATTTATTCCTCATTAAGTTTATACCCTTTGTCAAGATAGTTCATCTCTCTGTGCTTTATCTTGAACTGCAAAATTAGGAGAAAGGGTTAAGTGATCTCTAAGACTCTATGTTGAAAATCTACGATTTGGAGCAAATATACACATATAATATGCTATTTTACATGAATAAGAAGATGTTTATAGTTCTAATATCTTTGTTTCATGACATATGGATGTAGCTAGGACTAATGTTATGGCTTGTTTTTATAACTTCATGGCTCATGAAGGCCATAGCTACCTATAGCTATAAAGTCAACTATTGAATGCTTCAGCATCAGGAACTTCATATGCGTTGGCTCCTCCATTCAGATATGAGCTCTGCAAGGCCAGGGACAGTTTTACGTTTCTTTTGTATCCCCAATGTTTAGCAGAGGCTTTTGCACTTAATAATTTTTTTGCCATTCATTCATTCATTCATTCATTCATTCATTCATTCATTCAGTTCTATGGGAAAGTATAATGTGGTCAAAAATGGGAACTAGTTGGAAGGCAGAATGGTAAAGAGTACTAGGAAAATCTTCACAAATACCAAGTATTAAATGATTAACTAGGTATCAGAACAGCAGAAAAGGATTGGAAAGTCACTGCCCACAAGTTAAAACATGAGTCAGAGATGGCAGGAGGAAGGTGAGTCTGAAGCAGGGATTTTTATTGAAGAGTAGAGAATGAATGGGTTGAGGGATGATCTGTATCAGTTAGGTTTTCATATAGATTAATCCCCATAGTACCGGGTTTTATGACTCAAGACAAGTGTCAAACACTTGGAGAAGGTTCAAAAAGATGACTGAAACATTGGTTCTTAGGTGGCATTAAGAAAAGTATGGTGTCCCTCTAGATCTGACCTTCAGAGACCATGACCCCTCTCCTATAAAAACTGTGACCCAGGGGGGCAGCTAGATGGCGCAGTGATTAAAACGCTGGCCCTGGATTCAGGAGTACCTGAGTTCAAATCTGGCCTCAGACACTTTACACTTACTAGCTGTGTGACCCTGGGCAAGTCACTTCACCCCCATTGCCCCGCAAAAAAACAAAAAACAAAAAACAAAAAAAACTGTGACCCAGGACCAAGCTGTCTTAACTGACATGTATAGTTCAAACTCATGTGACAGACACCAGGCCATGCTTCACATTTGTAACGATTGGAATAACACCACCTGCTGGAGACTTACTGTAGAAGAGTTCTGCCCATGAAGCGAAGGTCTTTGAGGGTAAGACCAGGAGTCTTTTCTTTGTCATCAGGAAGTGACGGGGGCTAGTGGGAGGAGGAAGGAAGAGACTGGCGCTCGGTCTCAGGCTCTTTCCTTTGGACTCTGGTGGAGAGCGGAGCTAGAAATGTGCTCTCCCTTTAATAGATAGGAATCTAGGCCTTTCTCTCTCTTTACCAAATTCTTATTCTCCTTAATAAATGCTTAAAAGTCTAACTCTTGCTAAAGCTTATAATTTATTGGCGACCACTCATTAGATATTTTAGACAGTTTAGCTAGAATTTTAGCCCTTAACACATTGTATCCAGCTATATGTCACTGGCAGTGCCATCACAATCCCCTTCACTCCCCCACTCCCACCTTTATGTAGTATTCAAATTGCAAATCAAGAAAAGGCCCTGACAATCAATTACCCTAAAACTCCACTCACAAACCCTGTGACTTCCCAGATCCAAAATCCCTTCCCTGATTCCTGCTTCCAAATACATGTTATCTCCCCCTATTAGCATATAAGTTCTTGGAGGGCAGGACAGGGCTTATCTGTCTCCCCTTTGCTTTTGTATCCTGAGTATCTCGTACATAATTCAGCACATAAATTTTTAATGAATGCTTGTTCATTCATTTATTTATTTGCTCATTCATAATGAGGGAGGTTTGTTTTATTATAAACTGCATTGATCAGACTTAATTTACAGTAAGAAAAATACCTGGTATTAATTTTGCACATTATCTCATTGAACTTCACAATTACCCTATGCAGTAGGGAGAGGATAGAACTAGAGAGTGTAACTGGGATTTCACTTTAATAAAATAACTCTCTGGTGAATGATCTCCTACTACCAATGTAGGTTGGTATCTTCTCTTCAAGTTCTAGTCTTATAGAATTTCCCAGACTTCCCAGAGTTTCAGTGACTTGGCCAGAATCACACAGGCATTTTGTGTTCTAGATGAATTCCAGATCCTTCTTGCTCCCAGGCTACTTCTTTATCCACCATGCTATGGTCTCTCTGTGAGATAGGTAATAGAGAAATTATCTCTATTTTATATATGGGGAAACTGTGGCTAAGAGGGAATTTTCCCATAATCACAGGTTTAATATCAGGGGCTTGATTTGAATCCACATGATCCATATGGCAGATCCATGTAATTCATATGGCAGATCCTTATCCACTCATAGATAGCACATTTTAGGAAGGATATTGACATATTGGAACACATTCATAGAAAAAAAACATCAAGATGATGGGAGGACAGGAAACCAAACCATATCAACCAAGGATGCTTAGCCTGAGAGGAGAAAATAGGATTTATAGAGATCTTAAATCTAAAGAAGAAAATCAAAAAGATTCTGTCTAAAGAAGAGAATCAAAGAATTCATAGAGATCATAGAGCTAGAAGGGGCCAGAGAGGTCATATAGGTCAAACCCATTTTACAGATGAGAGAACAGAGACCCAGAAGAAATTTGTGATTAGATCACTTGCTCAGGTAGCAAGTGTCAGGGCTGGAATGTAGACCAGGGCTGGAAAACCTAAGGGAGGCATAGTACCTCTCCAAGCAGGTGAAGGGATGTCTTGTGGAAAAGGAATTATTAGACTTATTTTGCTTAGCCCCAGGTGGCAGAAATAGAATCAGTGGGTAAAAGAGGCCAGATTTAGGCTTAATGTTAGAAGAGATTCCTTGGATGTGAGCTGTCTTAAAATGGAATGCATTTCTTGTGAGGTAGTGGTATCCTATCATAGGAGATCCTTAAGTGGAGGCTGAATGACCACTCATCAGGGATGGGGTGGAGGGGATTGCTTTTAATATACTCATTGTACTGGCAAAGAATTGGAAATCAAGGGGATGCCCATTAATTGGGGAATAGCTGAACAAGTTGTTGTATATGAATGTAATGGAATACTATTGTGCTATAAGAAACGATGAGCAGGAGGATTTCAGAGAAACCTGGAAGGACTTACATGAACTGATGCTGAGTGAGATGAGCAGAACCAGGAGAACATTGTACACAGTAATAGCAACATTGTATGATGATCAGCTGTGATAGACTTGGCTTTTCTCAGCAGTGCAATTATCCAAGACAATTCCAAAGGACTCATGATGGAAAATGCTCTCCACTTTCAGAAAAAGGAAATGTGGAATCTGAATGCAGATTGAACCCTACTGTTTCTCCTTTTTTTTTTTTTTTGAGTTTTTTCTCTTTTGTTCTAATTCTTCTTTCACATGACTAATGTAGAAATATGTTTAATGTGATTGTACATATATAACCTATATCAGATTGCTTTGTGTCTTGGGGAGGGGGGAAGGAAGAAAGGGAGGGAGGAGAATTTGGAACTCAAAATCTTATAAAACCAAATGTTGAAAACTATCTTTACATGTAATTGGAAAATAACAAAATACTTTTGAGATTGTACTAGTTTGACCATTGAGATCCCTTCAACTCTGAGATTCCATGACTTTGTGACCTAAAAAAGGTGAAAAGTATTGTGATTATTTAAATTTTGGAGGAATGATTAAGGCATGATGTTATAATATCAAATAGATGGAAATTAGGTATCTTCTGTCTCCCTTAAGACATGTATACACATATACTTACATACAAAGCTATATAGATATAGGGAAAAATATAAAAGTACAAGTAATCCAGATGGAGCCAATGTGTACACATTTATATATACACAAAATGAAGATGGAGATGGAGATGGGGATGAAGAGAGATTTGTAAATAAATAAATAAATGATAGAGATACATACATACATACATACATACAGTTTGTCCTTCCTTCTCAAAGAAGACCATGACATCAGGGTGATGTCATGACTTGCAATGAACTATATTTAAGTGAAGGAGGGCTGTGCAAGGTCCCCAACTTCACTCTGTCTTCCAGAGTCATCTGGGTCCAGTGGCAAGAAATATATCAGGACAACTGGAGTTGGCCCTGTATGTCTGAGGCAATCAAGGTTAAGTGACTTGTCCAGGTGAGATTTGAACTCAAGTCCTCCTGACTCCAGGGTCAGTGCTTTATCCACTGTGACACCTAGTTGCCCCTGATAGATAGATTAGGTAGATAGATAGATATCTAATCTAAACTGGGTAATTTGAGGGGAGAGGCACTAACAGCTAAGAGGGGCCAGGAGAGACAGCACTAAACAGTGGAAAGAGTGCTGGCTCTGGAGTCAGATGGCTTGAATTTCTATTCTACCTCTTCTGAGTAACAACTGTGTGATGTTAATTGAGTTGTTAAACACCTTGATTTTCTCATTGCTAAAATGAATGTGGGACAATGACCTTTCTACCTCTTTCTATCCTGTGATCTTACAGGGGATGGCATTTGGCCTACACCTTGAAGGAAACTAGGGATCCCTGAGAGAGGAACACATAAGAAAACATGCAAGAAGATTAATTTTCAAACTTTTTTTCTCTAGAATGGTGAAGATGCTATTATAATGACAAAGGAGATAAAAGGGAGAATATTTGTGGATAGCAATACCAACAAAATCTACTAATTTTTAGAGACAGTAGCGAATCAAGGTTTCAAGGGGAAGAGGAAAATTATAACCAGGAAAAGAAAGTATAATTAAAGATGAAAGTATGTAGGTCCAGTGGCAGGAATGGAGAATAAGTATAATATCAGCGGCTTCTTGGATAAAGTAAGCAATTAAAGAAAGCTGGAGAACTGGGAAGACACAATTGTCAAATAGTCAATGCCTTTAAAATGGATGTTCCAAACTCCTTCTGGTACAAAGCCCAATACCTAAACTACTACTAATTAATAGATGGCAAAGATTCATGATATCCTTCAGGATCCAACTCCAATGTTCAGCATTCTAAACTAAGACCTAGCGCTATGACTGAAGCTCATTCTACTTAATGACATGTACACACGCACATATATTTAGATATATAGTACATAATAAATGTTGGTTGATTAAACAAGAGGTTTCAGAAAATACCCTGGCAAGCATATGTCTAAAATGCCATGTATAGTAACTCTTGGTTGTGTGTTGGTTATGTATAACAACTTAAATTTTTTTTTCCAATTAACAAGCATTTATTTTCTTCCCTGCCTCTTCTTTCTTACCTGAGCTCCAACATTGGGGATAGAAGAATAAGTAGGGGAAGGGGGGAGGGGAAGAAAGAAAATCCTTGTAATAAATATGTATAGCCAAGCAAAACAAACTCCTACATTGGCCACTTTCAAAAATGTATGTCTTGGGGCAGCTAGGTGGCGCAGTGGATAAAGCACCAGCCCTGGATTCAGGAGTACCTGAGTTCAAATCTGGCCTCAGACACTTGACACTTACTAGCTGTGTGACCCTGGGCAAGTCACTTAACCCCCATTGCCCTGCAAAAAAAAAAATGTATGTCTTATTTTTTTAAAAAAATTATTTATTTTATACTGAGCTTAAGATGAACATTCCCATAACTTAGCAGAATAAAGATGATTGTAAATGAAACTACAATCTATTATGTATAATTTGCTATTCCTTTTAAATATATAATAAAGTTATCACGTAACTTCCCCCCACTCTTTCTTCCCTTCCCTCCCCACCCCTGTCCTAGAGATGGCTACCATTGCATGTTGAGTCCTTCAACTCTCTGTCTTCATCACTGGCCCTTAATCATGGTGGTTCATTTAAATTCCCCTTCAGCTGACACCAAGAAATCTTGTCTTTTGATGGTGTATATTTAGGGAGTACTAGCTGAAGGGTGGTGGGGTGGATTAAAAAAAGGCATATTTGCTAGAAAAAATCCACCTAAAAAGAAGTTGTTTTTAAATTGAACATTACTTTGAATTGCTGATATTTATTTCTTTTCCCCCTTTGCCTCTTTGGTATATTTATTATAATTTTATATTGTATTGTAGCATTGTATTATATTATGATTTTAAAAAATGAACAAGAAGAACATCTATTTAGTCTCTCTTCTACCTCAACCCCACTGGGAAAAAAAGAACAAATTTTAGGCTAATATTTCCAAATGGAAACTCCCATAATAGGGAACTGACTATGTTGCTTAAATGAAATGGAGATTCTTATTTGTCGTTGTATCTCCCTCAGTGCCTAGGGCAGTGCACTCATTGAACCTAGCAGGTGTTTCATAAATGTTCATTGAATTAATGTTGAGCAAATGTAAACAACTCCTGTGTCTATCTTGTGGGCCTGGTGTCTAAAAACAAACAACTGTCATAAAATCAGAAGCCTTAGAAAACTGAGCCCTACCATTCATCTACTCACCCCTCTCATAGACAAGCCATATTTCTTTAGGGTTTGTTCATTTCTTCCATGTTCCTTTCGAAGGTTTTGTTTATCATACCTTTTCCTTGGACAGGACAAATCCGGGACAGCTTAACTCTGTCTAAATCTAAATATAGCTGGATGTTTTTGTTGCATTCTTGATTTTTATGGAAAAAGATTACCCAGGGGAGAGAATTCATAAACCCTCTTATGGACTGCTCCACTGTCTAGGAAATCTAAATTATTTTTAAAAACAAAAGGGTATTTTTAAAAATTAAATTTTATTTTTCTTAAATTATCAAATATTTATTTTCTCTTCCCCCTACCTCTCCTTATTGGGAAAAAAGAAAAACAAATCCTATATAACAAATATTCATAGTAAAGAAAAACAAATTCCTACATTGGCTAAGCTTAGGTCTAGTCATTCTGGAAAGAAATTTGGAACCATGCCCTCTGAGTTACTAAATTGTACATATCCTTCAAACCAATGATACCACAGGGGGCATTTTTCATTGCCCATTTTTTTTCAAGTGGAAATTATATTAGTTCCTATTTTTTTCCTTGAAACTAAAATGCTGAAAAATAGGTCAATCTAAACCTTTGCCTATATTCCAAATGAATCAGAATGTTTAAGAAAATGCTAATACAAACCATATGTGAATGTGTTTATTAAAAATCAATAAGTAGCTTTCTTACCTGGATCTAATAAGCACATGAGCCACTGAAAGAAATGAGCATTGTGAAAATGATCTTTCAATATTATGAAGCAGACCAGGTTGTTTGCATTTAAAGATTGCCTGTTTTTTTCCAAGCTGATTACACAGAACTCACCCTCATGAGATCTACATTGCAGTCAAACTGGCCTACTTATTGTTTCCCATACAGGGTAGTCTATTTCCAAACTATGTGCATTTGCACGTGCTGAAATATGCTCTTCCTCCTCTGCCATTTCCCTTGAAGGTGTAGCTTACTTGACTATGATGAGCAAAGGTCCCAACAACTCAATCGTGAAGTTGGGACATGAAGATCATATGCCTTAGAAGTAGAGTTCATCATATATAAAACCACAGAGACCAATTTAATGACCAGGGTGATCTGACCCTGGAGATATCATGCTGTGCCCTGGCAATTGTCATTGCTGTTGTTTGTCTTTTGTTTTCTAAGGGGACCAGTGACACTGTGGACTATGTCTTGGCTCATGAGGGAATTGGATTTAAGTGAGGCAGAGCTGCACAAAGTCGTCAGCCTCACTCCCTCTTCCAGAGTCATCAAAGTCCAGTGGCAAGACAAAAGTCAGGATGACTGTCAGTGGCGGAGGATGCAGTGGTAGTGGCGTCTTTAGTGTCTGACCAAGTTCTAAATGTTCCACAGCACCTGCTTTAACAGCCTTCATGCCCTTTGGAGCAAATTGCTCTTATCTGCCCCTTAAGTCAGGGGAAGTACATAGGACAGTAGGGAGTTGAATAATATTTCACTGGCGTAGGAAGCTTCCTCTACCGATACAGGTCAGCACCCCCCTTCTCCACAACTTTGACTTTCCTTGAAACTAGGTTAAATGAATTGTCTAGGGTCACTCAGCCATTAGGTGTCAGAGGTGGGATGGATCTCCCTGACTTGGCTTTCTGTTCACTAAGCCACACTGCTTCTATATTAGTCTATGATATCTGATACAATATATCATGTTATAAACTAAGAATATAATTCTAATCATATTAATAACTCTCTAAGAAGAGAAATTGCAGAACAAGTATCCTGCATTGGCAGAGGGATTTTCCTTGCTCAGTTTCCTATATCAATGTCCAGTCCAAAAATATTTTTCATTTAATTTCATTTTATGATGTGATGTGATACAATATAATATAATATTAATCATTGTTGGGGGTTTGATGGCTCAGAGTGAGTGTAAATAGCAATTGTTTCTCTTTTAGTCAGAAACTCTGAGGGTCTTCTCCTCCCAGGTTGATATTTTTTTTCTCCCACCAAGTAAAAGAGGCTATTTTTTGCCTCATTTCTTACCTAGTCTTAATCAGTGAATGGGTATTGTTTTAGACAAACTGAGACCTGGGAGAGATGTTAGCTTTAAAGTCCCAGGTCTACCACTGTATCCGGGGCCATTTCCAGTTGTCCTGATATGTATCTTGCCACTGAACTCAGATGGCAGTGGAGGAGAGAGTGAGACTGGTGACTTTGCACAGCCCTGCCTCACTTAAATCCAATTCACTTGCAAGTCATGACATCACCTTTCTGAGGTCATTGGTCCTCTCTGAGAACAAAAGACAAGCAACAACCAACAACAAACAGCATTCAAAAAGGGAGTTTCCATACTAGAAATTCCCCATACTTATGAAATCACAGGAATTTGTATTAGGGTTAGACATTCTTCCCTCCTGTGGGGGGGGGAGGAGGGAGAGTAATATTATATCAGTTTACAGAGTGTCACAGTGAAAACAGTTCTGGATTTGAAGTCAAAGACTCTTAGGTCAAATCCCAGGTTGACTATATGTGACTTTGGGCAAATCCCTTCACCTCCCCACATCTTAATTTTCTCATCTATAAAATGAGAGGATTGTAGTAGATGAGTGATGTCAAACTTAGATAGAAATGGGGGTCACTAAACAAGATATAAGCATCCCTGTGAGTGCATATTGACTTAGAAAAAAACATATTAACATTATCTATGTTTTATTGAATTTTATTGATTTTGTTCAATATTTCCCAATTACATTTTATCTAGTTTGGGCTGCTCTGGGAGAGTTGTGGGTCATACTTTGTATGGGGTGTTCAGGGAGGACTAGCACCTCTAGTGTGAGGGCTGGCCAAGTCCTCTTCAGAGCTACTTATCTGCTTTTGGTGTCCAATTTTACCCAACTCTCACCAAGAAGCTGTAGCATGAGCAGTGGCCACACCCCAGTAAAACCATCTCTGCAGATGTTCTAAACTAGGTTTAAGGTAACTAACAAGCCTTGAAGCCATAGGTGAGTTAGGGGGATGCCTATCCCAGTCATGCAAAGACTTCCTCCAGTGGAATAGGTAGACGAGGACAATTTGTCCCAACGGCCATGAAGGCAGTTGAAGAAGGCATTGTAGAGTGCTTAGAGCTCACTTGGACATTGAAGAAAAAGTTATCCACTGTATGCCAGGCTATTGCCAGTTCTCCTTACTTTTTGTCCTGCCACTGTACTACAATGACTCTGGAAGAGATGATGAAGCTGATGACTTTGTGCAACTCTACCTCACTTAAATCCAATTTACACATTAGTCAATACATCATCCCTTGATTTATTGAAAATGAAAAAGAAACCACTAAATGACCTCTAAGCTTCCTTTCAGCTCTAAATCTATGAAACTATGATCATCCTTAACCTCTGTAAATAAGGATGATTCAAAAGTACCCATTATTTAAAATGCAATATTTAGATGGGTTTCTTCTTTCCCCTTCATTCTGCCTCATCTTAGTGTAAGATGGCTTCTCATTCTCTAAGTAGAGCTTTTATAATGAAAAAGTGCTATTTTGATATATGAGCTATAAGTAAAATGTGATTCCTATACTAATTGAGAACATATAAATAAACAGAGAGGAGAAATTAGTTTTGACTATCTTTTTATGTACTACCTCTTAATTTATGAGCATCATTCTTCCTCTAACCTCTTGAATAGCTTCTGGACTGGGCCCCACAGTGTAAATTCTTATCTGAAGTAGAAGCACAAGGCATCATCTACACTTCACCACCACCTTTCTCTAGAGAGAGTGAGGCCACAGCATAGTGGAGGGACTGACAGAGTCCTGAGAGATAACTGGAAGCATCACTCATTCTTGTGCTTTATAAAAATAGTCTTGTCAAGCGGGCCTTGCCAAGGAGCCAGAATTATAATGTGTGGGTAGAAAAAGGAGAGATGACAAAGTGTGTTGTTAATAAGCCATCTTAAAATATTCCACTGTGAGACTGAAGGAATTTTAGAGTTTCTTTTCTTTGGTTTGAGAGGAAAAAACATAGGTTGGAAAATAGCATTCCAGGATTTATGACTGAACCAGTTTTCCTTCTAAGAGAACTGCCAAGGTGTTTACTTTTCAAAAAAGGAATCTCTTTTGTTCTTACCGCATCTTCATTTCCAAATCTAGCCCTCCCCTTCTGCTAGTTAGAGAGTCATCCCTTGTAACAACAAATAAAAAGTAGCTTGGGAAAAGTAATCAAACCTTCAACTGAGTCCAATGGCATATGCAGCTAGGGCGTTAATTTTCTCATATCATTGCCTAGGCCAAAATCATTATACTTCCAAAAATTTTAATTTCTCTTACTTTTTAATCATTTTTTGGACATGTACATAGTCAGCAAAGGGATTTCTTAAGATTCCTTTCCTACCCTCCTTCCCCAGACACTAATACCAATAGTGACAATTTCCCCCTGCCAGTTTTGTGAGGCAATTGGATATAAAAAGCCATTTCTTTGGTCTTTTCTGCCTTGAATGGCAGTGAAGGGTAGTGGTGGAGAGAAGATTTGAAATGGATGGTCAGTAAAGAGGAAAACAACCCTCATAGAGATATAGGAAGTCCATGCCAAGTGGTGCAGTGTAATGGAACGGGCCATGGGAGGGAAATTAGAGGGGCTTGAATTCAGATCCTAGATCTGGTATGTTAACCTCAGTGACCTTGGTCATCAAGTCATGTTACTACTTTCATATCAGTTTCCTTGCTGAGGCTCCTTCTTGCCCTTAGATCCATAGTCTTTTGAAATTCAGGTTTTCCAGGTATAAAAGACTTTTTGTCTATTTATAAGCAAACATGGGATAGCAGCTGAACCTCTGATTCCATTGATATAAGGAACATCCAGGTTCTTCTACGAATGTGGGTGGGCACCTCCTTTGTAACTTAGAATCTCAGAAAGTTGTTTGGGGGGGAAGCATTTGTAGGTTAAGTGACTTGCCTAGGATCACCTATTACATGTCAAAAGTGCCACTTAAACCCATGTCTTCCTGACTCCAAGGACAGCTGTCTCTCCAACATGCTGTGCTGACACACATGTCCCTAACATGTTCCCTATTCAAGTATAAAGAAATGAGTTTACTTTACACCAGAAAGTATGAAATAGTAAGAGAAATGTCCTATTTTCATTTTATAATGTACCCATTTGGCAGTAAGCCACATAACACTTAAGCGTTCCCTTTTCCTGGGACATCGTCTTCTTCAAGTCTACCCCATGGAAGCTTGGGCTTCTGTGATTATCTGCAGAAAGTAGTAACAAAAGCAAGAATAAATGGAAATAGAGATCTTTGCAAGCCACCCAGGTTTTCCCAGGAGCTTCTGATGACAAAACTAGTCATATTAGACCTAGAATATTGTTTATTCCTTCCAAAATCCAGCACTTCAGACATCATGAAAAGTTTCTGGTTTCTGAACTGATATTCATAATAGGCATCATTAATTTCCTTGGTCTTCAATCTTATTAGGGCAAAATATTTGGGAATTCTGTTGTGTTAATCAGTGTTTGGTACTCTGAAGCTCCAAATCCTAGAAATGAAATAAAAGGCTACCCACCGATGGTAGGACTGTAGATTGAGAACTGGAAGGGAGCTTAGAGGCCATCTAGACCAACTACCTAATTTTATAGATGGGGAAATTGTGGTCCAGAGAAGCTAAATACTTTTTGAGATAATAAAACCACAGATAATAATCTTTATTAAGCACTTGTTATACAACAGGCAGTGTGCTGAGCCTTGGGGATCCAAATATAAGAAAGCAAGACAGTCCCTACCCTCAAGAAGTTTACATTCTTATGGAGGAAGGCAATACATAGAGGAAATTATCAAAAGGGAAAAGGTCCTAATTTTCACAAGGTGGGGTTAAGTAGAAGTTAAATAATTTGCTTAAGGTCATATCCATAGTAAGTGATAGAGGCAGAATCGAAATCCAAGTTCTCTGATTCCAGTGTGCCATTTGCACTGTACCACACTGGTTCTGGAATATTTGGCTATTTAAGTTGTCAATATATCATGAGCAAACCAAAACAAATTTCTTGTGTCTGCATTGTCTTGAAACATACTTTCTTCTGGAAAGTAGCATGTTATAGTAAAAGGACCATTCTATTTGGAGTTAGGAGACTTCAATTATAATATAATCCTAGCTCTGATATTAATTTACTTTGATCTCTCTGGACTTCAGCTTCCTCAACTATACGATAATGGAGTTGGGTTAGGTGCTCTCTTGAAGACCATTTTGTTATTCAGTTGTTTCAGGCATGTCTGACTCTTTGTGAACTCATTTGGTGTTTTCTTTCCTTCTCCAGCACATTTTATAGATGAGGAATCAAGACACATAGGATTAAATGACTTGCCTGGGGTCATATAACCAATAAGTGTCTGAGACCAGATTTGAAGTCAGGAAGAAGAGTCTTCCTGACTCCAAGCCTAGCACTCTAACCACTGTGCCACCAATGAAGACCATTGCAATGCTGATATTCTAGAATTCTATTATTCTCATCTTGTTTGGTTGCCTTAATTTGCTTTAAAAATAGAGTTCAGGTTTCACAGTATCCTAGCATTTTTACTGCAATTTGCTGGCTGGAAAAAAAAAAAGCTATTAAGTGAAATGTTTCTTAAAATTTGTGTCCTGTTTGTACTGATGTTTCCATAGCATATACCTGCAAGATTTCAGGGGATTTTAAATGAGAAATCTTATGGTTCACTGTTGTTGGCTTCCATCTCTCCACTTCCTTTGGTTTCCTCATTCTTACCCTTATGCTGTCTCCTGCTTCTATCATCTTTTGGTGGGACTGAATGTATATAGCTTTGGAAGCACTCTGGGATGAAAGGTGCTATGAAATTGTAAAGTGTTGTTATCACGGAGTCCTGCCAATGCATCTCAGGCTTGACGTGTAACACCTCTGCTATTTCAGTATTGTGATGATGGGAACACATCTACTTTTGAGACATGGCCCTGGGACAAGCAAGACTTCTTTTGGAGGAATACAGAGCCCAAGGGATAGTCTACTATGTCATTTGTAGACAACTAATAGAAAATTGGATAGCAAAAAAAGTTTAGTCTGTATACTACCATAGATTCATATGTTCCAAATAATAGGCATGAAGCCCATTATTTCCCTAGTACAAGGCAATACAATACAAATTCCACTATCTGACATTTTTAGTATCATTGATTTGTAGCTGAAAAGGACTTCAGAGGCCATCTAGGCTAATCCTCTCATCTTAAGGTTTTTACAGAGGAGGAAATTGGGGTCCAGATAAATCAAGTGACTTGTCTAAGGAGGTAGGATTTGAATCCAGACCATTTATTAACCAGAACTTCCAATTTAATAGCATTTTGTCAGATCTACAGGATATATATTTGATTGTAAACTTCTTGAAAGATGGCTCAATGTCTTGTCTATCCTTGAATCCTTATAACTTGGTACAGATTCTTGTTCATAGTATGTGGTTAATAAATGTCAAATGAATGATAATTAATGTTTATAAGATGAATTTGAGTCAAGATTTATGTTCATGTACATTTGGGAGGATTACTGTTGGGTAGGTAGCAATCTGCTGCATTGTCAAACTATTTAGTTAAATTGAAGTCATACATTCTCATCTATAAAATGAGTTAGAGAAGGAAATGGCAAACCACTCCAGTATATTTGCTAAGAAAACCCCCAAACGGGGTCACAAAGAGTCAGACATGACTGAAACAACTGAATAACAATAACACATATTAAGTTCCCACTATATGTGATACTGTGCTGGGTTCTGTGTATACAGTGGTAAAATATGGCACATCCTTGCCCACAAGGAGTTTATTCTCTTGTAGTACAAGTAAGACATATACATGGAAATTAAATACAAGTTAGACTACAAGTACATAGAAGAGATCAGATGACATGGAGGTTCCAGGGTGAAGGAATTCTTTCTGACTGTGGGGATCAGTAAAACCTTGCAGGAAGAGATAGTATCTGAGATAGAACTTGAAAGAAGGGGATTTTAACAAGAAAACATATGGGGAAATCCCATCTCATCATGGAGAATGGTATATACAAAGACCAAAGACACAGGGAGGGGGTGGGAAAAAGCAGGATAAAGTTGTTGGGTAATGCAAGAAGTTCTGTTTGACTGTGGGATACTGGAAAGTGAGGTTGGATGCCAGGTTGCCTTGAATGCCAGGCAAAGGAATTTTTGTTTGGTAGGCAATAAGGTATTTGAACTGGAGAATGATTGAAATTATTAAGTTGAACTACTTTTCTGTGCTTACTGAAAAGGAAATTCTTTCTAATTGAGGTCATGGAACATTTTGGTTAAACACAAAAGATAAGAAATAGTTGGAGATGAAGGTCAAAGTAGAAAATTAGGCAAAAGACACATTGTCACGTTTTCAATTAATAGAGTACCATTCCAAAAGTGTGCATACTGGACGGCACCTTCTTTCCATCTCTGAGGTTATTTTTGTTCTAAAGTAAAGAGTGACTAGTATAATAGTTTCCCCTTTTTAGAGAACTTGGGAGTCAATGCTGTCGCCAAGCTGCAGCTGTTTTTAAAATACTTACCTCCCAAGCAACTTTGGAACTGATCTTCTTTTCTAAATAAGGCATTATGAATTTGAGCCCTTTCTGAGACTTATAGACCTTCAGTGTCATTTTAATCACATGCAGTGAAATAAAATCAATAAACGGAAAAACTCAAATAATAGGAATGTGAGCAGAGTGGAACATGTTGGTGCCTTAGAACAAATGACTTTCCTTGTGAAGATGTTAATAGTGTCATTGAATCAGCAGTTGGAAATCATGAAACTGTCTGGCTCATAGAGTTTTCTACCTATGATTATCCATCAGTAATAGTAAAAGATAAATCTGTCTTTTCTATGTTAGCATTGGAAAGAGAATTTAGGATGTCCTATGTTCCATTTCAATTTATTAAGTATCTATATGGTGCCATTAGTCCCCCACCCCTCTTTGGACCTGTGATTGTGATTTCATCAGGAAGGACATTCCGACAACTATTGGGGACTTCTTTGCAACTTAAGTCTTAGAGAGTTGCCTGGAATATTGAATGGTTGATTGACTTGCCCAAGGTAACACAACCAGGATGTGTCAGAGATAGAATCTGAAGACAGTTTGTTCTGATGATTGAAAGAAGTGACAGGTAAGCATGTGGGAGCAGTCCATTCTCATCAAGGATAATGATTTGTTAGAAGAACAAAGACACAGGGAGAGATGGGAGAAAACAGGATGAGGTTATCAAGTGATGCAAGCTCTCTATCCTCTATGCTAACAATTATTGACCTTTTTGAGTGTGTCACAAACACCTTTTGCCAATCTGCTAAAGCCTATGGAGAATGAGAGGAGAGATTTTCTTAGAGGGTAATTGGTTGACTTGGAAGAAACAGGGGAAGGAGGACATGTGTTAAAGAAGATTTGTGTGTAAATGTGATAAAGAGAACCTCCTGAAGTAGAGAGTTAATTGTGAGCAGGGATCAGAGAAAGACAGTGTGCTAGCTGACACAGTAAAAGGATAAAAGATACTTTAAAGATACACAATGAGGTTACTATGTTGTTTCAACTAATCCTGCCTTATCTCTGTCTCAACTTATTATGTTTGTAGATCAAAACTTCTTTGCTCTGGGAAAGGAAATTAAATTACAAAAAAACAGACACAAATGTTTCCATTTAAAAGCCCTCCTGTAAGTAAGAGTGAATGAGAAACTATGTCAATGAAATGTCACCAACTGCTTAATTATGTCAAGAAGAAGCAAGATTAGCTTTAAAAGTCACAATCTGATGGGGTGGCTAGGTGGCACAGTGGATAGAGCACCAGCCCTGGAGTCAGGAGTACCTGAGTTCAAATCTGGCCTCAGACACTTAACACTTACTAGCTGTGTTACCCTGGGCAAGTCACTTAATCCCAATTGCCTCACTAATAAAAAAAAAGCCACAATTTGAACAATTTATTCTTGGGAGGCAAGCCCACTCCAAGGTTGGCCTTTGATTCAGGAAAATCTGGTTCATAGATACATAGAGGGTGTCTCAAAGTTTTTAGGTCTGTCTGAAGCTTCCCTAAGTCTCTTGAGATACACTGTACTAATGATGTATCCCTGGGTAAGTCACTCACCTTCTCAATGCCCCAGGTAACTTTGAGACTATATGTTTCAGTAAGCCAATAAGCATTTATTAAGTATCTACTATGTGCCAGGCACTGTGCTACTGTGTCAGGCATACAAAGAAAGGCAAAAAACGTCTCTGTTCTAAAGCTCACAGTCTAATGGAGAATGTTCAAAACGTAGGGTTTGGGGCTTAACTGGCCTCAGAATACCTGGTACTTTAAATTAAAGAATAAAAGACACCCACCCAGTCCACGGAGAAGGTCAGTTTAAAAAAATATATAGAATAAATAGTTATTCAGAAAATCTATTCAAAAATTAAGTTTTGTTCAACCACTCTGAGTCAGTGTCAAAAATGTTATGACACATATTCATTTAGATACATGTAGATACATGTTCTGTTCAGATACATGTAGTCAGATACATGTGTCTCATGTTGGTTGTAAGCTTCAGATCACCATGGCTGATGAAAGCCCACAAAGGGAATAAGATGTTGAGACAGGCTGTGAGAAGAGGCCATATTCCTGTGTGACATGTGTGGTATGTCTGTGAAGTACAAGACATCTTTTCTATCTTGAGGCATGCTGAAACTGAGATAGCATGTCTTGTCTGGCGAGCAGGATTAGAGTGCGCTTTTCCTTTCATTAAGAACCATGCCAAATGTCATCAAGGAATACGAATGACCTTACCTGGAATTTCTGGCTATGGTCAAATGAAAAAGATTTAGAAAGATCCAATGACCATTGGAATAGTCAATAGTACAATCTACAAGGAATCAGAGGCATCAATGCTGAATGTTACACTCCCCTTAGATTTTTTTTTCTTCCCTCTTTTTTTGGTTCTAGACCTTTGATTTCATGGATGTAGGGAATTCCCAGCATGAAAACTATCTCCACTAATTCATATAGGCAACTTAGAAACAGAATGCAGCCAGAGTAATGGAGGGTTAAGGGACTTACCCATAGTCACCCACTCAGTGTGTATCAAAGGTAGAATTTAAATCCATGTCTTCTTGACTATTGTGCTGTAACAATTGGAATGACACCACCTGCTGGAGACTTACTATAGGAAAACTCCACCATGAGGAGAATGCGTCTGAGGGTAAGGCCATGCAGCTTTTCGTTGGCGTCAGGAAGTGATGTTTGCTCATGGGTACTGTCTATCAAGGCTACCAGCCAATCAACTTGAGGAGCCTCCCATTTCCGGGAGGGACACGCGAAGTAGGAAGCAGATGCTGGGGGAGGAGTTCTCTCTTTTTTAGGTTCCTGACCTCACTGTGGTGGAGGAGAGAGACTCCAGAAGACTTCACAGGGAATTGAGGAAAGATAGGATTGCCAGGTTGTAGGAATTCTGTTCTCAATCTTTCTCTTTCTATCTTTCAAAAAACCCTTAAAAACCTAAACTCGTTTTATCAGTGATTTTAGTCAGTTTCCCCCAAAACCGGGGGAACAGATTAGAACCCAAATTTAGAATTTTAAATTACACAGTGCCATGTTGCTCCTCAAACAATAAGAATAATGTTGTTGTTTGGTCATTTCAGTCATGTCCAGCTCTTCATAATGCCCTTTGAGGGTTTCTTTGAAAGTTATTGAACTGGTTTGCCATTTCCTTCTCCATCTAATTTTACAGATGAAGAAATGGAGGCAAACAGGGTTAAGTGACTTGCCCAAGGTCACAATCCATTTTACATATGAGGAAACAGGATTACTGAGGTGGAGTGACTTACCCAAAGGCACATAGCTAGTAAGTGTCAGAAGCAAGACTTGGATCTGGACTTTTCTTATTCCAGGGCCACCTTCAATCTCTCTATTAGGAGTCTATGTGACTTAATTCTGCATTCCACTGCATCCACCATTACAGTGAAAAATCATTCCACACAAAATGCTAATCACATTCCCCCAGTGGGTTGATGCCCTGTCATCTAGATTTAGGAATATCTGGAGACCTCTTACAGAATGAGCAGCTAAGACATGGGCATGTAGCAGTCTCAGCACTTTTAAGTAGCCACAGTGTTGGAGAACATGCTGATCATCTCTGGCAGAGACCTTATTTGAATCAAGTCTTGCTGAATCCAACTCCAGAAATGTATCTGCTGTGTCACCTAACTGTATATTTTTAACTTGTAAATGATATCCCCATTGGACAGTTTTTCCTGAAATGTCCCTCTAGCTAAAATGAATCCAAAATGAGTCTGATATATATGAATGACCTTGAAGTCATCTTTCATTTTGGAATTTTTGATAATTCCCCAGGTCAATGAAAGGGTAAATGGGTAAATGGGAGAAGGAACAATACTGTACCGTCATCCCCTTTTCCTATCCCACCACTTCTGTAGCCTGTCTCAGCGCAGTTCTGGCAATGCAGAGAAGTTAGTAAGAGCTGTGGAGGTGGGCATCCATTGTCCAACACTTCCTTGCCTCCTCAGGGCTTTGGAGCCAGAAGAAACATTAGAGTTCAAATTAATTATCCCAATCTTCCTTTTGCTGATAAGGAAACTGAGGCCCAGAGAAGGGATTTGACTTAACAAAGATCATGCAACTTTTGTGTTGCCTCTGACTTAATTCCTTTTTTCTTCAGTTTTTAAACATTTAAATTTAAAGTTTTGAGTTCCAAATTCTATCTTTCCATTCATCCGTCTGTCTGTCCATCCCTCCTTCCCCAATATACCCTCCCTTTTATCAGTCCCCACTCCCTCTTCTATTATCCCCATCTCTTTTTTTACTTCCTTATAGGGTAAGATAGATTTCTATATCCAGCTGAGTGTGTATGTTATTCCCTCTTTGAGCTAATTTTGATGAGAATAAGATTTAAGCTTTGCTTGCCACCACCCAACCCCCCTTCTCATCTTCCCCTACAATATGTTAGCCCTTTCATGCCTCTTTTATGTGAGATAATTTACCTCATTCAATCTCTCCCTCCCTACTTCCAGTGCATTTTTATTTCCCATCCTTTTATTTATGTTGGGGGGGGGGGTAACATCCCATCAAAGCCACCTAAGTGCTCTTATAGTAATAAAGTTGTTAAGAGTTACAAATATTATCTTGCTGTATATAAATATAAACAATTTAACCCTTTTGAATTTCTTATGTTTTCTTTTGTTTCTTTTTTTTTACCCTTTTATGTTTCCCTTGAGTCTTGTATTTGGAGGTTAAATTGTTTATTCAGCTCTGGTATTTTACTTAGAAATGCTTGAAACTTCTCGATTTTAAAAAATTTTCTGTAGGGACCAATTTTTAATTGGGGAGTTTTAGCTAGGCGGCTCACTGAACTATTGGGGCAAGGAAGGAGACTGACAGCCTCCCTCAAAACAGAGCAGGATTTATTTAACAAGAACAAACTTGAAAAAAACACAAACAGGATCAGTAGGATTAAGGGAAAGGAAATAAAATGGGAAAAGGGAAATAATACAACATGAATAACACCACCGCCCAGGAATCAGCTGAGAACACACAGCAGTGTCCTGTTGCCTTCCAGCTTCAAGCTAGAATGGCAGAAAAACCTCCCTTCTTCCCAGCAGACCCCAGGCTGACCACACACAGCCCTAAGCCAATTGGCTGGCAGTTCTGACTGACAGTCACATGACTGCCCTCACTGGGCTTCCAGTCATTATAATTTTGCCAGGCCCATGTAGGCATCAGCAAGTGGTGATGACATGAGGTTCCAGCACCATGGCAATGGCTACAACCACTGGGTGGAGCACCGTGCTGTTTGTGGAGGTGCTGGCCTGAGCCCCAGGCCAGTGCATGTGCCAGGGTTTTAAAAATTCTAGCATGGGGTCATAAAAACCTTAAATAACAATTAATTCTATACAGTTCATTCCCCTGCCCCCCCCCCACGCCTCCCTGCCAAAAGATTATATTCAATTTTGCCAGGTAGATGATTTTGTGGTGGCAATCCTAACTTCTTTGCCTTTTGGTATATCATATTCCAACCACACTCCACACCCTTCCCAGTTTTTTAGTATGGAAGCTGCCAAATCCTGTGTGATCCTGACTGTAGTTCCACAATATTTGAATTATTTCTTTTTTGACTGCTTGCAATACTTTCTCCTTGAGAAAGTGGGCTCTGGAATTTGGCTATGATGTTCCTAGGAGTTTTCATTTTGGAATCTCTTTCAGTTGGTGGTTGGTAGATTCTTCCAATTTCTGTTTTGCCCTCTGGTTCTAATATATCAGGGCAGTTTTCTTTGATAATTTTTTAAAAGATGTTGTCTAGGCTTTTTAAAAATATCTGGCTTTTAGCTAGTCTAATAATTCTCATATTGTCTATCCTGGATCTATTTTCTAGGTCAATTGTTTTTGCATGAGAGATTTCATATTTTCTTTTTTACTCTCTTGATTTTGTTTTTGTATCTTGATGTTTCATAAAGTCATTAATTTCTACTTGTTCAATTCTAATTTTTAAGCAATTACTTTCTTCAGTGAGTTTTTGTACTTCCCTTTCCATTTGGTCAATTCTAATTTTATGGAGCTATTTTTCCTTGGTAAATTTTTGTATATCTTTCCCCGGGTGATTGACTCTTTTTTTCATATTTCTCTTGCTTTTCGTTTATTTCCTTTCCACATTTTTCTTCTACTTCTTTAATTTGCTTTTAAAAATCTGTTTAGGGGCAGGGCCAAGATGATGGAGGAAAGACAATGACTTCCCTGGACTTTCCCCAAAACCCCTCCAAATACTTTCAAATAATGCCATAAGACAATTCCTGGAGTAGCAGAACCCACAAAATGACAGGGCAAAATCATTTTCTAGTAGTGTAGCCCCATGAATACCATGCTGGCAGAGGACTAACCCCAGCATGGTTGGGCCAGCAAACCAGGCCTAGGGAGCTTCTGAATCAGCTGTGGCAGCAGCTTCTGGAACTCATCCCATGGACAGTGAGGGGGTCAAGCAGTTGGCCAGGGGGAGATTACAGAGGTCTTTTTGCTGGTGCTGAGGTGGGACTCTGTTGTTTTGCTTGTGCTCAGGTCTGGGTCACAGTCTTGAATTAAAATTCAAGAAATAGACTGGGAAAATGAGCAAACAGAAAAAAATGCTTACCTTAGAAAGTTTCTATGATGACAAGGAAGATCAAAATACACCCTCAGAAGAACATAACAAAGTAAAAACTCCTAAATCCAAAGCTTCCAAGAAAAATGTAAATTGGTCTCAGGACATAGAAGTGCTCAAAAAGGACTTTGAAAATAAAGTAAGAGTGGTAGAGGAAAAAATGGAAAGAGAAATGAGAGTGATGCAAGAAAACCATGAAAAAAAGTTGGCAGCTTGAAAAGCCAAATTGGCCAAATGGAAAAAGAGGTACAAAAGCTCTCTGAAGAAAATAATTCCTTAAAGATGAGGATTGAGCAAATGGAAGCTAATGACTTTATGATAAATTAAGACACAATAAAGAAAAACCAAAAGAAAGAAAAAATAGAAGACATTGTGAAATATCTCCTTGGAAAAACAACTGACCTGGAAAATAGATCCAGGAGGGATAATTTGAAAATTATTGGACTGGGGGAAAAGCCAAGATGGCAGGGGAAAGGCATTAAATGTTCAGAGCTCCTGACACAATTACTCCAAAAATAGCCATAAGACAATTCCTGGAACAGCAGAACCCACAAAAAACCCCAAAACAACAACAACAACAAAACAAAACAAACAACAACAACAACAAAAAACCTCAAATGGGCTGAGATTAACCTCCAGCCAAAGACAGCTTAAAAGCTTGACAGGAGGAGTCCCTGTGATGGGATGGGAATGGAGCCCAACCCCACAATCATGCAGAAACAGATCCAGCCCCAGGCAGACTGCACCAGAGAAACTTAGCCCAAAGTCTCTGAGTCAGCTCCAGTGCTGGCATCTTCTGGAACTAAGCTTATGGTCTGGTGAGAGGGCTGAATGACTGGCCTGGGGGGAAATACAGGGGTGTCTGTAGGACCTAAGGAGGAATTCAGTAGTCCTACCCCATCAGGGAACCAGGAAGAAACCTTGAGTGGCGGGAGGCCCAGGTCGGGGAGAGGTGCAGGCTCATTGGAGCTAAGAACCCCAGCACACAAAGTTTTGCTTCCTGGTTAATTAGCAAGTTGGCCTGAGGTTATCTTTGGACCAGAGAATAAGCCAGGCAAGTGAAAAACCTGCCCTTCTTTAAACCAAAACACCTAGGACCCTCTGAAGTTTAGGACAGTGTAGCTTGGAAGTAGGGCCCCACTGTAAAAGGGAGTTAAAAGTCAAGTAAAAGACAGGCAAGATGAGCAAGCAGAGAAAGTTGAGAACCATACAAAGTTTCTTTAGTGACAAGGAAGATTGAGGTGCACCCTCAGGAGAGGATAGTATAATATACTGTATATATCAAGTTTAAATTTGTTCTATATGAGTTATATTTGGAAGAACTCTCACTGTTTGATTTGGTCACTAACAATGCTATACTAAAAATTAGTGGAAATCCACCAGTTCAACAGCTAAAGAAGTAAAAGTATCCAGAGACAACCAGAATCCAGATTCCCTGATGGCATCTTAAAACTCAAGAAAGACAAGATTTCAAGGACTTTAAATGAAAATTTTTGTTTTTTCCTTTTGTTACTATATACATCATCCATAATATGTATTTTCTGCAGAGGTGTTCCCTCTGTAGACATTGTCAAAGTGCGAGTCCATGAGGGACTGCCCTCTGGACAAAATTTTCCCTTTCTCCCTTTCCTGTATTGTGATTAGCATATTGTTTGTTAGCATAGGTTATGATATTCTGTTATTTTTTTACTGCTTCCTCAAGAAAATTCCCCATGTTTCTTAACAAAGCGAAGGGGGGAATGTAAGGAATTAATTGTGATTTGGGGTTTTCATAACCTTATCTTTGTTTCATTATGGTCAGACTAAAAAAATGCAAGCTTAAAAACCTAAGAGAAGATGGGTTTGTACTTTGGGAGATAATTGAACAAACAAGAGGAACTCTGACCACAAGAAACATTTATTGAAACTAAGTAACTAAGCCCCTAATAATAATAATAAAAAAATAATAATATTTAATAGCCCCCCATGTCCACATGGTCCTGGCCAGATTATAATGGGGACAGCCTATGTGGGTGTGCTAAGCCAATTGGAGATTCAGCATGCCTAAGAACTATCTCTTCTTGTGGGAGACACAGAGACTGTTAGAGGAAGAGGGATAGGGGAGTTTTTTCTGAGGAGAGTTTTCTGAGAGGAACAGGGAAGGAAGGCAGAGAGGTAGAGAAGCTGCTGGTGTTTGACCTACAGACAAAAACAGAAGAGACTGCAAGCTAATTCTCCATGGAGCTCCAGATTTCAGGTGGTGGTGAGTTTGTGTTTTTGAGGCCAAGTTAGCTCTTTGGAACTGGCTGGGCTGGAGGCAGGTTCAGGGTGCCTGGGGCCTTTTTACCCCAGAGATGTAGATTCTTTCTCATTGTCCCTAGCTCTATTAATCTCACTTGTGTTGTAAATTTGTTACCATTAATAAATCTGTTTTGTTTTTTGAAAGAGGCTATTTCCCTTCTTACCCTAATATTAAGGCGAGCTGCCCAATTAACTCTTCCCATACTAAATTTGGCCCTTACAATAGCAATGTCAGGGTTCTTACAACCAAAGATTCCAAGAAAAATATGAACTGGTCTCAGGCCAATGGGACACTCAAAAAGGACTTTGAAGACAAAGTAAGGGAGGTAGAGGAAAAAATGGAAAGAGAAATGAGAGCGATGCAGGAAAGTCTTGAGAAAAAAGTCAGAAGCTTCAAAAGCCAAATGGAAAAGGAGATATAAAAGCTCTCCGAAGAAAATAATTGCCTAAGAATTGGGATTGAACAAATGAAAGCTAGTGGCTTTGTGAGAAACCAAAATACAATAAGGCAAATCCAAATGAATAAAAAAAATAGGTGGCAATATGAAATACCTCCTTAGAAAAACAGCTGACCTGGAAAATAGATCCAGGAAAGATAATTTGAAAATCATTGGACTACCTGAAAACCATGACCAAAATAAGAGTTTAGACGGCATCGTCCAAGAAATTGTCAGTGAAAATTGCCTTGATATTCTAGAAGCAGAAGGTTAAATAGAAATGAAAAGATTCCACCAATCTCCTTCTGAAAGAGATCTCAAAATGAAAACTTCCAGGAATATTATAGCCAAATTCCAGAGCTTTCAGTACAAGGAGAAAATATTCCAAGCAGCCAAAAAAGAAACAATTCAACTACTGTGGAGCCACAGTCAGGATAGCACAGGATTTAGCAGCTTCTACATTAAAGGACTGGAGGGCATGGAATATGATATTTCAGAGGGCAAAGGAATTGGGATTACAACCAAAAATCACCTACCCAGCAAAACTGTGTATAATCTTTCAGGGGAAAAATGGGACTTCAATGAAAAAGAGGATTTTCAGGCATTTGTGATGAAAAGACCTTAACTGAATAGAAAATTTGACTTTCAAATGCAAAACCCTAGAGAAGGATAAAAAGGTAAACAGGAAAAAGAAATCATGAATGATGGATGATATGTCTAAATCATAAGGGCTTTCTGAGCATTAGGACAGATGATAGGAATAAATTTTGACAGAGGGCACAGATGGGAATTGATTATGAAGGGATGATATCTGTAAAGCATTTATTTTTTGTTTATCTTTTTTTTGGGGTGGAGTGGTAAGGGTTGGTGAGTGTCTTCTGTCTGAGGCTGTATTTGGGTTTGGGTCCTCCTGGGTCCAGGGTGGGTATGTTGTCTACTGTGTCATGTAGCTGCCCTGTGATGACATCTTTGGGGTAAAATTGAGGGGGGAGAGGAATGCACTGGGGGAGGGGAAAAAGGAGAGGTAGAATGGGGTGAAATCTCACACAAAAGAAGCAGGAAAGGGTTTATGGAGTTGGCGGAAAGATGGGGGAGGAGTAGGAAAGTGAATGAGCCTTACAATCAACAGAATTAGCTCAAAGACATTAATCTCATCACAGTTGGCTCAAGCAGGGAATAGCATATGCACTTAATTGGGTGGAGCAATCTATCCAACTCTGCAGGAAAGTAAGAGGGGTAGGGGATAAGGAGGAAGGGGTGAAAGAAGGGAGGGCAGAGAGGGGGAGGGGGAAGTCAGAAGCAAAGCACTTTTGAAGAGGGATAGGGTAAAAGAAGATAAAAAGTAGAGTAAATGTCATGGGAAGGGAATAGATGGAGGGAAATAGTTAACAATAGGAATTGTGAAAACATTTTGAAGTAGAGGCAAAAGTAATGTATGATGATGATTGGTGATGATGATATGATGGATTGATGGATGGATTGATGATGATTGGAGAAAGATCGGGATTAATTGATGAGGAAGACTGACTGAGGATAATGATGAAGATTGATGGATGATGCTTGATTGATCATTGATGATGATGATAGCAAAATGTATGGTACTTATTTTGCTGAGCTATTGTGAAGAAAATTCTTTGTCAAGTTTAAGATACTATAAAAAAGTAATCTATTACTGTTGTTGCAATAACCAACCTTATGGGTTCATTGTAAGTAAATCTATCTTTAAAGTACTATATTAATGTAGTTTATTATTTTAAAAAATGAGGGATCTTGGGGGAAGCTAGGTGGTGCAGTGGATAGAGCACTGGGCCTGGAGCCAGGAGTACCTGGGTTCAAATCTGGCCTCAGACACTTAACACTTACTAGCCGTGTGACCCTCAGCAAGTCACTTAACCCCAATTGCCTCACTAAAAAAAAAAATGAGGGATCTGCATGAGCTGATTCAAAGTTAAATCTACTGTACAAAAAATAACAGTTATATTTTGAGATGTTCTGCTGTGAATGATTTGGTTATTTTCAGCAATGCAATGATCCAAGACAACTCTGAAGGTCTTATGAAATATGTAATCCATCTACAGAGAGAGAACTGATGGTATTTGAATACAGATTGAAACATAAATTTTTTTAGTTAGTTTATCAGCAACAACAACAAAAAAATGATGAGCAGGATGGTATCAGAAAAACCTGGAAAAACCTACATGAACTGATGAAGAGTGAAATGTACTGTATACAAAACAGCATCAATAGTGTAAGATGATCTGCTGTGAATGAATTGGTTATTTTCAGCAATGCAAAGATCCAAGATAACTCTGAAAGACATGAAAATTGCAATCCATCTACAGAGAAAGAACTGATGATATCTGAAAACAGATTGAAGCATACTTTTTTTTTTGATATTTCCTTAATCTGAAGCTTTGTTTTTGTCTGTTTTCCTTCACAGCCTGGCTAATGTGGAGATGTTTTGCATAACTACCGATGTATAACTTATATTGAATTGCTTTAGTTCTTGGGGGGTGGTTTGGGGAGGGAGGGAGGAAAAGAAGTTGGAACACAAAGTTAAAAAAATTGATGTAAAAAAGAAAAAAGAAAATTATTGGACTATCTGAAAGCCATGGTCAAAAAAAGAGCCTAGACATCATCTTCCAAGAAATTGTCAGGGAAAATTGCCCTGATATTTTAGAACCAGAAGGTAAAATAGAAATTGAAAGAATCCACTGGGGTAGCTAGGTGGTGCAGTGGATAGAGCACTGGCCCTGGAGTCAGGAGGACCTGAGTTCAAATCTGGCCTCAGACATTTAACACTTACTAGCTGGGTGACCTTAGGCAAGTCACTTAACCCCAATTGCCTCACACACACACACACACACACACACACACACACACACACACACACACACACAGAGAATCCACCAATCTCCTCCTGAAAGAGATCCCAAAATGAAAACTTCCAGGAATATTATAGCCAAATTCCAGAGCTCCCAAGTCAAGGAGAAAATATTGCAGGCAGTCAGAAAGAAACAAAGTATTGTGGAGCCACAGTCAGGATAGCACAAGATCTAGCAGCTTCTACATTAAAGGATCAGAGGTCTTGGAATATGATATTCTGGAGGCCAAAGGAACTGGGATTATAACCAAGAATCACCTACCCAACAAAACTGACTATAATCCTTCAGGGGAAAAATGGGAATTCAGTGAAAGAGAGGACTTTCAGGAATTAGTGATGAAGAGACCTGAGCTGAATAGAAAATTTGACTTTCAAAAAGAAGACCCTAGAGAAACATAAAAAGGTAACCTGGAAAAAGAAATCACAAGGGATATTAAAAGGTTAAATAGTTTACATTCCTACATGGGAAGATGATACTTATAACTCATAAGAACTTTCTCATTATTAGGGCAGCTGAATGGAGTATATTTAGACAGAGGCCACAGCTGTGAGTTGAACATGATGGGATGATATCTTTAAAAAATAAAATTAAGGGGTAAGAGGATTCACTGGGAGAAAGGTAATGGGAGAGGTGGAATGGGGTAAAGTATTTCATGTAAAAGAAGCAAGAAAAAGCTTATGGAGTGTGTGTGTGGGGGAAGATGGGGAGATACAGGGAAGTGTGTGAGGCTTACTCTCATCAGAATAGGCTCAAAGAGGGAATGACATACACACTCAGTTGGGTATAATAATCTTTCTTACCCTGCAGGAAATTAGGAGGGGAAGGGGGTAAGGGGAGGGAGTTTAAAAGAAGGGAGGGCAGATTGGGGGAGGGGGTAGCAAGAAGCAAAACACTTTCAAGGAGAGACAGGGTGAAAGAAGATAAAAAATAGAGTAAATGTCATGGGGAGGGAATAGGTTGTAGGGAAATAGTGTTAGCAAAAAATTGAAGCAATTTTGTCTGACAGACCTCAGTTCTCAAACATATAGAGAACTGAGTCAAATTTGTTAAAATAAGAGCCATTCCCCAATTGATAGAGGACCAAAAGTCATGAAGTTTTCAGATGAAATAAATAAAGATACCTGTAGCCATGTAAAAAAATGCTTTAACTCACTGTTTATTGGAGAGATTTAGGTCAAAACAATTCTGGGTACTATCTCATACCTATTGGAATGGATAATAAGACATCAGAGGAAAATTACAAATGTTGTAGGGGATATGGGGAAAATGAGACATTAATACACTCTTGGTAAAGTTGTAAACTGATTCAAACATTCTGTATATCAATTTGGAACTATGGCCAGAGGACTATAAAACCATGTATACTCTTTGATCTAGTAATACCATGTATATATGCACATATATATGTATATATATGCATACACACATATACATATATATGTTATATATATGAGGCCCTTTGTTTTTACATCGTAATAATTTCAGCATATATGGATCCCTTCTTTCTCCCCTCTCCCCATCTCTAATCCTGGAATTGAAGTAACCCTTGTAACAACAACAACAATAATAGTTTTGGAAAACCCCCCTAATTTATAAAGTCATTTAATCTCTCAATGTTAGTAATATTCTACTCTCAAAGATCTTGTTTTCCAAGAATTTGGTGATATGTCTAAGAACTTCAATAGTGTTTTTGTTATTCAGAGCAGGGCTTCTTAACCTTTTTAGTACCCTAGACCCCTTTGGATATCTGCTGACATCTTTGAATTTCTCAGAATACTATTTTTTGAAGTTATACAATTAAAAAATAGGATTACAAAGGAAACCAAATATAGGATGTTCCCCAAAGTTATACCATGGTTTTAAGTTTTAATATTGCCAGAGATGCATTTTTTCCTACTTAAGTTCATGGACCACTTGAGCTCTATCTATGGAACTCTTGAATTACAGTTTGGATTCCCTTCATTGATCATTTCATTTACCTTGTTAAAGCAGTTCTATATCCTGTAATCTTGGTTCTGCTATTTTACTGTATGAGGTAATGTGATTTTCTCATGCTTCTCTGAATTTTCTTTATTTATCAATTCTTGTTGTGAAATAATGTTTCACATACAATAGTTTGTCTTTTCAAATGCCTTTAGATTTTCAAAATTGATCACTAAACTCTTTACTTACCTCATTACTTTGGTAATTGTGTTTTATTTTAAGTTGATTATGGATCTGATACTTTCATTTTATTAAAAACAATCTCTAATTTGAATTACTTTCCCACAAATGAAAACCCATGTTCTTTGCTACAAACAGCCACTGAATGCCTTTTTCAGATGAACTTTTCAAACACTTGGGTGAAGACTATTAATTACAGCTACCAAAGACCTTATTGAGCTTCAGTCATAGAAATTATCACAGAAAGGCACTCAAGCAGTCCAGGCCACTTTATGTCATGAAAGAGGAATATTTTGTAATGAGAAGTTTTGCATCTTAAAACTCAAGAATGGTTCTTTCGCATTTTTTGAGAAATATTGTATATAATTTTTTCCCCATGGCAAAACTATTGGACTTCAGTTTACTGGTGAAAGCAGCATTTTAAGGGTACACAGACTTTCTTTTAATTTAATTAAGAGCAGGGTTGAGAATGAACTGAACAGTGTCTGGATAAGGCAGCTTTTCTTTTCAATCAGTCTAAGTGGCTCTACTCAAAACTCATAGCCCATGGAATTCTGTGAGCTCTTGTAGGTTAAAGCATGGTGTAAATCCAAGGTATTACCATTATCATTATTGTTATTTTACTCCCTGATGGGGCAGGTTTCCCAGTCACAGTCAGTGGCTCCCTGTAGTTAGCCAGCTGCCTTTCTCATTACAGTATCTATGATGTTTAAAATCCTGTACGTGATACTGGTGCGAACCCAGAACTGAGGGCTGAAATAGGGCCGTGTTATTGCTGACATCATTTCTTTTCATATTTACTATCTACTGCCATGGATTAGACTGCTCAGCACAGATTTGGACCCTGTACTACAGACACCTCAAACTATTCTTCTGAGTAGATATTACCAGTAGTGATTTTAATTCAACTGTTCATCTTTGGGGTCATCCCTGTGAGTTGTTCTTTTCACAGATTCAGTGACCCTAGCAAGTAAATCAAACCAAACCAGAGAGAGGGAAGAAGGAGACTTTTTTTTTCTAAACCAGAAGATTTGTGTAAGAAAATTCAAGATAAGGGTGACCATCATGGCCCATGTGTAACAGAGGGAGGAGCATTCTGGTTTTGTTGCTGTTATTCATTCATTTTTAAGTAGTAAGGTTTTGATACTGGGAGTGGATTCCTAAATTACAGAATATATAACAGAATTAATTCAATCTCCTAACATGTACCATGCTTATCTGTATAGATTTGCAAAGGACTTTAGAAGTCACGTAGTTCAACCCCTTCCTTTTGTAGGTGACAAAATTGAAGCCCAAGGTGATTATATATTCCTAGGTTCCTCCAGATCTAGAGCTGGAAGGGAACTTAGAGGCCATCTTGCCTAACCCCCTCATTTTATAGATAAAGAAGCTGAGGCCCAGAGTGGTAAAGTGACTTATCCAAAGTGGCACAAATAGGCAGCAATACTAGGATTTGAATTAGGTCCTCTAACAGCTCTACACTGGCCAGGTCATGTTTCTCCCTCTGTTACACACAGACCATGATGGTAGCCCCTGTTTTGCCTTTTCTTATGCAAGTCTTAGGGTTTAAAAAAATACTTTCCCACTTTTTCTCTACCTACACAAATCATCTTTAGTAACTCCCCATCCTAACCACCTAATACTTACTATCTGCACCATACATTTTGACATTATATTAATTTTCACTTTTTACTGTATGCCACTATTTCTAATTTGTTATATATACATATATGATGTATAATATATGATATATGTGGATATATGGACATGTGTATTTATTATTTCTTGCCAACTAGATTGCAGGCCCCCTAAAGTTTGGGGTCATGAAATATTTCTTTTTGATTTTCAGTAATAGCTGTAGAATGTTATTTAAGCTTTAGATATCCAAGAAATACAGGTCCAGTAAAAACAATTGTAAAGTTTAGAAGTAAATAAGTGCCTAAATATAATTATTTTGTGGAGGGAATGGAGGATAGATTTTAGGTAATGTTAACTTTATCATTTGGGGCTATTTTGACTATGAAATAAGAGTTTTGGGAATTGTCAACATATTTCATCCTTTCCAGTCTGCAGAGCATATATTTTCCAGACCTGTGAGGGGGGGGGGAGATGTACCCTTTCTTCTTCCTACAGTTATGGGAGAACAAATTCTTTCATCCCCATGTAATCCAGTGGAGGAAGTCCATTTGAGTGTTTGTAACAATACAATCTCAGATAATTGATCAAGGGTAATGACATACTGTTTATTAAAAGTGAAATAAAAATGGGAAATAGATTAACATTCTCCCACTTCCCAGGACACTGATGCTTCAAACACTGGACCAGATTTTTATCCCTAACCTTCCTGGACCTTCCACTGAAATTTTGTCTCATGGCTCTGTAATGGTGGAGGTTCCTTCAGGTGGAGGTTCCTTCCTTACCCCAATTAATGATATATGTTTTCTGGATGGGATTAAAAGGTTAAACTTTTTACAGCCAAACTGTAGGGGACAAATTAAATATGGGCAGAGTTAGTTGGGTGGCTTGCCAAATATTGGGGTTCAGAAAATAATGAGGGACCTCTAGGACTAAAGTTTCCTCTCCTCTGAACTGCTTTTTAAAGTTATTTCTCCCAGGCCAATAAGAAAGGAGATTAAAAGCCTCTTTTCTACAAACAAATCAGATTTTATTAATGGGAATAAAATACACAGAAAAGGTGAAATTAATAAGGTCAAGGACAAGGGAATAGGGAAAGAAGAAAATGGATAATCTCCCTGGCTCTAGCAAAGACTGTCTCAAAACCCAAACAATTCTTTAATCAATTTGAGAGGATTATAAAACTTTGATTATTGTATGATCAGGTGATCATACAAGTGATGTCACATAGGAAATACTTTATGATTGGCTAAGAGAACCAAGTAGGTCCTGCTCTTTGTAGAAAAATAGCAAGTGATAGTTATTTTCAGCAATACAATAATCCAAGACAACTCTGAAGGACTTATGAAAAATGCAATCCATCTACAGGGAAAGAACTGATGGTATCTGAATACAGATTGAAGCATAATGTTTTTGTTAGTTCCTTTTTCTATAGTTTTTATTTTTGTCCATTTGGTTTCACAACCTGGCTAATGTGTAAATGTTTTGCATGACTACACATGTGTAACATATTGAATTGCTTGAGTTCTTAAGGGAGGGCGGGGAGGGAGGGAGAGAATTTGGAACAGAAAGTTCTAAAAATTGATAAAATATTTTTTTACATGTAATTTGGGAAAAATAAAATTCTCAAAAAAGAAAAGAAAAGAAAAGAAAAATAGTAAGTGAGTTCAGTGGTGATCCAAACTGTTAGTAGAGAACTCCAGGCTCTGGAGTGCTTTGAAAAGGTAAATTCTTGTTCAGAGGCCAGAGGACAATAAGGGACAAGCAGGACAAACCCAGAGGCAATGTTATATGCCCTCATTGACTGTGTTATTAGAGAAACTGGACTTAGAGGAAATAACACATCTATCTGGGAGCTGAGAAAGACACAAAAACAAACTAGAAACACAGAGGAAAGTCAACATCATGGACCTTGACCCATCATGGTGGTGAAAAGTTCTGACTGTGGATACAAATGCACTGACCCTAAGAACCCAGCAGAGTACTGTGCCTCAGAGGAAATTCATGAGGAGGAATCAAAGGGAGAAGAAAAGAACTTCCAATAAGTAGGAATTGCAAGTAGCCCCATTTATCACCCATGTACTCTACACATGTGCCTCATTATTTTTATGCTTTAAGCTTAAACCCATTCTCTTCAGGGACTTTGTGAATAGCACTCTCAGTACTCCAGGTCACAGGTGTCAAACTGGGGACCTGTGTGCCCAGAGACAGATTAAAATGTAGTTGGGAAATGTTTAAATAAAAATACAATACAATGCAGTTAATGTTAATTTGTGATTTTCTAGGTCAATATGTACCCTGCAGAGTTTGACACCACTGATCTAAACAATTCTCTAAGACTGTAAACTGAAGATAAAGTAATGACCTACACCTGAGGGAGGGAGTTTCCTCATCCAGGCATTTCCTACACAGTTGAAATTGCAGGTCCATTTATATCCCATATCCCAAAGATGAATGGGATGCTTGTTGCAAGGGTCATATGATTGCTTAGTGAGATATAAGGTTTTGAGTCCTCGTTGCTTATTTTTATCAAGTGCCCAACACAACTTTGTGAAACAGGGTTTACTTATTATGTGTGCTTAACTGGGGGCAGATGAGTCTTTCTTTGTATTTTTTGGATAGGTCAGTCAGAGATTCTCTTAAAATAGTCTTAACATGTTGAGGTCAGAGATGAGGCCAATGTTCATAGACTCAGCATTCATAGCCTGGGGACATTCCCCCTAGAAAGAAGACTTAAGGGAAGATATAAGAGCTGTCTTCAAGTATCTAAATGAAAAGGAATTTATAACTTCATCTTGACTGCAAAAAAAAAAATAGTGGGTGGAAGTTGACAGAAAGATAAATTTAGTCATAATGTGAAGAAAACCATCCTCAGTAATTAGAGCTACCTTAGAGTGCAGTAGGTTGTTTTGGGAGACAGTGTGGATTCTTCATCATGGAAGATCTTCAAGAGAAAGTTAGATAAGCCCTTGTGGGGGATATAGTAAAAGGGGATTTTTAGTCAGGGACACATTAGATGAGATTGACTATGAGATCACCACCAGCTCAGAGATTCTGATTGAATGACTTCCTGATAGTAATGAACCTAGGGGACTAAAGTGCTTGTCCAGAGCAAAATTTCTGAATTTTTCTTTGTCTATAGACTCTGGCCAGGCAGAAGAAATCTTAGCCTCATATCCCACCTTATCCAGCTCCATCAGACCACTTAATAAGCATTTACAAGAACCTTCTTGGTGCATGACAATGTTCTAAAATTAGTTTGATTAGCTAGGATATTTTTCTGAGTTTATTTAGGAAGACTGTTATTGCCTTTGATGTGATAAAAATCATTAAAAATATTTATGAGTGTAGCAGTCTAGTTTCCTTTGGGACCTCATCACAGGAATGAATGTTGGCCTTCTCAGATGGCTGGCTGTATGTTTAGAATAGGGTTCTTACCCTTTTTGTGTATGTCATGGAGCCTTTTAGGCCAGTCTGGTGATGGCAACAGACTCCTCAGAAAAATGTTTTTAAATAAATACAATAAGGTATACAGGGTTATAAAAAACCAAACATAATGAAATACAATTATAAAAATATTTTTTAAATGTTCATGGGGCAAAGGGTAACAATTTCTAGTTTAGAGGGTTTAGATGCTGACATGAGACTTTTTTGAATTTACTGGCATATTTCTATGAGATTTTTTTTTTGCAGGGCAGTGAGGGTTAAGTGACTTGCCCAGGGTCACACAGCTAGTAAGTGTGAAGTGTCTGATTCCAGATTTGAACTCAGGTCCTCCTGAATCCAGGGTCGGTGCTTTATCTACTGTGCCACCTAGCTGCCTACTTCTATGAGATTTTAATGAAATAAATTGAATTCTTCTGCAGAGAAAGGGCAAAGAATTAAGGCCTGGAAAGAGTAATGTGATTTGACGCTATTTTAAGTGGGTTATCAATGTTGGTAGGTGTGATTGCTTTTGATATATCGTCCTGGGAGCATTTTATAATGCCAAATGACATAATTAGAACTAGGAAAATATTTTTTGCAATAATCTTGCCTGTATGGAAGCAAGCTTGGGATATTTTTTCTCAGTCTACATTTATTTATTTGTTCTTTGCTTAAGTTCTTTAAATCACAGGTGGCTTATCATAGTGTTGGGCACATAGTAGGTACTCAATAAATACCTGATTCATTGACCTTAACTTACCTTGAATCTATAACTTATTGTAAATTGTCCATTCACTTTTTATATGGATAATTTACTGTAAATAAAACTGATTCTTGATGTAATTAATTTAAATTACTTTCTGCAGAAACTTCTTGATCAAAACTCTTTTGTGCTTTTTGATTAGAAGAACAAGGTGAGAAATAGATGAATGGGGAAAATACATTGAAGTTGAAAGGGTAGTTGGAATACATGGGCTTTACCATGAGAGGAGTTGGGTGTTAGGCAGCAAAAACTGGTACCCAGGAGAACTGGTGATCAGTCAGACATATTTGGATTTTGATGGAGTGAGAGGATAGATGTGAATAGTGTTGGTTGTTAGGTTCTGGGTTGTCAGGGAGTACCAGTAAGGTACTCTGGAATGCCTATGGGTATTAGGAGGGAAATAAGGGGAAGCCAAAAGATAGAAATGGCAATAGGAAGGTTAAATAGTACCAAAGATATAAGTTGTCTTCAGCCAGCCCTAAATATAGGCCACTTTGGCTAATTTCATTCTAGGGATCTGTGATTGGAATAAGAATTTCTCAGTGTTATGGTGCCTAGAAGTAATGTTTTAGCTACTGAAGCCAGGGAACAATAACATAAGCACTGAGTGTGGCCCCGTCTCCTTGTGAGGGGAGGAGATCAGAGCCTGGAGGAATTGATATTAAGGACAATGAAATATCCATTGGAATAAAATGGATAAAAAAAGCCTTTCAAGGAAAAACACCAAAAATGAAAAAAAAATCTGAAGATTCAAAGGGGGTGTCCTAGACAGTGTTTTAATGTGACACAAAAGGGAAGGGAAGAAGTAGCATGGAACACTTGATGCCATATAATAGATGTGAGGTTTTTTCCTACAGAAGAGGAGCTGGGTTGGCTCAAGAAGCAGCAGCAATGTGTGCACAAGGAATGATGGTAGGGCTACATGGGAACCATTAACAGAGAAGTGATTTAGGAATGGTCAGGGGGCCAATAGGAACATTTGTAGGAGTCAGCCATCTATAGAGTGTTTCTCTTCAAATTCCTATGTTTGGGGCAGCCAGGTGGTGCATTGGATAAAGCACTGGCCCTGAGTTCAGGAGGACCTGAGTTCAAATCCAGCCTTAGACACTTGACACTTACTAGCTGTGTGACCCAGGGCAAATCACTTAAACCTTATTGCCCTGCAAAAAAAAAAAAAAAAAGCAAATTCCTGTTTGTGCTCTTCACTGAATCTCCTGCATGAAAGTGGCAAATGCATGGTTTCCTACCTCCTTATTTTTTTTGCCTTCCTCCATATTAACAATTGTGTGTTGTCAAACAAAATAATCTCTTGTTTGATATTTCAAAGATCTTATATACTTTTAAATTTTTTATTGAAGTCTTTTGCTTTTCTTTTATACCATGATGATTTCCTAATATTCCCTCCTGATATAATGCTCCCTAACATTCCCTCTTGTTGGAAGTCCTTTCTTATTGTTAAAATATAAAATTATGTCAAACCAACCAATTCAGCAACTGGGCGTGAAAATCAAGGAAACACTGCTTACCAGTATTCCACCACTTTTCTATTGATTTGAGGCATGTGTGTTTCATCATAAATCAGAAATTATTCTTTCCTGATGTGTGTGTATGTGTGTGTGTGTGTGTGTGTGAGGGGACATTTTTATAACAGCTATCTGTACAGTCAAAGACCAAAAGAAATACTATTGAAATGAGAAAAAAAGATATAGCATGTAAAATTGTCTGGACTTACCTAAACAAGCTGTTGACATTGAAAGGTAAAAAGTGGATGGAGACATGGGCATTGATACTGACTACCTCATGTAAAGGCATTGCCAAAATAGAGACCAAAGGAACTTAAAAACTACCCCAGGTGGCAAAAACTGGATCTACTTGTTAGGTGGACAGGTCTGGGGATATGAGTAGCACAATTAAATTATGAAATCATTAGTAACATTTTCTCATATTGACTCATAAAGCATCAAGAAGCTGTGCTTGGGAAAAATTTAAAGAAAATTTGGTGAAAAATCAAACTGAGCAAAGTCATACTGAAGGCATTTAAGACAACAAATGGACAAAAAATGGAAACTACCTTAAGATTTTTATAACTTACTTTTCATTTGAGTATCATACCAATATGACAAGACTGGTGATATCCCTTCAGTTAATTTATAGATTTGGTGCTATATACAAAGTATACTACCAAGTAATTATTTTATGGATTTAGACAAAATAATAAAATTTAGCTGGAGGAACAAAATGGTTAACAATGTTAAGGGGATATAATGAAAAAAAATGAAGGCAGCCCAAAGCAGTATTGGATCTCAAATTATACTATAAATCAGTAATTACTAGAACAACTTGATATTGGTTTAACAATAGAAAAGTTGATTAGTTGAACAGATTAGGTAAATAACACCTAAAGCAATTGAAGATAGTAGTATAAAAATATCATAGGGTTTGAAAAACCCAGTGACACTAATAGGTTAAGAATTCCCTGTTTGGTAAAAAGCATTTGAGAAAATTTGAAAATAGTTTAGCACAAATTGGGCTTAGACCAACACTTTATGTTATATACCATAATGAACTCGAAAATAATAACATTTGTAATCTTAATAAATATTATATACTGCATTAAAGTTATAAATACCCTATCATTTGATTGTTCATTTTTACTGATGAAGAAATAAAAGACAGGCTAAGTGACTTGTCCAAGGCCACACAACTAGTTGTTTGTTCTTAATTTTCAAAGAGGACTGATGACACCATGGAGTGATGTATGGCCTAACATGTGAATTGGATTTAAGTGAGTCAGAGTGGCACAAAGCTACCAGTCTCATTTTCTTAGTTTCTGACTCATATTTTCCTGACTTCAGGTTGAATGTCTTCCCTACTTGTGCTACCTAGATGAATATATGAACTAGATATAAATTTTGGTCATAAAAAATTGGAAGACAAATATAGAATATAATTTTTACAACTATGGCAATAGAAAGAATTCTTACTTATACATGAGATAGAGATGATTATAAAAGTAAATGAATAATTTTGATTACACAAAATTGAAAAAAACTCTGCAAAAGTAAAAAGTGCATTCAGAATCAGAAATCAAAATAATGTAGAAATAAGCTTCACTGTACATTTATCTGATATATATACACACATATACATACACATAATACATATATAAACTTTAAATATATTAAAATAAGATTCTCTATTAAATAATTATCTACTAGAAAAGTATATGAATAGTTAGTTCTCAAAGGAAGAAATGCACGTTATCAACAACCATATGGAAAAAATATACTTCAAGCCATTAATAATAAGAGAAGTGCAAACCAGAGCATTTCTAAGGTTCTTCCTCACATTCATAATATTGGAAAGATGACAAAAGCAGAAAATAGCAATTATTGGTGTATTTGTAGAACAACAAGCATACTACTGCACTGTTGTTAGAACTGTGAATTGGTGCAGTCATTCTGGAAAGTATTTTGGAACTACATTGACCCTCCTTCCTCCACTTCTCAAAGCACTAAACTCATTAGTGATACTATTAAACATGTACACCACGAGGTCAAGGAAAGAGGGAAAGGACCTATTTGTACAAACATATTTATAGTGCTTTTGTTGTAGTGGAAAAGAACTGGATACAAAACAAATGACTATGAATGATAGAATGGCTGAACAAATTGAAGTAAAATTCAGTGGAATTTTATTCTACCACAATAAGTAAAGAATCTGATGGATTTAGAAAAAGGTTGAGAGATTTTTATGAATTGATTCAGAATGAAATGATCAGGAACAGGAAAACAATTTACATGATGACCAAAAATAATGTGAGGGGAAACATCTTTGAAAGACCTCAAAAAATGGATGTTTCTACCTCTTAGTGGAGGTGAAATAAATTATATGAAGAGGTTTTTAACCTCTTTTTGTGTCACGGACCCCTTTGGCAGTCTGGTGAATCCCGTGGAGCCCTTCTCAAAATGACAGAAATATAGATGATTATTAAGGAAACCAGCAATATTGAAATACAGTTAGCGAAATATTTTTAAAAAGAGTTCACACATGAGGGATAAAGCACCAGTCCTGGATTCAGGAGGATCTGAGTTCAAATTCAGCCTCAGCTACTTGACACTTCTAGCTGTGTGACCCTGGGCAAGTCACTTAACCCTCACTGCCCCGCCAAAAAAAAGTTCACACACTCCAGGTTAAGAACCCCTGGACTGGAGGTAGGAAACCCTAAATATTTCTGGTATGACTAATATCATGATTTGTTTTGATAAATAATACTTTATTTTTATAAGGGAGGGAAGGGTGAGTTGATAAACTGTGGTATAAGAAAAAAAGAATTAGTAATACATAAAAGTTGTCCAAATGGAATGGAAGGGAGGAGCAGAATGGGTAAAATATAGAATAATTTGTTACCATATGATTAAGTATATATACAGGCTTACTAAAAGCTATTGAAGCTTGAAATTGTCCTATTTTTGGAACACCATATGCAGGTACGTACACATGTGTGTATTTATATAGGTATACACACATATACCTATGTGTGTATACATTTTTATGTGTACATATACATACATAAATACACATACACACATATATGTGTATGTGCATATATGTACATATATATGTATGAATATATGAGACTGTGATAGAAGTTTACATTCTTCTGGTCCTCTCTGTTCTTTGTGCCTTGAGATGTTGATGACTTTTGAATTCCCAATGAAAAATATGGCAGTAAAAATTTTTGTAAGAAAGTCTTTTATTAGTATCAGTGAAACTGGAATATATTCTGTATGAAGAATTAGAAATGACCCAATGATCCTAAAGAAAAGAAAGATGGGAGAGGCAATTGGATCATGACTGCTTAGATCTCAGCCCATTGTAGGATTACTTCTTGTTGAACTTCACTGCACTTCCTAAAGATAGCACATCAGCTAGTGAAATAGCCGTTATATTGTTATTTGAGCATCGAAACAAGTTTGTTATTTAAGCATTGGTGCTTTAAGTTCTATAATATTATAAAAATAAACAATCTCATTGATGTAAATGAGGTTGGGATAGCAGCTTTAAACACATTTGATACAGCAGTCTATACAATGAATATCATGAATGTTTTGAAAAAATGTTATGATTGGGGGCAGCTACGTGGCACAGTGGATAAAGCACCAGCCCTGGATTCAGGAAGACCTGAGTTCAAATCCAGCCTCAGACACTTGAAACTTACTAGCTGTGTGATCTGGGCAAATCACTTAACCCCCATTGCCCTGCAAAAAAAAAAAAAAATGTTATGATGGGCATTGGCACATCATAGCAGCATCAATTATTTCATTCAGAAGGTTGAAAACCTATATTTATATTTACTGTTAATAAAATGAAAATATTTCAGGTAAGTACTTATGAGCTTCCCAGCTGGAACATTTAAAAAACCTTTTTAAAAAAATCTTTCCTTTTTAATATTATATTATAGCATTATATTATGCTATAACATCAGACCTCTGGTATCATATGCTTCTCAAAATTAAACTGTGGGATGAATCTCAAAACATAAAAGTCCACTTAATTTCCAGCTGGAACATTTAAACATTATGTATAGGACTCTATAGAATTCAACTCTTTGCTCTTTATCAAGCTTATATAGGTGTATGTCTATAGAGATAATACACATATATATATATACACATGGAAGATATATATGTGTGTAGGTATACACATATAAGTACATATTAATACACATTCATATACAGTCTACATGTGCACACACAAGCACACACATATATGAAATATGTACATGCATACACACACACATGATACATGTATATAGTCCTATTGGGAAAATCAGTGCTGCCTGCTGAAAGGAGGGGAATAAAACAACAGAAGAGAAAATGTGAATGCTTTCTTCAGAGCTGGATTTATTTTTTTTGGTCCAGATCTATGATTCCATCACCATAAGTATTCATTCTACCAATGAAGATCTGTGGCATTTGACCACTCAACCTCAGGAGCCACTGGATCAATGAAGGGTTAAATGCCACAGAACTGCTCTATGCCAGAGGCAGGACCAGAAGTCAGGTCTTCTTGACTCTTTGGTTGACTCTCTGGTCACTGCATTCCTCTGCCTTTTCACTACCAAAAGGCTTCTAACAATGCCCTTTCTAAATTTAAAACTTTTTATTTTTTACCCATTTCCCTATTGCTTAATTTAATTCCACAGTGGAAAAATGCATTTAGCAAGATTTCTTGGCAATCTTTTGGGTTTGGCAAATCTCTATCACAGAATTTAATTGATTGATGGATTAACTGAATAAATTTTTATTGAATTCCTCCTATGTGACCTTTGTCACATTAGTCTCTTTGAGAGCTGGCTCTAATTCACTTTTGTCTTTGTATCCCTACATAGTAGCCACATGGTTTATTTTGTGGGTCTGAGTGGGTGGGTGGAGGCCCCCTTTTTTCTTCCCTCTTCTGCAATATACCTCCTGAAGTTACAGAGAACGTTTCTTGATACAGGGATATTATTCTTTGGATGAGGGTAGATCTGAACAAGCTAGCAGCATCTTCTATCATTCATTTCAGAATTCTGCAACCTATTTTGTCTGAATCCAATCCTACTGAATGAGAGAACAAAGACTTTTTTTGGTCAGTGTGATCTTTTCATTATAAAATGTCCAAAAGATATGCCTCCTCCTGGGAACAATAGGCCATCCGCTATTTGTTCTGGGGAACTTTGGAAAATTGATTTGGGGAGGTGGTGTTGACTGGGCTGGAGCTTACATTATGTAAAATAATCAGGGCTTCTTGTTTTAAAGACATACATGGTTAAGACGTCTAGCCATTTTTAGGGTTCATCAGAATTCCATGAGCATGGAGGCAATGTCTGTGTAATTGGGGGCAGAAGAATAAAAAAAAATCAAGCTTAGTAGGTGCAATTGTGTGGTAGAAAGTTGTATGTGGCACTTTAGGTGGTTTTTGATGGTTGAGGATTTTCTGGGTGGGGGAAAACCTCACACCTACTGCATTTGAGATTAAATTCTTCATGATGCTGAGTACTGCGATATGAAAACAATCAGATCTCAAACTATCACAAAAAAGGGAGGGGGAGACAATCACTGCAATTCTTCCCTTTCTCCCTCCAAGTAAGAAATCAGCACTATACAGCAAAGGTAGGAAATACTTGTAGTTATTATTATGGCTAGCAACAAATTATGGAAAAAAACAACAACCAACCACAAGGGATAATTGACTGAAAAACAAATGTCAGTAAAAGTAAACACATTGGATTCTACTGAACCTATTTGCAAAAATGTCAGAGGAGTTGAGTTGTTTTCCTTCCCAATATTTGTGCTGGTATAAAGGGACTGCAGTTTAATTAAATTTCCCCACAGAGACCGGGTGTTCCACTAGATGTCACTTTGAGACCTTGCTAAAATGAAGGACAGCATTCTGATTAAAGAAGGCAGCATCTCCTCCCTTGCTGCTCCAGCTCTGAGAAGTCATTCCTCCCCACAGACTATGTCCCCCTCTAAATTATCAGCTGTGAATGACAGTAATGGAACACTGAACAGGAAAATGACTTGAAGTCTCTGGGCCTCAGTTTGATTATCTGCAAAATGGAGAAGGGGGTTGGACTAGATGACTTCTATTCTTTACAGCTGTCTCTCTGTCTGTGTATATGTATATGTATATGTATATGTATATGTATGTGTATATTTATGTGTATGTAAAGATATGTATATGTGTATATACATATTTACACACATATGTTCTACAGTGCCATGTGAGGTAGCTAGATAGCTCAGGGAATAGAGCGCTGGGCCTGGAGTCAGTTACTAGCTGTGTGACCCTGAGCAAGTCACTTAAACTCTGTTTGCCTTAATCCATCGGAGAAGGAAATGGCAAGCCACTCTTTGCCAAGAAAACCCCTTACATATAAGTTAAATGACCATGGCCAGATCACCCAAACTCTTCTTGGCCGAGGCAACCCTGAATTACAAATTATACACTGATCATAGAATCCCATCTTCTCTCAAAGCTCAGATCCACTACCGTCCATTACATTCAGCTTTTGCTGATTCTCTGCATTACTAGGGCCCAGTTACCATTTGTTTTGTACTCACACATCTACATGTTGCTTCCCCTATAAAATATAAACTCTTTGAGAATAGGGGTCCTTTTATTTTTTGTCTTTGTGTTTTCAGAGTCCACCACAGTGCTTGCTGCACAGTAAGCACTTAATAATGTCTGTTGATTTATTATTTGTATATGGTCAAGGAAGTAATGGGCAAACCAGTCTCCTGTCATTTTCTTTCCAGGTAGCTCAGTTCTTCTGTGGGTAATGCTACTGTGGGAATTTTACTATCAAGGACTTTGAGTTAGATGTCAGTGTTAACATAAACCACAAAACATCAATATTTTTTCTTTCTAAAGATGCTGAAAAGAAATATGTGTGTGTATATATACATATACATGTGCATGTACATGTACATACACACATATACTATACCTATACCTATACCTATACACACATATATTTCTAGGCTGGAATGCAGACGTTAAAGTAATATATTTTTCCATGAAATATTTTTATGCTTTATGATATGAGAAAAAGGCAAGCATCTATTGAGGAATCTTAACCCTTTTGAAAGAAATTCTCAATTTTATCAAGGGGAATGAAAGATCCTTCATTTAATGTAAATAAATCTGCCTTTCCCACCAATTTTTTAAAAAATCTTTCCTTTCATTTAGTATGATAATAAATTGGCATAAGAAGTGGGCTGTGTGTAGTGAGATCTTCAAGGGTATCTCTGCTCAGCTGTCTCATCACATGGGCTAAACAGCTGGGACTGAAACACACAAAAAATGGAAAATCAAGAACAAACAAGTCATGAAACAAATATGCCTAAGCTTCCTACACTCTGCACTGCAAGGCTGCCCACTTACTTGCCTCTCCGAAGCTGGAGCAAGCTGCCAGATGTTTGCGTTGTAAACAGCCAGTGGTGCTTGCACCTAAGCACGTCTGTTTACTAAATGAAAGAAAACAATGGAGCTCAATTAAAAACAGATTAGCCGCACAGCTACCAAAGGAATGTGGTCTTTAATTGAGTTTGGTGGATCTGGTTTGAGTTAGGCCCACCTGGGGATATTCTAAAGAGGCTTTCAGAAGATCTAGAGCTGAAGGGACTCTGGAGATCAGCTAGTCAAAGGGTTCTAATCATTTCTAGTGTCATGGCTCTCTTTGGAAATCTGGGGAAGCCTATGGACTCAGAATAATTCTTTTAAATGTATAAATATAATTTATAAAATAAAATTAAAAAACCCAAAATATAGTTATCTATCTATCTATACACACAAACACACATATATACATACATATATTTATATGTATTTAACAGCTTATGGACTCCTGGTTAAGCCCCTTGTCTTTATAGTTGAGGAAACTGAGGTATAGAGAGCTGAAGAAATTTTGATGAAGATTATTCAGTATTAAGTAAGTCAGAGTATTTAAACCCAGACCCAGCACCTTAAGCCATGCTGCATTTCATTTTAGCTGCCAAAGTTATAAAACACATCAACTTGGAATGATTGCTGAACATGGGATAAATAAAAGACAGATAGTCTGGCAACATTTGTGTGGATGAAATGGTAAATTCCTACCAACAGCTGGAAAGAATACTGATGTTGCAACCACAGGACATGGGTCCAAATGCTGGTTCTACATGTCCATGGACAAGTCAGTTAATGTCTTTGAGAAACAATCTCCTCACCTAGAAAATTGCATTGCCTACCTCACAAGGAAAGTGCCTCTTCCTTCCTTCCTTCCTTCCTTCCTTCCTTCCTTCCTTCCTTCCTTCCTTCCTTCCTTCCTTCCTTCCTTCCTTCCTTCCTTCCTTCCTTCCTTCCTTCCTTCCTTCCTTCCTTCCTTCCCTCCTTCTTTCCTTCCTTCCCTCCTTCCTTCCTTCTCTCCTTCCTTCCTTCTCTCCTTCCTTCTTTTCTTCCCCCTTCCTTCCTTCCTTCCTTCCTTTCTCTATTATATATCTCTAATTTATCTCCATATGTCACAATATAAACACACATATATGCATACATGAGTGCTATTGATCATCACCATCACCATCACCATCTTCCCTTTTTCCATTAGAAATCCTTTTTGGATTCTAAAATGGTCTTTTCTGAAGTGCATCTTTTACTTGCCTTGGCCAGATTCCATCGTCTACTGCTGGAAGGGAGCGTTTCTGAAGGAGTTTCTGTTTCTGACTTTCTGACTGCTAAGAAGATGGATGGTTACATGGGAAGCCAGGAAGGATGAACTAAGACTAGGTATACACTAGGGCAAAGCATTTGATCACTTCGGTCCAAAGTTCAATTATTTGGTTTGACCTTTTTTTTAATGACTTAGCTGAATGTTTTGGTGTTAAACAACCATAATCTAAGAAAGCTGTAGATATCTTCTCTCTCTGACTCTCACTCTTTTGTTTAACCCAGTGACTGACATCCTAAGAAGAGGATTTTCCCTCTAAGTGGAAAAGCAACAAAGAAGTTGATGCATGCATGCGGCCTACTTCAATTGGGAGGCATAGTTCACATGTGAAATTAATGCAGAAGGAAAATTTTTTCTCTGCTGAGGGCCATTAAAAATTATGAAAAAATGGGGCAGCTAGATGGCGCAGTGGATAGAGCACCGGCCCTGGAGTCAGGAGTACCTGAGTTCAAATCTGGCCTCAGACACTTAACACTTACTAGCTGTGTGACCCTGGGCAAGTCACTTAACCCCAATTTCCTCACTTAAAAAAAATTATGAAAAAAAAATGTGATCAGGGCCTACATAAACCCATAGCACTTTGCATTATTGGTGGTATGGTAAAGAAATAAGAACACTTTCAGTCCTTTAAAAAATTAAGAATGTGAGAGGAGAGAAAAAGAGAAGAAAGGATGACAAGGAGAGAGAAGTTTAAAAAATTCCCATCCAGAGTGCCATTTTGTTGTTTGGAATTAGCGTGGTGCAGTAGAAGTAATGGTAGATTGGGAATCAGAGGACCTGGGATGGAATTCCAGCTCTGCTACTTACTGTCTGTGTGACCTTGGGTGGGAACCTTAACTTCTCTGGGCCTCAGGTTCCTCAAGTGAGTGGGGGTAGGACTAGATGCCTTCTGGGGTTCCTTCTAGATTTAGAGCTATGACCCTAAGTCCCTGGGTCTCTGGTTCCTCATCTATTAAATTAGGACAATCTCTAAGGTTTCTTCCAATTCTAAATCTGTTCTTGTTGTTCAGTCATTTCAGTCATGTCTAACTCTTTATGACTCCATTTGGGGGTTTGCCATTTCCATCTCCAGCTCATTTTACAGATGAGGAAACTGAGGAAAACAGGGTAAAGTGACTTGCCCAGGGTCAAACAGCTAGTAAGTGTCTGAGGTCACATTTGAACTCAGGAAGATGAGTCTTACTGACTCCAGGCCCAGCACTCTATCCATTGTGCCACTTAGCTGTCCCTATGAACCCATTAAGTTTTTCTTGTCCTCTGATTTCTATTTTGAATACTGGAGATGGATATCATGGATATCAGAGAAGTTCACTTATTCCTACTACTTTATAAAATTTTTTATCAGCAGACCTTTATGTATAGAAAGGATGTGTGTGTATATATGTATACACATACACACACACACACACACACACACACACACATATATATATATATATATATATATATATATATATACACACACACACATATACACACATATACACCTGTGTGTGTGGATGGATGGATGGATAGATAGATAGATAGATAGATAGATAGATAGATAGATAGATAGATAGATAGAGATAGCATATCAGAATAATATTCTGGGTTTCAAGTGGTAGACCTGAGTTCAAATCCTGCCTTTCATATTTACTATCTTTGTGTCCCTTTAAGCTCTAGGTGGCCCTGGTAACTCCCTAGGATTTATCTTCTAAGCTCTATTGGGTTGTGGTTATGAAATCATAGATATACAAGAATGGGATTTGCTTTCTCTCCTTTTGAATTTGAATTTGAAAAACAATTTTTGGAAAAAAAAGTGTTGATTTTGCCATGAAATTCTGAAGGTGTTTTCTAAGGGCAAGAGGATAACAGGTTTAGAAATTTACTTTGGAAACTTAGACATACTGATACATCTACTCAGCTATCATTAATTTTTTTTTTTAAAGTGAGGCAATTGGGGTTAAGTGACTTGCCCAGGGTCACACAGCTAGTAAATGTTAAGTGTCTGAGGTCGGATTTGAACTCAGGTACTCCTGACTCCAGGGCCTGTGCTCTATCCACTGCACCACCTAGCTGCCCCTTATCATTAATTTTTGATAGTTGCCTGGGGGCACTAAGAGGTTCAGTGACTTGTTTAGGATAACACATCCAGTTTGTAACAGAGGCAGGTCTCTGACTTTGAGTTCAGTTTGCATTTCTTTAGATATCTCAAAGGAGAAAGTGTTCTGTCACATGGTTAGCACAGTGCCTGGTGTATAGTAGGCCACATATAGAGGTTTATTCCCTTCCCATCACAGGTACCCTGTGTGGTAAAAATTATTTGTGGTATAGGCAGCTTTTGAAGGACCTTCCCTTTTGGTGGAGAAAAGATTGAATGCTCCCTGAAGGGAGGTTAAAGGGCACTTCCGGAATGCCAGCTCTCGAGGAAATTCCAGAATGCTAGCTCTCGAGTCACTTCCAGAACGCTAGTTCTCTCTCTGTCTGGAGACTGCTGTCCTGGGGAGTGCTGTTCTGGTGGCGTGCAAGCAACCTTACTTAGACTGGAGGGCTGTTCAGCTGTTTGGTGAGTTAATGACGGAAAATTGTAAATTCCTTTGAACTAGCTTAATAGAAAATGGCCTGGGGATTGCATAGGCTAAGTTTAGAGTTAAGAATATCTATCTGTATTTCTATTTTCCTATTTCCTTATCTTTGATTTTTATTAGTTTCACCTTTGTTGTTTAATTAATTCCCAAGTAATAAAATCTGATCCTTTTGTGAACTAAAGCTTAGAGGCTCCTTTCTTATTGGCCTGGGAGAAATATCTAAAAAGGGCAGTTCAGAGGGGAGGGTTAAACCTAAAAGGTCCCTCATATTTCTAGGACCCCAATATTAAGGCAAGTCACCCAAATAATGCTCCGTTTATCAAATTTTGGCCTTCACACCTGTCTCATCATATCTTTCTCCCTACCACCCAACCCTGCTCCCCATGGGGCAACTCTTTCTAAGCCTACAGTTCACCTGGCAGGTGCCAACCTGCATTGGCAGAGAGAATGTTCTTATGGGAGGACTTCCCTATATCGAGGAAATCACAGGCCTGGGACAAAAAGTGAAATAATCTATTTATTCAACATAAATTCATTAGACTCAATCTCCTATGTGCATAGCCCTGTGTTAGTAACAACTCATAATTATACTGACTTCGAAGGTTTATTATTATCCCCATTTTGCTAAGAAAGAAATGGAGGCTCTGATGAATACATTCAAAATGGAGAACATTCCTGGGCCATTCTCTGCCCTTAGTCATACCTGTCCTCAATGTCTTAAGCCACAGGTGTTGGTACATGTTTATCAACTGAGTCCCTGGTCCTCACTGCCCTCACCAAATATACTGTCAGTTTGATAGACATTATTAACATTTTCTTCATCACTTTCTAAAGTCTAGACAGTGAATAAAACAATAAATCAAGCCCTGATTTGTAGCATTTGCCTATATCTGATGTGTAAATGATCACACTGAAAATTTAACAAGCACTTCTAGGAAGCTGATTCAATTTGGTTTTTGCACATAGCTGCCACAACCTGCCTGAAGGGAAGGTGGTTATGGAGTAAAGTAAGACGTGGCAGGAGTTTGTCTAGATGTTGTGAGTACATCAGGTGAGCACCAATAAAAATAAAGGCATTCCAGAGGTGAAAGGGGCTTTTCTCTGATTCAGGCAGCATAGCCACTGGCAGGAAGATGCCTAGAAAAGAAAGGGAAGTGACTTTTTTGAGAGGCTTTTAGTGAGTAATAGAACTAAGAAAAAAACCCAGGGTCTTAACACCCCATCCAATTATCTTTCTCTTCTTAGTAAACATCACCAAGACCATTTTGCTTATAGACCATAAATGATTCTCCCAAAGAACTCTATTAGCTTTTATTCCACAATTTGCAAATGTACTCCACATATTGTATTCAACAATAATTTCAATGCATTAAAAAAGTTACTACTTAAATGAAAGTTAAGTTTTTCTTTTTAAGGGATTCAGAATATTTGAGATTATTATGCTCCTGGCAGGAACAACAGGGTTCTTTATTCCATGGGTACTCAGTGTTTGGATATGGCTTGCAACTTGGGTTCTCTTTGTTGAGTAATATGTAGGTCATGGAGAGAAGAGATCAGACAAGAAAGAGTCATGGGAGTAGGAGAGCTGGCTAACACTTTTACAGGCAGATATTTTCCTAAACCTATCTGCAGAACTGATTATGGACATCGTCTTTACAGAGATCTAGAGGCTTCAGACTGATTGGACTGTCACGAGCTTGGCTGTGGGTAGAAGATGCTCACTTTTTCCTCTTACATTCCTGGCTATGGATCAAAAATAAGGGAGGGAGGTGAGAGGTTGTGTCTATGAATGAATAGCTGTTGACATCTCTATGGACATCTGAATAGGCATAGAGCCAGTTCATGGCAATGACTGTCTATCAGTCCTCCATTGCCCCTTCCATAACTTGTTCATGGATGAAATGCTAACAGGACTTGCCTTAGGGAATAGGATAAGCAAGTGTTATGGAAGTCTATACTTCTTCCTGGTGGGAATGATTAATGTCAGATCACTAGAGTAGACTAGGACATAAAGCACTTTCCATTTACAAAATATGAAATTCAGAGCCTTTGTACCACAGTAGATCAAATGAGATAATATTTGTTAATATTATACATAGTTGCTTGGCATATACTGGGTGCTTAATACATGCTCATTCCCTTGCCCTGCCTTCCCTTCCTTTTCCTTTCTCCTTAGTTAAATCGGTTCTGATCACTACTGAACACAGATTACAAAAAATTCTTGTGCTTTCATTGCTAGAGGGAACTCCTTGATGAGCAAACTCCTTCAACTGATGCAGATGGACTCTAATTCTGAAACTTACAGTCTTTCAAGAATTCCCCATAGCACTGACTGAGTGAAAGTACTGAATTACTCAAGATCACACAGCTGGTATCAGAGCAAGACTTCACCCCAGATCTTCTTGGCTTGAAGACTAAGTCTTTACTGACCAAGCCATGCTTCCCCCCTTTTGCTGCTCACTATTACCTTCATTTAAATCAGCTTGTGCTGGTATCTTTGCCAATTCAAAAGCATGAGCCAATGATGAAAAACTTAGTAAGTTTGTTCTGGGTTTCTTTCAAAACAAAAAAATGTTATGAAATATGTGCCTGTTTTTAAGACTACTGACATTGTAGATGTGTCTGTATGCTTGTATAATATAGCACTATACCACACTGATTTTATTTTTTTGATGATAAACAATAAATATATATGTATATGTGTGTGTGTGTGTGTGTGTGTGTGTATGTATCATTATGGTATAGTGTTAAAGAACACTGAATTTGACCAGATTTGGAGTGAGAAGACTAAGGCTTGAGTTGTGACTCTACTGCCTACTAGCTGTGTGACTGAATGTGGACAGGTCAGCTAAACTCACTGAGCCTATTTCATATCTGGGAATACTAATGCTTGCAAACAGTGAACTGAAATTATTATAAAGAAAACATTTTGTGAGTGAGCTACTATGAGCTATAATTAATAATAGTGTGTGAACTACTATGAGCTATAATTAATAATAATTCATAGAAATAATCACAATTCATCTTGTTCTTTCCACTTTTTGCAATATAGAACTATACAGTCATACCATCTGGATAACTTATAGAATCCATTTCAGTTTAGAGATGAAGAAAAAACATCACAGAATTTCAGAACCTCAAAATTTGAAAGGACCTCGGGATTTATCTAGTTCACTTAAAGGCTTCCAGACTCTGCAAACTCCTCAAGTAGCACCTAACCAGATTAGAATATAATTGGAAAAGGTTTAACAAAATATAAAAATACAATACAACATAGATAATCTTAATTTGTGGTTTTCTAAGTCAGTTCTGGCTCATAGAGATCCATTTCTATTTGAGTCTGATACCACTGATCTAGTCTACCCCTTATCTGAAAAAAAATATGCTCTCTTAAATTGACTTTCCCAAAGTCTTACAGCTTGTCAAGAGATGAGCACAACCTAGAACACAGGTCTCCCGATTCTAGTTGAGTGATTATCTCCAAATATTGTTCAATAGTGATTTAGTGAGTCTTTCTCCTTCTTATCTGAGTTGATTATTTTCATATATTTGATTCCATAAGGTATAATAAATAAGAACAAAATTCCAATGTACTTTTTCAGCATAGACATGTTATATCTTTTATTTTATACTTTTGAAATAAAAATCTTTTTATTTCTTTACAGGTAATTTCTGCACTTATTCAGTAAACATTTTTTTTTCTGCATGGGCAGGTGATGTTGTATATAACCAGAGACTGGCCAGTAAGCCCCGTCCCTTCCAGTTGTAAGTATAGCTGGAGATCTTGCTTCCAAGAGAGCTGTGATGATGAATTAATGGAAGCACCTTGCAAAGATTTTAGACATTCTGTAACTAGTCAAATGAGATCATATTTATAAAGCACTTGGCACAGTGCCTGAGACACAGTAGGCCCTATAGAAATATTTACTCTTCCCCCCTTTCCTCCCCAATCATGTTCTCCCAACCACATGCTAATCGGCATCCTCTCTGATTAGCTAGAGTTGCACAACCACATCTGGGGGTATCTTCAAAAGGCTGCTGCAGATTCTTTCTTGGTTTGATTCTTTTATCAATGGCTTATGGTCAGTGCTTAAAATGGTTTAAGGGTAGAGGTCTCTGGTACTCTGGCTTTCTTCACCTGACTTGTGACCCAGGTCAGGAGGGGAATCCACAATAGATTTTGCAGATAGTTCTATGTCAGTGCCCTGAGGAGTGAGGAGCAAACTTCAGAACATGGCCCAGGGGTAGCTGAGAGAGAGGAAGACTTATCTAGTTGGCAGTCACACCTCCTTTAGACATGAACTTGGTGGGTCCAATGCGCTAAGTGGTTCTTAGCCCACTCTCTCTAGATTCCAAGATATTATAGGGAACAGTGTGGGACTAAGATGTTAGGTAGGGATATTTGTACTTTTGTTCTTTCTATATACTTGTTTCATAAAAGTAAATTGATGTTAATTGGTTAAATGGAACTGTTAGTTCCACTGGCAGCTAATAGGAGAGAAGCACACAGAGAATGAAAGTTCTATCCAGAAGTAGAGAAGAGACACCTCTCAAGTTGGCCTCTAGAACTCTGAGGGGGATGATTTAGAAATCTGACCTTGGATAGTGAGCCAGAGAGCACTTATTCCATTCATAAGATATGCTTCCAAAACTAGCCAGGAAACTTCCTCTACCAGTGCAGATTGGTACCTGCTCTGCAATTTACAATTTTAGAAAATTGCCCTGAAGGCACTTAGAGCTTATGTGACTCACCTATGATCATGCAGTCATTAAACATTAAAAATGAGATTTAAACCTAGGACCCCCTGACTACAAGACAACCTCTCTTTCCATGACACCACACTGGCTCTGGAGTTCTATAGTTATCAAATCAGGGAAGTGGATATGAAAATTGAACTAAAAACAATCTTCAGTCCTCAACCTATGTTTCAGTTATTGTCTACATTGATAAATTAGCAAGTTATTTCTATAGATGCTGCAGAGCCAGTCTCTTTTTCTTTTATTAATTATGCTTTACTTTTCATCTAGGTAATGATCCTTGACTAAATCTAATCTCAGACAAGCCTGTTGCTTACAGCTAGGAAGCTACCTACAGAAAAATTTGGTGATTTGCCAATGTATTTGGAGGTTGCATTAATGTTGGTATTTCTCTTTTTGTTTTTGGAGAAGGAATGGCTATATAGAAGAGAGTGTATTACTATCTTGTGTTTTTTACTTCTCACCTAATTTTATCTGTGATTTTCTGTGATAAATAATAGGATTCTTCTCTAGGAGAACAAACAAAATAACTGATATGAGGAGAAAATCCTCTCGATATTTCACTTGGATGAAAAAGGTATATTGATATAAGTATACTTACAAACTCCTAATAATAAAACATAACATCATGTTTGGATGAGAATTGAAGAGGTTTGCTAGAGAGTTATATTAAACTATCTGATGAGGTAGAACTCTATTATATTCCTTATGGACTCAATCATTATTGCATCAATGAAAAGTGACCTTTCTTTAAAACCTGAAAAACCAGTTATTTGTAGATGAAATGCCACAAAACTGCTATAGTTCTATAGGAAAGAAAAGGAATTTTAAATTAGTGTTATATTGCAAGTTGAATTGAAAATAAAACAGACTTTTTTTTTTGACCCAGTGGACATATTAGAATTTAACTTTCTTCCTAAACTTCTCTTTTTCTGAAGAAGGAACCACCACCATTTCTGCAGTTCATAAATTACATGTAATTCTTATTTTCTCATTCTCTCACACTTCAAAGTCCAATACTGTTCAATCTTATGGTTTCTACCTTCACAATATCAATCACATCAGACCTCTTCTTTCAACTAAAATTTTCATTCAGTCAGCCTCAATTGTCCTTCCACTCTATAGGACTATATCACTCCCCTACTTGGTTAACTGCAGTTGCTCTCCACTGCAGAATAAAATATAAATTCTGGTTAGCTTTGAAAATCCTTCACAACCTTGTATCAACTATCCCTCTTGACTCTCACATTACTCCATTTTCTGTATTCTATAATCTAGATAAATTGACTTTCTCACTGTTCCCCTATAACACTCTCTCCTATCTCTGAGCCTTGCACTGGCTGTCTTACAAGCCTGGCATACACTTTCTCCTCACCTCTGAATTGTACAATTCTCTCTTTCCTTCAAAGCTCAGCTCAAGTATTAAGCCTTTCTGTATGTCCCTGATTGCTAATGCTTCCTTTCCCTAAATACCTTGTATTAATTTCATATTTATTTTGTATATATATATATATTCTGTTTATATGTGTATATGTACATGTTTCTTCAAGAAAATGAAAGCTCCCTGAGAGTAGGGGTAATTTCATTATTTGTAATTCTATTCTTGGTGCCTAGCACTTGGTGTCTGGCACTTAATAGTAGGCACTTAACTGCTTAACTGTTAATTGATTAATATCCCAGCAAACACCCAAACACTTACCTGAAAAATCGATGAGAATATCTCATGGAGTGATTGCTCCTGGTAGTGTGTCACTTTGTCACTTTCCACTTTTGGAAAGTGACATTCTTAACAGAAAAGATACATGCTTTAATTTCACTTATTTGGTACAAGCACAGGCCACTATATTTTATGTGAGTGTTGTGACATGGGTTGTTCTTTTGTCTCTTTTCTTCTCTCTGCTTCTGCTCATATGAGACTCCCCATAAGACCTCTTAATGCTTCATATTCATTGTTACATTTTTTCTGGGCCTGTGATTTCATCTGTGTGGGGAACTGATGTGGAGACTCCCTCTGCAGGTAGAGATTGGCAACAAGTCTATGACTTGACTGTTACTTGTGCCACTGAAAATTAAGCTCCTTGGCCATGGTTATAGAGCTAGCACCTGGCAGAAGCAGGTCTCCTTTATTCCAAGCCCTCTGAACACTATGCCATTGCACCTCTCTTTTTCTACTTGTTACAGAGTGCTGTTTGTATGGAGAATGTGCTGCTTTTGCCTTTTTTTTAGAGTTACAAATATTCCTCTTGTTATTTTCTTTTCCATTTCTCCTCCAACTAGCCCCTGAATCATATTATTTATGCAATTAATAAAATGATAATAAGACCTTTTCTGAAATTTGGTCCTTGAGAAAAATAACTAAATTTGCTGCTAGTCTTCAAGTATGAAGGTGCTTAAGTAAAATGATCAAAATGTATACACAAAAGGCTGAAATGTTGTTAGTTTAAGAACCTTCCTAAAACATAAATCAGGGTCCCACATCTTCTTCAGAGAGTTAAAGGAAGGCACTGTAATTGACCTTATAAAATAAATTTGTCATGACCAAATGCTTTGTGCTTTTCTATATTCAAGAACTCAAGCAACTCACACCACAGACTGACAGACAAGACTTAATTAAGGGCATGAAATCACTGGCAAAGGCTCCCAGGAAGACCAGATCTCTGCATCTATGCTGCTATTCTGCCAGTTGTTTTTGCATAATTTTTCTCTTCTTCAAGAATGGTGAATCTGCTGGATATGGCTCTCACAGTGTGGGAAAGAGCCCAGGGCTCTCATTGGGACTGTTAGCAGTACCAAGTACCCTTCTACCCATACAGCTCAAGTGTCTTGCCCTCTTTATTATAGCAATAAACTAGCATAGAGCCTTGCACATACTTTGCATGCTTACAGCAGATGATTTATTCTTCTGTTAGCAGAGAAGACTGAAGTTATCTGAAAAGAGCTTCTTTAAATTTCATATGCATTTCCTCAAAACTAATTTCCAAAGTGTTACCCTTTCTTTCTGGCCATACAAAAAGAGACATCCTTTCTCCCCACTAAATCAAACCTGTACACCTGGATTCTTGATCCATTCCTTTCCTGTCTGTAGTATCTAACTTTATCAATTATCCCCCTTCTCTTGTACTTTGTTCTGTCTTACAACCAGGTCCTTCTCATCTGACTACAAATATGCACAGGTCTTTGCAATTCTAAAATGGCGTTACTTTGTCCCTTCTACCATATTAAACTACCATTGTATTTTTCTCTTCCCCATTCACTGACAAATTTCCAAAAAAAAATCTTAACCCAATGCTTTTATTACTGTTTCTCATAAATCCCTTGCAATATGGATTATAGTTTCACCTATCTATTCCAACTATGCTGAAGTCACACAGAGCTTCCTTATCACACTACCTTAACAATAGCTTGCCACTGAGGCAGCTAGATGGCACAGTGGATAGAGCTCTGGCCCTGGAGTCAGGAGTACCTGAGTTCAAATCCAGCCTCAGACACTTAACACTTACTAGCTGTGTGACCCTGGGCAAGTCACTTAACCCCAATTGCCTCACTAAAAGAAACCAAAAAACAAAAAATAATAGCTTGCCAGTCTAGCCTCAGACACTTGCCAGCCCTGTGACCCTAGGAAAATCACTTAACTTCTATCTACCTCAATCTCCTCTAATGTAAAATGGGAAAAATAACAGCACTGATCTTGCAGAATTATTATGAGGATAAATGAGGCAATATTTGTAAAAACATTTAGTACAATTCTTGACACATAGGAGGTGATACATACATGTTTATTCCTTTTACTTACCATCCTCCAATTTGTGCCTCCTCCTCGACTCTTATTGACATTACATTAGCACATTTAAGATACCAGTAACTTCCTAATCCCCAAATCCTTCTTTTATTCCCCTCCCCACCATGACCTCTTGGAACCATTTGATACTTTTAGTCACTCCTCCTTCTTGATATTCTCCCTTCCCTTGGTTTCCTTGATATGATTCGGCTCTGGTTTTCTTCTTTTTCCTCTAGCCATTCTCCTCTCTCAGTGGAACTCACCTAAATTGAGTGTTCTGCTATGTGATTTCCTTGGTTCCCTTCTTTTCTCTATAATCTCTCCTTGGCAATCCCATTCATGGGCTTCAACCATTGTCCACACATGTACGGCTCCCAAGTCACTATGTTCAATTCAGAACTCTCTCCTGTGTATATTCTAGACACTCCATTCCACCTAAATGTCCCATTGGCACCCCAGATTCAAAGATGATGGGATCATAGCTCTAGAACTGAAAGTAACCTGAGAATCCACCTAGTTCAACAACTTATTTTGCATATGAGGAAAATGTTGTGCAAGGAGGTTGTGATTTCTTTCTGAGAACACACAGGTAGTCTTTATCAGAAGTAGAGTTTGAACCTAAGTCTTCACACTTCAGAGCCAATTTATTTTGCTTTATACTACAAATATAGGGACCAAGCTCATTATTATTTCCCCTAAATCACATCCTTTCTCTGACTTTTCTATTTTGTTTAGTGGTGCCACGCATTTACCTGTACTTGAAACCTTAGTGTTATCTTTAATAAGATCATATTAAAAACTGCAACAGGCTCTAGAGATCATCTAATTTGTCATATCATGGTGACATGGAGAAACTGAGGGCCAGAGAGGTAAAAATAATTTTCCAAGCTTATATAGGTGGTAAGTGAAATTTGAACCCAGGTCCTTTGCACAATTTGCATTACACCGTTCTACCCTACTCTTTGACTCATTTCCCTCATTTCTCTTAGGCAATTTGTTACTAAGTACTATTGATTATGCCTTAGCAATATCTCTCCAGTCTAATCTTCCCTCCCCCTGTATTATTACTGCCATTACCTTAGCACAGAGCCTTCCATACCTTTCTAATAAATTTTCTCCATTCTCTCCCCTTCAGTCCTTATACTTCATGCCTCTAGGCCAGGCTAATTTTCTTAATGCACAGCTCTTGTGATGCCACTCTTCTCATAAAAAAGGATCTTTAGTGACTCTGAGCTACTTATTGAGTAAAGTTCAAATTCTCTAGCCTGCATTCAGGGCCCTCCACAATCTGTCCCCACCCCACCTTTTCTCATATTACTTATCTCATATTACTACTCTTAAGACTTATCTCGTATAACTACTCTTAATAGAAGGATCATTAGAAAGAAGCACAGATAAGCAGGACAGTATTGAAAGTTATACTTAAAATGAAAATCAAACTGTCCATAATAACCAAAACCTGCAATTTCATGACAATTTTCATTTTCTGTTCAATAAATGAATAAATATTATTAAGCACATACTATGTGCCATGCACCTGTTCTAAGTGTTGTGCCCATTTTTGATGGTTTTATTTAGTTCATAATAAAATACAATAAAATAAATGATATTATTTCTCTTTTCTCAATGTAGAGCTCCATCCAAACTGGTCTATGTTATGCTTCTGAACAAAGTTTGGAGGCTTCCTCCTATGATTTTATTTGTTCAGACTATTCCTTAGTGTTCTCTTTCCTTCTAGTTATTGGCTGAATTCCTCTCCATTCATTAATTCAAATTCCACCTTCTCCATAAAGCTTTCGTTGCTAGCCACAGGAGCTGTTTTCTTCCTCAAGTCTCACAAAACAGTAATGCATTTGTGATGCTTTTGGGAGTATATGTGAGATACCAAGAAGGGCTGGGGTAGAAAAGAGCCCATTGGGAGATGAAGACTTGATGGAGAAAGTGGCATTTGAATAGTCCTGAAATTTCTATCAAGACACTGACCACGTCTGATCTAAAATTGAAATCTTTCCCAGAACTTAGCACAATACTTCACTCACAGTAGGTGATTAAGAAATGTTTGTTGAATTGAAAGAATTAACTAGTGAAAAATTTAAATAATATATGAGAAAATTGTGATAAACTCATTCAGGTAAACAATGTTTTAAAAGGCATTTGTTCTGAGATAATCAGTGTGGCTATAGTGGATAGAGTGATGGAGATGGAGTCAGGACAGACCTAAGTTCAAGAACTACTTCAGATACTTATTAGTTGGGTGGTGTTAAAGGAAGGCACCTCCCCCCCCCAGCCCAAAATGAACTCTGAAATGAGCCAGAGTGTGATCACAGATTACAAAAGCATTTCTTGTCTGAGAAGAACTTGTAAGAGAAAGAAAAACTTTCAAAGAAGCAGATGGGGGGGGGAAGGAGAGAGAGAGAGAGAGAGAGAGCGAGAGCGAGAGAGAGAGAGAGAGAGAGAGAGAGAGAGAGAGAGAGAGAGAGAGCAAGAGAGAGAGAGAGAGCAAGAGAGAGAGAGAGAGAGAGAGAGAGAGAGAGAGAGAGAGAGAGAGAGAGAGAGAGAGAGAGAGAGAGAGAGGTCTCAGATGCTCAAAAGGGGAGTGGGAAACGGTGATATATTAATAGTTTCTAGAGTCTTTTGGTCAGGGAGTGGGGGTTAGGGGAAAAGACATCTGTAGACATAATAAGCCAGGGAGCAAGATTTTAGAAAGTCCCAAGCAAGGTCTTGAGTCTGCAGCTGCTGTTCAAGGCTGTTTCTGAGCTGGTCAAAGCTGACTCTGTGGTTACTGGCAGCTGGAGCCACCTCCAAATTCAGCTTAAGTTCACTTGCAAAGGATCACTGGTATGTCAAGCACCTCTGAGCCTCAGAAGTCCTTCTATCTGGATGGTTGTTGGGTACCCCCATTGACCTGCTCCCCTGTTAAGAGCTGGTATGTGAAAATCACTTAACCTTTCTGTTCTTCAATTTTTCTCATCTGTAAAATAAGGGAAATTAATATTAGTATCCATGCTTGTTGTGAAGAAAAAAATATATTTAATGATTTGTAAGCCTTAAAAGAATCATATAAATGTCAGCTACTGTAATGGGCATATATATGTATATATGAAATATATATTTACATATACACATATAGATATATAGGAACATATATGTGTACACACATAAATAAATGTATTGCCTTCCATTTGTTTTTCCAAAATCCTACAAGACAGTCTATTTTTTTTTTTTTTGGTGAGGCAGTTGAGGTTAAGTGACTTGCCCAGAGTCACACAGCTAGTAAGTGTTAAGTGTCTGAGACCGGATTTGAACTCAGGTCCTCCTGAATCCAGGGCCAGTGCTCTATCCACTGTGCCACCTAGCTGCCCCAAGACAGTCTATTTTATATAACAAACCATGGTCATTTCAGTGAAGGAATGAATAAATGAATGAATGATTCATAAAGCATTTGACAAGTGTTTACTGTGTGCTAAGTACTGGGGATACACGTGGAAAAAGCTAGAAAGTCCCATTTTCAAGGAGCTTACACTCTAACTGGGGAGAGACAAGATACAAAGGACATAAAAGAAAATTATGCTGCAGTAAAAGCCTGCAAGTTCTATGTTTTCAATAGAGAAGAAGATGGAGAAGGCTTAGTGGTGTATAAGTTACACGAGTGGGTCAGATAGCAATGTTCTGCAGGGTAGAGAGACAGGGAAAGTGATAAGGACCTTGGGAGGAAATGACAGGGCAGATGGGTAAGTCCTGGTGGTCCAAAACTCATTGGTAAGAATTGTCTCTTCCAAACTATGTGAACAGGCAAGCAGCTCAGCAGGAGTCTGAGTGCTTTTGCTTGGGGGAGGGAGAGAAGGGGAAAGGCAAATGGGGAAGATATTCCCTGGTGGTGGCAAGTCTTCCTGCCCCTGAGCTGTCCTGGATTTTATGTATGTGGACTACATTGAAGAGTAAAACCATAGTATAAATGTAATATTATTCAGATATGAGTTCTGATCATGTCTATGTAACAATTATGGAAGGGTATGTCCTTGGGTAGGACATTTCATGATACATATGTTAATGTTAGCTTATATACACACACAGATACATAGATATTTTGATACTTTTGACTTAATTTTGATTAAATGTTTAACTAGTACATTTGCCTCTTTCCTTTACCCCCACCCTATCTTTTGCTCCCTTCCTGCTTACAGGAAGGACTATATCTTGGATAGAGAACTGACTTTAGAAACAAGAAGATGAAAGAAGGTTTAAGACTTACCTCTGATATATAATGGCTGTGTGACCCTGAGCTACACCTCAGTGCTCGTCTAGACAACACTCTAAGTGGTGGATTAGACAGATGTTCTCTGAGGTTCTGTTTAGCTCTAGCTCTATGAGCCTATTGATCCTTTAAGATAGAGCATCTAAAATATCTTTCAATAGAATTCCCTTTAGGTATCAAAGTACCTTTTGCCTTAGAATAATTCTGTAACCTCAAATTAACTCTGTCCCAGAACAAGTGGGTTTTTTTCTACATACTGTCACCAAATCCTGGTGTAAGACTTAGAGTAAGAATGACCAAAGCCCATACCAGAAATTGGCTACTTAATAACTAAACAAGTCTGAATCATGTCTATAAAAAGACAATAGAATATGTGACCATATTTTCTCACATAGAATACATACACACTTCCCAAAGCTTTTTAGAAAACAAGTCACTATGCGTATCCTATAGCCTACCAGAGTAAGACATGCTTAAGCATTTTGGGAAAAGCCATTTTCTAGGCAACTCATTTTATATTTAGATCATGATATAGACAATTTCTTAGTTTACAAATTTATGAATGTTTTGTAAGCTTGATAAAGGAGATAGAAGAGCAGGGATACCTCCATAAACTTAGAAAGCTAGCAAAAAGCACTTTTACTGCTTTGAATTTTGTTAAAGACCCATTCTCTAGTTGCTGGGAATTGGAGGGAGCATGATGAAAGAGGTGTAGGCACCATGATACCAATTATATCTTCATTGCCCTGAAAAGCCTCTTCTTCTGTTTCTGTCTCTCTCATTTCTGTCTCTTTGGCATTGTCTCCTTTGTGACTGTCTCTGTCTATCTGTCTTTCTTACTTCAAAATTACTTGCCTGAAAATTTCCTTCCTTTTCATTTCTTTGAGGTTGCACCTAGAGTTTAGAGTTGAACAGAAGGTTGAAAACTAGTTCTAATTGTCCTAATATCACTGATTCATCTATGAGTGAGTAATGTGGAAACTGGATCCCTCTTCTTTCTTTTCTTATTCTTTCCTCTCTGAACCATTCCCCTTAGTACTTTTAGATCATATCTCTCTTTAAAATACACTCCACTCACTGCCCACTTACTTCTCTCTTCTCAAAGATTGTCAGCTTTCCAGAAATGTACACAACAGAGCCTAGAGGTACTTCATAGTTCTGTGGGGGTAATAGACCTAAACTATTTTTTTCAATTACTGTATTATTCCTTTTCTTTTTCTTATAAATCCATGCCATAACATGCTTACTTCTTTTAGCTTTTGTAGGGGTTGAGAAGGGAAGCAAGAGTAAATGGATTTGTAGTATCACATCAGAAGAGCCACTTCTCTGTACTCAGTATGTCCTAAACATGAGTTTTAAGAATATATTAATTGGGGCAGCTAGGTGGCGCAGTGGATAAAGTACCAGACCTGGATTCAGGAGGACCTGAGTTCAAATCTGGTCTCAGACACTTGACACTTACTAGCTGTGTGACCCTGGGTAAGTCACTTAACCCCAATTGCCTCCCACACAAAAAAGAATATATTAATTTATCATTGTTGTTTTTCAGTCATTTCAGTCATGTTCAATTATTTGTGAGATCATTTGGGGTTTTCTTGGTAAAGATAATGGGGTGGTTTGCCATTTTCTTCTCCAGATCATTTTACAAATGAGGAAACTGAAGCAAACAGGGTTAAGTGACTTGCCCAGGGTCACACAGCTAGTAAGTAAGGCCAGATTCTAACTGAGGAAAATTAGTCTATCCACTATACTTCTCCACCAAGCTGTCCTTCATTTGTCATTAGGAACTATTAAATTTTGCATTATGAAGTTTATAAAATTGGAAGAAAAGGAAAAAAGTTTGGATGTGGAATCAGTGAACATAGATTTAGAAGTTAATCTAGGAATAGGATAGTTCTAGAAGAGAATTTAGAGGCCACCAAGTCCAATCCTCTCATTTTACAGATGAGGAATCTGAGAGAGGCTCAGGGAACTGAAGAGATTTGGCCAAAGTCACATGGACAGACAGAATCAGAAGTAAGATTTGAATTTAAGTTGCCTGAATAAGAGGCAAAACTTTATGCTCCGTATCATACTTGAACCTGGAGGGATTAAGTTCAAATTCCAACCCCCTTTTCTCCATGGCCCTCCCCCATTTCCCTTGGGATATGTGTATGTATGTGTTGAATTAGTTTTTTTCCAGTTCTAAAATTATGATGATTCTATGGAAACATAATGTTTTCATAATATATGTTGAAAATATAGTGGCACAAATTTAAATCCTGGGTAGTCCTAGAATGTTGCAAAAACTTGGAACAGATAATTTGGGAAGAGAAGGTTATTACACACCCTATGGAATTCCAAAGTCCATAGTTTCACTTGAAAAACAGAGAAATACAAAAAAGAAGGAATTTGTTAGGCATTGGAAAAAATATGACTAACCCTGGGAGAGGTGAGATTAACTGCTTTAAGTAAGCTCAAGGTTTTGTTAAGCACCTGAAGATGGCGCTATTTGCAAACTTTTGGAAGCATTTGAATGCCCTCCACTCTATTGATGCTTGGCATACTGTTGTCTTTTTTCCCCTCTCTTCTTTTTAAACTTATCTTAGTTCCAGGTTAATTTGTTTTCTATTCTCCATGAAATGTAAACTCAAACTGCATGTTCATAGCTGCAACATTTCAGAGAGAGCTCTGTAAATGAAACACATTAATGCAGGAAAACATCTTTGAGTGTCATTTTATTTTTCTGTGTGATAGTTCTAATTTCTTCCCTAAAGTACACTTCTGGCTTATATATAATGCTTACTCTTTACTCAACATTTTCTTTCGTGCCTCCCAAATAACCTTATTTTTGGTCATAGTGATTATAATCCATTCTGTTAGGTCCATGTTTAAAAGCCTCCCATTAACAAGCCATGTTTCCATCTTTCCAGTTACCATTTTCATCATTTTTACTTTGTGTCTTTGTAAATATGTGATTACTCCTACAAAGAAAATAGAGCTCTTAGATGTTGATTACTAATGCTTTAGAATTGCATTTGTGAGCAGAAACAAACCGCTGTCGTTTTATTTAGTTGTATGTTTAAAGTAGAGGGGCTGTGTAGAGTAGTGGATAGACATCTGGTCTTAGAAGTAGGAAGCCCTTCCTTCATTGAAGTCTTGACTCTGCATAAAGTCATTTAACCTCTCTGGGCCCCAGGCAGTTCTCAGAGAACTTGCTGTTCTCATTGGTAGTCACAGTTTCTTCTTCTGGGAGTTTGCCATACCAATGAAATCACAGCTCCAGTCCCTAGCCTTTCAAAGTGTAGTGAAGTCACTCACCAATATCCACTCTTACTTGAAACAAAGAATTGGAATAAATTTCCTAATATTTACAATTTAGTTTACAGATTGAACAGTATTTTTTGTTTGTTTTTTGGTGAGGCAATTGGGGTTAAGTGACTTGTCCAGGGTCACACAGCTAGTAAGTGTCAAGTATCTGAGGCTGGATTTGAATTCAGGTCCTTCTGAATCCAGGGCCGGTGCTCTATCCACTGTGCTACCTAGCTGGCCAAATAGTATTTTTTAAAGTAAAACTTTAATAGTTTGACAAAACAGATCAGAGATTAAGGGTCAAAAGGAACCTTAAGGACCACCTATTATAATTGAAGAAACTGAGTTCAAGGAAGGTTAAGTAATTTGCCCAAAGTCACACAGGTACTAAATTTTAGAGCTGGCTTTTGAATCTGGTCCTCTTATGTCCAAATTGGATGTCCTTTCTTTGGTACCAGCTGTAGTTAAAATAGTCAATTTTCAAATCAATACCTTATTTTTGTTTGTTTATAATAATCTAAGGCTGCTTTTGGTCTAAACATTCCTTATTTATTCACACATTTCTATATTAATTGTTTTATAAAGGTTGTAAAGTTTTTAGAAATGAGATTAAAAAAATGATTACAATTTTAAAGGCTTAAGAAAACATTCTTCATTCTAAGATTTTATGTATTTAGGATACATCTTAGAGCTTTAAAAGGCCCTAGTCATGAAAAAAATCTAGTATTTCTCTTTTTTTCTGTTTTTACACAAGTAGGACTGCTGGCAATTACTGGAAGGTAGTAAGTCAGTTAATCGTTTTGGAACTTAGAAGATTTCTGAAGAATAAGGTTCAGTGTTTAACTTAAGAGGCACTGCTTGTAAAATCTGAGTCATATGAAACCACAAGAGAGGTATTCTTCATTGTGGGAAAAAAAAACCCACACCCAATCCTACCAATTTCTTATTAAATCATTACGTGTCCATTTAATTAAGATGTTCTAATCAAGCTTCAGGGATGATATCGTAAGAATTAATCTTGCCAACATTTCTGGTTATGAGCAAGCTGTCTGTTCATTTTTTTATTTAAGTTTTTAAAGAGCACTGCATAAATAATGTAGAATAACATCTATAGCCCCATCTAATTACCAAACTGAAATCCTAAAGCTTTACCATTTCAAAACAAAAACAAATTCATAAACAAACTTCAGGGGGTATATTTTGGCAGAGAAGTTTACTGCTGCTTTGGGATATATACTTAAATGCTTATCATTTGACCTGATTTGTTTTTTTTGAGGATAAAATTTGGTTTGGAACAATTTAACTGTGGGGACATAATTTAATAAAGAGATAATGAAAATGATTAGATATCATTAAGACAAATATAAAAATCCCCAATGTCCTAATGTTTATGTATATACATACATATATATATACATATATACATAATATGTGTAATGTATAAGTATATGCTAAGAACTATTATGATGGAGACATAGTTATATTGTTGAAGTAGGAAGAATTCAATCTTTTAAATGATTTTGACAATTATTATTGTTTCATCAACATATAGAGTTCTGCATTAAAACATTCATCATCACATTTCCGGCTCTCCAATCCTAATATTGTCTACTTACCTCAGTATCTGTGTCTTCTCTGTCTCTCTCTTTGTCTCTATATCTCTCCATTTTCTTTCTTTCTTTCTTTCTTTCTTTCTTTCTTTCTTTCTTTCTTTCTTTCTTTCTTTCTTTCTTTCTTCCTTCCTTCCTTCCTTCCTTCCTTCCTTCCTTCCTTCCTTCCTTCCTTCCTTCCTTCCTTCCTTCCTTCCTTCCTTCCTTCCTTTCTTTCTTTCTTTCTTTCTTTCTTTCTTTCTTTCTTTCTTTCTTTCTTTCCTTCTTTCTATCTCTCTTTTTTCTCTCTCTCTTTCCTTTTCTCTCCCCTCTCTCTGCTTTTCTATGTTTCAGTATCCGTGTCTTACACTTCAGTTTATCTCTATCTGAGCATCTCTAGGTCTTTTATGTGTCTGCTTGTTTCTATCTGTCTGTTTTTCTTTCTGTCTATTTATATGGAATACCAGGGTTGGAAATTGAGAAATTAATATTTGGACTTTTTATATGTTAAAGCAATAAAATGCTCAACAAGTTTGAAAAAATATTCTTTCTACTTCATTATTTTTTATCATAAAAGTATTTCATTATTTTCTAGTTACATGTAGGGATAGTTTTCAACATTTGTTTTTATAAGATTTCTAGTTTCAAATTTTTCTCCCTCCCTCCCTTCCCTTCCCCCTCCCCAAGACAGCAAGCAATCTGATATAGGCTATATATGTACAATCACATTAAACATTTCTGCATCTGTCATGTTGTGAAAGAAGAATCAGAGCAAAAGGGAAAAACATCAAAAGAGAAAAACAAAAGAGTAGAAATAGTATGGTTCAATCTGCATCTAGATTCCACAGTTCTTCTTTCTGGGTTTGGAGAGCATTTTTCATCATGAGTCCTTTGGAAGTATCTCCGACCACTGTATTGCTGAGAAGAGTCAAGTCTATCACAGTTGATCAACACACATTGTAGTTGATACTATGTACAATGTTCTCCTGGTTCTGCTCATCTCACTCAGCATTAGTTCATGTAAGTCCTTCCAGGTTTCTCTGAAATCTGTCTGCTCATCATTTCTTACAGCACAATAGTATTCCATTACATTCATATACCACAACTTGTTCAGCCTCTCCAATTCATTATTAAAGCTATGACCCAATCTTAAGAATTTTCAGTATATTAATGACATGAAAGGTTCATTGAAGGGAGTGACAGCATGGTCCAGTGGAAAGATAACTACTATCCTTGGAGTTAGAAGATCTAGGTTCAAATTCTGCCTAATTAAAGTGCCCTCAGGCAAGTAGCTTAGCTTTTTTTTTTTTTTTAGTGAGGCAATTGGGGTTAAGTGACTTGCCCAGGGTCACACAGCTAGTAAGTGTTAAGTGTCTGAGGCCAGATTTGAACTCAGGTACTCCTGACTCCAGGGCCGGTGCTCTATCCCCAGCTCCACATCTTATGTAGCTGTGATTACTATACTATATTCTCCTAAGAAAGATGTTCAGGTTGTCTTTCCTTATAAGTTTCCCCATATTGGATCTGCTGACTTGAAAAAACATCCTAACTAAATGCCCATTAAAAAAAAATCTCAGATCACATATAAGAAGGGAATAAGCATTAGTATAGCACCTTCTTGTGTGCTGCTCCCAGCAGGCACTCTGCTATGTGCTTTTTGCAAATGTTATCTCATTTGATCCTTATAATAACCCTTCAAAATTGGTTCTTTTATTATCCCCATTTTGTAGTTGATGAAGCTGAAGAGTTCAGAATTAAAGTGACTTGTCCAGGGTCACATAGCAAGCCCAGTGTTCTATCCATTGTACTAAGAGTTGCCTCTCTGCATGGGACACGTGAAACTCTGAGGAGAATCTTTGCATCTGGGCTCTCTTTCACCTCTACCACAATAGAATCTACTTGTGGCCTTCCCAGAATGATAATTACCTTTCCTTATTTCCCTTTGGGTGCTTAGTTTGGGTTTTGTGGTTAGGAATCTGTTTCATCAAAAAGCTCTCTGTTGTTAATTTGATTAGTTTGGGGAGAAGTGCCTTCAGAAATTTTTATTTTAATTTGTAATTAATTAATTAATTTTTTGTGGGGCAATGAGAGTTAAATGACTTGCCCAGGGTCACACAGCTAGTAAGTGTCAAGTGTCTGAGGCTGGGTTTGAACTCAGGTCCTACTGAATCCAGGGCCGGTGCTTTATCTACTGTGCCACCTAGCTGCACCCCCCACCCCTGAATTTTTTATAGAGAAGCTCTTAGTAAAGGCTAAGGATAGTAACTTTATTTTGAAAATTAGGGAATCTATTCTGTTGCATAAATACAGATTCTCAAGGTTGGATCTTGTAAACAGATCATTTACTATTGGCTAAAAAACCCCACATTTTCTAACCTAGATCCTACAAAATCTGGCTTCATATGAAGAAATTCCTCTTAATACCTGCAAATCCACAGTTAGGATGAAAACTCTTGCACCTGCTCCATGAATGCATTCCCATTTGTGTGTTTAGAGTGAGGGACTTGTACAGTTTCAGAAACCACTACTGTTAGCTGCAAGGCCATCTACTTGACATCTTAAAAGGCTCAGGTTTTGTTTCCCCTTTATATCTTATGTTTACCTTTCAATGATGGTTGTTTTATTTAGAATCTGATCAAACAGAGAAGTTTCCATTAAAAAAAAAGGAAAAACACTGGCAGCAGTCTTCATGTGTCAGTCAACACAGAAAATTGACAGGATTAATTATTTCCCTGTGGATTTGAAGGGGGGCAGTGAGTGTTGTCACAGGTATTTATGAATGAATGATAACATACTGGTGAAGGTAAGGCTCACTTGGTCTTATCCTTTCATTGATGGGGGCTCCTTTCCAAAGCATTAAAACAGAAAAAACCTAAAATAATCCATTCTAATCAGTGAACTTGAAAGTTGTAAAATATAAAGGAAATAGGAATAATTTAATTTTTCAGAATGGTAACATAAGAAGTGATCTTTTCATATGACTGAATACAACACATTTGTTATTATGGCTTTCCTGTTTCATACGCTCCTAGGACCAACAATTTAGACTTGGGAGGGAGATTGGCTTCCACCCAGTTCAACAACCTCTCCTCAGACCCCTCCATTTTATGGATGAAGAAGCTGATTCTCAGAGATGTAAAGTAAAGGGTCACAGGAATTGACAGAGACAGGATTGAAACCCAGGTTCTCTGGCGTGAAAGTCATCCTTCTTTCCACAGTCTACCTAAAGTGCAGAGAGAAATAGAAGTGAAAAAGGACTAGGTTAATCTTGTTTCTCTGAAAAAGGTGCACAACCTCTATGGCAACTCTGAATTTGTAGCAGGCTGTTACATCATTTTGACTTTGAATTGGATCCAAGGTATTGTGCCCTCTTTCAATATCTCTGTCCAGCAGAATTGGGATTGGAGGAGGGTGGCATCCTGTCAGAGATTCATATCTATGATAACAAGGCTTCCCTGGCTCCTCATCTCTTCCACTTAGCTGTCCTAGCTTCTGTCAAGTCTTTATCCACTGTGCCACCTAGCTGCCCCCTAAACCCAATTTTTCTGGCTCTTGGTCTACTCTTTTTTACTATACTTTACTTAGTCTTTTCTTTCTTTTTCTTTGCAGGGCAATTGGGGTTAAGTGACTTACCCAGGGTCACACAGCTAGTAAGTGCTAAATATCTGAGGCTGGTTTTGAACTCAGGTCCTCTTGAATCTAAGGCCAGCGTTTTATCCACTGCACCACCTGGCTGTCCCAGTTCTCCTTAATCTTAGTGCCTCCCTTCTGAGATTAATACCAATTTATCCAGTCTATGTCTATCTTGTTAGTACATAGTTGCTTGCATTTCTCCCCCTTTTGACTGTGGGTCTCTTTGTCTTTCTTTGCATCCTCAGTGCTCATCACAGTGCCTGGCATATAGAAGATAAGGAATAAATGTGAATTAATTGATCTTAGAGGTTTTTACTCTTCCTCCGACTGATTTCATTGGCCAATGTGTTCCTTGGTGTAGAATATAAACTCCCTGAGGGTAGGAATGATTTCTTTTTATCTTTATATCCATAATACCCAGCACAAAGTAGGCATTAAAATGTTTATTGAATTGAACATCTTTTTAAATCATAAAAATATTTTATTTTCCAGTTACATGTAAAGATAGTTTTTAACATTTGTTTTCATAAGATTTTGAGTTCCAAATTTTTCTCCCTCCCTCCTTTCCCTGCCCCCTCTCCAAGACAGACAGGAATCTGATATAGGTTATATATGCACAATAACATTAAACATATCTTTGTATTAATCATTTTGTGAGAGAAGAATAAGAACAAAAGGGAAAACCTCAAAAAAGAAAAAAAAAAAAAAGTAGAAACAGTATTGTTCAATCTGTATCCAGTATCCACAATTCTTTTTTTCTGGATATGGAGAACATTTTTCATCATGAGTCCCTTGTAATTGTCTTATATTGTATTACTGAGACGAGCTAAGTCTATCACAGTTGATCATCACACAATGTTCCTGTAACTGTGTACAATGTTCTCCTTGTTCTGTTCATTTCACTCAGTATCAGTCCACTTAAGTCTTTCTAGGTTTTTCTGAAATCTGCCTGCTCATCATTTCTTACAGCACAATAGTATTCCATTGCATTCAACTTGTTCAGCCATTCCCCAGTTGATGGGCTTTCCCTAAATTTCCAATTCTTTGCCACTGTAAAGAGAGCTAATACAAATATTTTTGCATATGTGGGTTCTTTCCTCTTTTTTATGATTTCTTTGGGATACAGACCTAGTAGTACTATTACTGGGTCAAAGGGTATGCACAGTCCCATAGTCCTTTGGGCATAGTTCCAAATTGCTCTCCAAAATGGTTGGATCAGTTTATAACTCCACCAATAATGCATGAGTGTTCCAATTTTTCCACAGACTCTCTAACATTTATTATTTTCCTTTTTTTGTCATGTTAGCCAATCTGATAAGTGTGAGTAGAACATCAGAATTGTTTTAATTTGCATTTCTCTAATCAATAATGATTTAGAGGATTTTTTCATATGACAATAAATAGCCTTGATTTCTTCATCTGAAAACTGCCTGTTCATATCCTTTGACCATTTCTCAGTTGGGGAATAACTGAATCAAACATCTTAAGAGCAATTTAAACCACAACAGCTATGGAACAATGGTTGAAAATTTCTGTTTCTTCCTTTTCTCTACCCAGCTTTTGCAGACAAGCCCCACAAGCATTACTTTTTCTCCCCAACTTTTCTATTTGTAGACAATAAACTTAATTCTCACAGGTTTTAACAGGCTCTCCCACCCCCACAGTACAATGTCCCATCTATTGCTGAGTTGTTCCTCATCTCTTAGTCATCCATTTACATTTATGGAAGAGGATATCAGTGGCGCCTACAAAGGTGTTGATGTTTTGTTTTTTTTAATCTAGGAGTTGGCATTCAAAAATTTGGGGAAAACCTTATTAGTTTCTTGCCACGTCTACCAAAATTATTTTGTTTTTAAGTTCTGTGGCCAATTTTTCTCCTTTGAAAATTGATGAATAAGGAAAATTCACAAAGCTCTTAGTAACCAAAGCAGATTAAGTATTTATCTGTTCATTTCCTGTACTGGTAAAGTGGAGTGACTAGAGCTATATTCAAATGAAAACCATTGATAAAAGAATTCCATATTTCCAAATTTCAAACCACAAAGATGGACTTCCTTTGAATACTCTATGTGTTCTTACTGATATTTACACAAGAAATGATGTTCATCAGATATAATATTTAAGGTCAAATATAAGGTAGTTCATGTAGCAACCCCCCCCCCCTGCCCCAAACCAACAACCCTATAAATGGATTCAAAATGGAGAAGATTAACAGTATGATAAAGGGATAAAAGTATGACTTTAGAAACCCAGGGCTGAGCTATAGCTTCAGAGATTTAGGAGTGGGGTGGAAGGAATCTCAAAGGTCATCTAATAAAATCCTCATCACTTTGCATATGGGTAAACTGAGGCTGCGGGAGGGGGAAATTATTTTCTCAAGGTCATACAAGTAGTAAGTAGAAATCTGAGATTCAAATCCAGACCTTACTTCCAAATCCAGTCCTTTTCCTATTGTATTACGCTATTTTTTTTCAACTGGGATAGTTACTTAATGTCTGTTCTTCACATTTCCTATCTATAAAATGAAGAGTTACACTAAGTAGCCTCTAAAGTTCCCCTTTAATTCTAAATGTATACTCTTCTGATTAGGCAGTGTCTTGTAGATAATTATGTACCATCAACTAAAGTTTTCAATTCATTTCCCTTCCATTCTGTTTGGTTGCATCCAATACAACTTGCTATGGGTAAAGAATCCACTGAGTAAGAAAAAGACATGAAAAAAGACAAGGTCTCTTCTCTCAGGTAGTTATACATGTTACATGAGTGAATGTAACACAAAGCAGAAAGTATCTCATTCATGGAATAATTCTTGTTGAAAATCAAAGTGAATTACAGTTATTTTATGACAACTTTGTGACATCTCTTGAAATCATTAGCACTCTAGATTGGGTCTGAGAATCTTAATGTTTAAGCTCCTTTATTAAGCTATAAGTTGCTCAAGGACTGGCAGTGATTCTATGAAGTTTTGTTAGCCCGATGCTTATCACAGAGCTAGTTATTTTTGAAATGGAATTTTTAAAGAAATGGAGATGTTTGAAATATCTCCTTTTTGCAGGGAGAGGTATTATCCTACCATTTTGGAACTGCAGCATTAGATGGGAATTTAGAGTTCATCTGATCCTTCTCTCCAAACAAATCAGGAATCCCTCATGCAACATACCTGACAGGGTTATACAACATATTTTTTTAAAAGAACATTTCTAAGGATTGAGAAATCATTAGAAAGCAGTCTATTTTATTTTCGTACAGCTTTAATTGTCATAGAGCTCTTTCTTTAGCTGAGTTAAAATTTATTTCCCTTTAGATTCTAGCCAGTGATCCTGGTTCAGTACTTTCTGTATAGCATTTCATTAAGTCTTCCATTGCTCATGAAATGCTGTTAAATGGTCAATTTATTGAAGATGAGCAAAATTTAATGATGATAGCTGGAATTTATATAGTACTTCTCATAAATGATCTCCTTTGATCTGAACCCTAACCCTTTAGGAATATGAAATATAATGAATGACCATTCCCATTTTATAGATGAGGCAACTGAGCCTAGAGGTTGTTACTTCTTTAAGGTGATTCTGTACTAATCTAGTAAGCAGGGACTCTTAAGTCAAGTAATCTCACTTGATTCACTGTTATTTCTCCCAACATCTACCTAAATTGCATTTCTCTGTCTCTGTCTTTTGTTTCTGTATCTCTATCTCTGTCTGTCTTTCTGTCTATCTCCCTGTCTTTGTCTCTGTTTCTCCATTCAGAAATAGAAGGGGCTAGCTCTGAATGTATTGAGTTTTCCCTCTGGAAGTCTTCACATAGTGGCTACATGACCAGTTGTTGGGGATGTTGTAGGTGTTTCTATTCATTCAGAACTTGGGATAGATGAATTCTGAGGTTCCTTCCACCTCTTAGAGTCTGGTTTCAAGCACAAGATTTAGGCCAGTGAAGACTTTAGAGATAATGTAGTCTAACACCCTCATTTTACCAATGAGGATGGATAGATAGATAAACAAATAATGAATGTATTAAGCACTTACTCTTTGCCAGGCACTGTGCTAAATGTTGGGACTACAAATACAAGGAAATAAGATGGTCCTTACCCTTAAGGACCTCACATTTTAATGAAAGAAGAAAGCATGTAAAGGAGACCTAGAAAGGAGGATGGTGGAACAAGTGATTGGTGAGGAAGATGAAGACATTGTCAGGTTGAGTCAAGGAAGTGAAGACTTGAGAAGTTAGATAGTTGTATACCTAGTAAGAAATGGGTATCAAACCCAGGTGCTCTGACTCTAAAACAGTGGCAGATTTATCAAGCTTCTCTTCAAAGCAGGAGTCAAAGATGAATCTTTCAGATGGCAATACGAGCATACAAAAGTGGAACATGACTTGCATTAATATAACTGGTTGGTTAGAACTATTCTATCTAGGCTAACATAGACAGAGTATTTATCAAATAGCTGGAAATTCAGATAGGAATAAGACTTTCCCTTCAATTATACAGATAAGTTAGGCAAAACTAGAATATGAGTGGGAAGGGGATGCTTTTACTTATCTGAATAATTGATCCTGTCTGGCTCTTGTCCTTAAGGTGGTTCTATACCCCCAAAGGGGTATTTATCTAAAGTCCTGATTCTAACATGTCAATAAATAAGGGATCTTTCATCAATGAAACTTACAAACCATTTATTATTATTTATAGTCCAAGATTTATTTGAGAGTTCTGTTAACTGGCTTGGCCATGGTCAACTAACTCCTAAGCGGCAGAGTCAGAAAATGAACCCAGGGGGCAGCTAGGTGGAGCAGTGGATAAAGCACTGGCCCTGGATTCAGGAGGACCTGAGTTCAAATCTGGCCTCAGACACTTGACATTTACTAGCTGTGTGACCCTGGGCAAGTCACTTAACCCTCATTTCCCTACCAAAAAGAAAAAAAAGAAAAGAAAATGAACTCAAATGTTCTTGCCTTCAAGTCTAGCACTGTCTACACTGGGCCCCACCAAACTGACTTTCTTTGTCTAGGATATTCTTCCCTCCTCACCTCTGCCTTTTGGAATCCCTAGCTCTCTTCAAGGTCCATCTTAAATATCATGTCCTCAAAGAGGACCTTAATAATTGAGTCCCCCAATAATTAATGCCTCTGAAATTTCTTGTATTATTTTTGTATGGACTTATCTGTGGACATGTTCTTTCTCCCCTGTAGAATTCAAGCTTCTAAGGAACAGGATGTCTTTTTTTTCTGGGGCAATGGGGCTTAAGTGACTTGCCTAGGGTCACACAGCTTTATCCACTGAGCCACCTAGCTGCCCCCCAGGATGTCTTTTAATTTTGCCTTTGTGTATCCCAATGTATGGCCCATTGTAGATATTTCATAACTGAGGAATGATTTGAAATGAATTGAATACTAGATTCTGAGTGTAATAGGCTAGATTTTTTAAAAAAATTAAGTGATTGTTCATACATAGGGACTTTACATCTTTTCAAGGAAATGAGAATTTGCTCTGTCAAGTTACCTGGGAGGAAACACTTCAAGTTTCAGCCACAAAAGAAAACATGTCTGGACAATTGAGTATACCCAATGACAGCCGTCTGGCTCTATTTCTGCACCATATTAAGAGGAGCTTCTTTAATACCCTGGACTAATGAAAAACCATTTAGGCAATCAGAATGCTTTGGGCTGATGAAAAAGGAAGAGAAAAGACTTATTGTCCTTCTATTTCCCTCTCATTTTTTTTCACAGTATGGCTTAACTAAACAATTAGTAAATACATTTTCCACAAAGTATCTTACTTGGTGGTAAATTGAATATCCTAGAATCTAATTAGCTTGCTACTATCTTTAATTTATCTGAATTTTGGAATAATAACATTTTCTACAAGACTTACAGGCAAGGGAATCTGCCCTATAGGGGAAAAATATATGCTGGTCTTTGATTTTTTAAAAAATTAGGTCTGTCACAGGTTATCAGCAAACATAGTGGCAACTGATCCCCTTGTTACTAACTAGTCTCCACTCTGCACCTGTAGAATGTATTATTACTTGGTCTTCAATCAATCCAATCCAATTGCATTTAATTGCACAAACATCTTAAAAACCTATTATGTTAAAGGAGTATAGAGAATACAAGTAGTGAATGGAAAGAGTGCTTCTCTGGGAATCAGGAAACATCAGACAATTGATAGAGTACAAGTCATATATATAAAAGATCTTCATACAATAGTTCACATATCTTGTTAACAGTTCAATGGACATATATTTGCCCTGAAAGCTTTTTATCAAACAAATAATCTCTTCTGTTATGTGTGAATTTGAATCCATTTAGACAGGAACCCTTCTCACTTTGAATGACAGCTGATTTGGCAATTGATGTTCATGGTAAATAGCTGACAAAATATCAGTAGTATAGACACCTGACCATTACTTGAAGTTCAATAATTAAGGATTCAATCTCTTCAGTCATACTGGTGACAATTTAATTTACTCCCTTGCTCATAGACTACAGCTCATATAGGATAAGATCATAGTTCTATATTTCCCCAGAGGATATATAACCCAACACCCTCATTTTACACATGAGAAAACTCAAACTCAGGAAGCTTGCCCAACACCACACAGGTAATACAGAAATTTTCTGATAGCATTATACACTGGATAGAGAACTGAACTTTTAAAAAAATTGATAATTGTATTTGGCAAAAAAAAAGGATTAAGAACTGTGTGACCTTGAATAAGTTTCAACATCTCTGGGGCTCAGTTTCCTCATGAGTAAGATGAAGGAATCAAACTCAATAATCCCTAAATTTCCTTCCATTTTTACATGCTAAAATTCTTGTGAAGTATCAGTGGTCCATAAAATAGCTACCCACAGATGTAGACAGGGGGCCTATATAACTGCTCAATGGAGTTGCTACTATGCAAAATTGTGAATTAGGGAAAATTTTCCTTGGGTACTCTGGTTTATACCTGTCTGGTATTAGAATTAGAATTGGGAAGTCCAATTCTAACTGGCAGAAGGTCCAGTTAGTCAACCAAGATATCAAGGGCTTGCTATGTGCCAGGTACTGAACTAAGCACCATGTATACAATGAAAGGTAAAAACATGGTTCCTGCTCTCAGGGAGCTCACATTCTCATGGAGAGATAATATGCAAATAACCTTGATGTTGTTGTTGGTTTATTTTTCAGTCATCTCCTATTCTTTTTAACCCCATTTGGGGTTTTCTTAGTAAAGGAATTGGAGTGGTTTGCCATTTACTTCTCCAGCTCACTTGACAGCTGAGGAAACTGAGGCAAACAGGGTTAAGTGGCTTGCCTGGGGTGACACAGGTAGTAAGTGCCTGAGGCCAGAATTTAATTCAGGTCTTACTGACTCCAGGCTCAGTACTCTATCCTCTGTACCACCCAACTGGCCTGCAAATAACTGGTTATATACAAATATGTACAAAGCAAATGGAAGGTCATGAAGGGAGACTGAGACAGACTTACTGTAGAAGGGAAGATTTGACCTGAATTTTGAAAGAAGTAAAAAAAAATAGAGTATTCCTGGCATGGAGGAAAGCTAGTAAAAAAGGGAGATAGTACATCACGATAGAGGAACCCCAAGAACACCACTGTCACTGTACACCTGAGTGCATTGAGTACCTTGGGATATAGTTAAGTGAGAGGAGTGGTGTAAGAAGATAGAAAAAGTAGAGAGGCTCATCCTAGAAGTTCCTCTCAATGATTAGATCCTTTATTAGCTGCATATTGACTAAGATATAAATTACTGGTGATCTGTAAAATCACCACTCTTCCTGAAGATAGCTAATTATATTTTCATGGAAATTAAATCTTTAAGCTAAGGGGTGCAACTCTTTCACTGGAATGTTCAGTTCTAGTGGGTGAGGGGGAATAAAGCCCATTTTATTGGGCTGCCCATATCTAAGTAACTCTGAGCTAGTTTATTAGTCAGGTCTCTCAATTTCCTTCTTTGTCTGTATTGGGGTGGCATATCATTGCTCATTAACATTTTTAATAGAAGGTAATCATAGGAGTCTGGATCAGTGGGACTTGTTTTTTCAGTTGTTAGAAAAACAGCAACACAAGAATATCAAAGAAGAGATGAGGCCAGTGATTAGGGGTAAAAGAGATGAGGAGAAGCAGAATAGCTAACACTGAATGACAGCATCAAAAAAGATCTTGACTGATTAGAATAATGGTTCCAATTTAAGATAAGATGACAAAGAAAAGGTGTTGTTTTGATCAGTTGTTTCAGTCATGTCTGACTCTTTATTACTCCCTTTGGAGTTTTCTTGGCAATGATGATGGAGTGGTTTGTCATTTTCCTCTGCCAGGTTATTTTACAGATGAGGAAACTGAGACAAACAGGGTTAAGTGACTTGCCTAGGGTTACATAGCTAGTAAGTGTCTTAGGCTGGATTTGAACTCAGGAAGATAAGTATTCCTGACTCCAGGCCCCTAGTTGCTCAAAGAAAAGGTTGAACTAAATAATTTTTCTTTTCCTTCCTTCTGTCCTTCCTTCCTTCCTCGCTCTGTCTCTCTCATCCCACTTCTCAATTCTTCCTGCTATGATTTTATCTCATCAGATCATTTCTGTTGCATTATGTTTAGTTCCAAGTATCATATTTTAGAAGGAAAATTGAGAAGTTGGAGAGAATCCATAGAGGATTGACCAGATCAAGATCATGCCATATGATAACCAATTCAATTCAATTCAAATTATTTTTATGAAGGAGATACTTAATTGAGGCATTTATTTAACCCAGAGAAAATGACACATGATAACTGCTTTCAAATATTTGAAGGGTGGCCACACTGGAGGAAAATTATGTTCATTCTCCTTGGCCATAGAAGGCAGAACAGGGAACCATGGTCGGAAGCTATTATGAGGAAGATTATTGTTTGATTTAAGGAAAAACTTTCTTAATGTGGAACTAGAAAGATCAAATGTTTATTGAATGGGTGGGAAAATAAGCATAAAAATTCAATGAGGATGAATTAATGTTTTTGGTCAGAGTCAATTGTTAACACAGAAAGTAATTTTCTTCTCCATTGTATTACTGCTAATGTCTGCCTTAAGTGAGTGACAGTGCCTGGCACATAGTAAGTGCTTAATAAATGCTTGCAGATTGATTTATTATCCATCTTGATGCATAGGGGAGATTATGACACTTTGAAATAAGGATTTGAAATCTCATTGACCTTAACTACTCAGGGCAAGATCTCTTGCTCTTTCAGTTAGAGGTAATGATGTTTTTCTTCAAGAACTCACACATAATTAAAAGATAACCAGAAAGCTCTAAGACACAAAAGCACCAACAAAAGCAACTATTCCCATGGGAATGTAGCCAGAGTCATATGAGAACTAGAAAGTCATGCCTGAGATGTTATTATAGCTGTTCAGTTATTCAAAAATGCTTGTGGGGGGGATACTTGTTCAGAGGACACATTATTAAAATGGGAGCAGGTGCTTTTAGGAAGTGACTTTTGAGAGCTGAGTCAGCCCTTGGTAATAGTTTTTATTTTTGGAAGGAAAAAAAAAGACAAAGGATGTTGCCCCAATCTAGCTGTGTCTGCTGATGTTTTTTTTTTATTCTTTGGTTATTCTTATCCTGTCTTTCTATAGGAATTTGAGAAGGATTTGTGATTTCCCCCAGTAAGGGACCTTCCACCAACAAAGATCACACCCAGTCAATGACTTAATAGATAAGTCTCAGGAAATTACCTGACACACTAGAGCTTACTTGACTTATCCTGGGTCACACTGCTGGTAAGAGTCAGAGACAGTAGTAAACCTGAGTATTCCTGATTCAGGAAGCTCAGGATTCTATTTACTATAGTACCCTGCTTCCCTCTGTATTTATATTTTACTTAAAAACATATTGATATATCGCATCTTCCCTTCCCCCAGTAGAATGTAAGCTCCTTACAGGTAGTATTGTATTTAAATTTGAAGGATGTTTCTTTGTTTGACTGGGTCTATGATTTTGAAGGGGAGAAGAACTCCTGAGGAGGAAATTCCCTATAGCAATGTAAATAGCCTGACTTCTGTCTGCAACGTCTAGTTTTAAATAGCTTCCCTGGGCACTGAAAGGTTAAGAAACTGAGAAATTAAGTGTCTTGCCCAGGTCCACAGAGTCAGTATGGGTCACAGATAGAGCTTGAACCCAGGTCTTTGCTGATTTTGAGTCCAGCTCTCCATTGTGCCATTCATTCTCTTGTTCAGCCTAACACATAGTATGCACTTAATAATGAATTTGCTGATTCGTTGATTATGCAAATACTTAGTATTAAAAATCAATATACAATTCCAACAGACCAATACATCCATTTCCCCTGTATCCTCCTTCCTGTCAAAGGCACTTTCTTCTTTTTTGTCTAATTCTTTCACTAGCGTTGTCTCGAGAAGCTCATCATGGTGTAGAGGGGTGACCCTGGATTCTTGAAGGCAACGTGCCAACAGAACACAAGTTGTGGCAGGTATTTCCAAAGCTGGGGAGGCTTAAAATATGGGCCTGGCAATGGACTGAATGTCTGCTGTTGGGGACCCACCTCACCACACTGGAGAGTTTCATTGCCAGGAGGTCAGCCACAAGGTGATGATCTTTCTAGCAACAACAGCAGCTGATGAAGCCATTAAATAAGGTGTGGAGGGAGTGGTGACCCTCATCAGTGGAGGGAGTAGCCAAACTGATGAAATCATGGATCTCTGAAGTGCCATGGTAAAAGCTGTCATCATTACTACAGCAAACTCAGTTCTTTAATCTTCAGGATGAGGGAGATCAGATGCAAGGCAGGAGAACCAAGCCTCCAGTATGTGGGTGCAGTTAACCACAGCTGTCTCTCTGAAAAATCTTTTGGGTTTCTTACCTTCTATGGTAATTGACCTTTTCAGAAACCTTCTGTCAGATCTTTGACTTAACAATGTTTACATAAAAGTAAACACTTGACACTTTTTTTGTTGTTCAGTCATTTCAGTCATGTTTGTCTCTCTGTGATCCCATTTGGGGTTTTCTTGGCAGAGGTACTGGAGTGGTTTTCCATTTCCCCCTCCAGCTCACTTGACAGATGAGGAAACTTAGGGGAACAGGGCGAATGGACTTGTTCAGGGTCACACAACTAGTAAGTGTTTGAGGCCAGATTTGAATTTATGAAGATGGGTCTTCCTGACTCCAGCCCCAGGACTCTATCTATTGTGCTGCCCTACTTGACACTGAGAATGGCTAAAAGTAAAATTTTAATTAAAAAATATTCTTTTTGGAAATAAAACTTCTTCAATGTAGGGAATTCCCAAAGGTCTTTAGGTCTTGGAATTCAATACCTTCTCAGCAGTATTAGAGAATGGTCTGGGATTCCAAGAAGTCAGGTGACATGCCCAGGGTCATCTAGCCAGAATGTATCAATAGGTGGGACTTGAACCCACATTTATCTTCCTGGCTCTGAGGTCATCATTCTATTTACTCTGCCATATTGCCTCTCAAAGTTAAAATAGGCATTTCTTGGCTAGGTGTGCCAATGGCCACTTTTTGATCTCCAGAGTGTCCTTTTGGGATTGTGTTATGGTACTGAGTGGTATGGTATATAGAAGGCCAGGTTTAGATTCAAGAAGACTAGGGTTCAAGGCCTCAACACACTAGTTGTGCAGTCATGGACATGTTAAACTCTTCCTGCCCTAGAAATCTCTCTAAGGCTAAAAGTTACAGATGAATTGCTTATTTGCATTTGTGGAGGGACTTTCTCTTGGGGCAGCTAGATTGCTCAGTGGATAGAACTCTGAACCTGGAGTCAGGAAGACCCGAGTCCAAATCTGAATTCAGATACTTACTTAGCTTTGTGACTCTGGGCAAGTCACTTAATCTCAGTTTGATTAGGAGGCAGCTAGGTGGCTCAGTGAATGGAGTGCTGGGTCTGGAATAAGGAAGACCTGAGTTCAAATAAGACCTTAGACACTTACTAGCTGTGTGACCCTGGACTAGTCACTTAATCTGTTTGCCTTAATCCATTGGAGAAGGAAATGGAAAACCATTCCAGTATTTTTTCCAAAGAAACCCCATGGACAGTATGGTCCATTAAATTGTGAAGAGTTGGACAAGGCTGAACAACTGAACAAGGGACTTTCCATCCTGAGAGTTCTTCACACCAATTAAACAACTAAAATAATAATAGTAATAGTTATAATGTAATAAGAGTAATAGTAATAGTTATGCTTCTACCTGTAAAAGTCAGTCATCTTGCCTTTTTGACTAATGATTTAACAGAAATAAAAACAAACTTCAATTTCAAAAGACTATGATTTCAGGATGAAACCTCTGTTTACATTTCTACTGTAAGTAGAAAAGTTTTCACCATAGCGTAGCAGAGTCTGAAAGGAGTGAGATCCACCATTCTCTCTCTTAATTGTCTCAATTCTTCTGCTTCTTTTCAGCTTGCCTGCTAGTCCCATACTCCAGAATTAGACTATGGTGCTTCTTTGTAAAGATCTGTGTATTTTAATAGTTCCTCTCTTTTGGACAATCAGATTCCAGTTTTAGTAAGCTGGAAGTGCAGGACAGTGCTGGACCCAGCTCATACCAGGTTGTAAGAGCTGATTGTTAAATGGTCAGTATGTACATTTATACCTCAACTATGCTCAAACACTATAAGCTAGGGCTTGATTTATTGTTTTGTTAATTGTCTAAACTTAAGAAAATGATGAAGAAAATGTTAAGAATTCAGATATATGTTAAAATTGTGTCATGTGTACAGTTTGTTTTTGGAGAGTTAGTTATTAAACATTTACCTTCACACTCCTAGAAGTGAGTATCCTATTGCCATTGCCAAAAATCCTGAAACTGCATCAATGTGACAGCTCCCTTCCTCCACCCTCCACCAATGGCAATCTTTCCATGCCTTATTAGATCGCTATTTTAAGTTGCTGTATCAAAGAAAGAAAGAAAAGAAAATCCATAGCCAGTAGCTAGTCTTCTGGTGATGAGACTCTGAATTTAACTAGATTGTTCCTCAGGTGACAGACCACTCATGATATGTTGTGGGGCTCTTTCCAGCTAGGAAAAGACTGATAGGACTCCAATTTCATGGACATTGACAACCTCAGATTGCCTTTTCAACAGGATGGGGCATTAAATATGACTTTAGTGAAAGAGAAAAAATGCTTAATATTGGTCTCTTTTATTTAAGCCTTCATATCTCTAGGGGATATCTATCTTGATCAACTGATAAGATATGAGGGATGAGAGCACAGAAAAATGAGCAAAACATATCACGAACAACAATGAAACAATATACACATTCTTATTAAGAAACACTTTAGACTAATTTTAGAATGGATGCCATCCCATTTTCTTCCCTTCTCAAATGTAGACTCAAGATTCTTAGAGGATAATGTTTTCCCAAGACTCTGGCTGAGACATTTTTCCCTTCTAGATACTTCTTCCTGTGGTGATCTAGTCTCTTGCCTTCAGTTATCACCTCTAAGCATATGGCTTTCCAGTCTCTGTCTTGAATCTTGGCTCTTCCCCGCAGCTCACAGCTCATGTTTCCAAACATCTGTTGTGTACCTCCTCCTGGATGATCTCTGCTATTTGAGATTCAACTCATTTTCATTCCCCTGGAACTCCCCTTTTAAATTCTTTATTGAATCTATTCATCATACACTATAGAAATAAGGCAAAGTGACTTTTTAATAAGAATCTCCATATTGTTTCATTATCATTCATGGCATCTTCCATGCTTTGACCCTTTCTCCCATCCCAAGCTCAATTCTTTTTACTTTCATGATAATGCTCAAATCCTTCTACTTCCAATAGGGTCTTCCTAGTTCAATCCCACATCTCTTCTTATCTCCCAAGGCAAATCTTTCTGCTTCAATTAGATTCCTCTCCACTCTACTCTCTTCACTTGTGCCTGATTTTGTTATTGTTGTGCAGTCCTTTCAGTCATGTCTGACTCTTTGTGACACCATTTGATATTTTCTTGGAAAAGACACTCAAATAGTTTGCCATTTCCTTCTCTAGCCCATCTTATAGATGAGGAACTGAGACAAACAAGGCTAAGTGACTTGCCCAGGGTAATACAACTAATAAGTGTCTGAGGACAGATTTGAACTCATGAAGATGAGTCTTCCTGACTTCAGGCCCAGCACTCTATCCACCATACTCTATCTAGCTGCCCCATCACTTCTGCCTGAATAATCTTAAAAATGGACTATCATGATTCTATCACTTTTCTAGTCAAAATCCCTTAATGGTTTCCAATAGGTGGTGCAGTGGATAGATTGCTGAGTTTGGAATCAGAAAGAACTGAGTTTAAATCCAGTCTTCAAAACATACTAGTTGCGTGACCTTGGCCAAGTCACTTAAACCTCCTATTTGTCACTAGAGTAGGAAATGGCAAACCACTCCAGCATCTTTGCTAAGAAAACCCCATGGACAGAGGTCTACAAGATCATGAAGAGTTAGACATGACTGAAACAACTGCACAATTACCTACTAAATAATCTTTAAACTCCTGACCTTGATGTTCAAGGCCCTTCACAGTCTGGTTCCCATTTTTTATCCTTAATTCCTTTATGTGGTCTATATTCCAGCTGAATTGAACTAGCTATCCTCCAGCTTCTGTGCTCATTCCTCTCACTGCTTTTATAGTATCATTCCTCCTTCTATCCTCCATAATTGCAGTAGTGTCCATACTCATCTTAAGCTCAACTCAAATACCACCAACTCAGTTATTGCCTTACTTGCCTTTTCCTCTGACTCAATGCTCTCATTGTTCTTTTGTGTTTCACATATGTTGATTTTGCCTCTCAAATTCAATTGTGAATGCTTTTGAGGTCATAGAGTATATCTGTAAGTCTTCTACTTGTCTCACTGTACCAAGAATCAACTCAATAGACACCCAATAAATGCTTGGTGGCTCCTTTTTTCTTTTCTTTCTCCCTAGATAGTGCCTCTTTTCTCCCTGCAGTCTCACCTTCAGGGAGTTCAATCAATCATTTAATTTATTTTTTCTTTTAAATTTTCTTTCTTCATTGTAAACATAAAACAATTAGCAAACTTTAATATGCAAAGAAGAGGATTGTACATATACTTTTGAACTTTTGTACCTTAATGTAAAACCCTTTTATGAAATTTAATGAGGCAGTAACAAAAATGGACCTATTTGTGTCCCCCCATGGGACTTCTTTTTCTTTTCATTTGTGCATTTGAGTGTATTGTTGATGACCTTGTTTTTCTCAACTTGTTTGTACATCTCTATCACTATCCACTCCATCTCCCTCAAATAGAAGACTTTCCTCATTGGGGATTATGCAAGTCATGCAAAAACAAATCAACATATTGGCTCTGTTTGAGAATGTATACTTCATTCTGCACCTCTAGTCCATTACCTCTCTGGCTGGAGGTGGGAGTCATGCTTCATCATTAATCTTCTGAAGTCATTATTATTTAATGGGTAGATAAGAGTTCTTTATATCGTTGTGGCCATTATAGGAATTGTTCTAGTTCTCTTCATTTCACTTTGCCTCTGTCTTCCTAAGTTTGTCTAAAATTTTCATAGTCATCATTTGTTCTCATGACATAATATCTCATTAAAGTCATATACCAAAATTTGCTTATTTATTCTATAATTAATGGGTTTTTCTAGTTCTTTGCAGTAACAAAAGTGTTGCTATTATTTGTGTTATTTGGGGTCAGATGAATTCAAAGACCTTATTTGGGGGTATATATGTTTGGGGGCATGAACCATTGCTATGCATTGGGGCATTATTCCAAATTGTTTTCAGCTCATTTATTTTCATGGTTTTATCTATTACCCACATGCTATTTATTCTTAAGTCTATACCTCCTTCTTCCCCCCAACCTGTCACCTATCAATCTTTTCTATTGTTGACTTGGAATCATTCCAACTACATTCTCTAACAGAATATGATGAAACTTCAAATTACCCTGTTTAACCACAAATGCACTACTCCCCTTTATTTTCCTCTTTCTATCAATGGCACTAGTCACTTGGGCCGGGAGCCATGGTGTCATCTTTGACTCACTTCTCTCCTTCATTCCATATAACATATGCAGTTAGTCACCAAATTCTATTGATTCTTCCTTTGACGCATTTCCTGCATTCTCTTCCTATTGGTTCCTATTTTAACTTTACCAGTTGTTCAGACCCTCATATCACGTGCTTGTATTAATGCAGTAGCTTTCTTTTGGGACTTTAGTGTCTTCTGTCCCATTCCACAAATCACAAGCAGACTAATTTAATTACTAATTATTTTATATTCCTCATCAGCTAAAATACCTATAAAGGGGGGCAGCTAGGTGGCACAGTGGATAAAGCACTGGCCCTGGATTCAGGAGGACGTGAGTTCAAATCCAACCTTAGACACTTGACACTGACTGTATGACCCTGGGCAAGTCACTTAACCCTCATTGCCCTGTAAACAAACAAACGAACGAACGAATGAATGAATAAACAAAGAAACAAATAGGTAAATAAAATAAAATAAAGTAAAATACATATAAAGATTCATTGTTTCTTCCTGAGCCAAATGTAAACTCTGCCATACCATGTAGTACAATGGACAATTCAGGCATTGTAGACAGAAGACCTAGCTTAAAGCAGACCTCTCACTCTTATGATTTATGTAATCTTAGACAAATCACCTACTTTTCCTCCATTTCCTCTTCTGTAAAATGAGGGAGTTTGTACAAGATAACTTCTGAGGTCTCTTCTAGCTCATAATCGATGGTTCTAAGTCTCTTACTGTCTCTGAATCCTAGTTTCTATATCTGTAAAATGAAGGTATTTGGGCAAGATGACTTCTGAGATCTCTTAATTCTGGTCAAGAAACATTTATTAAGTACCTACTATGTACCTGAACTGTGCACTGTGATTCTGTGATCTTATTATGCTGTGGCCTTAAGTCACTTCCTTTTTCTGGGCCTTAGTTTCTTCATATAGAAAAGTTGTACTAGATGGTCTCTTAGGTCCCTATGGTATGTTAGGCATTTTTTTTGTTTTTTTGCCTTATCCTACATGGAACCTAGCCTTTTTATCTGCTACCACTCTCTGCTTTTTTAGTTCCTTTTTATGTGTTGTCTTTCCCATTAGAATATAAACTCTTTGAGGCCAAGGATGGTAATGCTTATATTTGCAGTGCCTGGCACATAGTAAGTACTTAATCAATACTTCATCATTATCACTGTCATCAGAGTTATCATCATCATCTGAAAAACCATCTGATTTCTGTGATCTTCTCAAGATATTTAATAATTTGTAAAAAGTAGCATCTGTAGTAGAAAGAGAACTGGGGCGGATTGAGACAATTAAAAACACATGAACAAACACATATTCAATTGAAATTTGGATCCCAGTCCTAGCCCTGCTCATGACTTTTGTGTGAATCTAAAAGAGACTCTAAAGCTCTGGCCCTAAGTGAACTCATCTATGACATAATGGGTTAAACCAGACAATCATTCACAATTGTATTACCCCTTCAAGTTTCTAAAACACATTTCTTGCAACAACTCTAAGGTCAGCACTTTATATCCCAGGGTAGAGTTGAGGACACCGAGGCTTCTAGAGGTTAAGTGACTTCCTCAATATTATGTGGTTAATAAGAATTGGGGATCTATTTTGAACCCAGGGATTTAATGAGTTTCACTCCAGATTCAGCATGCCTTTCACTCCATCCCACCCTCTGAGTCCAACAAATAGCTCTAGGTTGTCTATCCAACCTCATTCTTTACTCTTTATTACCATGAAATCTCTGTTCCAGCCAGTCAGTGTCCTCATTATCTTTGCTGACATGGAATCTTAGGGTCTTAATTTTAAAGCTAAGAGAGATACCAGAGGCCACTGAGTCCAACCTTCTTATCATATAGATGATCAAACTGAGGCCCAGAAAGTTTATGACTTCCTAAGTTTACACAGCTAGTCAGTGGCAGAACTGAGATTGAACCTAGGATCTCTGAATCGACATCTGGCAGATTTGGTGATGTACCGCACACCCTGCCTCACCTATTATGGCTGAAGAGAAAGGCCTCCATCATTGATGTCCGTCCTTCAAGGATCAGCTTTCCCTTGTCATATACCACTTTAGAACCTTCTGAAGGCTTTTTCTGAGAGTCAGTCAGTCAGTCAAGCAGTAATAAGTATTTGTTCAGTGTTTACTATGTGTCAGGCATGGTGCTAAGGATTTTTCTGAGTCCCTCTAGCCCTTAATGGCTTACTACACAATTCAGAGCTCAAGTATATATTATAAGCAGAGCCATAATTAGCATGGGGCAAAAGGGACTTTGTCCCAAGATGCCAACACCCCGCTGGGGTGTGTTTCCTTGGGTGGGGGATGGCTTTCTTCATCCATGGAAGAGCAAACTTCCTTCTTGTGCATGCTTATCTCTCCAAACACAATGTAAAGTCTATAATGGAGAGACAATGTCTTATATTGGCATCTAGCATGGTATTGTGGGAAGAACATTGGACTTTCAAATTGGGAGACATGTGGGGCAATTATTAATTATGCGACTGGCCTTTTCAGATGCCTGGGATCCAACCTTTCCTTATCTCCTCCTTGTAGAGTGCCTCTTGTCTTTGAAGATACAGCTTGGAACATTGGCCGGCAGACTTTCATGATCCTCATGCCTTCCCTCTTAAATGAACTCATATTTAATTACGTTGTACATGTTTGTATTTATTAGCTTTATATTTATACTATATCTGCTTTTATATGTGCTTGTGTCCCCCATTAGAATATAAACTTCTTATGTGTAAGGATTGTTTCATTCTTTGTATTTCCCAATGCCTAGTGCTATGCCTCACACAATAGGTGTTCACTAAAATACTTGTTGATCAGCTGACTGTGGATAAATTACTTAAACTCTTAGATGCTATTTCCTCATCTGCAACATGAGGGTTACAATAAAATTCACAGGACTATTGTGGGGTTCAAATGAAATAATCCATATAAAATGCCTTTGGGGGCTGCTAGGTGGCACAGTGGATAGAGTGCTGGGCCTGGAGTCAAGAAGACTAATCTTCCTGAGTTCAAATCCTGTCTGATACACTTACTACCTGTGTGACCCTAGGCAAGTTACTTAACCCTGTTTGCCTCAGTTTCCTCATCTATAAAATGAGCTGGAAAAGGAAGCAATCCACTTCAGTGCCTTTGCCAAGAAAACCCCAAAATGGGGTCCCAAAGAGTTGGACATGACTGAAACAACTGAACTACAATAACAAAATGCCTGTAAATTTTAAAGCATAGATGCTGACTATGAATGTAGGCTGGATCTGGATTTATTATCTGTCATAATGCCAAGCAAAATGCTGGGCCCATACTATACATCCAATAAACACCTGTTTATTGATTAATTGTTTTGTCATTTGGAAGTGTTAGAAGTCGGTTTGAGTTTTATTTCCTTAGACCCTGATATGACAGATTTAATAACTTTTCAGAACAATGTGTGTATAAAAATCTGCAATTAATAGTTTTATTTGAAATGGTTGCAAGATGACAACTTCAAATACCCAACTCACTTGTTTGCAGATCATTCAATCAATTATGCATTCAATAACCATTTGTTAAGCACCTACCATGTTTGTACTATGTACTGGGGATGCAAGGGCAAAACTGAGGTCACCCTTGTCCTCAAGGAACTTAACATCTAATGCAGCAGAGAGGTCAAGAAGGGTGAAGTCCAAGAATAGATCTAGCAGTAGGAATCATGGGTAATATTGAAAAAAACAGTATCAGTTCAGTGTTGGGGATGGAATTCAGATTAGAAGAGGATGAGAAGTGAGTGGGTGGGGAAAGGGTGGAGGCATTAAATATAGACTTTTTCTGTAATTATAAAGGTAGTTATAGTGTGTGTTTCTTTGGATACAAAGGCATGTAGTTTACAAAAACTTAAAAATGTTTATTATTTAATTAACCCTTTAATTTTACATCACAATTATTTATGGTTATTGATGTTTCCTCCCCAAAGACTTCCCAAAACAAGAAAATAGTAAGCAAAATCAATTTGTGAATGTTTGAGTCTGTTAGTGTGTACTCTGAGCCACTTATTTCTCTATCTACAAGAGGAAGATACTTTTTTATCCTTTCTTTGGGGCCAAAATTGTTCATTACAATTTCTAAGCATTCAGGTAAGTACGTGTCCTAGTTGTTGTATGGCTGGGTTTTTATTGGTAGAGTTTGAATCCAGCTGCCTACATTTAGAATGCTATTAAATCAAATATTGACTTTCAGTCACATAGTGAGCAAGCATTTTAGGGTTAGAAAGAGGTTGAAGAGAGGGAGGGGAGGAGAGGTAGTTTGGGGAGATAATACTTATATCTAATTAGGATCATTGGGTCTTTGGAGATCATATAGTACAGCTTTTTCATTTTAGAGACAAGAAAACAGAGGCCCACAGTGATCTGGTCAAGATAATTCAGGTAGAGGGGCAGCTAGGTGGAGCAGTGGATAGAGCACCATCCCTGGAGTCAGGAGTACCTGAGTTCAAATGCGGCCTCAGACACTTAACACTTACTAGCTGTGTGACCCTGGGCAAGTCACTTAACCCCAATTGCCTCGCTAAAAAAAAAAAAGAAAAGATAATTCAGGTAGCAAGTGGCTTCTCATTAATTTAAATTCACTAGCAATTTAGGAAGATATTAAAAAAAACACAGCAGAAGACCATTGCAACTTTATTTTAAAGGAAGGACAGAATTATATTCCTGAAGAAGGAATAGCCAGATTCAGCATTGTCTTATTAAAATAACTAATTTTAAAAATCCCATTATTTTGAAAATCATGGATGTTCTGATACAGTATATCCACAAATCCTACAGAATACTCTTCTCCTTGTTCCTCACAAGTATCTCGTTATTACTAGAACAGAACTCTCCTTTTACCATATGATAAATATTACTCTCTTTAAAAATCTAAAGATTTAAATTACTTATGTAACAAATACAAAATAGTCCAAAGATAGAATTAACTTCAGGTATAATTTTCCTTTGGAAATTCTAACTTTTCTCCATTTAAAAAAATCCTTATTTTATTTTTAAGATCACCTAAAATTCACGGGCTCTTGTTGAATTGGGAAATTTAAAAATAAGTCAGTAAGTGGGTTTCATCTGAATGCTGGTTCCACCCAGGTTGAGTGGGTGCAGGAAAAATGAGTACTGGTCACAAAGAGTTACCCAGTGTTCTGTGAATCATATCTCAGAGCCACTCAGATGAAGTTTAGAGGGAAACCACTCCTATGTGAATGTCAGATCTCTCCTTCATAGACAATTGTTTTTCAGTAAATAGGATTTTTAAAAATTGGACCACACCTCTTGGAAAAGCTAAAAACATGTCAAGCCATGACAGGCAGCATCTCTAATCTTGTTCATTCACAGCTTCTCTAACCACTGTCATCGTGAAGAAACCAGGGTGAATTTTCATTTTGTTCCTTTTATTTTTGTGCCCGCCCCTTTTCATTCAAAGTCTCAGAATTTGGTAAATGGAATTGTGCACGATTGACCAAGTTATCCTGGACTGACTGATGAAAGGGATGGACAGCATTCCTGACCCACCAGTTCCCTTTCTAATTTATCCCTGTTTAGAATCTGTGAAGAACTCCCGGGGGTAGGGACCAGAGAGAATGTTAAAGATCCCTTCTCTCCATCTTTTCAGTGATGAGAGGGAACAGTAATCATTTTAATTGGCCAAACTCTTGAGTTTTCTGGTTTGAATACAGGGCAAAAGAATGGGAGAAGGTGGTGTGCTAGCAGGAAAAGGATTTGATTCAATATAGGTTTTTTTTTTTTTTTTTAAGTGAGGCAATTGGGATTAAGTGACTTGCCCAAGGCCACACAGCTAGTAAGTGTCAAGTGTCTGAGGCCGGATTTGAACTCAGGTACTCCTGACTCCAGGGCCTGTGCTCTATCCACTGTACTACCTAGCTGCCCCCGATTCAATATAGTTCAATGAGGGTTTAAATCATTGGATTACAAATGGCTTTCAGAAGCCATCTAGTCCAACCCCTTCATTTTACTGATGAGGAAACTGAGGCCCAGGGTGGTAAAGTGACTTGTTTGAGGTAATTTTTTAGATAGAATTTGAACCCTGGTCTTCTGACTCAAATCCAGCCTCTTTTCCATTATATGCTATCATTTTGATTGTTCCTCGGGTACACAGAATCATGTATCATAACAGGACTATCCAATGGAAGCCATCCTGGCTCTGGAATGGGAGAAAACAGCTTTAAATTTAATCCCTAATGATTTCTAACTGTGTCACTTTAAATAAATAAGTCAATTAATCTCTTTGACCCTGTTTTGTAAAATGAGGACATTGGAAGAGGATCTCTGATTTTCCTTAGAGATAGAAGGGACTTTAGAGGCCAGCTATTCCAGTCACCTCATTTTACAGAGAGGAAACTGTATTAGAGATGTTAAGTGACTTGCCCAAGATCATACAAGTATTTGATGTGATGTGAATTCAGGTCCTTGGATTCCAAGTCCACTCCGGTGGACTCTTCCTTTTGTCCTTCCAAGCTTGGGGGTGTGAAGTCTATCGGTAAGACATTAGAAATATCTTTTATTTGAAACTATCCCCTTTTTATTTTCAGAGATGCCTTTAAAATGAAGCTCTTAGTGTGTGTGTGCATGTGTGTGCATGTGTGTGTGTGTGTGTGTGTGTGTGTGTGTGTGTGTGTGTGTGTTTGCCACCCCCTATCCCCATACCAACCATTCAATTCCTGAATGATGGGAACTCTCTTTTTCAGGGCTAGTGCAGGGACCTCAGCAAATTCTCAATGTCTTTATTCAGGTGTTAATGTGGTTTTTAGACTTGCTGAATTTTGCCAGATACAATTACTCCACATTGTAATTTAAAATAATCCACCAGGAAAGATTGCTGAGGCATTATTAAATGAGGGGAGAGTAATTAGTTGTTATTCCCTCCTAGTGAATTATGACAATTGAAATAACAGAAAATGGAATAAAACCTCTTTGTTTGGTCATGTTATCAAAATATTATAATTACTTAAAATTTCCCTCTATCCTTTCTCAGTCCAAATCTCACTGATGAAATCAGGCTAGCTTTCTAATCTTGCTTTCAGTTCCATGAATTATAGGATTCTGTAATCATCAAAGAGACAGAAAACTTCATGTGCTGCCTCAAATGCATTCAACATGCACTTTGTATGTTGTATGTCTCTCTTCATAGAATGAAAGCCTCTTGAAGATAAACGATGTTTCAGTTTTGCCCTTGTATCTGTAGTACCAAGCACTGGGTTCATACAGAATAAGTAGGCTCTTAATAAATGCTTATTGACTCATTATTTTACTGGTTGATTTAGAAAATGTAATAGAAGGAGGAGGATTTTGGTGCTATTGAAAAAGTATCAGGAATAAAAATAATATTTTGAAGGGAAAAGTATCTAGAGTGTTTCTTTTCAAGGGCAAAAAGGGAAAGAGTCCACTCATTCCCTTCATGACTTCAGACTTCCAACCATGAAAGAAGAGAATACTTGGGTAATAGAATCTTGCAAAATTTAATCATTTGTCAATGGCAAACTTCTTCGGTATCTTTGCCAAGAAAACTCCAAATGGGGTCTACTAAGCATTGGAAATGACTGAAAAAACAGCAACAAAAAAGTTCTGGGATATCAGTAGCAGCAGAACTATGACAGTTTAAAAATAATTATTGCTTTTGATTACTGCCAAATTTCTATATAATAATTATTTTAATTTGTTCCTTTCAGCTACTTTGAAACAAGCCTGATTATTATATTTGGTAAAATTTGATAGGGTACTCATTTTTCCTTTTTTTACCCCTCCCAAGATACATGGATTCTTCTTCCCTCCTCCCACCTAATCTTTAATCTCTCATGGTTAGACTCTTCAAAGCCTCAAAGGAGGAGGGGAAATGGGAGTATCACCCCAATACAACAGGTAGAAAAGATTAAAACGCAAATGAGGGATATCAATTTTTTCCAATCTAGTCTGTGAATCTAGTTTGTATTTGATAAGAAGCAGTGGTTTTCCCCTGTTGCTGTGACAGGTCACCATTTCTAATCTGAGGGTCACTGCCAAGTTCCCTCTTTAGTAATTGCTTGCGTTGACATCTATCTTGACCTTTATTTACTTTGGCCTTTCAGACTGGAGGTCACAAAAGCAAAAGGAGATAGAAGTCTCATAAAATGTGATGATGATTAAGGAAGGAGAATGTCATCCCTTTGGTCCCATGTATGAATATATGTATAAAGAGTGGAGGCATTTTAACTCCTTAGTACCATCTGGAGTACAAACATTTTAGGTCTGGAGCTGACTTCAGAAGGCATTTTTAAAAGACTTTTAAAAAAAATATGTGTGATAATCATCAAAAATAAAAAATAAAAACTGGTTGTGGCTGAAACTTATTTCAAAACAAGTAGGAACAATCTCCCTGAATTAGTCAGCACAGATCCCTTAGGAAACTAGAATCATAAATACTCCCTGTTCCACAAATAGAAAGTTTTAATTCTGGAATTCATTAGATCCTTGCAAACTAAGATTTTACTACTTGTTCGAGTAGGGTAGGACAGTCATTTAGTGTAGAAGTAAAAGAGTATAATTAATTAAAAATAATCACTTTCTAAATTTGGGTGGATAGATGGATCATTCAAGGTAGCTAGGTGGCTCAGTGGACTAGGCTTGGACTCAGGAAGATTCATACTCCTGAGTTCAAATCTGGCCTCAGACAGTTACAAGCTGCGTGACCCCGGGCAAGTTACTTAACGTTGTTTGCCTCAGTTTCCTCATATATAAAATGGGCTGGAGAAGGAAATGGCAAACCACTCAAGTATCTCTGCCAAGAAATCTGCAAATGGGGTCACAAGAGAGTCAGACACGACTGAAAAATGACAATAACAACAAAAAGATGTATCATTAAGTCACTAACTTTGTTGAGGATGAAATCTTTCTCCTCCCTTTTTACTCCTTCACTCCAAATATATAATTTAATGGAAGTACTTAAGTTTTTTTTCTTTAAATAGTTTGCTCAGGAATGTGACTTTTGTATTTTTCTATAGGTGTGGTCTTAGATTTTCTTTTTTGGGAGACTCCTTCCTGACTAAATAATTCTAGAAAACACAATGGTAAACCTTGGGAAGAATCTTCCAAGGAGTTGTTAGTCCCTTCATTGAGGCATAGAATCATAAGGATCATAGGATTAAGTCCTGTGGAATTAGGGGTTAAACTCCCTTTTCTTCCAGTCTTTGGTTCATTACTTTCCTTATCTTGGTGCCATGAGGAAAAATTGTTTAAACCTTAGGTCTTGGCTCATGTTAAGTATTTCTCTTAAAAGAGAGTCACTGAATATACAATATAAATCTGATATGGGTCAGATATTTATTCCCTACCTCCAAAACACATGTTAAAAGAAACAAAAGAGGGACAGGTAGGTGGCACAGTGGATAGAGCACCAGCCCTGGAGTCAGGAACATCTGAGTTCAAATCCGGCCTCAGACACTTAACACTTACTAGCTGTGTGACCCTGGGCAAGTCATTTAACCTCAATTGCCTTACTGAAAAAAAAACAAACCAAAAAGAAACAAAAAGAAACAAAAGACACATATTGACAGAATGACAAAACAGGATTCAATAACTTAGCTTATAACTTCAGTTACAATCTAGAGGCTGATACCTCATTGAAACATAAACAGATTCATAGATGGTGAAGTGCCCATGAGGGCTTTCATGCCTTAGGACTGTGCTTGTAATTCAGCTTCACTAGGAATAGATTAGAGGTCATCTAGTCCAACTCCATCCTCTAATAAGCATACTTTTTAGACATGAGGATGCTGAGGACCAGAACAATATATTGTTACCCTTAAGATAATATAGGTAAGGGGCAGCTAGGTGGCACAGTGGATAGAGTACCGGCCCTGGAGTCAGGAGTACCTGAGTTCAAATCCGGCCTCAGACACTTAACACTTACTAGCTGTGTGACCCTGGGCAAGTCACTTAACCCCAATTGCCTCACTAAAAAACAAAACAAAACAAAACAAAAAGATAATATAGGTAATAAAGCAGTAATTTATTTTTCCCTCAAACTATCTTCTCTTTATTTGTCCATGAAAATCTACTGCAAGTTCCTTGAGGGCAGGAATTGTTTCATGTTTGCTTTTTTAGTGCTAGTACTATGCATATGGTAGATTCTTAACAAATGTATGTTGAATTCATTTTCTTTTCTCTTAATGAAATTTCTTTTTGATATATAAGATTTAGCATATTTTCAATGATAAATATGTACATGATGGCATTGGTAGAGAGGAATTGGTTAGGTAGCCTTGTACTAACTGGTCTATATAGTGGAGAGATATTCCTAGGGATCTGGTAAGGAAAGAGATAAGCTCCCCTGGGCATTTCTAACCCAAGGGTTATAGCTGAATTACATACCACTTTCCTAATTTTTACATATAGGGAAATATCAAAATATAATATGGGGTGGGTAGGTGGCACAGAGGATAAAGCACCAGCCCTGGATTCAGGAGTACCTGAGTTCAAATCTGGCCTCAGACACTTGACACTTACTAGTTGTGTGACCCTGGGCAAGTCACTTAACCCCCATTGCCCCGCAAAAAACAACAACAACAAAAAAATATAATATAGTGGGGAAGATCACTGGATCAGAAGGCCTGAATTCAAATCTTGACTCTGCCACTTACCACCTGTGTGATCTTGAACGATCTCTTAACCTCTTTGGGATTCTATGAAGTGAGAGGTTGTGTAACAATAAACCAACTGGATTCTAAGGCTTAAGTCTATGATCCTGATATTAAAACTCTTTATTTTTTTTTATCTAGTGTAAGTGATAGAATTCTAGCTGTTATTTTAAATCATAAAAGATAATGTTTATGCTATCAAATTGCTGAACTCAATATGCTAGCTAATTTAGAAAACTCAACAGTGGCCACTGGATTGGAAAAGATCAGTTTATGTCCTAATTCTAAAGAAGGGCAATACCAATGATTATTCAAATTACTGAACAATTATGCTCATTTGTAAGCTAGCCTTCAGTAATATGTGAGCCAAAAAATATTAGAAGATCAGGTTGGTTTTTGAAAAGGCACAGGAACTAGAGACCAAATTGCCAACATTTGTTGGATTATGGATAAAGCAGGGAGTTCCACAAAAGCATTGACTTCTGCTTCATTGACTACATGAAAGTCTTTGTGGATCTGGGTGGATGACAAGTAAATGTGACAAGTTATCAGAGAGGTGGGAGTACCAGGTCATCTTACCTGTCTCCTGAGAAATCTGTGTATACATGGGTCAAGAAGTAACAGTTAGAATTGAAGTTGGAACAACTCATTCGTTTAAGATTGGAAAAAGGAGCATGGCAAGGCTGTATATTGTCACCTTATTTATTTAAATTATATGAAGAGTACATTATGTGAAATATCAGGCTGGATGAATCAAAAGGCAAAATTACAGTTGCCAGGAGAAATATCAACAATCTCAGATGTGCAGATGACACCACTCTGCTGGCAGAAAATGAAGAGGAATTAAGATGAAGGTGAAAAGAGAAAAGTGTGAAAATTGGCTTGCAGTTTAACATAAAAAATTAAGACCTTGGCAACTGGTCCCATGACTTCCTGGCAAAGAGAGGGAGAAGAAATGGAAGCAGGACAAGAGTTTATATCCTTGGGCTCAAAGATCACTACAGATGGTGACTGCAGTGATTAAAATGAAAAGACACTTGCTTTTTGGAAGGAAAGCTATGGTACATCTGGACAGCATAAAACAGAGATATCACCTCACTGACAAAGGTCTATATAGTCAGTAGAAATGTATGGCTGTGAGAGTTGTAATATAAGGAAAGCTAAGTGCTACAGAATTGACACTTGAATCTTGGTGTTGCAGAAGTCTTTCAACAGTCTCTTGGAAAGCAAGAAGATAAAATCAGTCAATACTTGATGAAATTAATTCAGGCTATTAATTGGAAGGTCAGATATTGAAGCTGTAGTTAAATACTTTGGTCACATAATCAGAAGATGGGATTCATTGAAAAAGACCCTGATTTTGGGAAATATTGAAGGCAAAAGGAAAAGGGGATGACAGAGGTTGAGATGGATACAATGACCATGAACTTGGATAAACCTTGAGAGAAAGTGAAGGATAAAAGGGCCTACATTGCTATGGCTCATGGGGTCACAAAGAGTCAGATGCAACTGAACAAATGATCAACAAACAAAAACAAAATTCTGGTTTTGAAAAATAGTATTTCATAAAGGTATGATGAGAATTAAAAATCTCACCTAGAGAATATTATGAGCTTCATAAAGTAATATTTATTAAGGGACTACATTTTTCTAAGGTATTCTAACTTGTGTTAAAAATAATGTGGCATAGCAGATAAAGAGTTAGCTTCAATTCCAGGAAATTAGTTGTTCAGTCATTTCAGTAATTTCTGACTTCACAATCCAATTTGGGATTTTCTTGGTAAAGATGCCAGGGCAGTTTGCCATTTCCTTCCCCAGCTCATTTTGCAGATGGGGAAACCAAAGCAAACAGGGCTAAGTGACTTGCCCAAGGTCATACAACTAGTGTCTGAGGCCAGATTTGAATTTAGGAAGATGAGTCTTCCTGACCCCAGGCTCAGCCCTGGATTCACTGTCACTTAGTTGCCAATACTTAGCTAGAATGGTTCTCCAAAAGCAAACTTTGTTGCTGGAACCACATTATTGTTGTTATTGGTGTTTCAATTACAGTTATCTTGTGTTTTGATACAGAAAAGATCATGAAACAGGGCACTATCTTATTAGTATTCTTTCATGTCTAAAGTTTGGCCCATCATCGATTAGGAAAATAAATGACTGCTTTTTTCAATTGGAAAAAAAACAACAATGAGGTATGAGATTATCTTCTGTAGGATCACTGAAAATATGTTCATTACCAACAAATACTATTATCATTTTTTAGGGCAACAGATTGGAAGTTAGGAGACTGCTGACTCTGTAGCCTTATAGAAATTATTCCACTTTTTTAGTTCTCAGTTTCCTTAGGTGAAAAATAAGAGGTAGACAAGGTGTTCCCTGAGATCCCCCCAACTCAGGGTTTGTTTTTGTTTATTTGCAGGGCAATGAGGGTTAAGTGACTTGCCCAAGGTCACACAGCTAGTAAGTGTCAAGTGTTTGAGGCTGGATTTGAATTCAGGTTCTCCTGAATTCAGGGCCAATGCTTTATCCACTGTGCCACCTAGCTGCCCCAACTTAGATTTTAAATGAAATTTTAATATATTTGTAGCCTGACTGACCAAAAAAAAACTTTATTGATATTTGGTTTAGCAAATATGCCAGACTGATCATCTTTACTTGGTGCATGCATTCTTGCAAGGAGTTGGTTGTATGAGACAGATGGCAGAGAGAAAGGGCTGTTGCTGATTCTGTTCTTTGTAATGAAATAAAACACTTAGGCTCTTTCATGTCCTCCAAACTTGAACAATGCTTCTCTATAGACCATCCCTTGGTGTTTGCTATAGTCTTCAGGTGGGGGAGCTTGAGTTCCCTTGAGAATGATTGAAAAGCATCTGGGTTAAACTTAGGGGAAGCATATGTTCTGAATGTAATTTGACCCATTATAAGTCACAATCCAGAATGTCACAACTCAGCATTGTATCCCAGGTTGGTTAAATCTCTTGAACTTGGACAAAAAGTTAAGTTTTCAAAACACTGAAAAAAAGTGGAAGTTTTAGGATATTTTTATTGTTGATTTTTCCAAGGCTTAATTTGCCACAAGGTCATTGGTGTGAAATTGCCTTTGGAAAGATATTCTAGTTAGAAAGATTATAGAAACTTTTATGGTGACTAATTGAGGAAGAGAATCAATATTCTAAAATTTATTTTAAAATTAAAATTTACTTTTGTTAATGAACAAAAATGGATTTTCTCTTCTTTTTCCATCCAAGTGGGGACAAAAAAGGGTAAAACTCTTGTAACAAATGCACATAGTTAAGCAAAACAAATTCCTACATTGGCTGTATCCAAAAGTGAATGTGTCATTTTATACACTGTGTTGGATTTATTTATACAATATAGATGCAGAATGTTACATTCTACTTGCACGGTTCAAAATGGGAATTTCCTAGATACAAGAAAAGCTATAGGTATACAGGGGTCAAGACATTTTATCCACACAAATAAAACATATAGCACTTAGGCTATTTGTATTCAATGTGGGAAAGAGTATTGCCTGTGAAGTTAGAGGACCTAGATTGAAATGTGACTTCTGATGGGACCTTAGTGAACAAGTCTGGTGAGCTCCTGGGGCCTAAGTTATATCATCTGTAAAAAGAGGGACTTTGCCTTGGTGGTCTCTGAGGTCTCTTCCAGCTAGGTCTTGTGATCTTTTGGTCTACATGGCAAAACTAAGGAAGTGAAGACTAAAAACAATGATTTAGCTACTCTTTAAAAAAATAGGCTGATGATTTTTTTTGCATGTATACATAATATAAACCTATTTTTGACTATGTAGTCTGAAGGATAAGTGGAAGAAAGACCACTATGAACTTGGAATATTAAAAAGAGCCTTTTACCTGAGTTCAAATCCGGCCTGACACACTTAACACTTACTAGCTGTGTGACCCTGGGCAAGTCATTTAACACCAATTGCCTCACTAAAAAAAAAAAAAGCCTTAACTCAAAGGCTTTTGGTAAGAAGGGGTGGTATACATTCAGTTATGACAGCATGATGCAACTTAGTTTGCATTCAGAGAGCCTGGGTTTGAATCCTACCTTTGACAATCATGACTTATGTGATGCTGGGCATAGATAAAACAGCTAGCTGGCCCAGTGGATGCAGTCCTAGATCTCAAAAGGGAAGACCTGAATTCAGATCTGGCCTTACTAACTTACTTCCTACCTTGTGACACTGGGCAAGTCATTTTACCTTTTTCAGCCTCATTTTTCTCATTTGTAGAATGAAAATAATAGTAGCATCTATCTCCCAGGTTGTTGGAAAGGTCAAATGAGGTAATGTTTGTAAAGCAATTTACAAACCTTAAAGTCCTGTATAAATGTTAGCAAAAAGCCCCTTTATCTTCCCAATTCTTAGTTTTCTTATAAAATCGGAAGGAACAAACTACATCGATTCTGACATTCTTTCTAGCTTTGGTATTATGGTCTTACGACATCAGAGTAGGAAAAAATTCAAGAAAGACTCTCCTGAAATAATTTCTGTTGGAGAAATCTAAAATTGGCTTGAAAGCAAAAGGAGTTTTCCTTATTCCAGGAGAAGGTTGCGAGTTGGAAACCCACTCAAGTAAAAGTGAAAGCACTTTTATGAAACAGGATAGGAAGAGAAAACTGATAAGAAAGGAATATTGATCACCATATTCTTGGATAGGACAGCCATGTAATTTTCCAGGCTCAGGTTTTTTGGATGCCAAAATATGTGATTATCATTCTCAGCTTGGGTATCTCACATATCTCAACACACATCTCTAAGCCTGAGGGGAGGGGAAGCCCTAGATTGAAGGGCTTCCTCTATTTATGCAGTTTAAGTACATTGTACTTAAGTACAATTGTATTTAAGTACAAATGGTGGTTGTTGTCTAGGCATTATGTAAGAATCTAAGATATGTAGTAACTACTGTCCAGATGATAGCTAAGGGTTTTAAAATTCAGGGCATGATGTCACATGAGTTAACTTGATCTTTCTGTTCCATGTGTTCATTTCCAATCTGTGGGGCCATGAACCTTATGTCCCTGTGTGGGGGAATGGAGTTTAATTTAACCCTTACATTCACTTGTATACTGTGTGACCCTGGGCAAGTCATTTCCACTCTCTAGGCCTCAGTTTACTTATTTGTAAAATGAGATAGTTGCTTTAGAATGTCTAAGACTTCTTCTAGCTATAATATTCTGAGACATTGTAAAAAACAGATAATGACACATAGTGGAAAAACACTAGACAATTTCAGAGGAATTAAGTTCAATATCATATCTGCTGCTTATTTGTGTGAGTGTGGGTTGGTGAGTCCCAAAAATCTCTTTGGTCCAAAGTAGTATCATCTGAAAAATGAAGACATCATACCAGCCAACCTTGGAATACTCTTCTAGCTCTAAATTTAGAATCTATGTTGATTAGCACCATGAGACAATCAGGTAAAAAGTAATATCTTTACATGAATTACTCATATAATAATAGTTATAAATAATAATAATTTGTTGTTCAATTGTTTTTAGTCATATCCAACTCTTCTTGACCCCATTTGGGGTTTTCTTGATTTGCCATTTCCTTCTCCAGCTCATTTTACAGATGAGGAAACTGAGACAAACAGGGTTAAGTGACTTTCTCACTTGAGTAAGTCTTCCTGGCTTCAGGCCCTGCACTAAATCCACTGCTGCATCTGGTTGCCTACCTTGTAGCAGTTATACTTCTGAAGTTATTAAAGGTTAAGACTGCACTAACAGCATGGTCTTTGTACTATTTTTCAAATGTAGGCAGAGAAACATTTTGTTTTTGGTCCATACTTCTGATTTCATTGATAAACAGAATTTCCTGATAATGTAATTCTTTCTATCTGTGTAGATCAAGCAACAGTTTTCTAACTTACAGTCTTGCAGAACTTCCTGGAGGACTAAGATGCTAAATGATTCAGCTGGGGCCATCTAGCTCTTATATATCAGATGTGGGACTTAAACTCAGGTCTTACTGATTCTAAATCTGCTCTTCTATCCATTACACCATGCTGCTGTGAGGAATACAAGGAAAATTCATCTAAAATGTTAGAAACTTCCCAGGAGCTTTTTATCATCTAATATTTTCTCAGGGAATAATTATTTTTTGACTATTATGCTCCATAACTTTTTCCTCCTACCTCTAATGTGTATCATTGTACTTGAAAGGGTGGGAACCATTGGCTCAGATGAGCTCTAAGATCCTTTCTATCTATATAATTCAGTGATTTCAAGGTTTCTTTTGAATTCCTAATTGCAATATCTACTACAGCTGTAGTACAACATCTCATTTTGCCAGTAGATGTCACTGTGTAACACAAAATGGAATCTGGCTGGAAATTCCTTGGGTTTGCACTTTGAAGTAAATGAATTAGATTCCTACTTTATGAATAATGTAAATATGAAATTCTGCTGGTTGAGTTTACTTAAAATGAAGGGTTCTTTGAATATCCTTGTATACAAAATCTCAAGTCCACAGAGATTGCTTTAAACCCAATATTTTGACCATCTGACATTTTTAAAGCATTTTCCTGGTGCTCCCCTTGGTTGACTCTAAATAGAATTGCCCTGGATTCTGGAAATCTATGAGTGTGGAATACTTCCTGGAAGGCCTTGCTAAACTGGAAAGGCTTTGAGAATGTGCCAGCAATGGATCATTTATGCTGCTGAAAGACTTGCCTAGCTAAATTTGAAAAAGCTTAGCAGCATAGAGTAGGCTATCACATTAATGAATTGGTTTTTGGCCTTGAAAACTCATTAAACTCTTTACTAAGGCATGGCAAAACTGTGATCTCCATCCATAGAGAGAATATCTACAGAGATGAAATTATAGAACCTTGAAGTAAATCTTGGAACAAGGCCATTAAGTCTCATCTTACCTTTCCCTCTTACAGTTGTCACCACTATCATTATCATAAAAAAATTCTTGTTAAATATCTAGAGGCCTCATGGGCACAATACTGATTCTTGCAGTACTAGGTTTGTGTATTATGGAGAAAACATGGTTTTCATTTTCAAAGGGCTTATAATATATTTATAAAGCAAGAAAAAGCCAGGTAGTTGACCTAAAGCATGTCATATACCCAAAAGGAGTTTTTTCCCCCTGAATAGTGGGAAGAATACTAAGAATACTGGACAAGTCACTCATCTCCATGGATTTTTCCCTTTGCAAGCCCAAAGTTCAAATCCGACCTCAGACACCTACTAACTGTGGGACCCTGAACAAATCACTTTAACTTTTATCAATCTTAGTTTCCTTATCTGCAAAATAAGCGTAATAGACACCTACCTCAATGGGTCAACGAGATAACATATAGAGAGAGAGCCATTGAAAACCTTAAAGTGCTAGCAATTATCAGAATTTTTAAAAATTGGTTTTTAAAGTATTGTTAAAATATGAACATTCGTATAAAAGTGAAGGTTTTTCAAAGTTCTTTGTATTGTTATTTAGAGGCAGAGCAAAATTTTCCATCATTGGGGTTTCTGGAGTATATAAGAAATACTGTGGAATATGTTGGAGGAAAAAACCCAACAAAGCATGGCCTCCACCCCATTTCAAACCTCAGCTAAGAAGAAACTTCAAATAACCCTTTGCTGAATTGAAGAGAAATTCTTTTGCAGTGAAGTCTGTTTCCTCAGGGAGGATGGTGATGATGATGATACATCTTAATTTTATGTTTCTCTGAAAATTTAATCAACTGAGACTTTGTTCTCTGAGGTAAAAATTTGGCACAGAGTCCTGAAAATGAGACTGGTTTTTATCCCTTGTATATGGTATCTTTTTTTCTTTACTGCTGTGTCACCTTTCATTTTGACTCTCATGCAAAACTAGGCTAGCAATAAGAATATGCCAATTTTGGTTAATAGCATTGTCTTTCAACAAATGAAACTTTCTTCTATCTTTTTTTTCAAAATCATATAATTAAAAGCATTAACTACAGTTTAGGGATTTGGTTAAGTCACCTTTAAGTTAGTGAAAACAAGATGAATGGCCATCCATAATCTCAGCAATGAGTCGTGGACTTTGGCACTCAACAAGAAACCTCCTACTGGTGATCCTTCCAGGGTATTAATGTATTATGTGGTCCCAATCAGAGGCATTTTAAAGACTTTACCAGAGTTTTTATGTAAACTTGCTAAAAGACCTTAGGTTTACAAAGCAACCTCAACTAGTTATAACAGGCTATGCTTAGTGTTAAAATCACTTTCTATAGAGAGACTGTGTTGTTAGCACTGACAGTATGCATTTTAAAGGAAGCATGTAAGTGATAAGTAGAATTTCCAATCCAAATACACTTTTAAAAGTTGGGATTTAAAACTATATGAAACTTCTTTCCTTCTCACATCTTTGTTTTCATAAAGAAGGAAAAACGGGGCTTTGGCCTATTCATATAAAGGACAATATTTTATTCTTGCATCCATTTTCTTTCTCCTTTAATTTTTCTATTCTTTTAAAAAAAATTTTGTTTGTTTTTTTTTTGGTGGGGCAATGAGGGTTAAGTGACTTGCCCAGAGTCACACAGCTAGTAAGTGTCAAGTGTCTGAGGCCGGATTTGAACTCAGGTACTCCTGAATCCAGGGCTGGTGCTTTATCATCACTATCTAGCTGCCCCCAATTTTTCTATTCTTGACATCCTTTCACACACACCTTCTCTCCTGTTCTTTAAAACAATTTCTTTTCTTGATTATTACATAATGATGTAATAATCAGCTTTATTTTATTTTATTATTTTTTGTGTGTGAGGCAATTGGGGTTAAGTGACTTGCCCAGGGTCTCATAGCTAGTAAGTGTTAAGTGTCTGAGGCCGGATTTGAACTCAGGTCCTCCTGAATCCAGGGCTGGTGCTCTATCCACTGCACCACCTTGATGCCCTGATCAGCTTAATTTTAAATGGTTAAAGGAAAATTATTCTTGGGATGATATCTTCTTTACAAAATGTTCTGGTGGGAAATAGGGCTGCATGACCTCCATAAACAGTCTGGGAAAATTCTCATGGATAGATTTTAGGGTTAGTAGGAAATTGCTCACCTCTCTTTGATTCTTTTAAAATATAGGAAATTACTGGCCCATAGAAGTGGTGAGTTTTTAACAATAAAATAAAAGAAGGCTGATCCAAAGTCAAAGGAAAAATATAGTCAGTGAAAAATCCATGGTTTAAGAGTCAACATATCTAGGTTACCTCTATTTCTAAACCCTGAAGAGTGAGCAACAACCTAACAACCAAATGATAAGATAGCATGAATTCTTAGATGTTTTTTACTCATTTTCCATGGAAGTAAAAACACTAATGTAGAGCTATAACCAAAAAATGTGACCTTATAATATTTAAAGTATCATGAATGAATGTATAGGAGATTAGAAAGCTCAGAATGGGTAGAGACCCTTCTGCTGAATTCAGAAGGAAATTATCGCATCTGGTCCAAGAAATTGCAAAATAATCAAAATATTAAATAAAGATAGATGAAAAAATTAAGGATATTTTCAACAAAAATGGATTTTGGAAAGAATTACTGTACTGTTTCAATATTTCAGAAGATGTTCCAGTTCCATGGAGCATCCTAGTGCTGACATGCAATGCAACCAGTCAATAAGTATTTGTTAAGGGCTTACTTTGTGCACACTACTATGCTAAGTGCTAGGGATACAAAAAAGACCAAAATATGGTTCTTCCCATCAAGAAATTCACATTCAAATTAAGGAGACAACATATTTTAAAAACAATTTTTGTGACTCTCTGTAGGCAAAACTACTAGTAGTTCATCACTCAAAAGGGAGCTTCTGTAGGCTTAGATAGTCTGCTTTTCCAGAACATGCCCGTATTCAAAGTCTTTCTGGATTAGAAGGCTTTGTGCTTCAATGGTAAGTCCTTCAAGAACCCAAGTTCAACTACATACCATGACGGGACATTAGAGGAGGATTAGACTTACAGGAATTGGATGATTTTCTATTTCATTTTAACTTTGAACATCTGACCTAAGAAAAATTCTGTTCTTTAATCTTTGACATTTTTTTCCCCTTCTTCGGGTAAACTACTTCATTGTAAAAATTGATTTAACTCCACAAATGGTCATCTACATTATTGACTACATATTGGGAACTAATGTTTTTGGTGGGTAGATTGGAGCTTGATGTCTTTTGATCCATGTTAACCAGAGATATTGAAGCATATCAAAAGAGACTGGAGGAAGTCAATCCCAAGTTAATAAGTATTTATTAAGCACTTACTATGTGATGGGTGATGTGTTAGAATTGGGGATATAAAGAAAGGAAAAAAAAAGATACTCCTTGCCCTCAGGAAGCTTATATTCTAATGAAAAGAGGGAGGGGGACAATATGCAAACAACCACATAGGTACAACACATGCATATATACACACACATATATATGTATGCTATATGATATAATTGAAGAGGGGAAGGAATTAAAAAAGAGGAAGATGGGGGCAGCTAGGTGGTGCAGTGGATAGAGCACCAGCCCTGGAGTCAGGAGGACCTAAGTTCAAATCCAGCCTCAGACACTTAACACTTACTAGCTGTGTGATCCTGGGCAAGTCACTTCACCCCAATTGCCTCACACACACAAAAAAAACCAAAACCAAAACCAAAAAAACCCACCAAATTAAAAAAAAAGAGGAAGATGCAAGGTTTAGATAGATATGCTGCCACAATGCTTATACACAGTATTAAGGGGATAAAACAAGAACCCAGGTAATGATCTTATACAATATTAAATGATATGTGCAATAGAGAGTGCTAAACAAAGTGTTATGGATCCAAAGGAAAAGTCATTAATAACCAGGGCAATTAAGAAGAAAATATCATTTGTGTTTCAAAGATTGGTTAGGAATTCAATTATCAAAGAAGCACTAAAAAAGTATACCAAAGAAAAAGCATAAGAAAAAACCTTGGAGGTAGTACATGGCACTTTTAGGAGACAAGGAACAAATTAGTTGCAATAGAATGTCCTCGATTCCCCATTTTCCTTGGCAAAGTTATAACTAATAAATGATAGCTCAGAGATATGCTACAGGCTCCACTATCTTTTGCAATGTCATCGTTATCACTGGGTATTTTCTAGTTGTTTGAATGCGAAGAGGTGTTGAGAGAGTCCAACCCTCCCCAACATAGGTCTCCAGTATAGGAATGTTTCCTATTAGATCATGGAATTGAAGCAGCAACTTTCATTATTGAATATGGTGGGATCCTTTTTATTGACTAGTATGAGGAAGATGATTTCATTTTCCTGTAGTAGAACTTTCAACTCATTCTAAACTGACTACATGTCAGATGTTACCATATAAATAATACAATACACCACTTTCAAGGAGCTGAGATTGACTGATGGAAGACATATGACCTACTATGATTGCACATAGAAGTAGATAGAGTTTTGGGCCTGGAGTCAAGAAGACTTGGCTTCAAATCCTGTCTGTGACACTTTCTAGCTATATGACCCTAGGAAAGTCATTTAACTTCTTAGTCTCACTATGCTAAAAAGGAAAGAAAGAATAACTGATCATGCTTAAATGAATTAGCCCAGATTTTTGCCCACATACTACAAGACAGATGTAAATGATCTATCCAGATGTGCTACAATCTTGTATCATCATTATCCTTGCTCATCATGTAGATTGCCATCTAAGTTGGTGGAGGGAGGTCCCCATGATAATAAAATGTCATATTCATGAGTAATATGAATAATTAGCATGATTATTAATTTTTAAAAGTATGAGTGATTTCTTCACAGTTGGATGGAATGTGAGGGTTTGAGTATGTGTAGGGAAGATGATAGAAAAAAAAAGTAATATAAAGAAATTTAAACCAAATAATACAATTTTTTTTTTTTAGTGAGGCAATTGGGGTTCAGTGATTTGCCCAGGGTCACACAGCTAGTAAGTGTTAAGTGTCTGAGGCCGGATTTGAACTCAGGTACTCCTGAATCCAGGGCCAGTGCTCAATCCACTGCACCACCTAGCTGCCCCTAAATAATACAATTTTGAAAAACAAAAGGTTTGAGAGAAAAGATGCAAAATTCTACACAGAACACAATAGAGAAGGATATTAAACTGTAGAACTCTCCGTATTAAAATTGGCACATTTACTTTGGGGGAAATTTGTCTGAATCTGCATCAGGCTTAATGTCAGTATGCTATTAATTCTTGTCACCTACAAATGAAGATGGAAGAGACCCTTCGGAGGAAGGATTTCCCATGAAACTTTTGCTATGTATTTAGTAAATGTTTACTTAAGGAATTCAGTAGCCTTCACTCTTAAATTCCTGTAGTTTAACAGTACATAAGAATCCTCTTAATTGCCTTTCTTACATGCTTACATATACTTTGTTAAATTTCATTCCTTCATTAAATTATTTTTCTAAAATTGAATCTCGGGCAACTAGGTGGTGCAGTGGATAAAGCACTGGCCCTGGATTCAGGAGGACCTGAGTTCAAATCCAGCCTCAGACACTTGACACACTTATTAGCTGTGTGACCTTGGGCAAGTCACTTAATCCTCATCGCCCTGAAAAAAAATCTCCTTTGTTGTTTCTGTCCCATTCATTGATAACTATTACCCCTGAACTATTTTAACCTGAGTAGTTTTAGAGGACCTATGCTATTATAAATTTAATAACTTATACTCTGAGAACTTGTACTAAAGCCTTCTAACTTATCCTAGCCCTATTGGACTTTTCTATCAGACTGCTGTTCCACTTGCACACATTCATTCTAATATTAACCCTAACTCTAATCCCAACACACACTGTTTAACCCTAATGCTATTTCTATTAGGGAATAATTATAGATGTGCTAAATAGACTATACAACCAACAAAGGTTGGTTCAACCAGAAGATAGTTGGGTACTGTTGTGGAAACCTGTGGAATAAGACAATTTTCTTCTAGCCTTCAAATGATCATCTAGGGTTTTAGTTATCCTGGCTGTTCTCTAGTACCTTCCCATCATATAACCAGCTGTCATTTTATGTGACATAACAAAGGGTGAGTCTAGCTTCTTATGATCTTTTTATAGTTTTAGTGGTTTTAATAAATCAATAAGGGTTTGTTAAATGCCTAATATCTGCCAGGCATTAAGGATACAAACACAAAAACCAATGAGGAGCTTACCTTATATTAGAACACACAAATTGCATGTGTATACACATATGTACAAACACATTTACATATAGATGAATGCATAAATATACAAAATATATCCATACACACATACACATACATGTACAAATACATATACATACAAGTATGTGTATAGCAGAGATATGAGATCATTAGGGAGGGGGAACACTAGCATTTGGGAAGGGGGATCAAGAAAGCCTTCATATAGAAAATGTTACTTGATTGCTATCTTAAAGGAAGAGTGGGATTATATAAATTGGTGGAAGGAGGTAGTTAATTCCATGCATAACGGACAGCTAATACAAAGACAAAGGAAATGCCAGTACTAAAGCATGGATAAGGAAGATGGAGCATATGAGGATCAGAGAGAAGCACAGTTTGACTGGACCATATAGTGCTTGAAGAGAGGAAAGTAGATAATGCGATCAGGTTGTAAAGGACTTTGAAAGCCAAAAAGAAGAGTTTATATTTGATCCTTGAGTCAATGGGGAGAAACTCGATTTATTGAGTTGAGGAATGTCACAATCAAACCTGTAATTTAGAAAAATCACTTTGCTAGCTATGTGGATTATGGATTAGAAAGGAGAGAGACTTGAGTTTTAAAAAACAGCTACAAAGGTACAAAATGGGAAAGTGTAGTTAGACACTAGTTCATCAGAAAAGGACATGATAGTTATAGTATATTACAAGCTTGATGTGAATTAATACTATGTTATGTCAGCCAAAAGAGCTAATTCAGTATTAAAATAGGGTCTTAATTCATGTTGTCATTGGGATAAGAAATGAGGGAACATCCTCTAATAATAATGCAGGTCAGAATCTTCTCTTCAACTTAAAGTCTTATGGTCATCAAGAAACAATAAAATAAAGTCAAAAGAATGAAAAATTAGAAAAAATTAATCTCATTGGAAAAAATGACCTAAAATAGATTGAGATGAGATAATGTAAGAATCATTGGACTACCTGAAGTAGTCCAATGAAAAACAATGATGAAGTAGTCCATCAAAAACAGAGGCTAGATATCACACTTCAAGAAATTATCAAGGAAAGCTCTCCTATCTTAAAACCAGAAAGTGAAATAGAAATTGAAAGAATCCACAAATAAACTCTTGAAAGAGATCCCCAAATGAAAACTCCCAGGAATATTATAATGAATTCCAGAGCTTCTAGGTCAAGGAAAAAATACTGCAAGCAGCCAGAAAGAAACAATTCAAAAAACATGGAGCCACAGTCAAGATCAGTCAGATTTAGCAGCTCCACAGTCAGATTTAGCAAGTCTCACATTCAAGGAATGGAAGGCTTGGAATATGATATTCTAGAAGGCAAATGAGGTAAGATTACAACCATGAATAACCTATCCAACAAAATGTCAGGGGAAAAATAGGCATCAATTGAAAAGAGGACTTTCAAGTAGTCCTGATAAAAGATCAGAGCTGAATAGAAAATTTGACATTCAAACACAAGACTAAGGAGAAGCATGAAAAGATACAAATTAAAGAGAAATTTAAGGTTAAACTGTTTAGAATACTATGTGGAAGATTTCATATATGTGTGTGCCTATATATTAGGAGTCATAAATACCTTAACATATACATACACACATACATCTATACATCTATGTATCTATGTATCTATCTATTTCTTAGGATGTGTATGTGTGTATAACTCCTAAGAACTTTTGTTATGGGGACATTTAGAAGGGCTCTACATAGACAGAAACCATGGGGTGTGAATTGATTATATATTAGAATGATTTCCCCAAAAATGAGGGAGATGAGAAAAAGACATGAGTTGGGAGAAGGGGTATTTCTATATATTATAACTACAACCTCTCAGGAAGAGATAGAAAGAGAAATTACATTAAAATAACTCCAAATGATATAAAATACTTGGGAGTCTACCTGCCAAAACAAACCCTGGAACTATATGAACACAATTAGAAAACACTTTTCACACAAATAAAGACATATCTAGACAATTGGAAAAATATTAATTGCACATAAGTCAAACTAATGTAATAAAAATTACAATTCTATGTAAGTTAATTGATGTCTTCAGTGCCACACCAAATGACCATCTTATAGTGCTAGAAAAATAGTAACAAAATTATCTGGAAGAACAAAAGGGCATGGATGTCAAGAGAATCAATAAAGAAAAACATACAAAGGAAGGTGAGCTAGAACACCAGATTTCAAACTATATTACACAGTAGTAATCAAAACAATTTGGCACTGGCTAACAGAGTCTTGGATCAATAGAATTGATTAGGTACACAAAATACAGTAATAAATGACCATAGTAAATTAGTGTTTGATCAACCTAAAGATCTCAGATTTAGGGTCAAGATGTTACCATTTGATAAAAATTACTGGGAAAATTGGAAAATAGTCTGGTAGAAATTAGACATGGACCAATATCTCACAGAGTATACTAAGATAAGGTCAAATGGGGATGTGATTTAGACATAAAGGCTGATATAAGCAAATTAGGAGAGTATGGAATAATTTACCTATCAGATCTAGGCATTAGGGAAGATTTTTATGACCAAATAAAATATATAAAGACTCACAGGAAGTAAAATTAATAATTTTGATTATATAAAGCTTAAAAGGTTTTGCACAAGGAAAACCAATGTAGCCTTAATTAGGAGACTAGGAAATTGGAGGAAATTTTTTTTTATAGCAAGTTTCTCTGATAAAGAACCAATTTCTCAAATATGTAAAGGAGTGAGCCAAATTCATAAAAATAAGAGCCATTTCCCAATTAATAAATGATCAAAGGATATGAATAAGAAGTTTTTATAAGAAGAAATGAAAGCTATCAATAATTGCATGAGAAAAATGCTCTAAATCACTATTGATTAGAGAAATGCAAATTCAAAGAACTCTGAAGTACTACTCCTATCAGATTGGCTAACATGTCAAAAAAGGAAAATGCTGAATGCTGGAGGGATGAGGAAAAATAGTGTCACTAACCCCCAAAATATTTATATCAGCTCTTTTTGTGATGACAAAGTATTGGAAACTGAGGGAATTGCCCATAATTTAGGGAATGAATAAGTTGTGGTATATAATTGTGACTGAATACTATTATGATATAAGAAATGGTGAGCAACATGATGAAAATGCAATCCAGACCCACAGAAAAAGAACTGATGGAGTCTGACTGCAGATCAAAGCATACTATTTTCACTGTCTACATATTTTTGGGTTTTTTCTGTGTCTTCTTTTAAATAATATAGACTAATATAGAAATGTTTTGCATGATTGTATATGTGGAACCTATATCAAAACTTTACTATTTCAGGGAGGACGGAAGGGGAGAAAGAGGAAGAGAATTTGGGACTCAAAAGTTTTTTTAAAAATGAATGCAGGGGGCAGCTAGGTGGTGCAGTGGATAAAGCACTGGCCCTGGATTCAGGAGTGCCTGAGTTCAAATCCAGACTCAGACACTTGACACTTACTAGCTGTGTGACCCTGGGCAAGTCACTTAACCCTCACTGCCCTGCAAAAAAAAATGAATGTTAAAAATTGTCTTTACATGTGCTTTGGACAAAATAAAATATTTTAAAAAGAAATAGTGATCAGGAGAGTTTCAGAAAACCCTGGGAAGACTTCTATGAACTGATGCAAAATGAAGTGAGCAGAACCAGAAGAAAATTGTACATAGTAACAGCAATATTGTAACAATGATCAACTGTGACTGACTTAGCTACTTTATTCAATACAATAATCCAAAATAATTCCAAAGGACCCAAGATGAAAAATGTTATCCACCTCTAGAGAGAGAATTCATCGACTCTGAAAAGAGATTGAAGCATAGTTTTTCACTTTATTTTTCTTGCTTCATTTATTCATTTATCCATCCATCTATCCATCCATCTATTTATTTTTTGATGTGGCTAATATAGAAATATGTTTTGCATGACTTCTCATGTATAATTGATATACTGCTTGCCTTTGCAATGGTTATGGGAGAAGATTGATGGATGGGGAGAATTTGGAACTCAATATTAAAAAAAATGTTCAAAATAAACAATAAATAATTAAAGAACAATTTTAGTGAGTTATTTGTTGCTCTAAGAGGATAACTTATCCAGGGTCCAAAAGGCAGTATGTCAAATGAGATAGGTATGTAGGTCTTTCTAGTTCTGAAGCATTCTTTAAACATTATATCAAATTGCTTCTCCAATACAATCTAAGATTTCATCAGAAGGAACTATAGAGGAAGGCAGCTAGGTGGTGCAGTGGATAGAGCACTGGCCTTGGATTCAGGAGGACCTGAGTTCAAATCTGGCCTCAGACACATAACACTTACTAGCTGTGTGACCCTGGGCAAGTCACTTAACCCCAACTGCCTCACCAAAAAAAAAAGAAGGAACTATAGAGATGATAATCCTGTCCCAGTCAGATAATACCTGGAGTATCATGGTCTGTTTTGAGTGTCACATTGTTGAGATGGCACTGATAAATTGTTAGCAATTAAAAGGAATGTAATCAAGATGATAGAGGCTGTGGAGATCATGGTGCATGAGGATGTACTGATGAAAGTAAAAGTATTAGAAAAGTTACTAAATTGGGCATACATTATGACTCAGTCATACCATTATTAGGTCTTTATTCCAAAGAGAGTAAAGAAAGAGGAAAAGAACACATATAAAAATATTTAAAGCAGCTCTTTTTATCATTTTAAAAAATTTTATGAGGTAATAATAAACTGAGGAATGGCTAAATAGGTTATAGCATATCAATGTGATTAAATTCCATTGTACTGTAAGAAATAATGGAGATTATTTCAGAGGAACTAGGGAAGATTTGCATGAATTGATTCAAAGTTAAGTGTGCTGAGATTAGTTGAGGAAATTTGATCATGACTTGTGGGTCATCTATAAAATATCAAGCTAGTTTGATATAAGCTTAGATATTTGAGTTATTTTTTAACAATTGAGCAATAGTAGCAGCAGCAAAAGTCATTACATTAATTCTTATTTTTTTGTTTTTGTTTTTTCAGGGCAATGAGGGTTAAGTGACTTGCCCAGGGTCACACAGCTAGTAAGTCTCAAGTGTCTGAGGTCAGATTTGAACTCAGGTCCTCCTGAATCCAGGGCTGATGTTTTATCCACTGTGCCACCTAGCTGCCCAATTCTTTATATTATTATCCAATTTTACTAACAAATATCAAGCAGCCATTACTTCCATTATTGGCAAACATCAAGTTATTTCAGTTTGTCCTATATGAATTTCTTATAACAGTTATAATGTATTGCTAAGAACTTAATTCATTCCATCTATCTATTTTAGCTCAATAACCTATAATTTTGCTATGGTATATACTATTTTAAGTTTTTCAATAGTACTTTTTCCCAATTATATGTTGACAATTTTTAGCATTCATTTTTTTTTTTTGCAGGGCAATGGGGGTTAAGTGACTTGCCCAGGGTCACACAGCTAGTAAGTGTCAAGTGTCTGAGGCCGGATTTGAACTCAGGTACTCCTGAATCCAGGGCCAGTGCTTAATCCACTGCACCACCTAGCCGCCCCCTAGCATTCATTTTTACAAGAGTTTGAGTTCCAAATTGTTCTCCCTCTTATCCCTTCTCCCTTCCTAAAATGGTAGACAATTTGATATATTATATATGTGCAATTATGTAAGACATATTTCCATACTAGTCACAGTTGTGAAAGAAGAAACAGATTGAAAGAAAAAAAACAAACAAAAAATAAAGTAAGTGAAAAAAGTATGCTTCGATTTGCATTCAGAGTCCATCAGTCTTTTATCTGGATATGTGTAGCACTTTCCATTGTGAGTCCTTTGTACTTGTACTTTATCACATTGTGCTGATGAGAAGAGCTGAGTTATTCATAGTTCATCCTTACCCAATGCTGTTGATAGGGTTTATCCTTGTTCTGTTCATCTCACTTTGCATCAGTTCATACAAGTCTTTCCAGATTTTTCTGAAATATACCGCTTCATCATTTCTTATTGTATAATAGTATTCCATTACATCAATATATGATAACTTGTTTAGCCATTCCCCAATTGAAGGGCATTCCCTCAATTTTCAATATTTTGCCACCACAAAAAGGTCTACTATAAATATTGCACATATAAGTCCTTTTCCCTTTTTATGATCTCTTTATGATACATGGTATCCCACAATTAGGAATTATATTGCTGGATCAAAGGGTCTGTGGTATGTTTTAGAATATAAGTAAGTTTAGGATCTTTACCTCTTAAAATATTTTTTCAGTGATCGATTATTCCTCAAAGTGATTTTCATAAATAATTTGTCAAGTTATACAAATTATTACATGGGAATTCTAATTGGAATTCTATTAAAGTTCTGTATTAACTTGGGAATTATGGTCATGTTTATTATAGTTGCTCCTCCCAGTTGAGATCAGGTTATAATTGGCTATTCAAATATTCCTTTGTTTCTTCCATGACAGTTTTTAAGAAATCACTTTCTTTGATTGTTTACTGGATTCTAAATGGCATTAATTACCAAGTAGTGGGATAGTTGTTTTGGAGAGCAATATGGTAAAATATAATGATTTTTTTAAAATAATGAAACTTTTTGATCTAGCAATTCCCTTGTTAGGATATTGTCCTAAAATACGATAACTCTCTGCTTAAAAATATTCTCATCTACTAGCCACTACAGTTTTAGTAGCAGAAAAAAGTTAAAAAAAAAAAGATGAGTTGGGTAAAGTTTCAGGCCTGGAGTCAGGAAGACTTGAATTCAAATCTAGCCTCAGACACCATCTAGTTGTGTGACCCTGGGCAAGTCACTTAATTTCTGTCAGCCTCAACTTCTTCACAAGTAAAATGGGAATAATAATAGCATCTACTTCCTGGAATTGTTTGGAGAATAAAAATATCACATTTTAAAATGCTTTGTAACCTTTAAGGTGCTATATGTGGCCAGAAATTTTTATATCTGATGATTATAGAATGAGTGAATAAATTATGGTATATTAGCACAAGTCATAGAGAAGTCATAAAGTGAAAAAATGGAAGAACTCAATGGAAGATAGAAAAAAAAGCTCTATGAAATAATGCAGAGAAAGCAGCAGCATCAGTATGATATACATAATGAGTATATATTTTGAGGCAGTTTTGTAGGTATATTCAGAGTTGAACTTGTAGTCATGAAGTCCTTGATTTGAATTCTGCCTTTGACACCTGTCAGCTATAAAATTAGGAAAATTATAACACCTAAGTTGTTTTGAGGTTAAGTGCTTTGTAAAGCTTTAAAATTTCCTATGAAAATGAATTACTGTGATTTTTGCTTACAGTTGATTAGGAGGAATTGAGCAGATTAAATCACATTTGGAAATGTCACTAGGATTTTAATCATTTTAAGACTATCTTTTTAATACCATTTTTCAACCAATGTCATTAAATCATTCTATTCAAACTTAACAAAGACTGAAAGATACATCATGATCATACATAATTTAAAAACATTGTACATAGTTATTTTCATTGAGAAAGTGTTATAAAAGTGCAGAGTTGGCTGAAAATGAGGTAGAGTAGTTAACTAGGGAAATGAAGGATAACTGAGCAAAAGTCTGGTATCTAGATATGACAGCACTTCCCCAAATAAGCTCTTTGAGGAAATAGGAAGTCCATAGTTATTGCACATTGCACAGGTTTTTTTACTTTTCTCAATATATGGATGGATGGTGTTGATTTTCCCCTGCTTCTTTTCTTTAAAAATACTTTCCCTTGATGTAAATATTGAATATTTATAAAGTATTTATTTTAAATTTTTTATTGTGTTTAATTCTAGCTGTCTTTAAAATCCACTGTGATTTCAGCTATTTCTGTAATTAGTTTTCCATGAACCCAGAAGGAGAAAGAACAATTTTTCAAAAGCATTTAGGGTAAGATGTAACTGAGCAGCCACCCAATAGCATTGTGAAAGAGGAAGGGTCCTAGCAGTCGGAAGAATAGCAAGGAGATCTAAATCTCTAGCATATGCTTTAAATTTTTTTATTTGTCAAATTTTGCTTCTGTACAATGTTTTTGCTTAATAGTATTGGAAGAAGACATTTAGGGGGCATCTAGGTGGCACAGTGGATAAAGCATTGGTCTTGGATTTAGAAGGACCTGAGTCCAAATTCAGTCTCAGACACTTGACATTTACTAGCTGTGTGACACTCTGGGCAAGTCATTTAACCCTCATTGCCCTGCAAAAAAAAGGGGCATTTAGATTCATTCAGAAAACCAATGGTGTAGCAGTTTGTGTTCACAATGTTTTGTTTCTGCAAATCTGTTAACTGTATTATAGACTAATATATAGACTGTATTTGAGACTAAAATAAAGTATGAAATGATTATTTTTAAGAGAAAAAATAACAATAAGATATACTTTGTCATATGGGATGGCTCTTTGAGAGGGAGAGTGGAAGGGACACTAGACATAAAAAACTAAAGGCATCAATGAAACTTATTTTTGAAAAAAAATTGAGAAATTGTCTCAGTAGAGTCCATTCCTTTGTGAAAGTTTTATGGAAGGGAATGGGCAAGAATCATATCATATGAGAAGGCATGTATGGGTGATCTGAACCTTGGGAGGTTTGATCCATTGGCAAATTGAAGAAGTATCTTATAACTGTCCTTGTTGGACAGTGTTTGATTTTGGTTTAGTAATATTCTTTCCTACTTTTAAAAAATTTTTATTATTTTTTTTATCATTACTCTTGGCTCTGCTTCAAAATTTTTTCACAGTTACTATTGTTAATTGTTTCCCTCCATCCTATTCCCTCCCCATGATATTTACTCTATTTTCTATCTTTTTTACTCTATTCCTCCTCAAAAGTGTTTTGCTTCTGACTGCCCCCTCCCCCACTCTGTCTTCCCTTCTTTCACCCTTCAGTCCTTATCCCCTTCCCCTCATACTCTCCTGCAGGGTTAGATAGATTACTCCACCCAATTGAGTATGTATGTTATTCCCTCCTTAAGCCAACTCTGATGAGTGTAAGGCTCATTCTGGGCCCCACTCCTCCCCCTTCTCCCCCCCCCCACTACACAAGCCATTTCCTGCTTCTTTCATGTGAAATTCCACTCCATTATACCTTTCCTCTTCCCCCTCCCCAGTGCAATCCTCTCTCCCCTCAATTCCACCCCAAAGATGTCATCCCGGGGCAGCTAGGTGACACAGTGGACAAAGTACCTTCCCTGGACCCAGAAGGACCCAAGCCCAAACCCACCTCAGACACAAGACACTCTCTGACTCTACAATGCCAGGCATGATACCCAACCCTGACCAGCCTACCAAAAAAACCCCCAATAAACAAAAAATAAATGCTTTACAGATATCATCCCTTCATAATCAATTTCTACCTGTGCCCTCTGTCAAAATTTATTCCTATCATCTGTCCTAATACTGAGAACATTTTTATGAGTTAGACATATCATCTTATGTAGGAATGTAAACAGTTTAACCTTTTAACATACCTCATGATTTCTTTATCCTGTTTACCTTTTCATGCTTCTCTAGGGTATTGTTTTTGAAAGTCAAATTTTCTATTCAGTTCAGGTCTTTTCATCACAAATACCTGAAAGTCCTCTTTTTCATTGAAGTCCCATTTTTCCCCCTGAAAGATCATAATCAGTTTTGCTGGGTAGTTGATCCTTGGGTGTAATGTCAATTCCTTTGCCCTCCAAAATTTCATATTCTATGTCCTCTGGTCCTTTAATGTAGAAGATGCTAGATCTTGTGCTGTCCTGAATGTGGCTCCACAGTACGTGAATTGTTTCTTTCTGGCTGCTTGCAATATTTTCTCCTTGACCTGGGAGCTCTGGAATTTGGCTATAATATTCCTTGAAGTTTTCATTTTGGGATCTCTTTCAGGAGGTGATCTGTAGATTCTTTCAATTTCTATTTTACCTTCTGTTTCCTGAATATCAGGGAAATTTTCCCTGACAATCTCTTGGAAGATGATGTCTAAGTTCTTTTTTTGATCATGGTTTTCATGTAGTCCAATAATTTTCAAATTATCTTTCCTGGATCTATTTTCCAGGTCAGATGTTTTTTCCAAAAAGATATTTCACATTGCCCTATATTTTTAAAATTCATTTGTACTTGTTTTATTGTGTCTTGGTTTCTCAGGAAGTCACTACCTTCCATTTGTTCAATCCTACTTCTTAGGCAATTATTTTCTTCAGAGAGCTTTTATATCTCCTTTTCCATTTGGCTTTTCAAGTTGTTGACTTTTTTTCTCATGACTTTACTGCATCATTCTAATTTTTTCCTCCTTCAAAGTCCTTTTTTGAGCACCTCTATGGCCTGAGGACAATTAATATTTTTCTTGTAAGCTTTGGATATAGGAGCCATGACACTTCTATCTTCTCCTGAGGGTGCACTTCTAACTTCCTTGTCACTAAAGAAACTTTTTATGGTTTGCATCTTTGTCTACTCATCTTAGACACCTATTTCTTGACTTTTATCTCCTTCTTAAGGTGAGGCATTGCTTCTGGGCTGCACTGTCTCAAGTTTCACGGGGTCCAAGGTGGTACAATTTAAGGAGTGGCATGTTCTTCACTCACCTGGCCTGTGCTTTGGTCAGACTGTGAGCTTATTTCCAGAAGATGCCAGTGCTTCAGCTGATTCAGAGGCTCCAGGGGTAAATTTATCTGGTGTGGCCTGCCTGAGGCTGGATCTGTGTCAGTGCCACCATTGGGTTAGGCTCCACTCCCACTTTGGTACAGCAGACCCCTCCTGCTGAACTTCTAAGTCATCTTTGGCTGGAAAATGATCTCAGCCTGTCCTTTTGTGGGTTCTGCTGCTCCAGGAATTGTCTTATGGCATTATTTGGAGTTTTTTGGAGTGATTGTGTCAGGAGCTCTGAGAGCTTACTGCTTTTCCTCTACAATCTTGACTTCACCCTTCCTTTTTTTCCTACTTTTACTGCATTATGGTTAGAGAAGGTATTGTACAGACATTTTGCCTTTTGTGTTTAATAAGTTTTTCAATGATCCAGTAGATGATCAGTTTTCATTAATGACCTGCTCAAGAAAAAAATTGGTTTTTTTTTGGTTTTTCCATTGAGTTCCCTCAACAAAGCAAATATATAACCTAATTTATATGATTTCAAAGCAACCCCTGCTTTTCTTCTATTTGCATAACCAGGATAGACTCAACTGTATTAGTAATTTTATGATTTTAATTTCAAGTAGACAACAGATTTTAAAAAATCAGTTATTCATATAGTTTCTCATATATATGCACATATGTTTGTATATACATATATGTATACATATACATTGTGTGTATATATATACATATATATATATAGGCACACATAATTTTATTACACTTCATTTTATTGTGCTTTGCAGATACTGTGTTTTTTGTTTTTGTTTTTGTTTTTTACAAATAGAAGGCTTGTGGTAACCCTGTGTCTAGGAAGTCTATCAGTGCCATTTTTTGAGCAGCATGTGCTCACATAATGTCTCTGTGTCACATTTTGGCAAGTCTCACAGTATTTCAAACTTTTTCATGAAAATGAAATATTTCACTTACATTTTTATATAATTATATCTCTTATGGTAATCTGTGATCAGTGATTTTTGATTATACTATTAGAATTGCTTTTGGGTGCCACAAACTATACCCATATAAGATGGTGAACTAAATCAATAAATGTGTGTTCTGACTGCTTCACCTGCCAGCCATTCCTCTATCTCTCTCCCCTTTTTTTTGGGGGGGGGGCTCCCTCTTCCCTGAAACACAACAGTATTGAAGAATATTCTATAAACTTAGTTGATAAAGCAGTGGAAGGGTTTGAGAAAATTGACTCCAATTTTTAAAGAAGTTCTAATGTGGGCAAAATGCTAACAAACAGCTTCTCATGCTACAGAGAAATCTTTTGTGAAAGGAAGAATCAATCAGTGTGGCAAAATTCATTTTTGTCTTATTTTAAGAAATTGCCACAGCCACCCCAACCTTCAGTAACTACTACCTTGATTAGTTAGCAGCCATCAACATTAAGGCAAGACCCTCCACCAGTCAAAAGATTACAATTCACTGAAGACTCAGCTGATGGTTAATATTATTTTTGCAATAAAATATTTTAATTAAAATTGTACATTGTTTTTTAAACATACTATTACACACTTAATAGGATATAGCAGTTTCAGTTTTTTTAGTCATGTCCAACTCTTCCTAGCCCTATTTGATGTTTTCTTGGCAAAGATACTGAAGTGGTTTGCCATTTCCTTCTTGGACTCATGAGAAAACTGAGGGAAACAGAGTTAAGTGACTTGCCCAGGGTCACCCAACTAGTAATTGTATGAGACCAGATTTGAACTCAAAAAGATGATTCTTCCTGCTTCCAGGCCTGAAACTCTTTGCCTTCTAGATGCCTAACTACAGTATAGCATAAACATAACTTGTATTTGCACTGGGAAAGCAAAGAATTCATGTGACTTGCTTTATTGAGATATTTATCTTATTGCTGTAGTTGGGAACTGATCCCACAACATCTCCAAAATATGCCTAGGTACAATTATTATAATTATATTAGAGAGGAATTCAGTCCCTTTGAATGTAATAATTGTATTCTTCTTCATGTCATTGTAAGTTTTTCATTCTTGTTTTTAATCTTTATTATTTATTTATTTATTTAGATTCAGTAGTGATAGTAGATATAGGAAGACACTCTAAATGAGAAAGTACTGGTTTCAGCCTATTAATTTTTTTTGTGTGGGGCAATGGGGGTTAAGTGACTTGCCCAGGGTCACACAGCTAGTAAGTATTAAGTGTCTGAGGCCGGATTTGAACTCAGGTACTCCTGAATCCAGGGCTGGTGCTTTATCTACTGCACCACCTACCCGCCCCCCCTATTAATTTTACAGAGGCAAATACTGAAATCCAGAATTACCCAAGTTCAAGAGGCAGAGCAGGGGTCAGAACCCAATTATTCTCTGATTCTCTGTCTAGTACTTTTTGCTGTACTTTTAAAATTATTATCCTCTATACTAAAGTGCTTTGAAATTTTAGCACTTTTTTCAAATAATTTAAACATATGCTTAAACTCAACTCTTCTCATTATTTATGATGATTCTTACTACTCACTTTATTATTAAGCAAATAAACCTTGAACTCTCTTCTAGGAAACAGACAACTGAACAACAACAAAAAAAATCATTGTGGCAGTTTTTTTTTTTTTATAACTAGCTAACATATATAAAACTGATGCATATTTATAAAACTGAGTCATAATTAGGTAATAGATAATTAAATAGTCAAATAATATGGCCATGTGAAAAAATGCTCCAAATTACTAATAACTTGAGAAATGGATATTTATATTACCTTGAAAGTCTACTTCCTGGCTCATCAAGTTGGTGGAGATGACAAAGGAGGAGAATGACACATATTGGAAGGATCACAGGAAAACAGACACATAAATATACTGTTGGTAGACTTGTGCATTGGTCCAGCCATTTGGAAGCAATTTGGAACTATGCCCCTGATATAACTAAAGTGTGAATTTCCACTACTAGATCTAGACCCCAAAGGAATAAAAGAAATAGGAAAAGGACTCATATGTACAAAAGTATTCATAGCATGTCTTTTCATATTAGCAAAAAAAAAAAGAAACTAAGGGAGCACGTATGTATTTGAAAATGGTTAAACAAATTTAAATGTATGTGTGTAATTGAGTATTATTATATCACAAGAAGGAAGAAATGAACAGTAGCAGAGAAACATGGGAAGATTTTTATGAAATGATGTATTGTGAAGTGAGCAGAACTAGAACAATTTATACAATTACAATGGCATTGTAAAGACAAACAACTTGAAAGAATTCAGAACATTGATCAATGGAGTAACCAATCATTATCACAGAGAACTGAAGTTGATGCACATTATCTGCCTCTATCTGCCAGAGGAGTAGACATTTTTGGATATTGCCAAAGGAGAGTTTGTTTTGTTAGATATGCTTATTTGTTAGTTTTTTTTTTCTTTTTAAATTGTTCAATAGGTATAAGGTGGGAGGGAGACAAAATAGAAACTTAAATTGAGGATTTTTTTTAATGAAATTAATTTTGAAAATGAACAAAAAAAGAATTCCTTTCTAGGTGACATGAAATTTAGCTTTGGGGGTCAATCTCCTCCTCTCTCATTTCCTTGTACACTTCTGAAAATCCTTATTAAATTCAATGTTTATAATCTTGTACCTTTCATAATAAGTTGTTTAATTTTTGATGACCTTCATTAAGATTGTGATTCCTTATTTTAGTCTCTGTACCATTTCCCCCTTATTATTTATATATTTCATTTACTCTTAGATCATTATTATTTCTTCTGATCTTTGCAACTGTGGGAATTTTGTTGGTAAATTGTTTCAGATCCTGTACCTTCATGAAATGTTTTCTTTCTTCCTTCCCAAAGAAGAGGCAGCTTGGCCTGAGACTGTTACTTGTGGTTATAGCTCCTTGTCACTTAACATTTTGTAGATTTTCTCCTAGGACTTTCTTTTCTCCAAAGTGGATGGGTTGCAATGGTGGTAAAGGTGGCGAGGAAAGTCTAGGTGATCTTTCGCCTTGCAAATTTGAAAGTTATATCATTTTTTTAGTAGTTTGTAAAAAGCTTCATGTGTTTGTCTTGATTCACCTAGGAATTAATGTTTACTACATCTTCTCCAAGTTACTTGGCATTTAATTTGTATGGCAATCAGGCCAATCAGGATCCAGCGATAGGAGCATGTAGATGCTTGGCTAGCCTAATTCTGGACATACATGATGGACCTCTCTACATGCTATTTTACTGAGTAAAATATAAACTCCCTGAAGGGGAGCAATTTAAAAATATTTGTCTTTGTTTCCTCAGTTTCTCAGAACTTTGTTTCCTTAGTTTGATGTGGGGCAACTGTAAGGAACTTAGTAAGTGCTTGTTAAATTAAACTGAATTTGGGGAGTGGGTCCATATTTGACATTTATCTTCCTTCCTTCCCTCCAACTTCATGTTGTTTGTATAGATTGGCACACTTACACTTCCCTTTTCCTGGACATCTTAGTGACCTACTGTTCTGGGATTTTCCTTTTTCTCTTACACTTGAGCTCTTGTAATTGTTCTAATAGGATTCAAAGCAATTTATCCAGCCACTTAAATCACAAAAAAGAGAAATCTTAATGATATAATTTCTATCAATAACAGATTCCAACTGAAATAAGTATTGCTCTATGATTTACAAAATACCTAGCCACATGAAGAAAGTTGTGTGATTAGTAGCATCCCATTTTCATAGCTGAGAAAAGAACTTGGAGAAGTTAAGTTATTTGGTCACAAGCAGAGCTATGATTCAAGTGATTCTATCTTTGGCCAAGAATGTGGAAATCATAATTGGGGGAATTGTGAAAAAGTTTCCTCAACTGAACAGCAACCCAGCATGGATGTTGTGAGAACATATAAAGTGCTTTTATATGGACTTTGGAACAACCTGTATAGATTCAGAAATTATTCAGGATTTTATTCAAAAATAACCCTCGATGAGCTTGGTATTTCATGACTGTAATCCCTACTAATGGGGAAGCTGACACTGATTGATTGCTTAAAGTTAGGTGTCTACACTGTTTTGCACCAATATGGTGAACCTTTGGGCCTAAGCAACCAATAGGCTATCTAAGGAGGGGCAAACTAGCTTGAGCCAGAAAAAAAGAGCAGGTCAAAGCTTCCATGTTCATCAGTAGGGGTATCAAACCTTTGAAATCTTCTTCTTTGTTCCTTTCTTTGTCAGGGCTCACATTGAAGTGAGCAAAGATGTTGTCAGGGGCAGAACTGGAGAATAAGAATCTAAGCCAACATTGTAGGTAGGTGGGAGAATACCTAGGAGGTCAGTAGATGATGTCCTTTATGTATTTCAAATTTCACGTGTCCAAAACAGAACTCTTTGACATTCTCTAAATTTGCCAACTCTTTCACATTTCCCTATTTCTATTGAGACTACCATTAGCCTTTTACTCACATATAAAGTTACAACTGTGCTATCATCTCTAAGTCCTCATTCATTCATCCTGCTTATCCAATCAGTTGCCAAATCTGGCCATTCCCACTCCCATAAGAAATTTCATGCATCTCCTTTTATCATAGTCACCATACTCCTTCAGGCCCTTATTACCTGGAGTATTGCAATAACCTCCTACTTGGTCTCCCTCCTTCAAATCTCTTCCCAATCTAATTCATCTTTCTCATAGCTGTCAAAGTACAGTTCTGGCCACATCACACAGTAAATTCCAGTGACTTTATGCTACATCAAGGATAAAACATAAACTCCCGAGTTTATTAGACATTACCTTCCTTCATATGTACTACAGTCCAGCCAGTCTGGTCTTCTCACTGTTTCTCATATATGACACACCACCTTCCATCACTGTGTCTTTGTGTTGGCCACCTCCGTGGTTGGAATATAGCTTCCCTGTACCTCTCCAGAAGCATCCTGGTAAATATTTGGTGACTGCTTCTCTGAGAAAAGAAATTCATGTGCAAAACACTTTGAAGTTGAATCTGCATTCTTGACATTTTCTCCATCACTTTTTCAAGTCTAGAAAAAGCCCTGGTTTGTAGTAATAATAACAAAACTGTTATTTTAGTTATTATTATTATTAATAAACTACAGTGATCGGTCTTTGATGACTATAATCTGGTGATGATTCCACTCCCTAAGCCTTCTACTATGCTACTGTTGAGTTCACATAATGTTCATAGATATGCTGGTAAATGATTAAAAATTGGGGTGGGGGTGGGTAAGCATTCAGGGAATATTTGTATACACACAATTCTAAATTAATGAACATTATTAGTAATGTCTAAAGTCTGGCAATCAATAAAACAACAAATCAAGTCAGGGTGGATGACAGCAAGGGCAGGATGTTTATTGCAGGGGTCTTAGCTCATTTGCATAAGGCAATAATTATTCTATTTTTATATAATTAATCTGCTGGTTAACTGATGCAATTAGTGGCATTAATCCTACTAGTAGACAAATTATGTGATAGCATAAATTAAAGAAAGCAGGTCTTTAAAAAATTCTAGTTTTAATATCCCCATCTCCTTTTTAAAAGCTTTTGATATATTAGTGATTTTTTTCATCCATTTCATTATCAGGTATAATTTCTGAAGTTTGAAACTGGAGATTTTAAATGAACTAAGGTTCTTCAACTTTTTTCTTTTCTGACTTAAGTAACTCTTTAATTTCATCTCTTATTATCTCTAACCTAGGCCAGGAATAAAGTATTTAAAAAAATAAAATAATTGCTCTGAACTGGTCAACAATACACTATTGTATGACTTGTAGCTGAGTTTACTATTTAATAATAACTAACAGTTAACATTAATATATTGCTTACCAACTATTAGATACGGTGCTATGTGCTTTGCATTCATTATCTTATCTGGTCCTCACAACAATCCAGTGAGTTAGGTCCCATTATTATCTCCATTTTACCCATAAGGAAACTCAGAAGTTAAATGATTTGCCTAGGTTCATATTTACAAAATGGTGTGAAACCCTTGCCTGGTGAGATCCATTGCCAATTTTGTGATACTACAGTATTAGTTCTTAATGAAAGTATTTATGTCTTCAGTTAATTTTGTATGCATTATCATTTGTCTCTTCGAATGATTAGGGCCGTCTGCACTGAAGTATTTCCAGCAGAAGGGATATTATTTTTTTAAAAAATTATTTCAATTAATTTTCCTATTTTGTTGCAAAACATGAAAGTGTACCATTCATTCCATTGTTTTCCATGCCAAACACAACAGTTTTGATTAGTATCAACATGCAAATATATTTTTTAGATTATTATTAATGTAATAATGGAGGGTGCATGTGTTGACCATGTGAATTATGTATATGTCTACATGGGTGACTTGTGGGGAGGTGTGAGAAGATATCTCTGGAATCTTTTCCACCCCTCTTTGGGAAACTTTGATTTCTGACTGGAAGAGAGCAGAATGAGGGTCTAGGAGATTGGTTACTCTGTTTTCTTCTGAGAGAGAGGGATTTGGAACTAGATTTATATATCTTCCACCCTCCCTGCCCCAAATGTTGCTGGACTATGAGTATGCCTTCCTAAGTCTTTTCTCCCCCTTCCTGGCTCTCTCCTTGAAGAACATTTATCTTTTTGGTAGAGAAGTGAAGCATTTCTTGCATGCAGATATGCAGCTTCAAGTCATCATTCTCTCTACCAAAGGTGAGAGTCTTATGCAAATGATTCAGACTTGAATCTGATTTACGAATGATGCACTGTCAAATGTCATGATGATACTAGATATCTTTTATGGTTTGTAATTCATGGGAGATCTTTTGTTCTAGCACACCAAATCCCAAGGACTCTAGAAGCCCAGCAATATCCAAGACTCAAACTGACTCATAATAGTTATGGGGAGGACTCTTGGGTGACCCTTTTCAATTAATTTTTTTCAGAATTTCTCAAAAGTGACTAGTATCCCCTTTGGCCCCTAGAACCAAAGAAAGCACTTTACTACCTCAAGAAAGGTAATCTAAACAACCTGTTCCACTCAAGAGTAACCTTTTCTCCTAACAGGTGTCTTCCATTAGGAGAGGAAATTGCCAGTTTGGTCACTGGCCTTGGTCAAGAGATTTGTCATTTGAAAAATGTAGTTAATACTTCCCTACACAGTGATGCACCTGAAAGTACAATGAATTCCTGACCTGATTTCCATACTTAGAAATCAGATCCATAATGCTTGCACTTCCAAAATTGCTTTAACTATATAAACAGCATATGCAATCATCATCATGTGTAGATAGTGACCATCTATAAATGAGAAATAACTTTTAGGAAACAATATTTTCAATGAAAAATAAGTAAAATATTATAGAGACTCTCTCCCTTATTTGTCACAGTATTTAACATAGTAAAATAGGAAGTTGTTGCAAGTGACTATTGATCAACATTGGCTCCTTATTCAGAGGATCAAAACTAATGTCCCAGTTTGAAAAATCTTTATGTGCAAACATTTTTATTCCAAATAAATGTATAGATATGTATCTAACTATGCACAAAATAATAAATCATTTGGTTTTATACATGTTAGGAAACAGCCTATGGGTAAGAACTGATTTTGCTTTTTTGATCCTTATTTCATGGAAAATAAGTACCTGACAAAGGTTCATTGATTGGCTAATAGAACAAACCTCTCCTTGTCTCTGTGTCTTTCTGTCTCTCTGCCCGTCTGTTTCTGTCTCTGTTTCTCTCCAATTCAACTTAAAAAGCTACCTACCTTTTTTTTTTAATTGATTGCCTAGAGATCTTTGAAGTCAGGGAGGATGACAGTAAGGGCAAGAGGTTTATTCCAAGGGTCACAGTTCATTTGCATAAACAAGTAACCATAGGCCCTCTGGAATGTCTGTAAGTGGATTTCATTACAGAAGTTCAGCTTAAAGGGACTATAAATAATCCTCCAACAAACATTTTATATTACTTCAAGTTCAGTTGTAATAAAAAATATTTTAGTAACACAACAATCAGGCAGGAAATTAAACAGGAGGGGTTGCACATCTTCCTTTTGGAGCTCTGTTAGAATATGCTTCAAGGAAGACAAACATGATATTCCTATTATTTTAGCAAAATAATCCTATCAAAACAGGATTATGCCATTCCACATGGCTGACACAGGGTACTAAAATAAATATGAAGCTTATTTCTGCCTCTGGTCTCATCCCAGCTCTTATTCTCCAACCTAGTCAATCTTCTTTAGGGCTCTCCCTTCGTTCTCCTCTTCCTCTTATCTATCACCACTTCCTCTTCTTCTTCTTCCCCTTTGTTCTCTTCTTCTTCCTCTTCTTCCTTTTCTTCTTCTTCCTCTTCCTCTTTTTCCTCCTCTTCCTTCTCCCTACTACTCCTATCCTCCCTCTCCTTTCTCTCTCTTCCTTCTCCCCCAAAAATTTCATCTGTGAAAGATGGTTTAAAACCTAAATATTGAATGTAAGCACTGGCATGAGTAAAGAATTAGTGATGTGTAATTAGATATGAGGCTATGATTTTGTCACAATAAGCAAGATTTGCCACTAAGTAAAATGTCATAATACTAGAAAATTTACATGAAAAAAGAGAAAGACAAATTTACATATGCTTTTAATCTTTGTCTTTATCTCCTCTCCTCCCCTCTCCTGTCCTCTTCTTCTCCTCTGCCTCTCTCCCTTCCTTCTTCCTTCTTTCTTTCCTTTCTTTCCTTCCTTCCTTCTTCCCTCCCTCCCTCCCTCTCTTCCTTCCTTCCTTACTCCTTTTTCTTTACAATTAGAGCTAATAGAAATGATTCACAAAGTACTGAGCTCCCCATGAGACTATTTCACCACTTATCCTGAACTTTGACTTATATGACTTTTATGCGCCCTTCCAATTGAAGGCTGCCATGATTCTAGTTCTCATAGGCTCATGGGAGCATACATTTAGATTGAGAATGGGCCTCAGACCATTTCATTTTACAGATATGAAATAGAGGCCCAGAGCAGGTGAGTGAATTGCAGAGCTAAGATTTGACCCCAAATCTTCTTACTTTGAAGCCACAACTCCTTCCCTTATCACCTCCATCTAAGAGGGCTAGTCCCTCTCATTTGAGATTGTGACAGACATTGTAAATATGGATTATGCACTTTTCCCCAGGTTCAATGGGTATATATTTCATTATTGTAATTTTAATTTGCAAAGGAAAGTCCTTTGTTTCCTTCAGCAGAGAGAGAATATAATTTGATTTGCACCCATAATTAAGAGAAGTTAAAGGGACTTAAAGGAGAGTATTTCAATATCACTACTAGCACATCTGAGGCATATTAGGCTTGGCCTAATGATTGCATAGAGGCAAAACACCTCTTGAAACCAGTAGTAGATTTCTTGCACGTGAACTGCAGGATCGAGCCCTAAACATATAATTTCATAGTATCTGTTTTAGAATATATACAAAACAATTATTTTCCTGCTTCAAATTACCCCCTCACTTTCTGCAAAGTCATTTCTTGCCCTTTAGAACAACATGCAAGTTGTAACATGGAATTCTGTAAAGAAAAGGAAGGGAAAATACAATGCAATTGGAAACTTGGTTATGTCAGAGATATCGTTGCTCTTCTGTTTGGGGGTAATGTAATCAGATAATATCAGTTTATGTTACCTTGTGTTTCATCTTGTTTACCTTTCTAATAACTACAATTATTCTCAAGCTGATGTCATTTTCTTTCCCCTTGAATAGATGTGCTCAAATTGAAAAAAATCCAATTGAATAAGAGCATATAACAAGAAAATGTAATCCATCATTATTAAAAAAGGCAGCTTACCTTTATCTGGGTGTTAAATAGTACAAATCCAGGAGAGCCAGTGAATGTTTTGAAGTCAAAACGAAGGGCATTACCAAGGCTGAAGTGGATTTGTCACAGAATTATATGCATTACTTCAGATATTAGTTCTTATATATTATTGGTGGGAGGGGAAAGAAGGCAGGCAAGGTGGGAAAGAACAAAATGGAAGAAGCATCATGGATTTCTTTGTAAGAAAGTAGGAATACTTTTTAGATACCTTGAAGTAGCAAAAGTAAAGTATGAAGATACTTTAGACACACTCCTCCCACATAGCAACCCATAGCCACCCCATTGATCCTGTAAATGAGTCGGTTCCACTAAACAGTATATGATTTCTGATAATAGCATTAAAATAAAATAATCTTAGATTTACAATATTACAAAATACACCAGCCTATGGACCATTCTACATAATGGGTAATGCCACTTTAAAATAACATACAAATATCCACATATTTAATCTCTAGCATTCATGTGTGTTGGTCTCTGAAATCCTTTATAGCTTTAAATAGATGATACTGATGAAACCTTGACACATATTTTTCCTCTAAATTTTATTTTTATGAACTCAGCAAACATTTAAATATATGAAAAAGAGCACTGTCCATGAAATTCTCAATTTCCTTTACTCATGAGTTTCTTTAAATTGTATGTTAAGTTTAAAAACATGGAAGAAACAAAAATTTTCTGATTGTCTTTGTTGTCTTCTGAAATTACTTTTGTTCTCTTCTATGTATTTTTTAAAAAATTATTCTTGGGGCAGCTAGGTGGCACAGTGGATAGAGCACCAGCCCTGGAGTCGGGAGTACCTGGGTTCAAATCTGGCCTCAGACACTTAACACTTACTAGCTGTGTGACCCTGGGCAAGTCACTTAACCCCAATTGCCTCACTTAAAAAAAACAAAAATCAAAAACAAACAAACAAAAAATTATTCTCTTTTCTTTCCTTTAATTTTCTTTCTCTTTATACCTACCTAGCAACCTCTACCCCCTACCCAGAAATCTTTCATTATAACAAACAAATGTAATCAAACAAAACAGATAAACACATTGGATATGTATGAAAATGTCTGGTGAACTCTGCACCCCCAATCCATTGCCTCTCATTCAAGGGATGAGACACACCAATATTATCATTGATCAGAGTTCTGAAGTCTTTCAATGTTGTCCATTAATCATGCAAACTGTAATCATGTAAACTGCTCTTTAATAAATTCACTCTTGAATAAATTTTCCCAGGTCTCTCTGAAGCTATCATATTGTTATTTCTTATAATATTTCCTAACATTCTCATGTTATGTTAACATGTGATAACAACATGTTTAGTCATTCCTCTTTCATTTTGTTTCCACATCTTTGCTATCACTATCTCGATCTTTATCTATGCTTTTTCTACCATAAGTATTTTGTTATATGAGTCATTTATCTTTCTTTGATCTCTTTTGGGGATCACCTACTAATAGTGTCACTGGATTATAGGGTATTCCCAAAGTAGTGATGTTTTGGCTGAACTTCCAAATTGATTTCTAGAATGGTTGAACAATTCACAGTCCCACAAACATTAATGTGTTTGTCTTTCCATAACCTCTCCAAACTATTGTCAGTTTCCTCTTTTGTCATTCTTGTCAGTCTGATGCTTATGAGATACAACATAAGAGTTGTTTCACATAATTAGAATTTGAGATATGGAAGGCACTTCACTGTACTCTAATCAATACATCAAAGGAATCTTCATTCTACTCCCAAACATCCTGGGCAAATAGTATCACAATTGAGTTTCTGTTTAAAGACTTCTAAGAGTGGGGAACATATTATCTCTAGAGGCAAGCCATTTCACTTTTAGAAGACTCTAGTTGCAAGGAAATATCTATTTGTATCAAGCTTAAATTAGCCTCTTCACAATTTCTACCCATTGCTCTTAATTCTATCCTTTGGAGAGAAACAGAAATCCTTCTTCTGCATGGCAGTCCTTTAAACCTTTAAACTGATTCCTCTGCTATATCTTTTTCTCTTCTCCAGGCCAAGCATGCTCAGTTCTTTCAATGGTTCTCATATAATAGGGATTTAAAGCCTCTCATAATTATGATGATCTTCCCTTAGATACTCTAATATTTACTGCTATGCTTATACTACTGTCCAGAACTGAACATAATACTCTACATGAGATCTGATGAGGTTAGAGTATAGTTGGGTTATCACCTCTCTGTTCCTGAAGTTATTCATCTCCTAGTAGAAGCCACAAGAGCCTTGTCTTTGTTGTTGTTATGGTAGGTTTTTGGTTGCCACAACATGATACTGAGTCATATTGATTTTGTAGCCCACTAAAAACTTCAGATCTTTTTCACATCTAACCCCAACTTTCAAAGTTGACCTTTTTTTGTACTGAAGAGGACTATATTTCATTTTGCCCATTCAGCTTTCATTTATTACATCAGACTCAGTGCTTTAGCCTTTCAAGACCCCTTTAGATCCCAGTCTTGTCATCCAAGCCTCCTTTTTATTCTCTCAATCCTGCAGTGTCTACTAAATAAACTACAAAACCATTACCGTAACATTCTCTCAATATATTTTTTAAAAAATCACTACCCTTCAGTTCCTCTTACTAGTAGCTTTTTAATTTATTTTTATTTAGGCAGGGCAATGAGGGTTAAGTAACTTGTCCAAGGTCACAAAGCTAGTAAGTGTCAAGTGTCTGAGGCCAGATTTGAACTCAGGTCCTCCTGAGTCCAGGGCCAGTGCTTTATCTACTGCACCACCTAGCTGCCCCCACTAGTAGCTTTAATGATTTTAATGACAACTAACATTGTATAGTGCCTTAAGCTTTGCAAAGCACATTACATATATGATGTCATTTGACTCTCATAACCTTGTGAAGTTGGTTCTTTGATCATCCTACATTGCTGACACTATTTTTAGAGCACTGTGACAGGTTCCTATAGTCATTTTAGTGGACATTTCTCTAATTATTAGTGATTTGGAGCATTTTTTTTACATGGATGTTAATAGGTTACTTTTCTTCTTTTTTATTTTTAAAGAAAATTGCCCATTTCTATACTTCGATGATTTATCTATTGGGGAATAGTTTTTCATATATATATATTTGTATCAAATCTCTACATATGGTAAATTTCAGACCTTTATCACAGACAACCAGAAAACAAGAGAAGCATTTAAATATGAAAAACAAACAGGTAGATGAGGGAGTTACAGAAGAATAAGGAATAGGTTTCTGTGGGTCAGAGAGGGGAAAGATGTTCTCCAGTTTTCATATAGGGTTGCAAATTTAAGGCAACCTTTCCTATTTATTGTCTTTTTTTTTTGGCGGGGCAATGAGGGTTAAGTGACTTGCCCAGAGTCACACAGCTAGTAAGTATCAACGTCTGAGGCTGTATTTGAACTCGGGTCCTCCTGAATCCAGGGCCGGTGCTTTGTCCATTGTGCCACCAAGCTGCCCCTAGCTGCTTTTGCTTCAGGAAAATTATTTTGAAAATTATTTGTGCTTTTTTTCTTCTATGATCATCTCTATCTCTTGTTTGGTTAAGAATTATCCTTTTATACATAGTTTTATTCTCCATTAATTCATTTATGACTTTTTTTTTGATAGATCAAGTATCCATTTAGTGCTTTATAAAAATAATTTTAACTGGGCCCTAATCTGTGAACTATCGTGGCTATCTATCTGATTTCTTTTATGGGCTGGGAGGCGGAGCCAATATGACAGAGAGAAGCCACTGAGTTGCCTGAGCTCTCCTTCTGTTCCCTCAAAAAGAACATTAAATCAAGCCTCTGGATGAATTCTGAAACTACAGAACCTGCAAAGTGACAGAGAGACACAGTCTTCCAACCAGAGATAATTTAGACTTCAGGAAAGGTCAGTCTCACTTGGGCAAAAGGGAGGCACAGCATACCACAGCGCAGCATGGAGGAGGTCAGAGTAAGTCCTCAGGAAGCTGTGGACCACAGCCAAACAACTGAGGTCCTGGATCCTGGCTCAACAAGTTGGTGGTGCAGCAGGACAGTGGCGAAATCCACCTGCACCAGCTGAGAGGGCAGGTTGCCAGCTAGAGGGCCACCCACAGGACAGGCATGACCAGGCCTATACATCCCAGTGCACAGTGCCAGGATGCCCAGGGCAGTGAGAAATCCACAGGTCATAGAGGCCTCAGTGTAGAAAGCCAGTGACACAGCCCCTATACCCCAGCACAAGAAGCTTGATACAGGCACCCTGGTGCCCCCAGACCAGACCTCAACTTAAAAAAAAAAGCTGTAATATGAATAAGAAACAAAAAAGAGCTCTTACCATTGAAAGCTTCTGTATCAACACGGAAGAGGCAAATGCAAACTCAGATGAGGACAATACTCTCAAATTGCCTCAAGAGGGAAGGTGAATTGGTCTCAAAAACAAAAAGTCTTCTTGGAAGAGCTCAAAAAGGACTTAAAAAATCAGTTGAGGGCAGCTATGTGGTGCAGTGGATAAAGCACCAGCCCTAGATTCAGGAGGACCTGAATTCAAATCCGGCCTCAGAAACTTGATACGTACTAGTTGTGTGACCCTGGGCAAGTCACTTAACCTCCATTGCCCCACAAGAAACAAAACCAAAAACAAAACAAAAAATCAATTGAGAGAAATGGGGAGAGAAATGGGGAGAGAAATGAAAACAACACAAGAAAATTATGAAAAAAGAATCAGCAGCTTGGAAAAGGAAGCACAAAGATTGGCTGAACAAAACAATTCCTTAAAAAATTCATTTGGCCAAATGGAAAAAAAAGTGCATAATCTCACTGAAGAAAACAATGCCTTAAAAACAAATTGGACATTTGGAAGATAATGACTCAATGAGACACCAGGAATCAGTCAAGCATAAACAAAAGAATAAAAAAATAGAAGAAAATGTGAAATGCCTCACTGGAAAGACAACTGACCTGGAAAACATATGCAGGAGAGAATATTTGAGAATCATTGGGCTGCCTGAAAACCATGATCAGAAAAAGAGTCTAGACACCATATTCCAGGAAATTATTAAGAACAACTGCCCTGATATTATAGAATCAGAAGATAAAATCGTCGTTGGAAGAATCCACCGATCACCTCCTGAAAGAGACCCCAAAAGGAAAATTCCAAGGAATATTGTAGGCAAATTCCAGAATTATCAGGTGAAGGAGAAAATAATCCAAGCAGCCAGAAAGAAGAAATTTAAATATCATGGAGCCACAGTCAGGATTGCTCAGGACCTGGCAGCTTCAACATTAAAGGCTCACAAGGCTTGTAATATGATATTCTGGAAGGCAAAGGAGTTTGGATGGCAGCCAAGAATCTATTACCCAGGAAAATTGAACATTCACTTTCAGGGGAAAATATGGACATTCAATGAAATTGGGGACTTTCAAGGTTTCCTGATGAAAAGACCAGATCTGAATAGAAAATTAGATCTTAACATACAAGACTCAAGAGAAGTTTAAAAAGGTAAACAGGGGAAAAAAGTTACTCAATAAGGTTAAACTGTTTACATCCCTATACGGGAAAATAATACTTATAACTCTTGAGAACTATATATGTATTTGGGCAGACAGAAGGATTATACACAGAGGATATAAATGTAAATTGTCTTTGATGTAATGATATAAAGAAAATTAAGGGTTTAAAAAGGGAGTTTATGGGGAGAAGAGGAAAGGGGAGGTGGAATGGGGTGAATTATACCATATGAAGAGGTGAAGAAAACATATTACAATAGAGGGAAAGAAGGGAGGGGTGAACATTGTTTCAACCCTATTCTTATGAGATTTGATTCAAAAAGCTAATAATATATATGTTCATTTGGATAAAGAAATGTAGCTTATTCTTTAGGGAAGTAAAAGGGTAAGGGGAAAGGGGGGCTGAAAGAAGGGTGGGCAGACACAAGGGAAAAAAGGGTAAAGAAAAAGGAAGGGAGAGATAAAAAGGGAGGGCAGATTGGGGGAGGCAGGGGTAAGAAGCAAAATGTTGGTGAGGAGGAATAGGGAGAAAGGAGGGGGGGGAAAGTACAAAGGGGGTAAATAGAATGGAGGGGAATAACCAGTTAGTAATAATAACTGTGAATTTGAATGGGATGAATAGCAGAGTGGATTAAAAACCAGAATCCTATAATATGCTGTTTACAAGAAACACATTTGAAGCAGAGAGATACACACAGATTAAAGGTAAAAGGTTGGAGCAGAATATATTTTGCTTCAGCTAAAGTAAAAAAAAGCAGGGGTAGCAATCCTTATCTCAGACAAAGCAAAGCCAAAAATGGATCTAATTAAAAGAGATAAGGAAGGAAACTACATCTTGCTAAAAGGTACTATGGATAATGAAGTAATATCAATATGAAACAGGTATATGCAAAGTGTTATAGCCTCCAAATTCTTAGAGGAGAAGTTAAATGAGTTACAAGAGGAAATAAGAGAGTAATACTATACTAGTGGGGGATCTGAATATCCCCCTCTCAGAATTAGATAAATCTAGCCAAAAAATAAATAAGAAAGAAGTGAGAGAGGTGAAAAGAATGTTAGAAAAGTTAGACATGATAGATGTCTGGAGAAAATTGAATGGGGATAGAAATGAATATACCTTTTTCTCAGCAGTACATGGTACATTTTCAAAAAGTAACCATGTATTAGGGCACAAAAACTTCATAGTCAAATGTAGAAAGGCAGAAATAGTGAATGCATCCTTCTCATATCAAGATGCAAGAAAAATACATGTAATAAAGAGCCATGGAAAGGTAGACTTAAAATCAATTGGAAACTAAATAATTTCATTCTAAAGAATGAGTGGGTTAAACAACAAATCATAGAAACAATAACTTTATCTAAGAGAATGACAACAATGAGACAACATACCAAAATCTATGGGATACAACCAAAGCAGTGCTTAGGGGAAATTTTATATCTCTAACTGCTAACATGAATAAAAAAGAGAAAGAGGAGATCAATGAATTGGGCATGCAACTTAAAAAGCTAGAAAAAAAGAACAAATTAGAAATCCCCAATTAAATACTAAATTAGACATCCTGAAAATTAAAGGAGAAATTAATAAAACTGAAAGCAAGAACACTATAGAATTAATCAATAAAACTAAGAGCTGGTTTTATGAAAAAAACAATAAAATAGATAAACCATTGGTTAATTTGAATTAAAAAAAGAAGAAAATCAAATTACCAGTATCAAAAATGAAAGGGATGATTTTACCACCAATGAAGTGGAAATTAAAGCAATAATTAGGAACTATCTTGCCAAACTGTATGACAATAAATTTGAAAATCTAAATTAAATGGATGAATATTTATAAAAATACAAACTGCCCAGATTAACTTAAGAGGAAATAAAATCCTTAAATAAGCCCATATTATAAAAAGAAATTGAACAAGCCATTAATGAACTCCCTAAGAAAAAATTCCCCAGGGCCAGGTGAATTCTACCAAACATTTGAAGAACAATTAATTCCAATATTATACAAATTATTTGAAAAAATAGGTGAAGAAGGAGTTTTACCAAATTTTTCTTATGATACAAATATGGTGGTGACACCAAAACCAGGCAGGAAAAAAAACAGAGAAAGAATATTATAGACCAATTTCCCTAATGAATATTGATGCTAAAATCTTAAATATTAGCAAGGAGACTACAGCAAGTGATCACCAGGATAATACACTATGACCAGGTGGGATTTATACCAGGAATGCAGGGCTGGTTCAACATCAGGAAAATTATTAACATAATCAACCACATCAATAAGAAAAACTAATCAAAATCATGATTATCTCAATAGATGCAGAGAAAGCTTTTGACAAAATACAGCACCCATTCCTAATAAAAACACTAGAGAGCTTAGGAATAGGTGAAGCTTTCATTAAAATAATAAGCAGTATCTACCTAAAACCATCAGCAAGCTTTCTATGTAATGGAAATAAGTTAGAGGCCTTCCCAATAAGATCAGGGGTGAAACAGGTATGCCCACTATCACCTCTATTATTTAATATTGTACTAGAAACATTAGCTTTAGCAATCAGAGAAGAAAAGGGAATTAAAGGAATTAGAATAGGCAAGGAGGAAACAAAACTCTTTGCAGATTATATGATGGTATACTTGGAAAATCTTAGAGAATCAACTCAAAAATTACTTGAAACAATGAACAATTTTAGCAAAGTAGCAGGATATAAAATAAATCCACATAAATCATCCGCATTTCTATACATGACCAACAAAGTCCAGCAGCAAGAGATAGAAAGAGAAATCCCATTTAAAGTAACAGTAGACAATATAAAATACTTGGGAATCTACTTGCCAAGACAAATTCAGGAACTCTATGAACACAATTACAAAACACTTTTCACAGAAATCAAATCAGATTTAAATAATTGGAAAGATATCAATTGCTCATGGATAGGCCAAACTAATATAATAAAAATGACAATTCTATCTAAATTAATTTACTTATTCAGTGCAATACCTATAAGACTGCCTAAAATTATTTTATAGAGCTAGAAAAAAATAATAACAAGATTCATCTGGAAAAACAAAAAGTCAAGAATATCAAGGGAAATAATGGAAAAAACGCACAAAGAGAAATGTACCAAATGTACCAAATCTGAAGCTCTATTATAAAGTGGCAGTCATCAAAACTATTTGGTACTGGCTAAGAAATAGAGTGGAGGATCAATGGAATAGGCTAGGCACAGGAGATACAGTAGTAAATGACCTTAGTAATGTACTGTTTGATAAACCCAAAGACTACAGCTTCTGGGATAGGAATTCAGTATTTGACAAAAACTGCTGGGAAAACTGGAAGATAGTATGGTAGAAATTAGACATAGACCAACATCTTACACCTTATACTAAAAAAAGGTCAAAATGGGTACAGGATTTAGACATAAAAGGTGATACCATAGGTAAATTAGGAGAGGAAGGAATAGTCTACCTTTCAGATCTTTGGAAAGGAGAACAGTTTATGACCAAAGAAGAGATAGAGAGTATTATGAAATGCAAAATGGATGATTTTGATTTCATTAAATTAAAAAAGTTTTGTACAAATAGAAGCAATGCATCAAAAATCAGTGGGGATGCAGAAAGCTGGGAAACAAAATTTTTTAAACTATTTATTTATTTATTTTTCCATTACATGTAAAGATAGTTCTCAACTTTTGTTTATACAAGCTTTCCAATTTCAGATTTTTCTCCCTCCTTCCCCTCCCTCCCCCCTCCCCTAGACAGCAGGTAATCTGATATAGGTTATATATATATATATTATAAGAACCCAAGTCATTCCCCAATTGAGAAATGGTCAAAGGATATGAACAGGCAGTTTTCTGATGAAGAAATCAAAGCTATCTATTCCCATATGAAAAAATGCTCTAAATCACTATTGATTAGAGAGATGCAAATTAAAACAACTCTGAGGTACCACCTGACACCTATCAGATTGGCTAAAATGACAAAAAAGGAAAATAATAAATGTTGGAGAAGCTGTGGGAAAATTGGAACACTAATGCATTGTTGGTGGAGCTGTGAACTGATCCAACCATTCTGGAGAGCAATCTGGAATTATGCCCAAAGGGCTATAAAGCTGTGCATACCCTTTGACCCAGCAATACCACTATTAAGTCTTTTCCTCAAAGAGATCATAAAAAAGGAAAAAGGACCCACATGTACAAAAATATTTACAGCTGCTCTTTTTGTGGTGGGAAGGAATTAGAAATTGAGGGGTTGCCCATCAATTGGGGAATGGCTGAACAAGTTATGGTATATGAATGTAATGGAACTCTATTGTGCTGTAAGAATCAATGAGCAGGAGGAGTTCAGAGAAACCTGGATGGACTTGCATGACCTGATGATGAGTGAGATGAGCAGAACCAAAAGAACATAGTACACAATATCATCAATGTTATGTGTTGATTAATTCTGATAGACTAGATTCTTCTCACCAATACAATGGTACAAGAAAGTTCCAAAGGACTCATGATGGAAAAGGCTCTCCAAATCCAGAAAAAAAAAAAGAACTGTGGAATATGGATGCTGATTCAACCATACTCTTTCTTTGGTTTTTGGTGCTGTTTTTCTTTTTTGAGGTTTTTCCTTTTTGCTCTGATTCTTCTCTTATAACATGACTAATACAGAAATATGTTTAATGTTTTATATCTACCTATCTATCTATCTATCTATCTATCTATCTATCTATCTATCTATCTATCTATCTATCTATCTATCTATCAGATTACCTATTTACCTATTGTCCAGGGGAGAGGGGGAGGGAGGGAAAAAAATTTGAAATTGGAAATCTTATAAAAACAAATGTTGAAAATTATCTCTGGAAAATAATAAAATGCAACTGGAAAATAATAAAATACTTTTATTAAAAACAAATATAGGGGGCAGCTAGATGGCACAGTGGATAAAGCACCGGCCCTGGATTCAGGAGGACCTGAGTTCAAATCTGGCCTCAGACACTTAACACTTAGTAGCTGTGTGACCCTGGGCAAGTCACTTAACCCCAATTGCCTCACCAAAAAAAAAAAAAATAAAAACAAATTTTGTATGGGAGGTTTATAAATTCCCACAACTGCTTCTCCCAAATTGATAAGCAAAAGATTAAAAAAAACTTCTTTTCTATTAAAGCAAAATGGTTTCTTTTTGAGTACCAATTTAGGAATAAGAATACAGGAAAGTAAGATATACAACTTGAAACCTCAGCCAACGAACTCTGCTGTTCCCTGGTCTGGCCCTTTCACTGTCAGCCATGCCTGTAACTTTCTTAGCATCTCCCTGTGTTTCTTTTCTCTGTAGAGTTTCTGTAGCATTCCTTTAGCATCCCCTTCTTCTAACTTCTAGCTGTCTTCATGCTGCCTTTTCTCTTCTGAACCAACTAGCTTTTTGATTTTGTTTTGTTTCATTTTGCCATCTGCTGACACTTGTGGCCTTCGCTGAGGGCTGCTGACATATGGTAGCATGTTGTTTTTTTCCCTAGATAGTAGATAATGATCAGAGTTCAGTCATGGCAAGTCAGTAATGGAGCTGAGAATTAGTATGTATCAGTAGAAGGCGGGGGGCATAAAACAATCAACAAGCATTTATCAAGTAGCTACTTTGTGCCAAGTGCTTTGTACATCACTGGGAATATGAGGAAAAATGAAAAAAAACAAGCCTCTACCCTCAAAGAATTTACATTCTACTACAGGAGACAATATGTGTGTGTATTTATCATGAAAAGATGGCTTTTTGACGATGGTCCTTTGGGAGCCCCCAATTAAAAATAAATGGAGGAGTGCTATTTCTTAGTGTCTCTTTGTAATTTCACTTTCCAAGTCGGTTTCTGTTAAGTAAGTTGCAGTGGTGCACATGGCTTACAGAAAGCTAATTATGATTTTGTCTCTTTGCCCATAAAAATGAACTAATAACTATCAGCCCTCTGCCTGTTCCAACAATATTAGACTTGCTATTGATGCAATCTTCAATTATAAGGGTCACAATATGTAAGTTGCCCATCATTAAACCATTTTGTTCCTTGTCCAGAGGGCAAATTCACCTCCACATCCACATTATTTTCTCTAGTCAGGTTTAGGGCTTACAAAAATCAGGCAACCTAGTGACATAGGAATAGGAGATGATATCCTATAGATCATCTGGTACGATGGGAGACACAATATTAAGGGCAAGAAATAGAGTGGAATAAAGAATTTAGTGCTGCTGGTGATCTCTGAATTTAGGTAGCTTGACGCCCTCATTTTATAGATGAATAAAATGAGTTCCAGAGAAATTGTGACTTGACTAAGGCCACACAGGTAGTAACTTGCAAAACTTGGATTCAAACTTATGTTCTGTATTTCTAAATCTAGTGTTAATCATACTTCCTCCCACCTCTTTCCCCATACCCTCTCATAGTATGCTGTGGTCAAACTGAGAATCATAAGCCTTCTACTGGGCTAAGGGTGCAAATAGAGTTGGGGGGGGGCACAGACTGACAAATAATTGCTAATTAAAAATAAATTTGTGGGGCAACTAGGTGGCGCAGTGGATAGAGCACCAGCCCTGGAGTCAGGAGTACCTGGGTTCAAATCCGGCCTCAGACACTTAACACTTACTAGCTCTGTGACCCTGGGCAAGTCACTTAACCCCAATTGCCTCACTAAAAAAAAAAAAAAAACAAAAGCAAAAAAATAAATTTGTTCATTCATCCATCCTATCAATGCTGCCTTTTAAGCTGTGCCTATACTGGCCACAACCTTGAATTAAATGATCCAACCATTTAGCACTGTAGTTATCATATTAGCTATATATTGGCTTATACATCTTAGCAGACATTTCTGTCTTTCTTTTGCTAGGATACAGGAAGTTAAACAGAGACACATGTGGGAAGGCATTCAATTATCTGGATTATTATTTTTTTTTCCAAAATAGTCTTATTAATTAGAAGACTGAAACTCTATCCTTACAACCACAAAGTTGTCCAAACTATGATAAGAACATTACAACTCATACATTTTTCTGTTACCTGGGGACCTGTTCCATGTAAAATGGAGCATATCTAACTATGAGCTTACTTTAAAGAACTTGTGGATTGTAAATTAAGCCAGACTTCAAAGACACTCTCTCTGGAGACAAATTATGCTATGGTGATAGAGTAGGGCCAAAGCAGCAAACTAATCTAACAGAAGACCATTTTCTGAAATCTGTTTTTACAGTCATTGACCATTTAAAGATTAAAAAAATTCAAGACATGTCTGGGCATTCCCCAATGTTATACACAAAAGTATATAATGAGGGACTGAGATTTAGATTTACTCTTTCAGTTTTTTGGTTTTCCTTTAGTTTCTGAGAAGTTTTAGTGAAGTTGGCAGTTGAAAGAAAAGGAATCTTCTACAAATGGGACTAGAATTTAACTAGAGTTAAAATGATGGTTTTTAATAGGATGTTAAGTTAGCATTATTGCCTTTACTTTTTTTTGCCTTTACTCTTTTTAATTTTAAGTATTTTTACTTTTATTCTTGTGTGTATTTATAAACTAATACTATGAAAACAAGTATAAAAAACTAGATTAAAATTCTTGAGATCATTCAGATTGTATAAGTAGGATCATGACCTGATTCTTCAGTCCATCCTTTATTTCTCACTATTCTCCATCATATATGTTCTTTTTTTACATTTTTTTTGGATCATAAAGGTATTTTATTATTTCCCAGTTACATGTAAAGATAGTTTTCAACATTTGTTTTCATAAGATTTTTAGTTACAAATTGTTCTCCCACCTTCCCTTCCCTCCGCCGAGCCTTCTAATAGACTTTTTCTGAGCTCAGGTGATGTTTATAGATCAATTCAGTGGTGTGCTGGTATATGGTTTATCAAACAGTCTCTCCCTGGTGGGAAAACTGTATATATACAGACCTTGATTTCAGTCAGCGTTATTAAAACTTTTTAAAGTTTAGGAGTCAACAATAAATCAATAAATCAAGCCTTGATTTGTAGTGATTGCTGAATTGTGAGGTGTAAGTGCTAACACTGAACATTAAAAATCAGATTTGTAAGTTGGTTAGAGCAGGTTCCAGGACACTTCTGAAACAATTTCCTTATCTGTAAAATGAGGAATTTGGATTAGGTGTCCTCTGAGGTCTCTTCCAGCTCATACTTATGATCCTAAGTTACAGAGATGTAGATTCAGGTTCAATGCTAGAAAACACTTGTTATCCATAAGGATTGGTCAAAAGAGAATGGGCAATCTTTGCATAATTAGAGTACTACTTTTTTATGATATTGTAGAAGGGGGTTCCCTACAGATTTGGGTAGGACTCGATGGGTTCTCCAACTCTGAGATTCTCTTATTCTCTGGACTAGGACACATTGATTACTGATTCCTCGTCTAGACTTTTTCCCACTAAATCATGATAGCTTAGAAAACAAGTATTTATTGAGTACCTATGGGCAGCTAGGTGGCGCAGTGGATAGAGCACTGGCCCTGGAATCAGGAGTACCTGAGTTCAAATCCGGCCTCAGACACATAACACTTACTAGCTGTGTGACCCTGGGCAAGTCACTTAACCCCAATTGCCTCACTTAAAAAAAAAAAGAAAAAGAGTACCTATTATACATTTCACTCTGAGAATGCCAAATTGTATAAGGCCTGGTTCAGGCCCTCTCAGAACTTTAGTTTAGTTAGAAAGATGAACTACATATACAGAAAATAAATTACAATACATGACAGAATATAGACAAGGGTTGTAGAAATTTGGATGAGAGAAAAATAACTGAGGACTAGAAGGATTTAGGGTGGGTAGTATTTGAGGTTGACCCAAAAAGAAAGAAAAGGATTTTAAAAATGGAGAGGATGAAAGAAGGTATTCCAGGTAGGGCAACTATTGAATAAAGACTCAGAGATAGGTATCTATCTGTCCATCTATCTATCTATCTATCTATCTATCTATCTATCTATCTATCTATCTATCTATTGTGTATATATTCACATGTATACATATATATACACACACGCACAAAATATATTCCTATCTCAAAGTCTCTTTCCATACATACATACATATACACATATATGTATATATCCACATGCACACACAGTACATATAGCCTGCTCATTTTAGACAACTCTTGTCCATGTCCTCCAAAAAGCCTTCATGGTGAATCACCCAACAGGTCTTCCAGTTGAGTGGGACCAGCTAGTGGCAAGCCTTGAATAGGCTGGACTTGATTCTTTAGTCAATGGAGAACCATTTGAATATTTAGAGTAGGGGGAAGTGGGGGAATATGAATGCAAAGTGGTATATTAATTTGGCAGCTGCCTGCAGGGTATATTGGGATAGGGGAAATAGAGAAGGACGGAAGTAGAGAGATGAATTAGGAGAATGTTGCAATAGCCTTGGCATGACTTGGTATAGTCAATCAACCAATTTATTAGGTGCTTACCATTTGCTAGTACTGAATAGTACTGTCCACTTATAACTGGGATACAAAGAAAAAGTAAAAACAGTCCCTGCTTTTAAAAATCTTACATTCTGATGGGAAGGTCAACATGTATATAAAAGTATACATTTGATAATACAGATCAAAGGGGAGATATCGTTAGAGAGAAAGACTTTAGAGGCTGGTAGGGGGAGGGGACTCATGGAAATAACTCCTGTAGAAGATAGTATCCAAACTGATTCATGAAAGAAGCTAGGAATTTTAAGAGGGGGCAGTGAGAAAGTTCAAAGGCTTTTAAAAGGCATTCAAAGCATTGGGAGAGGGGGTAAAGCCACAGTTAAGAGATGGAGCATTATCCTTGAGTAGATGAGAATAGGCCAATGTGGCTGGATTATAGACAATGTAGAAGGGGAACAATTCATAAAAAGACAGGAAAAATAAGAAGGACCCAGACTGTGAAAAACTTGAATGCCAAATAGAATGTATATGTAATCCTAATAGCAATAGGGAATTATTGGAATTTGTTTATTGGGTGTGTGTTGGGGGGGGGGAGTGACATTGTTAGACTTATGCTATGGAAGAATGACATTGGCAGGTTGGTTGTGGATAAGTAGAGATTTGGTACTGGGAGACCAATTGGAAGGATAATGCAAAAAGTCTAGGAAAGAGGTGATGAAGGCATGTATAAGACTTGTGGTAGAGTTAAGAAAAGGGGAAATATCTGAGAGATGTAGTGGAGAAAAAAAGTGAGAAGGTTTGGGCACTGAATGATTATGATTGAGAGTGACTATTCAAGAATATAAAGATAACAAAAAGTCTCAGGGGAGAGGAGTGTGTTTAGATGAGGGATAATGCTGGAAAAGTTGTGAAACTTTGGGCTATTTTTCTTTATTTGATATTTGATATATTTATGTTATATAATTTATATGTGTACACACACACACACACACACGCACACACACATATATATGAATGATTCTTAAACACACATCTGGGAAAATATTTGTTAGAAATACTAAAAAAAACCCAACTAATCTTGTTTGGAGGGAAAAGAATCACTAAAACTACTTGATGCTGATTGAAGCAAGCTAGTAAAATTCACCTAGAGGTCTACCACTTTCTTCTGTTCTTTTAGTGTTTATGGGAAGAATTAACATTACCTTAAGAGTTTATAACCTAGAGTTTCAATTTTGGAATGATTCCAAGATGTCACATGGCCAATCCTAGGAGATACAGAGGCTAACCCTTCCTTAAGAAGTACATCTTTATTTATTCTTGAATTTTCCAAAACAGTTGTCAGGTGAGATGTCTATGAATGGTGTTAAATCATTACTATTTTTGCCACTTTCCCCTCCATATATAGAAGTACTCACATTATTCTTTATCTTTTCTAAATTTATTATTCCATTTTGGGGAAAGAACAAGTTTCATCATGTTTCTCTCTAATCGGGACATCCTAAAGCCCTAGAGCTTAACATGCTTATGAGAACAAGGGTCAAATCTCACTGGGGCTGGTATTTCCTCGGGGTTTATAGATAGAATTATCTGTCTGTCTATCTATCTATCTATCTATCTATCTATCTATCTATCTATCTATCTATCTGTCTATCTATCTATCCCATGTACCTGGTTACAGAGAATCATAGAAAGGATTATGTATTTTATAGCCCAATCCCCTCATGTTTAAATGATTAAATGGTTTCAGAGATGGGTTAGTATTGGCTAAAGTCACTCATGTGGTAAGTAACAGAAGCAAGATCTAAACTTCCTTCTAACTCCAAAACCCAACTATGTGCTGCTTATCTTTTCAAAAATTTCTCCATTCTCCAGCTGAATTTTCTGGTAGCTCACTGAGATTAACAAATATCAAGTGCTTAGACTAAAGAGAAGGAACTGGTTATAAAAGTGGTTGTCACATTGACAGAGTTGGGACTAAGTTTAGCTAGAAGGGCAAAAGAATTACCCTTTTAAAAGACAGAAAATAGAGAAAATATCATGGGGAGGGAATAGGATGGAGGGAAACAGTTAATGGTAATTGTGAAAAAATTTTGAAGCAGAGACAAGAGCAATGTAAGATGATAATGATGTTGTTGATTATGATAAGAGGATTGATGATGATTGGAGGAAGTTGATGACTGATGATGGGGAGGATTGATTGATCATGAGGATTGATTGAGGATGATGATGAGGATTGATTGAGGATGATGATGAGGATTGATTGGTGATTGATTTATGATGGTGGTGACAAAATGTATGGTATTTACTTTGCTGGGCTATTGTGAAGAAAATTCTTTGTCAGGTGTAAGGTACTATATAAATGTCATCTACTACTGTTGTTGCACTAATCGACCTCATGGGTTTATTGTAAGGAAATCTCTCTTTAAAGTACTATATAAATGTAGTTTCCTATTTTCAAAAATGATGAGCAGAATGCTATCAGAAAGAACTGGAAGGACATGCATGAGCTGATGCAAAGTGAAATGTATTGTATTCAAAATAACAGCAATATTGTAAGAATATCTGCTGTGAATGACTTGGTTATTTTCAGCAATGCAATGACCTAAGACAACTCTGAAGGTCTTATGAAAAGTGTAATCCATCTACAGAGAGAGAACTGATGGGATTTGAATACAGATGAAAAAAAAAAGAATTACCCTTTTAGATACTGGTTTCAATCAATCAATAGACATGCAGTAAGAACTTATTGTGTGCCGGGTATGGTGATAAGTAATGGGATCTAAATAAAAACAAAAACAAAAACAAAAACCCTTACCCTCAAGGGGCTTGTATTCTTCTTTATTTTTTTGGCTGAAAATAATGTAAAAAACTTTATTTATGTTTCCAATACAGAGCAAAAACAACAATCAAAACCATAATTCCATGTAAACAAAAGAGTGGCTGCTTCAGTTCAATAAATTAAACTGCTCAGACTGTCTCTTGGAAAAGAAAACAAAGTTGCATGAGTTCCCTTAAATATGAGTTCCCTAAAATAAAGGTTCTACCTTGGGGCAGCTAGGTGGCACAGTGAATAGAGCACCGGCCCTGGAGTCAGGAGTACCTGAGTTCAAATTCGGCCTCAGACACTTAACACTTACTAACTGTGTGACCCTGGGCAAGTCACTTAACCCCAATTGCCTCACTAAAAAAAAAAAAAAGAAAAAAAGGTTCTACCTCTAAATTATATTAAATAGGACAAATACTGCTGGAGACACTTGTGACAGATTTGAGAAACTAATGCTTGTTTTAGAATATACATGATAATAAAAAAAATGAAAAAATATTATATTAATACCAGACTGAACCTGGGCATTTTCTACTGCAGTGTTATTTGATTTAACTTGGGGACAGAGGAAGGTGACTGTGCTTAATCTGTCACATGGTAGGGAATGGGTAAGGAGTTTATATTCTAATCTAATACAAGATACATACAGAGTAGAAGGAAGGTAGCTCTAGAGGAAAAGGCTTAAGTAGCTAGGGAGATTCAGAAAGACCCTGCAGCAGATAATGATTTAAATATTGGATAAAGATTTTAGATGCTTTTGATTATATATCCATTTTTTCCAAGAGATATTGTGTGGTAAAAAAGGAAGGAATTCAATAAGCATTTATAAATACCTACTATACACTGTGCTAAGTGCTTTTTACAACTATAATCTCATTTAATCCTCCCCACAACCCTGTGGGATAGATTATTATTACCTCCATTTTACAGTTGAAGATATTGAGGCAAAAAAAGAATAGCTAAGCGACTTGTCCAGGATTACACAGCTAGTAAGAATTTGATGCTGGATTTGAGCTCAGGACTTCCTGATTCCATCGCCAGTACTCTATCAATTGATGGATTTGAAGAAGAGGAACTTGGGTTCCTGTACTGGCTCTGTCACATACTACTTACTACCTGTTTGTCTCTGGAAAAATCACTTAACTTTTCTGTATCTCATTTTCTTCACCTATCAAATGGAGGGGTTGGGCTACTAGGGGTTGCTGGTAAATATTTAACAAGTGATTATTAGGAGAAAGAAAGAAAGAAAGAAAGAAAGAAAGAAAGAAAGAAAGAAAGAAAGAAAGAAAGAAAGAAAGAAAGAAAGAAAGAAAGAAAGAAAGAAGACAGTAAGCCTGACACACTTTTAAGTTCTGTCTGCATATGGCCAGGGTTAGATGGCTCCTCCATGCTTCAAAATGTCTCTGCCTCTGATCAAATTTATCACTCAAAGTAGAGATGAAAGGATCAGAAATCCCAGAAATGAAACAGCTGAGTATCCCAGGGAGATATTGATCTTAGAACCTTCTTAGAACATAGGAAGTAAAAAAAAAATGTATCTTACAGTTCAAAGAACTTTAATTCATGGGATCACATTCGTTGAGCAATGTTATTTTAATCAATTCCAATCGTAGTCAAAAATAGCTTCAGGATTAGAGGAGAAAGGAGGAACAAGACTCGTCCTTTCTTGGGTTTTTAATTCTAAGAAAGTCTTTCTATTCCAGGTATGTTAATACTTGAGATATACCTGCCAAGACAAACCCAGGAATCATATGAACATAATTATAAAACACTATTTATACAAATAAAGTCAGGTTTATTGGAAAAAATTGTTCATGGGTGGGCAGGCCCATTCTTTTTGGTATGTTAATTTATTTTTAAACATTTTTATTTAAACATTTTTATTTAAAGTTTTGAATTCCAGGGGCAACTAGGTGGTGCAGTGGATAAAGCACTGGCCCTGGATGCAGGAGTACCTGAGTTCAGATCCAGCCTCAGATACTTGATACTTACTAGCTGTGTGACCCTGGGCAAGTCACTTAACCCCCACTGCCCTGCAAAAACAAACAAAAAAACAAAACTTAAAGTTTTGAATTCTAAATTCTATTTCTCCCTCTCTCTCTTCCCTCCCCCTGCCTGAGGTGGTAAACAATCAGATATAGGTTATGCAAGGGCAATTATGTAAAATATTTCCATATCAGGGCAGACCCAATATAATAAAAATGACAATTCTATCTAAACTAATCTACCTAAGAATTGTTTCTTGAGCTGGAAAAATAACAATTCATTTGGAAGAACAAAAGGTCAAGACCATCAAAGCAATTAATGAAAAGGAATATAAAGGAAGGAGATTTAGCAGTACCAGATCTTAAACTAGGATATAAGGCAGTAATTACCAAAACTATGTGATACTGGCTAAGAAATAGAAAGGTGGATAAGATATAGAACAGAGGATAAATACAATACACAATAATAAATTATTTTAGTAGTCTTGTGTTTAACAAATATAAAGATTTAAGCTTTGGGGATAAGAATTCACTATTTGGTAAAAATTGTTGGGAAAACTGGAAAGCTATGTGGTGGAAATTTGGTATAAACCAATAGCTTATACCATTTACCAAGATAAGGTCAAAATGGATACATGACCTAGATATAAAGGGAGATATCCCAAATGTAAAGAATTAACTGTTATTCGAGGTTTTTATGCCTCTTTGCACACTGGCCTGGGGCTCTGCAAACCACAAGGTGCTCCACCCAGTGGTTGTAGCCTTTGCCAGGGCTCTGGCACCCACCTGAGGCCTAGCACAATTATTAGACGTCTATGCACCACGAGATGTGGTATGGTAACCTTTCCATAACATTTTCAGGGGTCATCATGGACACATAACTAAATTTGGCCTTGATCCAGACATAGAGTGGTAAAAAGTGCTAGTAATGTCATAACTGTCTCAATTTTGTATTGCGTATGGCTATAAGTATCCTCCAAAGGGGGGACTCCCTTTAAGTTTAAACTTGATACATATACAGCATATTGTGCTAGGCCTCAGGTGGGTGCCAGAGCCCTGGCAAAGGCTACAACCAGTGGGCGGAGCACCTTGTGGTTTGCAGAGCCCCAGGCCAGTGTGCGCAGAGGCATAAAAATCTCAAATAACAATTAATTCTTTACATAAATAAATTAGAACATGGAGCATATAACCCATCAGAATTATAGATAGTAAAAGAATTTATGAATAAGCAAGAGATAGAGAGCATTGTGAGATGTAAAAATGGATAATTTTGATTGCTTTAAATTCAAAGGGTTTATACAAATAAAATCAAATGTAGCCAAGATTAGAAGGAAAGCAAAAATTTTGGTGGAATTTATAGATGGTTTCTCAGATAAAGACCTCATATCTCAATTCCATAGAGAAATTTGTCAAATGTATAAGGCATTCCCCAACTGATAAAAGGTCAAAGGAAGTTTTATATATAAAGATATAAAATATATAAAGAACATTGTCAAATTTGTAAGAATACAAGTCATTCATTTGTGAACAGTCAGTTTTCTGATGAGGAAATCAAAACATTTTATAGTCATATGAAAAAATGCTTTAAATCATTATTGAGTAGAGAAATGCAAATTCAAACAACCTTGAGATATCATTTTATACTTACCAGATTGCTAAAATGATTGAAAGGGAAAGGGACAGGTGTTGAAGAGGATGTAGAAAAATTGGAACACTAATTCACTGTTGGTGGAACTGTGAACTGATCCAACCATTTTGGAGAGCAATGTGGAATTATACCCAAAGACTTATTAAACTGACTATACCCTTTGACCCAGCAATACCACTACTAGGTCTGTTTCCAAAGATGATTAGGAAAAGAGGAAAAGAAATGGTATGTTCTAAAATATTTCTAGCAGCTGTCTTTGTGGTGACAAAGAAACGGAAATTGAAGGGATACCTATCAACTGGGGAATGGCCAAAGAAGTGATATGATTGTAATGAAATAGTACTGTGCTGTTAGAAATGATGGACAAAAAATTTAAAAAAAAAAGAAATGATGAACAAGTTGATTTTAGAAAAACAAGGAAAGACCTGCATGAAATAATGAAGAGTGAAATGAGCACAACCAAGAGATCATTGTATAAAGTAACAATATTGTTAAAAGAATAAGTGTGAATGACTAAGTTATTCTCAGTATTATAAATACTTAAATCAATACAAAAGACCTAGGAAAGGAGACAGCATCCACCTCCAGAGAATGAGTTGATAAATAGAAGCATGCAGAGTTTGGTTTTGTTTTTGTTGTTAGTTCTCAAAGAGGACTAATGATATCAGGAAAATGATGCCATGACTTGCAAGTGAATTGGATTTAAGTGAGGCAGGGCTATGCAAAGTCACTAGCCTCACTTTTTACTCCAGAGCCATCTGGATTCAGTGCTGAGATATAGATCAGGACCACTAGAGATAGCCCTAGATGCAGTGGGAGACCTTGGTCTTTTTAGCCTAAGGTCTTTTCTAGCCTTAAACACTACGATTTTATATATGTTTATTAATCTGTGTAAAATAGTGATCTTCTCTAGTACTGTGTGGGAAGAAAGGGAGGGAGACAGTTTGGAACTTGTAACAAAAATAAATAAAATTTTAAAAGAAAGAAAATCTTTCTATTCTTGGCATTTGTACATTCATTGTTCATGTTTCTATTGAGTCCTCTGTATTTCAAAATTTCTATTCAGCTATGGTTTTTTTCACTAGAAATGTTTGAAGCTTTTTATTTCATTAAAGATCCATTTCCCTTTTGTATGAAAATACTAACTGTTTCTTGCTAAGTCTTCCATGGTTGTAAGTCTATTTTGTTTTCTTTTTGGAATATTCCTTTTGTGATATGGTACATATTCTCCACTTCTTTATGGTGGTGGCTACTATACTTTGTGTGATACTAACTAATTTTCCTAAGTACTTAAACTTTTTGTGTTTTGGGCTGCTTTGAAATTTTCCCCCCTTAATCTTGAAACTTTAAACTTTAGCTTTGACATTCCAGGGAGTTTTCATTTTAGGATTTCTTTCAGTGGAGGCTTTCTGGTTTCACTTTGCCCTCTTGTTTTAATAGGTCTAGGCAAATTTCCTTAATCATTTCTTGAAATAGGATATCTAATCTCTTTTGAGGATCATGACTTTCAGATAGTACAGTGATTTTTCACTTTTCACCTTTTAATCTACTTTTCAGGTCAATTGTTTTTTTATATAAGATACTTTACCTTTTGTTTTTCAATCTTTTGACTTTTTTAACATTTCTTTTTAGCTTGTGGAGTTGATCAAACTCCATTTTTCAAGGAATCTTCTACTTGGATAAAGTTTTGCATCCCATAATTTTGTTAATTCTATTTCAAAGCCTTTTCTCTATAACTCTCGTTGCTTTTCTAATTCTTTCCTCTAGCACTCTCATTTTATTTTTCATCTTATTTGACTTATTATCAACTTACTTCATTTCTTCCTGGAATTCTTTTTTTTTTTTTTTGTGGTCAAACCATTTTATTAAAAGAAAAAAAAACAACTCTAGTTTTATCTAAGTTCATTCCTAGAAACTAAACCAGTTTTCTGGAACAGAAGGTATCTAAACACCAAGTCCTCATTTGAACTACTCCCCCCACTGACCAATTCCACACTGAACCTTCCTCTGTACCCTTAATAAACACAAATAACAAGCTTCTAGGCTGCTAGAAAAACCATAAGGTTCTAAGTAAATTTTAAACAAAATAGAGTGTAAATTCCATGAAGAAATGTAACAATAGGGCATTCCATCTTAACGGGAAGGGGCAAAAACAGGTGACTTCAGAGGACACCGAGTCAGCAAAGGGTCAAAAGAAGGAGGGCCCCAAAGGATGGACAGACACCAGGAAGGAACTGCCATCTCCCCCTAGCTAGTTACAAAAAAAAATCTTCCTAGTTGCTCCCAGAGTCAGTGGCCCCACCTCTGTGGGTATCTCTGGAAGATGCTCCCTGATTGTCCCAACCACCCCAACGTCTCTTCATAGGCCCAAGGGATCTCCGGTACTGGCTGTGGCCTTGGCTGGTTCCGAACACGCTCTCTCCACTGTAGCCACCACAGGTGATGGATCCTCCACGGTTACTCTGATCACGGGTGCCTCTGGTTAAGTTGCGGCGAGGGCCACTCCCTCGGCCAAGGCCTGGATCCTGGAATTCTAATAACCCTTGTGATTAAACAATCTTTTTTCTTTGGATTTTTTATTGTAGATGTTTTAGAATTATTCTTCATTTATGGTTTTGTGTTTTGGGCATCTCTGGTTTTATTTTAGTTTGTTTACTTATTCTTCCAGCTTTACTTCATGAATTAAGACTTCATATTTGGATGAATCACTGCATAATTCTGGTGGGATTGTCATGACCTTGATACCCTGACCTCTATTATCTACATCCCTACTGATACATTTTATGGGTAACATATCCTCTAATTTTTAATCATCCCAAGTGAAAAAAGTCAGGGAGCTTCCAATTTTCAGTGGACCTTATATGATTTGATGAAGGTCAGGGTTTGATTGTTATCCTCCTGGAATATCCAGGCACTAAACCCTGGATTTGGATCCAGGCAATGTAAGTGTAAAATTTTTTTATTTTTTTATTATTATTTTTTTTTTTAGTGAGGCAATTGGGGTTAAGTGACTTGCCCAGGGTCACACAGCTAGTAAGTGTTAAGTGTCTGAGGCCGGATTTGAACTCAGGTACTCCTGACTCCAGGGCCGGTGCTCTATCCATTGCGCCATCTAGCTGCCCCCGTAAGTGTAAAATTTGCCAATTTGCCCCTGGATGAATGTTGCTGGCCCAGTATTTTTAGCTAGATGGAAGGCTTTGAAAGTTCACAGTGGTAGAGCTGACTGTTTACTCCTTTTCTCACCTGGGGATTATGTTATTCTTTGGATCAGAGGCACAGTACTTTGTCCCTTTTTATATGTATATGTTTGGGTACACTATCCTGTCCCACCTCTATTCTACAGTTCCTGCCCTGGTCATTTGCCTTGCATCAAATTTGCAATTTTATACTATATAGATAACATACAATGTTTTCTCCTAACATTTCCTAATCACTACTTTGTCTTGTTCCCAAATATTTCCTCTTGTAGTAGTTGGGAGGGGTATATGCATGTTTGTAGAACTGGGCTGTGGTGCTTCTTCTTACTCCACTATCTTGGCTAGCCTCTTCTTCTGTTCATTTAAAAATGTTTTAATGGCTCTTTAAAAATAATATTTCTTCTTCTCCATATTCATTCAATCCTTCCAAAGTAAAAATCAAGAGGAAAAAATTCTTTCAAAAAATAAGCATAATCAAGCATATCATTCCACACAATGGTATTTCTGCACCTTGAACCCATCACTGCTACACATTTTAAAAATTGATATTATAAATACCCCTTGTTATCTTCCCACCATGCATGTATCATATCACCCTAGGAGCCTTTTGACCTTGCCAACCTCTAGTCCTGGCTCTAACTTGAAAATGTTGCTGCCTTGTCCTCAACCTGAAGTTAAGATCCAAGGTGAAATTGCTAGTTTTCTTTCAGCAATTATAAGGCTTGTTGATTAGCCAGCTGAGTATTAGTGAGAGTCTTCATAATTAGGGTCTTCTGACTGATGGTTAGTTTAATCTACCCTTTCATTGCATTTATTACATAATTGACCACATCAATAACAAAACTAACCAAAATCATATGATTATCTCAATAGATGCAGAGAAAGCTTTTGACAAAATACAGCACCCATTCCTATTAAAAACACTGGGGAGCATAGGAATAAGTGGATTTTCCTTAAAATGATAAGCAGTATCTACCTAAAACAATCAATAAATATTATATGTAATGAGTATAAGTTAGAAGCATTCCCAATAATATCAGGGGTGAAACAAGGATGCCCATAATCACCATTGTTATTCAATATTGTTCTAGAAATGTTAACTATAGCTATAATAGAAGAAAAAGAAATTGAAAGAATTTGAAGAAGGAATGAGGAGACAAAACTATCATTCTTTGCAGATGACATGATTGTATATTTAGAGAATACTAGAGAACCAGGTAAAAAGCTAATTGAAATAATAAACAAATTTAGCAAAGTTGCACGATATAGAATAAACCCACACAAATCACCAGAATTTCTATGTATTGTCAACAAAGTCCACCAGCAAGAAACACAAAGATAAATTCTGTTTATGTAACTATAGACAACTTAAAGTTATCAGGAGTTTACCTGCCAAGATAAGAGCAGGATCTATATGACCAAAATAACAAAACACTTTTCACACAAATAAAGTCAGATCTGAACAACTACAAGAAATATTAATTGTTTTTGGGTAGGCTGAGCCAATATAATAAAAATGACAATTCTACTTAAATTAATAAATGTATTCAGAACCAAAAAAAACCTACCAATATTATTTTGTAGAGCTAGAAAAAGCAGTAACAAAATTCATCTAGATTTCAAAAGCAAAAAAAACAGTAAAAAATATCAAGAGAAGAAATGAAAAAAAAAATGTGAAGGTTGCCTACCCATACCATATCTCAAACTGTATTATAAAGCAGTAATTATAAAAAATAAATTGGTATTCACTAAGACGTAGAGTTGTAGATCAGTGGAATAGATTAGGTACACAATACATTGTAAAAAATGACCATAATAACCTAGTGTTTGATAAACCAAAGATCTGGATTTGGGGAACAAAAATCTCATTATTTTACAAAAACTGCTGGGAAAACTGGAAAACAGCATTTCAGAAACTCAGTATGGACCAACATCTCATGCCATGTACCAAGATAAAGTGAAAATGGGTACATTATTTACATGTAAAGTATGATAACCTAAGAAAATTAAGAGATCATGAAATAGTTTACCTGTTGGAGCTATGGATAGGGGAAGAATTTAGGACCAAAGAAGATATAGAAAGCATTATGAAATTTAAAATGGATCATTTTAATTATATAAAATTAAAAGGTTTTACACAAACCCAATGTAACCAAAATTAGCAAGAAAGCAGTGTGATAAAATAATGGGGCTTAGCAGACACCCAGGAGCTGCCACCTGAAGATTGATTTGGAATTAATTGAATTGGGTGAGATTGAGAGACTGAGAACCTACTTAATGATGATTAAATTGGCACAACACCTGGTCAACCCTGAGTAGAGTGTGTTCTCACAGGCTGTGGACTGCAACATCAACAAGAGACCACTCTCAACCAATCAACTTGAAGAACCTCCCATTTTGGGGAGGAAGACAGTAAGTAGGAAGCTGAGGCTGGTGGACTGGAGCTTCCTCTTTTAGTTCAAGACTTCAGCTTGGTGGCAGAACATCAAGTGGGCTGCTAGGAAAGCTAAGATTTCCATGCTATAAGGAATCTGTTCTCATTCTTTCTCTATCTTCACTATCTTATAATATATCTTTTAATAAATCCTTAAAAGCCTAAACTCTTACTGAATTTATCAGTGATTTTAGCCAGTTTCCCCCCAAAACTGGGGGAAACAGATTAGAGCCCACATTTAGATTTTAAACAACACAGCAGAAAACTGGGGGAATTTTTTTTACCACAAGTATCTGATAAAGGCCTTATTTCTCAAATATATAGAGTATTGAGTCAAATTTATAAAAAATAAATTCCCCAATTGATAAATTGTCAAAGGATATGAACAATTTTCAGTCAAAGAAATCAAAGATATCTATAGTCATATGAAAAAGTACTCTAAATCACTATTGATTAGAGAATACAAATTAAAATAAGGCTGAGGTACCACCTCATATGCATCAGATTGACTAATAAGAAAAAAAGATAAAATTATAAACATTGGAGGGGCCATATGAAAATTGAGATGCTAATGCAATGTTGGTGGAGTTGTGAATTGTTCTAACTGCTCCAGAGAGCAATTTGGAACTATGCTCAAAGGGCTATCAAAATGCATACTCTTTGATCCAGGATTTCACTGGTAGGTCTGTATCCCAAACATATTTTTAAAAAGGGAAAAGATCCTATTTGTACAAAAAATATTTATAGCAGCTCTTTTGGAGTAGCTACAAAGTAGAAATTAAGAGGATGCCCATCAATTGGGGAATGGCTACACAAATTGTGATACTGGTAGTTTGATTTCTTCTTTCTTTTTTAAATCAAATTAAACAAAGGTTTATCTATTTTTTTCCCCATAAAACCAGCTCTTAGTTTTATTTATTAATTCTATAGTTTTCTTACTTTAAATTTTATTAATCTCTCCTTTGATTTTCAGAATTTCTAATTGGTTTTAATTGGGGATTTTTAATTTTTTTTTCTAGCTTCCTTTATGTCAGTTCATCAAGTCTTTCCAGGTTTTTCTGAATTCACCCCCTTTATCATATTTTACAGCATAATAACATTCCATTATAATCATATGCCAGGGGCAGAGCCAAGATAGCAGAGGAAAGACATTAAATGCACAGAGCTCCTGATACAATCACCCCCCAAAACAGCAATAAAAGAACCCCTGGAGCAGAAAAACACACGAAAATATGGGCTGAGATTATTCTCCAGCTATAGATAGATTTCAGGGGGCTGTGCTGGACCATGAGTAAAGTCTAACCCTGGGATCGAGCTGACAGACACACCAGACATGCCGCCAGAGGAATTTACCCCAGAGCCTCTGATATTCTAGAAGCAGAAGCTAAATTAGAAATTGAAAGAATCCACCTATCACCTCCTGAAAGAGATCCCAAAAGGAAAACCTCCAGAAATATTATAAGCAAATTCCAGAGCTCCCAGGTCAAGGAGAAAATATTGCAAGCAGCTAGAAAAAAGGAATTCAAATACTGTGGAGCTCCAATAAGGCTAAAACAAGATTTAGCATTATCTACATTAAAGGATTGGAGAGCATGGAATATGATATTCCAGAGGACAAAGGAGCTGGGACTACAGCCAAAAATCACATACCCAGCAAAACTGAACATGATTTTTCAGAGGAAAAATGGAACTTCAATGAAAAAGAGGACTTTCAGGCATTTGTGATGAAAAGACCTGAACTGAAAAGAAAATTTGACTTTCAAATACAAGACCCTGGAGAATAATAAAAATGGAAACAGGAAAAAGAAATCAAGAGGGACATTAAAAGATTAAACCATTTACAGTCATACATGAAAAAATAATACTTCCAACTCATAAGAACTTTTTCAGCAAGGAATACACAGGGGACACAGGTCTGAAATGAATATGAAGGGATGGTATTTGTAAAGCATTTGTTTTGTGTATATCCTTGATCTTTGTGGAGCAAACAAGATGGGTTGTCTGGTGTCCGGGTCCAGATTTGGACTCGGGGCCTCCTGGGCCCAGGACTGGTGCTTTGTCCACTGTGCCTTCTAGCTAACCCATGATGACATTTTAAAAATAAGGGTGAGGGGTAGGAGGAATAGACTGGGGTGGGGGGGAGGGGAGAGGTGGAATGGAGAAAAGTAGCTCATAGGAAGGAAACAAGAAAAAATCCTATGGAGGGGAAGGGAAGAGGGGGAGTAAGTGAACTTCACTATCATCAGAATTGGCTCAAAGAGGGAATAACATACATATTCAAGTGGGTATGGTAATATATTTTTGCCCTGAGGAAAAGTGGGAGGAAAAGGAGATGGGGGGGGTGTGGAGAAGACGGGAAGGAGGGAAGGGAAGTTAGGGGCAGGGAGCTGTAAAAAGCAAAACATTTTAGAGGAAGGTAAAGATGTTCAGCATAACACCACATGTATGACATATATTGAATTGCTTGATATCATAGGGAGAGTTGAGGAGGGAGGGAGGAAGAAAAATTTAGAAAACAGAATTAGCTCAAAGGCTATAACCTCATCATAGCAGGCTCAAGGAGGGAACAATACACACATCCAATAGGGAAGAGTAAACTATTTAACCCTTCAGGAAAGTAGGAAGGGAAGAAGATAAGGAGGGAAGGGTGAATGGAGGGTAGAGCGGGGAAGGGGGCAGTCAGTAGCAAAACACTTATGAGGAGGGTTAGGACAAAAAAAGGTAGACAATGGAATAAATAGCTTTGAAAGGGAATGGGATAGAGGGAAATAGTTACTTTGATTGACTACAATGTCAAATTGTATGGTACCTACTCTGCTGGGCTATTGTGAAGAAAATTCTCTGTTAATTTCAAGGTACTATATAGAAATTGTTATGAACAGGATGCTATCAGAAAAACCTGGAAAGACACATGTGAACTGAAGCAGAGAGAAATGTACAGTATACAAAATAACAGTATTATTGTAAGATGATCTGCTGGGAAGCACGTAGTTATTTTCAACAAGGCAATGATCCAATTTAACTCTGAAGAACCTAGGAAAGTTGCAGTACATCTACAGAGAAAGAACTGATGGTATCTGAAAACAGACTGAAGCACATTTTTTTTTCAACAATTCCTTAATCTGAAGTTTTGTTTTTATCTGTTTCCACTCACAACCTAGATAAGGTTTACCATGACTGCTCATGTATAATTTATGTTGAATTGTTTGAGTTCTTGGGGTGGGGGTGGTAGGAGAGGGAGGAAGAGAAGTTGGAACACAAAGTTTTTTAAAAAGTGATGTAAAAATTTGCCTTTACATATAATTTGGAAAATAAAAGACTAAAATGTAAAAAAAATAATCATATGCCATAATTTGTTCAATTGTATCTTAATTGACACCCCAGATCTTCCATCTGTTTCTCACACGATATAATTTGGGGTTCCCTCTCTGTCCTAATTAAACTCTGGTCTAGCTTCAGAAAATCAGTTTTTCAAAGTGTAACTCTCAGAAACAAATGTAGTACTCCAACCTGACCTGTAAACTTGATTTTGAAAAAAAATTCATGTGCTCTCATCTCTCTCCTTCCTCTGTTGCCGCCATCATGGACACTGGCCGCATGCAGCCCATCAACCTGGCTCGGGCCACCAAGGTTCTGGGCTGGACCGGTCCTCAGGACCAGTGTACCTAGGTGTGCATGGAGTTCATGGACGACACGAGCCACTCCATCATTTGCAACGTGAAAGGCCCCGTGCAGGAGGGAGATGGCATCACCTTGCTCAGTCAGAACGTGTGGTCCGGAGGCTGCAGTGATACCCACAGGTGGAGGCCTGTAGGCTGCTGCTCCTGGAAGGACTGCTAAGAGATATGTAAAATAAAGAGTTTTGTCAAAAAAAAAATTCTTTTTATTTTTTTAGTTTTTGAGACTGGGTCTTCTTTACTCATTAAGGCTGGAAGTACAGTGGTTACTCATGGGTATGATTCCAAGACTGATCAGTAGGAAAACTTTAGCCTGTTCTGATTTTATGATATGGACTGGTTTTCTCTTCTTTACACAACCTGGCTTTGCCCCTGTTGTAACTCAGAACTCCTGGACTAACGAGATCTGCCAGTCTCAACATATCTATTGTCTCCTCAGATATTACAGGACCACATCACTAGGAAACTTCAATACATACAACTCACTTTCTTCCTATAGAGAAACTGACCATGATTCTGGAAAACAAAAACAAAAACAAAAACATAGTGGGCAGTTAGGTGGTGCAGTGGATAAAGCACAGGCCCTGGATTCAGGAGGATCTGAGTTCAAATTAGGCCTCAGACACTTGACACTAGCTGTGTGACCCTGGGCAAGTTACTTAACCCTCATTGCCCCACCAAAAACAAAAACAAAAACATAGGTACTGTCCTCTGTGGGAATGTGACTAGATAGTGGGCAATGACTTTACCAAAAAACTACCCATTAGTGATGCCACCTGCCTGGGCTAAGTCAGTTTGAACATACTTGGTCAGGGCATACCCCAAATTGTTGTACACTGTTCAAAGCAGCTGGGTTTTGCAAAGAATGTGGGTTCTCTGATGCTAGTTTTCTTTTACAATTCTGGTTACATAATCATTATGTAATGTCCCTCTAAATTGTATGGTACAAGGCATCTTAGGAAGAATTTATTAAAAATCCAACACAGGATAATAGTGTTTGGAGATAAAGCCAGAATTTCAGAAAGCCAAAGGGAATAGTTTAAAATTGAGTAATTTAGCATGGTGGAAGGAGAGGCTCAAGAAGGATTTTGGAGAGAGACAGAAGGAGGATAATTTTTTAAAAGTGTTGTGGGAGAGGCAAAGCAAAGGACCTCTACCACAAAACCGTTAGCCTGATGTAATTTCTTAAGTTGTCTGTTTTTCTTCTTATAGCCTGAGGTTAGTGAAACAGCTCATAACCTAAAGTTAGATAATGTGAAATAAAAAACAAGTGAATGAAGCAACATCTATTAAGCACTTACTCCATGCCAAGGGCTTTAGTGATGTACGGGTGTTTTTTTTTTTTTAATGTATTCTTTTTAGAGTACTAGAAAAATTGCTTTAAGACATCAGAGTCTCTTTAAGTTTGAATTTATCAAGTTTCTTGAGATCTTTTCAGAGTTATTTCTATTCAAAGCATATGCTGTGGCATGAGGCATGTCTTTCCTCCAATGTTAGTTAAGTTAAAAAAAATAGTAAAAATGACAATGATGACGATGATGATGATGACGATTGAAGGCTGGTCTTTTTATAGCTCTGCCACCCATAGTTTATCTTCTTTAAGCCTTACAACTACTCTGTGAAGTAGGTATTACAAATATTCTTATACTCACTTTTAGGGAAATGGTTATACCCAAAAGGTGGAGTAAGATGCTCAAAGTCATTCATTATTAAGGGCTAGAGGCAGAATTTGGACTGGGGTCATCCTGACTCCATATCCAACAGTTTCTGCAACCTATGATGCTGCTTCCCAGAAAAGGACCAGGTAATATTCGAAGATGTTTTTAATCAAGATCTCCTTTCCATTCCAAGTACACATGTGTGCCTCTGCTCTTATGTGTATTGTTTGTGCCCTTGTAGTACATGTGCAGAGTAAATGGGACTTTATCCAAACTGTGGAGCTACCAACATGAAATTAAGAAATAATACTTCTAACATATTCATATTTAAGAACTTCCATTTAGCACAGTCTCAGTGATTTAAATTCATTAGCTGAAAGAGTTGACTCACACATGTTTAAAACTGGCTCTTTTCATTTCCTCAAATTTCGTCATGTTCCCAAAGTGAACCCAGTGATGACAGAATGAATATGAATGAATTTTGCCTTGAACCAAATGTAAGACTGTAAGTAAAGAAAGGAGAATCAAGTGTCAATAGGCAACCTTAAGAGCCAAACTGTTCATCTCTGATTTGTTCATCCACACAAAAGACAATTTGAAATACCCCAGATTTACAGTCTGGGGAAAATTTACAAAATGAGACACCTCCCTTGCTGAGAGAGTAGAGGCAGACAGGGAAGACTTTGTCTCTCCCGGCTTGGTATTTGAATTCTTTTCTTTCTGAGCCCATTTCCTAGGCTGTCAGATGCATTGGAAACAGATTGGGTTAATGTCAGTTTCTTTTTTCTGTGTATCTCCTTGGTTACAATAATAACATTTCCTGAACCAAAAATTGGTATCTGTGGTTTTGTAGTGTAAGAATTATTTTAACTGACGAGGCCTAATTTTGGGGGACTAATCTGACTGGAGGACTAATCTGGGGATTTTTGACTGGCTGGCTATCTGACTGCTATTAATTTCCAAAGCCAATCTGTTAGGGCCTTTTAAAAATTTCTCCACACTTGCTCCCTCCCAAATTGATAAGCAAAGGATTAAGAAGCCTCTTAATTAAATAATCAAAGCAGAATTTATTTATAAAAATCAATGTAAAAGATAAGGGTTAAGAAATGAAAATTATACAACCTGTCTGCTTTTAATATAATAGGGGTCCAGTTGCTGCCTCTTGTCTTAGGGTATGCTCCAGCTTTCTTCAACTTTTACTTTTTTTCTCCTTCACTCCAGATCCCCTGCTTCACTTTTACTACTCCACTCCTTTCTTCTACCTCCAAGCCCCTTTCACTTTATCGAGCCCCCCCTTACCATCTAACTTTCCTCTCTGTACTGCAGCGCTCAACCCCTGCATCTCTCTCTCCCAGACCTCCTTGTGCTCTTTTAGTCCTCTGGAATCCTCTGGCCTCCTTGCTCTTAGCTTTTTTTCCATCTCTGTCAGCTCCTCTCTTTACATAGCCTTGGTCTCCTTAGCATCCTTGTAGCAGCCCCCCTTCTGTCTGTCTTCCCACAAACCCCCAGCGTCTCTCACATCTCTCACCAACCTCTCCTTCCGTTCTCCTAGTGCTCCAGCACCCTGCTCTGTCTGTCCCCCCCTTACTGTCTTCTCCAAGCTCCTAAAGTGTCTCTAACTCCCCAGTATATATCTTCCTTTTCTTCCCTCAAACCTCAGGCTCCCTGCACCCCCGCACACACCAAGCTAATCCGCCAACCGCACTAGGGCTGTGCCCAGCGGGGCTCGAGGAGCCCGTGTCCCCTGCTGCATGCCTGGACCTCCACACAGGCTGTGCTAGGGCCTGGCAGGACAAGCCTGGGATCTCTGGGGTAGATCCCTTCCAGGCATAGGGAGCTGGGGCTTTTTCCCCCAGCTGTCTGACCTGGCTTCCCGTAAAGCCCATGGGGATTTTTGGCTCAGCTCAAGCGGGGGGGGGGGGGGGGCAACAGCCCTTCTTACACAGAAAACCCCCCCAAGGGCCTAAGGCTTTTTAATCTCAGCCCAAAGGCAGGGTCCCCAAATCAAAATAAATGTCCACGGTAGATTTCGGTTTTTTTGCTCTATGACAATGAAGAAACTAGATAGTATAATGGATAAAACAGTGGACTTTGAGTAAAAGAGACCTGACCTCAAATCCAACCTCAGTTACTTAACAGTGTGACCCTGAATAAGTCCTTTAACCTGTCTCAGTTTTCTCATATGCTAAATCAAGGGTTTGGATAGATGACCTCTGAGGTCTCTTCCAGTTCTAAATTCTCTGAACAACTCAGTCTTTCAGCTACCATTGTGTAGATTTGAATAAACACAAGCAACACAGGGTGTCCTGGTCTTTTGGCTACAAGTGTCCAGCCAGGTATTCCTGCTTCCTGCATAATGCCATCATTGGCTTGAGTGTCAGGTACACAGAATGATTAGGGTATAGATTTGTAATTTAATCCAAGGTCTCACTGGTAAAAAAAAAAAAAAGAAAAAAGAAAAAAACCCTGGATTAAATTCCAAAGTCACTGACACCATGGCCTTTGCACTTTCTAATATAACATACTCCCTCTCATTATGTGTCCAATTAGGTTGTCTGCCAACTTATTAGGTGGCTATGCTATTAATCTCAATGGGAAACATGGGATAGTGGATAGAGACCAGGCTTGATAATAGAAAAACCTGGCTTTAGGTCTTTTGACTTATGCATACTGACTGGATAACCAACAACAACTTAAATTTTTGTCAGTGTCCCCAGCAATTCTTTAAGACTATAAGTCACAGATAAAAATGTCCCCCATACAGATTAAATCACAGATGCAGTGGTAGCTTAAATTTTACAATAGAAGAAAATGGGGCACAAGGAGTTCACATACCCCAATAAGGCCATAGAGTTAATGAAAATGAGATCTTGGAATTCTAGTTTAAAATATTAAATCCTTTTCTCCCCTTCTGACTCTGATTTTTTAACAATGGCTAAATGGTTTTGGAGAATGCAAATCCATAATCATTCATTTTGGCTTCAAGATATATTCCAGTCATATTTCAGGTTTGAATAATTCTGAACATTAACTGGCCCCCTAAAAGAAGACATTTATTAATTTCAATAGTTGGAGAATAAATAGAATACTAACTTTAAAGTGCTAGAAGAGACCCCAGAGGTCATTGAGTCCAGTTACCTCATTTGACAGATGAGGAAATCAAGATCCAGAGAGGTTTAGAAGCCCGCCAATGGTCTCATGCTATCTGAACTGGGCTTTGAAAGCAGGTCTTCCTGAATTCCCTATCCATAATGTTAGACTATCTCCCAATTCATTCCCCTCCACTGAAACAGATGGCAATTTGTTCAATATCTTAGTAGTACTGGGAATTGTGGCTGAATAATTCATCACTTTGGTGATAAACCTCTTTGAATTAAGGTGGGGTGGTTATAAGCAGATAATATATGGAATCTATCACCAAGGGCTTGGCAGAGATAATTCTTCAAGGATTAATCTCTCTACCATCAGAGTAGTTGGGGGGGGTGGGAAGTTTTTAAGAATAAAATCTATTTGACATTAAAGGATACAATAAGTAAAAAAGGGGAATTCCTAACATATATTCTTATTGTAATGTTTACTAAATTGTCTCATTCAATTACTGACCACTTATCAGACATTGTAATGGGACAATATCTCCAAATACCATAGTAGAAGCCCAGCATCTTTGGATCTACCTTATGTACTCAGATAACTCTCAAAGCAATAGGATGAGAATTAGATCCTTTGTGACTAGCTGCTATTTTGAAACATTTGAATTTGTTAATTGAATGTTATTTTATTTATTATAAATACCCAAATTAACCATAAAGGACATATGAAGAAAGATCAGCATCCAGGGAAAGAACTGATAAATAGAAGTATGTATAGAATAATTTTACATATATACTTATTTATGCCATCTCTAGGAGGGGAGGAGGGAAGGAAAAAAATTGACACGATAATTTTGTTGTATATTTGAAAAATATAACAAGTTGTGCATAAGAGATTTGCAGTTTCATGTACCATCATCTTTTTTATTGTAGTATGTCATAGAAATGCTTGTTTTATTCCATAAATTCAAAATAAAATAAATTCATGTGTATGCATATGTTAAATTTTTATTGCTTTTTAAAAATAAATTTTATTGATGTCTTTTATTTTTATATCTCCTACAATTCCCCATTTATTTCTCTCCTCTCCCTTTTCCAGTGTACAATCTCTATCAACAATGAATTAAGAGGAGAAAAAACGATTAGCAAAACTAACATGGAAAAAGTCTGTGTTTATGTGTAGTCTTCTATATTCATGGGCCAACCCACTTCTGCAAAGAAGTTGAGGAACTCCTCATATCTCTTCTTTGGGACCAGGCTTGGTTATTAAATTCTTCAACATTCAGTCTCAGTGGTTTTGTGGTTGTTCTTTGCTTTCTTTTCTTTGTTTACTTTTCTTTCTTTGCTGTGTTGTTGTTCAGTTGAATCTGACTCTTCATGACCCCATGGACCGTGGTACACCAATACTGCCCATGGCAAAGATACTGGAGTGATTTGCCATTTCCTTCTCCAGTGAATTAAGGCAAACAGAGGTTACATGACTTGCTTAGAATCACATAGTCGCATCTGACATAGAAATAGTTTATCTCAGAGACAAGACTTAAACCCAGGTCTTCCTGACTCCTAAATTTAATTCTCAATACCATACTTCTTCATAATTAGTGATTAAAATAGAAAAAAATATTTTTAGTAAGTAAAAGATTTGGCTTACCTTTGTTTTCCCCTTTTGGATTTTTACCTGTGCATGCACTTCCTTATTCTACCTTGGTCTCTTGTGATCACTGAAGTACCCACCCTCAGAAAATTTATGATTTACTAGCTTCAGAGATTCATGAATCACTTCTTCATACTTCTGAAATTTTTGATGGTTGACAAGAAGTGAACCCTGCTACTTTTTGGATTCTATCCTTCATTGCTTCTTGTTTCCAAGCAAAGTTTTGATGTAATGTGTATATAGTCAGTCAAACATGTGGATGAGAGATCACAGAAAACTTATGGCCCTTTTAAAAACTTCCAGCACATTGTTGCAATTGGGCAACTGTACAAAAGTGAGAGCAAGATTTATTAGCAGCTATTTTCCCAAAGATTACATTTAATAATGTTGGTGTGCCCTCTGTAATTTATTTGATTAATAATATTTGGTTTGAACCCAAATGATGACTTTCCACATCTATGACATAACTAATGAACCGTGAAAGGAGAACTATTCATATGGTCACCAATAACCAATGCTTAGTTAATCCTTTAAATAAACTGGATCTCACAATGTGTCCCTTTGAAGTCATAAATAATGTATATTTTTCTTTTGACTTTTAATAAGCCAGTAGGGTTCATCTCACAGTCTCCAAACACATATATTTTATTATGGGCCTCTGCAGTTTACTTTAATTAGTGTGTCTGAGTGCTTTGGGAGACTTAGCCCTACTGAAAACAAACAGAGTCTTACCATCTATAAAACATTAGCTCCCTTTGGTTTATCCTGATACAGTGGGGAGGCTCAGTGAGAAACACATGGTATAAGTAAACAGTCATAACTGCATTAGCATTCTCTGGTGGATTGGTAATTCAAGCTCTGTTTCATGATATTGCTAAAACAGTTAGAACAGGTTTACCAATTTTGTGGTCTGTGGGGGGACTTCTTTAAATTCCAGTTGAAGGAAACTTGAAATGATGTCTAATCAAAACAGAAGCCAAAATAAAGATGTAGAGTCAAGAAATAGAAGCATCGGATAAAGTAAAATTGCACCTTTTTTCCGTCCATAGTGACGACACTTTGGAATTATATTTACCATTCCAGTTTCATTTTGAGGCAAGATAAAATAGGTTTAATTGTATTCCTTGCTCATCCTATGGCCAGTTTTTTGTTAATAATACAATTCTATGATAACACTCAATCTTTTTTATTCAGAAAATTTAATAAACTGGGGAAAATATTAGCTGAACCATTTCTTTGGGTAACAATTAGTCAATTGATATGTTATTACAAGTAAATTTATCTCGAGATATCTGCCTATCTTAGATATCTGGATATAAATAGCTCTATCCATAAATAGCTCTATCCATATATGTGAGCATGAATACATGCATATATAGTATATATGTGCACACATGTCTATCTATGCAGTTTATATATATGCATTATATATGTATGCATATAACAATGTATATGTGTGTATGCATGTATTATGGACTATGATGCCCTATTTTCATCAATGTAGGCAATTCCCTTTGCTCTTTCTTCCACTGATATTTTAGTCTTCATCTGGAAGACTAAAATAAGAGTTAAATGACTTTCCTATGGTCACTTATCCAGGATATGTCAGAAGTAGAACTTTTTGACACCCAGACCTATTACACCTTACTGACTCTCCTCTGAAATAATAGTAGTCAAATCAACACACATTTATTCAGCACCTAATAGGTACCAGGCATCATCTGGAGTTTCAAAAAATGACAATAAAACAGTCCCTACCCTCAAGTACCTCACAGTCTAATGGTAGAGATAGAATGCACACACATTGATTGACAAACAAGACAAGTGTGAAATAAATGAGACACTCTACAAAATGAAGGCACTAGCAATAAAGGGATCTGAAAAAGGCTTAGCTTAGGAGGTAGAATTTAAACAGGACTTTAAGAAAGCTGGGAAATCCAGGAGACAGAGATAAGGATGGATAGAATTCCAGGCACCAGAGAACAGTAAATAGGAATGTCCCAAATGGGGTGATGGAGTGACATGCTCAAGGGACTGCAAGGAGGTCCATGTTAATGGATCACATGGTGTGTGAAGGGGACCGAGATGTAAGAATACTGGAATGGTAGGAAGGAGCTAATTATGAAATCAAACAGAAGATTTTATGTTTGACCATGATCTAAAAGGTAATATTTGGAATAGGAACATATGAAAAAATATAACACCACTGTCCCTCTGACACAGAGTGGAGCTTGGACCCTAGGTTCTGCAAGATTATGGAAAAGGGTAACAATGGAATCAAGAACTGATCATTGATGGAATTCATTTGTTGTTTTTAAAATAACCAGGTAATAGATTAATTTTAATATTAATTTTAAAAAGTATTTGCTACTCTCTAGCCTTAGTCCATGAGGTCACAGTAACTGAAATGTCTCAGGTAAAGATTTTAATGAATGCTGCTAGAAGACAAATCACAAATATTCCAATATGCTGATGGATCCCTGAGCTCAATAATGGGAGTGTTCCTTTTAATGTTGCAGACCATGAACCCAGGCATGATTGTCTAGCTTGTCTGAATTTTGTCCTCATTAGTTCACACAAAGGGTGCCATTCAATATTCCAGAGCCCCTCTGACATCAGGGAGTTACCAATGTTTATATATACATAGATTGTCCATTGATTATCTCTCTTCACCATTTGACTGACTCATTTTCTTTTCCCCCTCATAAATTTCTTTGATGACAAAAGTAAAGCTAAAACAAAAAATGTTAAAACAAATTACCCTTTGGTTGTCTAAAGGTGCATTGGGTTGTAGTTTCAACTTAGTCAATCCATAGATTGTCTTTAAATACAAATCAATTTAACAGTTTTGAATGGTTACATTGGTTGTGACTGAGATCCCTTTAACTCTCCCTTCTTCAAATTCTATGGTAGTGTTGATTTATTGTGTTTATTTGCTTATCATTGACGGGTTTTACATATGATCTTCTTTTCTGACAAATAATAGGCCATCAATAAAGATACTCAAATTACTTTGTGCACATTTAAAGCAGATCAAATATTTAAGCAAACTAGTAATGGTTAAATGCGTTTTGTGGTGTGTATGGGCAGCTAGATGGTGCAGTGGATAGAGTGCCGGACCTTGAATCAGGAAGACTCATCTTCCTGAATTCATATCTGGCCTCAGATACTTACTAGCTGTGTGACTGTGGGCAAGTCATTTAGCCTTGTTTGCCTCAGTTATTTATGTAAAATATGGGCTGGAGAAGGAAATGGCAACCTCTCAAATATCTCTGCAAAAAAACCCCACCCGAAGTGGGGTTATGAAGAATTGTACATGACTGAAAAATGATTGAACATATTATTTATGTATATCTATCTTTATCTGTACATTATATACACACATGCACATATATAGGCATATGTGCATGTACATTTATGTATGTGTATATACATGTATTATATACGTATATATATGTATATTTAAAACTTTCATCTTTTAAGGAGAGGAAAAAGGAATGAATTTTTAAAATGAGAATGTATGCTATGGTGCTTCACAAAAATTTGTTTTGAATGAGATCCTTTTCTCTATCGCCTTCTTGGTATTTGTAAAAACAGTTTTTTCCCTACTGTTTTCTATTTTCTTTGACTCTAATGTGAATTTACAATCTTTATCTCATCTTGCAGTCTTTTACTTTGAAAATTTATGATAAGAGGCATAACTGCATTTATTCTCTACACAATAATATCTATGGCAGCAGATGCTATGTCACAAGTGTAGGATTAGGATTTAAATATAGGTAGATGGAAAGAGTTATGTGATCCTGAATCCTCTTTCAGCAACAGAACAGTATTCTCTAAGTTGGCAAAAATCACCAGAAAGTTAATCACACAAAGAAACAAACAGATTTTCAGATTCAATGGTACTATTTTAAAATTCTCCTTTTTTAATGGAACCTGTTATTGAACAGTCAAGGAAGTGAAAAAGCTGGCAAACTCTTAGAAATTTTGAAGTGTGTTAGTATTGGAAGCCCTACTGTGATCAATCAATGTCTCATTGTGGTCTGGGGAGAGTTTTAGATACTGGAAAACTTTAGCAAAGTGCACACTTTTGTAAGCAAGGAATCTGAGATACAGAGAGATTGTGTAATCCCCTAAAATCATAAAGTTAATCAACCAGGGATCCCTGAATTCTAGTTTAAGGTAGCATCACAGATTTAAAGTCAGAAGGGATCATAGAGACAATTTAGTCCCACCTCCTCATTTTATATATGAGGAAACTGAGGGTCAGAGTGGTGAAGTCACTTGTCCAAGATCACAGAGTTAGTAAATAGCAAAAGTGGTATTTGCAATTGTCCTCTGATTCCAAATTTCCCAATCTTTCCACTATCCTACCGTCCTTCTGATGAGTTAGCTGCAGCTAAGTGGATCTTGGATTGTAACCCTCTGTATGTTCTGCAAGGCTGTGGCAGAGTATAAGTGCCTTTGGTTGGCCACAGGCTAACAAAATTTTCAATCATTGCCACTATGAAAGGCCTTCTACTGAATCAGAGAGGAACCTGGATTCTCTATGGCATTTAAAGGAGTTCCCACCCCCATTAAACCACAGATCTGTGAAGCATATAATTTAGCTGAATAACAGTAATATTTATTGTTTGGTCATTTACAGTCATGTCTAACTCTTTGTGACCTCATTTGGGGTTTTCTTGGCAAAGATACTGAAATGGTTTGCCATTTCCTTCGCTAGCTCATTTTACACTTGAGGAAACTGAGGCAAACAAGTGACTTGTTCAGGATCACAGCTAACAAGTGTCTGAAGCAAGATTTGAAGTCAGGAAGATGAGTCTTCTTTACTCCAGGACCAGCACTCTATCCACTGTGCCACCTAGTGACCCCCTAAAACAGTAATGGGGTGTTATAAATTTATCCCTATCTTCACTCAAATTTATAAAAACAAAAATAGCAGTGGCCTAATAACATGAAATGATTCAAACTGGGCTATGTTGATTTCTCCACATACTTGAATTCTTAGGATGGGGCATAATTGTGGTTTTATTTAAATTGTAACTGATGCCTCTCAGCCAATACTTTAATGGATTGTGCAAGGATCAACATCAGCTTAAAGAAGAGTGACATGGACCTTACATTAAAAAAAAAAGATATTTTTCTTATCAGGTTTTCATTAGACAGGCCAGCCCACTCTATGTGTTTGTACAATTTAAGTAGGCTCTTAGTCTGTTTGTTAATAGATCATGTTTATTTAAATCTCCCAAAGGAAGTTGTTAATCTGTCAAAACTTTCAAGATCTGGACTTGATAACTTCATGAATGATGCTAAATAGCTCTCTGGAATTGTCTATGAAAAAGCCGTCCACGGTGATCTGAGCCCAAGAAGGGTGACTTCCTTGGAAATGACTCAATGTTTGCCTGCAGTTCATGACTGCTAAACCTAGAGCTGTCTGTTTAACACACCCACGGGCTTAAGCAAGGTGCCTCCCAGACTAGAAAGGTTGGTGAGGAATCAAAAATATGCTTTAATCTGGGTTGCATTTTCCTATCACAAAAGGTGGCACAGAATGCTTACCATGTGAAAAAAAAAGGAAAGAAAAAGAAAAAGGCGAGCACAATTTAACAGTCAAGCTCCTGATCCCCCCTTTTGCCTGGGATTAGAACTGGAGCCAGGAGAAAGGATGTTGAAACAGGTACATTTCCCTCGAGGGTGAGCACACCCAGGACCACCTAGCTGGGGAGATGAAGAGATAATGATTCAGTTACATCAGTGGCCAACAAATTGTACCCCGACTTCAGTGGCTGACAAGAGACCACAGAATTGGTGGGTGGCAAATGAAAGTTCTGGGAGTTTTATTTTTGAAGGGAGTAGTGAAGGGGGATGGGGGGACATGAGGGGATAAACATTTTGACAGATCTGGCTACATCTTTCCCAGCTTTCAAGGTCCTGTCTCAGAAGCCTAGTACTTCATTATAACAAGAGGTGAGAAGAAAATTCTTAGTGTAAGTACCTGATGTTTCTGGGGAGAGACCTTTAACAGTGATTGAAGGGGCAATCTGAGCTGCTAAACCACTAATTAGGCTAATTGACACTAAATTGCAGGGGATAATTTACCTCCACATAGAACTGCAGTCTCATCAGGGTTTTGTGTCCCAGCCATCTGAATGAGTAGTGATTATTAGCTGTCCCCTGTAGAGAGAGAAATTTCTGCATCACATTAATATTGGGGAAGCAGGGGATTAAGTTTTTTTATTAATCTGACTGCAAGGCTTGCCTCACCCTGCAAGCACCCCAGTCATCAGCAGGGGCTGAGACATGCTGGGTAAAAAATATTTAATCTCTACTGTTATTAGGCTACAATTCTCCCCCCCCCTTGATTTCTATTTGAGTAGATGTCAAATTGTAAGACAATTGATTTTCTTAGAGTAGTCCCTGTAATCAATGAATGAAAACATAAGAATCTCATAAATTAATCTAAAATGAAAACCAGACTCCTTTCTAAAAAAAAAAAATGAAAAAGGAATCCTGGTGGGGGTACAGTGAAAAGAATGTTGGATTTAGTATCAGAAGACCTGAGTTTGAATTCTAGCTTAGCAATTTACCTGTGTGACTTTGGAAATATGGGTCTCAGCTTCCTTCTACATGAAATGAAGCATTTGGGCTAACTGACTAGTCTCTTAAAGATCCCTTCCAGCTTTAAATCTATAGCCCTATGATCTTATTTCTTATGGTTTAACCCCTACTATTTTTAGTGGTAAAACAATGTATTTGTAATAAGGATTTTTTTCTTAGAATTGAGAAGCTGAATTTAATTTTTTTTTTTTTTGGCGCATGGTACCAGGTAAAGAACTCTTAAGCTTGTAGTGAGGAGATTTTGAATCTCTTCCTAGTTATGCCATCATTGATCTTGAACAGGTCCCCTCAATTCTCTGACACTGTTTCCCCATCTGTGAAATGCTTTCTAGATGAATTCTAAAGTCCCTTCCATCTCTGAACTTCTATGTTCTTAGTTGAAAGGTCCCTTCTAACTAATATTTAGAGGTTCCTTTGACTACTTGACATGAGTGAAAATATGAAGGTGACAAGTCTTTATCTCTAGCTCTGATTTCTATGCTGAGTTCTAGATTGTATGTGCTATATGGTATGGTGTGCTTTGGTATGGCTTACTGCAGTGTTATAAATGGAAAGGATGCTCACCGGTTTGGAATTCAGAGTGCTTAGACTAACATTCTCCCTCCCTCCATCATTTACTACCCACATGACCTTGGAAGAGTCTGGGCTTTTGTGTCCTCATATGTAAAGTGAGGGGGAGTTTGAATAGATGGCCTTGAAGGTCTTTTCTAGCTTTAAATCTATGATTCTAGGACTTGGGTTCATATCTGGGCTCTGTTATATGATATCCTAGTAGTATCCTATGGGGCAGTTAGGTGGTGCAGTGAATAGAGCACTGGCCCTGAAGTTGGGAAGACCTGAGTTTGAATCTCACCTTAGACACTAGCTATGTGACCCTGGGCAAGTCACTTAACCCTGATTGCCTCACACATCTGGGGTCATCTCTAGTCATCCTGATGTATATCTTGCCACTGGAACTAGATGGCTCTGGAGGAGAGAGTAAGGTTGGCGACCTTGCACAGCCCTCCCTCAATTCACTGCAAATCATAATATCACCCTGATGTCATGGTGCTCTTTGAAAACTAAGGACAAACAACAAGAAGAAGATCCTATTAGGGTAGGTAGATGACCTTTGGGTCTTTAAATCCAGCAAGATAGAAATATAGAAGCATTCGACTATCAATGAATTGCAGGACTTGGCAGAGGAGTAGCCTCCTTAAGTTCAGAGAGGTCTGAATCAGACTGGTCATTAGGTAAAGTGTTTTTCAACCACAACCATTAACCAAAAAATCAACAAGCATTTATTAAATACATACTGTATACTGTAATGATTGGAATGGCGCCACCTACTGGAGACTTACTATAGGAAAGCTCCACCATGAGGAGAATGCCTCAGAGGGCAAGGCCATGTGGCTTTTCCTTGGAGTCAGGAAGTAACATTTGCGCATGGGTACTGTCCACCAAAGCTACCAGCCAATCAACTTGAGGAGCCTCCCATTTTCTGGGAGGGGACAGGAAGGAGGAAGGAGGGCCTGTGCGGCGAGGTCTGTCTCTTCTTTGGGTTCCTGACTTGATGGTGGTGGCGGTGGCAGAGGACTTCACAGGAAATTTGAGGAAAGATAGGAATGCCAGGCTGTTGGAATTCTGTTCTCAATCTTTCTCTTTCTATCTTTCAATAAACCCTTAAAAACCTAAGCTCGTTTTATCAGTGATTTTTATCAGTTTCTCCCAAAACTGGGGGAACAGATTAGAACCCACGTTTAGAATCTTAAATTACACAATACCATTCGGGACATAATGAGTGAAATAATTCCTATTCATGAGGAACTCATCTTCTAATAGGGAAGATAATAAATCTAGGGTGGGTGAAAAGTCTTGAAGGGGTTTCAATATTTAATAACAATATTTAATTGACAATACCATGGCATCATGTACAGTATATATAGGAAATGCATTTATATTATATGTGAAAAATCAAATCTTATAAATGGTGAAAAATAAAGAAAAAAATTTTCTAAAAGTTATTAAAACATTACGACTTTTGGCCCACCCTGTACATCTCTGTATCTCTGTCTCTGTCTCTCCTCTCCTCTCCTCTTTCTTCTCTCTCATTCTCTTTCTTTCTAACCATATAAATTTGCATTTGTATAATATAAATAAAAATAATTATAGAGAGACAAGTAAGATCATTTGGAAAGGGTACCAGCAATTGTTGGGGGAGTCAGGAAAAGACTTCTGTAGAAGATGAATTAGAAGATGAAGTTCTTGGAGGAAGAGAAGGCTCTGACATATAGGTAAGGAGGGAACCCATTCTAGGTAGGGGAGAAAGATAGCTGCATATGAAGAACTGAGAGAAGGCTAGTTTGGCAATTTAGGAGGACTTGGACAAATGGAGTTGTAATTTCTCTTTGTGAAAAACATATACCAGGAAAATCCCAAACACTTTAGGTGTATGGGCAAGACCATGGTCAATTCACATCCCCCCACACCCATTGCTGGTCCTATTTCCTGTCTATAAGATGATGGAGGGTGGGCTAGATCTATCTAACTGCCCTTCTTGCTTTAAATCAAGTAAGCCTGCGCTCCTGGGACTTTGACTCCAGTGGATTAGAAGGGTCCTGAGTCTGAAATTCAAAAAGTAAGCTGTCTGTGTGTTGGAGTCAGGGAAGAGGGTGGCTTTTAATTACCTAACCTGCCCTTGAATTCTGAAAAAAATTCAGTCAAGACTCCAGGGATGAAATTAGGGATAAAAGCCAGTTATCAGGAAACAATACAACTAAACTCTTGGGATCTAAAGGCATCTAGGTGGTATAGTGGAGAGTGTATAAAACTTAGAGTCAAGAAGACCCGAGTTCAAATCCCTCCTGAGACAATTCCTAGCTGTGGGAGCCTGGGCAAGTCACGTAGCCTCTGTCTGCTTCAATTTCCTCTATAAAATGGGAATAATAATAATAGCACCTACCTTTGAGGGTTGTTGTAAGGATCAAATGAAATAACATATGTAAAACACTTTATAAATCAAATTGAAATAAAAATGCTAGCTATTATCATTATCAATTAAATTCTCAGCCTTTGTTGTGAGGAACAAATAACGAAATTGGTGTACTTTCCAAACCTTAAAGCACAATATAGACATTAGCTATTATTATTAAGCAATTGTAAGGTTGGAACACTGATAGCCCTGAGTTATTTTTACTTTTCTGGGCCTCATTTGCTGAGTTATCAGGAGGTGAACTAAATGACTTCTTGACGTCCTTGCCAGCTCACTCTAGATCAGGGGTTTTTAACTGGGTTCTGTGGATAAATTACAGAAGTTCTGTGAAAATTTAAAAATTTATATAATTCTATTTCAGTTTAATTGGTATCTTTTGTAATCCTAAGCACTTTATTTTAATACCTTAAAATCATGATTCTTAAAAGGGCTCCTACAGGCTTTACCAGATTAACAAAACATTCCATGAAACAGATAAGGATGAAGAATCCCTATTCTATATCTTATATGTGCTGAAACTTGTCAATGAAGATGCTTCCTTCCATAACTTTTTCAAATCTATAGTTAGCAGCAAGAATTATATGGGAGTAAAGAGAGCTCCATTGGGTGTCAACAATACCAGATATTCTGTAAAAGGTCCAAGATTAGTGGTTGGAACTTTGATTGAGACCTCAGGATAGGTAATAAAGAAGATTTGTTCTGTTGTATCTGACTCTTCATAACTCCATATGGGTTTTCTTGGCAACGATACTGAGGTGGTTTGCCATTTCCTTCTCCAGCCTATTTTATAGATAAGGAACTGAGGCAATCAAGGTTAAGTGACTTGCCCCAGGTCAAACAGTTAGTAGAGGTGGCTGAGGCTAGGTTTGGATTTAAAAAGATGAGCCTTCTTGACTTCAGGACCACCAGCACTCTATCCACTGTACCACCTAGTTACCCAATAGAGAAGATTAGGGGAGGGAAAAGTTTGGTCATGGGGAAGGAGTAAAAAATAATGATAACAAATGCATTTATTTTTGATGATCGAGAGGGATAATAGTTGGGCATAAGGAAATTTGGGTGGTACTGGATTTTTAAATTGTATTTCCAAGTTAGCTGTGAAGGATTTAAAACATCAGCAAATCATCCAACCACATGATGCTGCAATGTGATAGAATGTTGCGAATTAATACTTGGCTATTGATACAACTTGTATATCTATCCAAGGCACAAGGGAAAAAAGTTGCCCAAGATTTGCTGTATTGATGATACTTGGAAATGTCATATGGAAATTGTTAACTTGTGTAGGCTGATTATGTAATTGACAGCAAAACTGCAAACTGTCTAGAACTGTGGCAGGTACTTCTCACTTTACATAATGGTGGTACTCTACCAAGAATGCTTTCCAAATCCCCACTGAGTGAAAGAGAGAAAAAATTCAGTTTAAAGGTAAAACAATCTCTGCATATTATACTGATGTTAATTTGGTGATTTTTCTTTTTATCATAAATGTATTTGATTATTTTCTAGTTACATATAGAGATTGTTTTCAACATTTGTTTTAATAAGATTTCTAGTTCAAAATTTTTCTCCCTTCCTCCCTTCCCTTCCCCCCTTCAAGACAGTAAGCAATCTGATATAGGTTATATATGTACAATTACATTAAACATACTTCTGTTGTGAAAGAAGAATCAAAACAAAAGGGAAAAACCTCAAAAAATAAAACAAAAACCAAAACAAAAAAAGAGAAAGAGTATGGTTCAATCTGCATTTAGAATCCACAGTTCTTTTTTTTTTTTTTTTTGGATGTAGAGAGCATTTTCCAGCATGAGTCCTTTGGAATTATCTTGGATAATTGTATTGCTGAGAAGAGTTAAGTCTATCAGAGTTGATCATCACACAGTGTTGTTAATACTGTGTATAATGTTCTCCTGCTTCTGCTCATTTCACTAGCATCAGTTCATGTAAGTCTTTCCAAGGTTTGCTGAAATCTGCCTGCTCATTTCTTTTTCTTTCTTTTTTTATTTTATGAACTTAATTTAATTTATTTTTTTCTGTTTAGAATTTTATTTTCCAAATTACATGTAAAAACAAATTTTGACATTAATTTTTTTTTTGTTTTTTGTTTTTTGAGTAAGGCAATTGGGGTTAAGTGACTTGCCTAGGGTCACACAGCTAGTAAGTGTTAAGTGCCTGAGGCCAGATTTGAACTCAGGTACTCCTGAATCCAGGGCCAGTGCTCTATCCACTGCGCCATCTAGCTGCCCCTTCTGTTTTTTTTTTTACATCAATTTTTAAAAACTTTTTGTTCCAACTTCTTTTCCTCCCTCCCTTCCCTCCCCATACCCCTAAGAGCTCAAGGAATTCAGTATAAGTTATACATGAGTAGTCATGGAAAACATCTATACATTAGCTAGGTTGTAAGAGAAAACAGATAAAAACAAAACTTCAGATTAAGGAACTGTTAAAAAATTATGCTTCAATCTGTTTTCAGATACCATCAGTTCTTTCTCTATGGATAGATTGCAATTTTCATAAGTCCTTCAGAATTATATTGAATCACTGCATCGCTAAAAATACCCACATGCTTCCCAGCAGATCATCTTACAATATTGCTGTTCTTTTGTATACAGTACATTTCACTCTGCTTCAGTTCATGTAGGTTTTTCCAGGTTTTTCTGATAGCATCTTGTTCATCATAACTTTTATATAATACCTTCAACTTGAGAAAAATTTTCTTCACAATAGCCCAGCAAAGTAGGTACCATATGTTTTGCCATTATAATCAATCATCATAACTATTTTCCTCCATCCTCATGATATTTACTCTATTTTCTATCTTCTTTTTTACCCTATTCCTACTCAGAAGTGTTTTGCTTCTGACTACCCCATCCCCTGCTCCGCCCTCCCTTCTTTCACCCTTCCCTTCTTATCCTACTTTCCTATATGGTTAGAGAAATTATGGTATTCCTTCCTTTAGCCAGCTCTAATGAGATTAAGATCTTTGAGCTAATTCTGTGTTCTAAATTTTCTTCCTTCCTCCCTCCTCAACCCTCCCTATGAAATCAAGCAATTCAAAATGTCATACATGTGCATTTATGCAGAACATCTTCACCTTACTCAAAACTGTTTTGCTTTTTACTGCTCCCTCCTCCAATCTGCCCTTCATTCCCCTCTTCTCCCCCACCCCTTATCTCCTTGCCTTCCTACTTTCCCTCAGGGAAAATTATATTACTATACCCACTTGATTATGTATGTTATTCCCTCTTTGAGCAAATTCTGATGATAGTGAGGTTTACTCACTCACTGCTTCCCCCTCTTCCCCTCCCCTCCATAAGCTTTTTCTTGTTTCCTTCATGTGAGCTACCTCTCCCCAGTCAACCTCTCCCCTTCCCCCTCCCCCAGTTCATTCCTCCTACCCCTCAACCCTATTTTAAAGATGCCATCATGAGTCAGCTAGGTGGCACAGTGGACAAAGCACCAGCTCTGGGACCAGGAGGCCCCAAGCCCAAATCCAGCCTCAGACATAAGCCACCCCACCCTACCTGCCCCACAAAAAAACAAGGATAAACAAAAAATAAATGCTTACATATATCATCCCTTCATATTCAGTTCAGACCTGTGTCCTCTGTCTAAGTGTATTCCTTTCAGCTACTCTAATACTGAGAAAGTTCTTATGAGTTAGTAGTATTATCTTCCCATGTAGGAATGTAAACAGTTTAATCTTTTAATGTCCTTCATGATTTCTTTTTCCTATTTGCCTTTTTATGCTTCTCTAGGGTCTTGTATTTGAAAGTCAAATTTTCTTTTCAGTTCAGGTCTTTTCATCACAAATGCCTGAAAGTCCTCTTTTTCATTGAAGTCCCATTTTTCCTCTGAAAGATTATACAAAGTTTTGCTGGGTAGGTGATTCTTTGCTGTAGTGGCAGTTCCTTTACCATCTGGAATATCATATTCCATGCCCTCCGGTCCCTTAGTGTGAATGCTCCTAGATCTCGTTTTATCTTTATTATATCTCTACAGTATTTGAATTCCTTTTTTCTAGGTGCTTGCAATACTTTCTCCTTGACCTGGGAGCTCTGAAATTTGGCTATAATATTCCTGGAGGTTTTCCTTTTGGGATCTCTTTCAGGAGGTGATCCATGGATTGTTTCAATTTCTATTTTACCTTCTGCTTCTAGAATATAAGGGTGATTTTTCCTGACAATTTCTTGGAAGATGCTATCTAAACTCTTACTTTGGTCATGGTTTTCAGGTAGTCCAATGATTTTCAAATGATCTCTCTTGGATCTATTTTCCAGGTCCGCTGTTTTTCCAAGGAGATATTTCATATTGCCCTCTATTTTTTTTTTTTATTCATTTGTATTTGCTTTATTGTGTCTTGGTTTCTCATGAAGTCACTACCTTCCATTTGTTAAACCCTACTTCTTAGGCAATTATTTTCTTCAGAGTGCTTTTATATCTCCTTTTCCATTTGGCTTTTCAGACTGTTGAAGTTTTTCTCATGACTTTCCTACATTGCTCTCATTTCTCTTTCCATTCTTTCCTCCATCTCTCTAAATCTTCCTTTTATCTCTCCTAATTTCTCTTCAAAATTCCTTTTGAATGCTTCCATGGCCTGAGACCAATTAATATTTTTCTTGAAAGCTTTGGATGTAGGGGCCCTGAAGTTGTTATCCTCTTCTGAGGGTGCACCTTGATCTTCCTTGTTGCTAAAGAAACTTTCTGTAGCTCTCAAGTTTCTTTCCTTGCTCATCTTGCTGTCTTTTACTTGACTTTAACTCCGTCTTACAGTGGGGCCCTACTTCCAAGCTACAGTGTCCCAAGCTTCAGAGGGTCCCAGGTATTCCAATTTGAGTGAGGGCAGGTTTTTCTCTTGTCTGACCTTTTCTGTGGTCAGAAGATAACCTCAAGCCAACTTGCTAATTAACCTGCCAGCAGAACTTTGTGTGCTGTGGTGGTTCTTAGTTCCAACGAGCATGTGCCCCTCCCCACCTGGGCCTCCTGCTGCTTATGATTTCTTCCTGGTTCACTGATGGAGTGGGATAGCCAAATTCCTTCTCTCAGACCCCCCCCCTTGCACTTTTACCCCTGGCCAGATTTTCAGCCCTCTCACTGATCACAAGCTCAGTTCCAGAAAATGCTGGTGCTGCAGCTGATTTGGTAAATTTGGTAAATTTGATTTTGGTAAGTTCCTCTGGTGCGGCCTGCCTGGGGACTGTGTGGGTGTGATCACGGGGTTGGACTCTTCTTACAGCCCAGCATGGCCCCCTTTAATCTGTTTTTGGATTGAAAATAATCTACCCATCTTTTTGTGGATTTGGCTACTACAGGGGTTGTTTTATTGCTGTTTTGGGAGTAATTGTGTCTGGAGCTTTGTGTATTTAATGTCTTTTCTCCACTATCTTGGCTCTGCATTGGCAAGTGTTGATGTATGGAGACAAGAGATGGCAAGTTGATTTTAGAAAATAACCAACATCTATGTTGTCTAGTGTAGCTGAAGCAAAGAAGAAAACAATGTAAAATAAAGGTAGACATGTCATTGAATATGAACTGTATAAGATGTCAAATGCCATTTTTAGAGTTTATATTTTATCTTTTCGGGCAATAAAACACCAGTGAAAATTTTTGAATAGGAGAGTGACATAGTCAAACAGATTTTTTTTTTTTATCCAGACTGTGATTTATTCTGTATAAGGAATCTCTCAATGTGAAAACTTTCCCTATTATATAGATCAACAACTTCTCCATAATTGATAGTTTGAGAGATTTGCCTGTAGCTCAAAGAGATTGTCTCTTGTTCCTAATTATTCAGTGAATATGTGTCAAAGGCCGAACTTGATCACAGCTCTTCCTGACATAAGATAATGTGGTATAGTAGGAAGAGCATTGGCTCTGGAGTCAGAGAACTAGCAGTCAAGTTCCACTTGTGATACTGAATACCTATGTGATCTTGGGTAAGTTATTTAACCTCTATAGGCCTTGTTTTCCTCAACTGTAAAATGGGATAGTAGCGTTGGAATACATGGCTTCTGTGGTTCCTTCTAGATTTATGATCTTATGTTCTTTTTGTTTGTTTGTTTGTTTGTTTTGTGGGTTTTTGGTGGGGCAATGTGGGTTAAGTGACTTGCCTAGGTTCACACAGCTAGTGTCAAGTGTTTGAGGCTGGATTTGAACTCAGGTCCTCCTGAATCCAGGGCCAGTGCTTTATCCACTGTACCACCTATCTGCCCCCCAATTTTCTTTTTTAGTTTTATTTTAGTGAGGCAATTGGGATTAAGTGACTTGCCCAGGGTCACACAGCTAGTAAATGTTAAGAGTCTGAGGCTGGATTTGAACTCAGGTACTCCTGACTTCAGGGCCAGTGCTCTATCCACTGCGCCAAATAGCTGCCCCCTGCCCCCTGCCCCCAAATTTTTTCTCTCTTTTAATAAATTTCTATTTTATAAGATCTGTGATGAGCCTCCAATTCTTTGGGTAAGCTACCCCCCCCCATCCAGGTTGTGAGTCCCCCCATCAAGTGGAAAGATAGCAGGTGATACAAAAGATGGAATACAGGTAAAATTAAGAATTTACTATTTAAAAAAAACCCCACAATACAATAAAAATAAAAAAGCAAAGGAATGAGAGACTGAAAAAAGTGATGGGGCAAAGATCTGAAGACTGGGGGTAGCCAATGATTTTGATGTGGCTTTGTTTTAAGTATCTTATTTGAAGATAAGATAAATTATTTGTTTCTATCTTTGGCAAACTCAAGTGACCCATTAGACATCTATTAATCTGTATTGCTACAGAATTTATTTTTCAGACAAGCATCCATTACCACAAAAAACAGATTAGTCTTGTCCTTCTTTAGCAGACATCTATTTGGGGAAGCAAGGGAAGATGCAGTTCAAATGTTTTGATTTGGTATGAAGTCAGAGGCCTGAAGCAGTATTAGTGTTAACAACTTGCCCTGTGGACAGAATATTTTCAGTAACTTTCAAAGCTACAGTTGAAGAAAAGGTGAACCATTCAAAATAGGGGAAAACATCCAATGTTCAGCAAATTCACACATCCCTTAACCAGATGAAAGTAACATTTTAAAAGTCTCTGAATATCTCTGAAACATTCTGTGGTGTGCTGTTACCACATCTCTGCAGCTTTTCTTCAGTCAAGAGTATTTCAGATCTTATTGTGGTATGTTTGGCAATACACTTAAAAGATTACTACTTAATCTGCTAGTAATCTAGCTTCAAGCAAGTGTCTGTCCATACAGCTGCCAATTCTTCATTGTGTCTTCAAAAACAAAAAAAATGAAAAGCATGAAAAAAACCAACAACAAAAAAGAAGAAACTATATTTTACTTTTGAGTTATCTTATTGGTTTGCAGACAGATAGCAGTGATAATACCAGAAGGTTAATTTACAAAAGAATGTATCTTAGCTTTCATTTTTAAAGGTTTTTTTTGGGGTGGGGGCAGAGGTGGAGAAGGATGAGGAAAACGAGGAGAAGTAGTAAAAAGCAGAATAATTGCACATGCGTTATTTTGTGTTTTAATCTTCCTTTTGCAGTCTTTTAATTTTGATTTTGAGGGAACAAAGGCTCCTTGAATTCTGAAGATTGGGTGTAGTCAGTGATTTTGATGTGGCTTTGTTTTATTATCTTATTTGAAGAGAAAGCTAATAAGGCTGGGGATGGGAAGTACTCAGGGAAAAATAAGAGAAAACTCTGACCTTTTTTTTTCAGTCACTGAGGTGAAAAACCCCTCATAGTTTGAGGCATTATATACATTTTTATTTTTAAAAATAGAAATAAGGTATTTGAAATTGGAAGGAAATCCTTTGATTTTGGTTCCTTACCTTTCTCTATTGGATCAAAGATTTAGAGCTGTAAGGTATCACAGAGTTGGAAGGGCCCATAGACGTCATCTAGTCCAACCCCCTTATTTTATAGATAAGGAAGTTGAGGCCCAGAGATGCTAAATGTCTTCATGCTGGTGGAGAGTGGGCTCAGGTCTGCAGACTTCAAATCTATAATTTCAAGAAGAGAAAAGGTTTGTCTTTTCACAGAAAAGCTAAAATGTGAATAATAATTTCCTTTCTAGCATATGAGAGCTCTGTCTTCTTTATATGGGGAAAGGTCCTTATAAAATATAATTTTATTACAGTTTTTATATGCATGTTCAATAAAATGAATGGAGTACATGAAACTTGTCAATAGACTTTTATGGCATAAGAATTGGATTCCTTCAAAGCAAGATGTTGTTTCATTTTGTATTTGTATCTCCAGTGCTTAATACAGTGTTTGGCACATAATACTAAGCACTTAATTTACTAATCTACATAATAATAGCATTTTTCCCTCCCTCCTTTCTTCCTTCCATCCAACCCCCCAAATTACCTTTTATCAAATATAGACATACAGTGAACCCATCTCTGTCCAAAAGGACTTTACAAACTAGCCATGAGAGAATGTATGTGTGTGTGTATACATATATATGTGTGTATATATATATATACATACACACACACATATATACACATACATATAATATGAATACATAATATATATTATATATATATGTATAGGCATAGGTATATAAAAATTTGATACAAAGACATCCTCACAGATGGAACATAGAAATCAAATACAGTGTGTAGCTTTATTAAGAAGGCAATCATTGGGGCAGCTAGGTGGTGCAGTGGATAGAGCACTGGCCTTGGAGTTGGGAGTACCTGATTTCAAATCCAGCCTCAGACACTTAAGACTTACTAGCTGTGTGACCCTGGGCAAGTCACTTAATCCCAATTGCCTCACTAAAAAAAAAAATAAAAAAAAAAAGGCAATCATTGAAAAACAGATGGCTATTTACTGTTTTATAACTGAAAAAATGACTGAACAATAATAACAACAACATAACAAAAACTGAACAGAAATTTTGGATGATTCTCTCTAGACAGGGTACTTTAGAAAGAGCACTGGGGGGGGGCAGCTAGATGGTGAAGTGGTTAAAGCACCCACCCTGGATTCAGGAGTACCTGAGTTCAAATCCGGCCTCAGACACTTGACACTTACTAGCTGTGTGACCCTGGGCAAGTCACTTAACCCCCATTGCCTGCAAAAAAAAAAAAAAGCACTGGGGGGGGGGCAGCTAGGTGATGCAGTGGATAAGCACTGGCCCTGGATTCAGGAGGATCTGAGTTCAAATCTGGCCTCAGATACTTGACACTTACTAGCTATGTGACCTTGGGCAAGTCACTTAACCCCAATTGCCTCACTAAAAAAAAATTAAAAAAAAATTAAAAAAAAGAAGGCAATCATTGAAAAACAGATGGTTATTTACTGTTTTATAACTGAAAAATGACTGAACAATAATAACAACGTAACAAAAACTGAACAGAAAATTTGGATGATTCTCTCTAGACAGGGTACTTTAAAAAGAGCACTGGGTGGGGGGGCAGCTAGGTGATGCAGTGGATAAACACTGGCCCTGGATTCAGGAGGACCTGAGTTCAAATCTGGCCTCAGATACTTGACACTTACTAGCTGTGTGACCCTGGGCAAGTCACTTAACCCCAATTGCCTCAAAAAAAATTTTTTTTTAAATGTTTAAAAAGCACTGACCTGGGTTCTATTCTTAAGTCTTACTGGATGAATGTGCTGAATAAGTGTGCTTGAGGTCACAGGGCATTTGGATGAAAGAGATACCAAATGATGAGGAAAAATGTAATTTAAAGGAAAGGGGAAGAGGACTTACTGAATAATAATTCATAATTTTGTCTAGGGCAATGCGGTATAGGTGATGTGGCATAGTGCAAACGTCACTTAACTATTCTATGGCTCAGTTCCCTCATCTGTCAATGAAGAAGTTGGGCTAGACAATAAATACTTCTGAAACACCTACTATGTACCAGGCACTGTGCTAAGCACTGCTTATACAAATATGAAAAAGAAAGGCAGTCCCTGACCTTAAGGAGCTCAAGATATAAGGAGGGAAGACAATGCCCAAAGAAAGGGAAGCTCAAAAGTGAGGGTGGGTAAGGAAGAAGGTATGGAGACAAAGAGGAGTGTAGATCAAGACATAGCTAGTGAAAAATGAAGTGAGTGTATGGAAGTCCTCTTTTAATGGTATCTTTGGGAAGAGGTTTTTTGTTCCTCTCAAGTCTTCTGATCAGAGGACCACAGGATTGAGGATGCTAATAAGGAGTGAGTACTAAAGGTGATTCAGTCTCACAAAATGATGAGTTTTCTGATGAGTTTTCCTGAGTACATGGTGAAGTTTAGTCCAGGGAAGACAAGTTGGTGTGAAAGGAAAATTATGATCTCTATGATTTCAGCCAACCCTGATATTCTATGAGTTGAAAGGGGCTTTAGAAGTCCTTTAAATACAACTCTTTCTTTTGGAGGCTAAATTACTTGCCCAAGGTCATATAGCAGGTAAGTATCATTGCCATAATTCAAATCCTTCCTTTGACTTCAAATGAAAAGCTTTTTGCATAGTGTTCTCTAGAAGGTCCTAATATTCAGGGACAATCCAGACAAAAGATGACTTCTTCACCCCCCCCCCCAATCACTTTTTGTTTCTTTACCCCTTTCTTCCTTTCAATTGCTTCTTCCTTTCCAAGTGGCTCATGACTTCATACTGTCCTTTGGTTAACCAGATTTCTTCATTTCTATAACCCAGTCAGACCTGCTTCACCCTCCCCACCCCCAAATTACATATAAACTAATGCAAATGAAAAGTGGTTCCTCTCAGAACAGCATATAGGGTTACTTCTAATGAGAAGATACTCTCATTGACTTCAGTAATTAAAGTATTTTCTTTCTATGTAATCTGTTCTGTTCATAACCTTTTGTCTAGCATACAATGCCACTGGTCTTGTTCTAATTCAATTGGACAAGCAATTATTATGCACATAACTTATGCAAAACAGAATTCCAATAGGAACTGTTTCTTTCTTTTGTTGTTGTTGTTGTTTTGCAGAACAATGAGGGTTAAGTAACTTGCCCAGGGTCACACAGCTAAGTGTGAAATGTCTGAGGTCATTTGAACTCAGGTCCTCCTGAATCCAGGGCCTGTGCTCTATTCACTGAGCCACCTAGCTGCCCCCTAAGAACTGTTTCCCAATAGAATGTGGTAAACTAGTGAATTAATGCATTCACATTGTATGAGAAAGAGATAAATATGACTAAGGAAGCTACAAATTCATTGCCAAAGGAACTCATTAAAAATTGTAACAATTAAAGTCCTTTCAAATCCATAACTACACCAATAATAGAGAGATCTGAGTTGCAGCTTAGGATGTTAAGTATTAGGGAATTAGTTTCTTGAGAACCACAGAAGTTGTGACTTGCCCAAGTCATAATCTAGTAATTGTTAGGGTCAATATTTGAACCAAGGTCTTCCTCACTCCAATCCCCATACTCTACTGTTGATGATGATGAAAATGACAATAATAATAGCAATAATAGTATTTATATGGGATCTACTATGTGTGAGGCACTGTGTTATCTCAGTTGATCATCAAAACAACCCAGGCAGGGCAGCTAGATGGCGCCGTGGATAAAGCACCCACCCTGGATTCAGGAGTACCTGAGTTCAAATCTGGCCTCAGACACTTACTAGCTGTGTGACCCTGGGCAAGTCACTTAACCCCAATTGCCTCACAAAACAAAACAAAAACAACCCAGGCAGTTAGGTGCTATTAATATCCCCATTTTATAATTGAGAAAACAGAGGCAAAGAGAGATTAAGTTTCTTGCCCAGGATCACCTAACTAACAAGTGTCTCAGTCTGGATTTGGAGCTAGGTCTTTGTGGCTACCAGTCCAGCATTCTATGCATTGCACCACCTACCTGTCACAATATAATAGACAGCATAATTAGATTTGAAACCAGGAAAGTTTGAATTCAATTGCTGCCTCAGAAACTTATAAGTTGTGTAAACCTGTATAAATTAACATCTCAAAGCTTTATTTTCTTCATCCTTTAAGGGTAAAATAGTACTGAATACCTATTCATCCATCTGTCTGTCCATCCATCCATCTGTCTGTCTGTGTCTGTCTGTGTGCCTGCCTGTCTATCTAGCGATCATCTATGTATATCTATCTATCTATCTATCTATCTATCTATCTATCTATCTATCTATCTATCTATCTATCTATCCATCTATCTATATGTATCTATCATCTTTATATATTTATCAATCTATTCATCTATTTGTTCATCTATTTTTACCATTATCTACCTATTCATTCATTTATTTTTTTGTTCATTCATTCATTCATTTGCTTATGTGAGTTATAACAACCGAAATATCACATTGACTCTTTAGCTATAAGGTTGTCCTTATCAATAACACACAGACAAGCAATATGGTGATTGCTCACTTGTGTTATGTACAAGTTTGCATAATTGTTAGCAAAACCTAAACCATTTAGGTCTTGTAACTGGTATCTGTCACTTCATTGAATAGTAACATTCTGTTATTAATTCTGTCCAAAATAAAACCCAACAAATTGAGTGAAAGGGAGAAAATAATCAATTTAAAGGCAAAAGGTTCTTATATAGATTATATAGAAATAAATAACTCATGGAACTTGGCAATGGCAAGTTTATTTCATGGAGTAGTCTAATTTATTTAGCTAACAGTCTAGTTTAGTTGACACAGAATGGAAGTAATGTGAAATAAGGCTAGAAATGTTGTTTATCTATAGACTGGAAAAGGCAAATGTTTGGTGTTTTATCTTATGGACAATAGGATATTTTAAGCAGAGGTCAGATGTTCAGGTGCATGTTTTTGTTGTTGTTGTTGTTGTTTTTTGGGGTTTTTTTTGGTCCAGTCCTGTGATTTTGTCTGTATGAGGAGCTCCTGGTATGGAAACTCTTTCCCCTGGTTCATCTCAGAAACTTGTTTGAAATTTGTTTTTTGGAGGAATGTGTATCCTGATTACTCATCATTTCTTTTTTCTCCTTATAAAATGTAAAAGTAAAGAGGGTAACACAATAATTCCTTATTACCTTAGCATAGATAGGTATATCAGTTTAATAGGGAGTCAATCAATCAGTTAAGATCTTAAAGGGTTTCAGGATCATCATGATGGATTGTTAAAGATCATCAGATGATATAATGTTACTAGACACATCTTTTTCTGAATAAATACCTGATCTCAACTTATTAGAGTCATTATGCTATAGAGAATAGAATACTGGGCTTAGAATCAGGAAGACCTAGTATTAAATGCTGATTCTGATATTTACCAGCCATGTGACTTTGGATGTCAAATCATTTCTATGTTTTTCAGGCAACTCTTGAAAACTTACCTACTAAATCATAGATAAATTGGAAGAGGGAGTTCTCATAGCCAGAATCCTACAAGCTGAGGAAATTATAGATACTTTGTGCATTTCTTATTTCTTCATAAAGCTGTATTGCTGAGAAGAAAATATATTTATCTAAACTTTCTAGATTGGATTTTTGAATAAATGAAAATTATTGAATATTATAAATTTCTCAACATTACCAGAAGATGTTGGGATTAGGGTTCAAAGGGCTTGGAAAAATGCTGGATACTATGATCTGAAAGGGCTTCAATTTTGCTTTCCTGATAACATTTAAATATGAACCACATTTTATTGATGTAGTCAAGGAAGAGGAGACCAGACCGGATCACATTTCTTCTCTAAACATGTTAGGGGATAGTGATGAATAATTAAAGTTGTCCCTAAATAAAAGAGTTTCTTTTACTCTATGATTTAAGCAAGGTAGGTTATATTTCCCTTTGGGAAATACCAGTTTCTAAATTTTCTGTGCATGTTTTATCAGAACAATTATCATAATAGTGAAATCAGCCTCTGATGTTACGTGGTCATAAATCACCCTCATGCTCTGTCTCTGAAGAAATGGGCTTCAGCAAGAGGCAATGAGAAGTTTTGACAATGAGAAATTGTATTGGAATAATAACAGCCCCAATCCATAGGGATCAATCAAGGATTTCACTGTGTCCTTCCAATGAAGGCTTAGTCTCTTAGCTCATGTTAAGCACCATAGAAAGTACCCTCTTCTGACAAAGGTCTATGTCCTATGTCTCATCAAGTTGATTGGGGGAACCACCAAATTCATCAATAATTCTACTTATCATCTCAACTATAAAAATATTAAACAAAGAAATCTGATGGGATAAAGGAGAGTGGAGAAGTTTGAAGATATTAAGGAGATAAAAGAAAATTTATAATAGTTACTGAGAGAAGTGAGTTAGAAAGCCAGTCAAGGAAGAATAAAAGTTTTGTTGTTCAGCATTGATAGCAGCAGTAAGATAAGAAAATAGGAATTTAGATCTTAGGATCTTAGATTTAAAATTGAACAAGATTTTATGGGTCAATTAAGTGAAGGACTCCCTCATTTTAACAGTGGCCAAAAGGAAGTTAGGTGACTTGCCCAAGGTTACACAGGAGTTAAGTGACATTGTCGAGTCAAACCCATGATGGGTCTTTGACTCTAAATGTCCCTGTTCACCGTTTGGTAATAGAACCAGCTATCACACCTTCTCAAACAGTGTGAAGTAGCTCAATAATACAGTGGAAAAAGGAATTGTGGAGGTGTTAAAAAAGCCGGCAGGATGTGATAGAGGAAAAGAAGAAATCCCCTAAAATCTGTGGGTAAAGAAACAATTGTCATATGTGAGCTGAGCAGCTTAGGACAGAACATGAACTCTAATATAAATATAAAGGCTTAAGTCAGTTTATAGTAGGTATAGGATGATTCTCTTGTTTGGGTATGAATGCTTTTGTAGTTTAAAAGATCAGAGAATTAACTTTCATTTATACAAAATAAACTAATAAAATGTGAATATAAAGGAAACACTTTTTGATTACATAAAATGTGAAGGACCATTTTGAGAAATGATAAATAGCATGAGCTTCATGGCATTTTAGCCATCAGCTTATTTGTATACAAATGTTTTATGACTGAAGAAAAATGAAAAATTATGTAATTCTTTGGAGATTAAAGGTGGTGAAGTGGATAGAGTACTGGGCTTGGAGCCAGGAAAATCTGAGTTCAAATCTGGCCTCAAACATTACTAGCAGCATGACCCTAGGTGAATTACTTAACCTCTATTTGCCTCAGTTCCTCATCTGTAAAATGGAAATACACTGGAGAAGGAAATGGAAAACCACTCCAGTAACTTTGCCAAGAAAACACTATTAGGTCACATAAAGTTAGACATGACAGAATGACTGAACAACAAATTGGGGACTAAGGGATGATTAAATAAGGACTGTTCATTTTATAAGAGAGATTTGGTGAGTTTTGAAGACATAAGTGAAAGGTGAGTCACTGAGTAAGAGGAGGTTCTGATTTAGGTTATTGGGAGGAGAGAATAGAAGAGGTTAAAGAATCTGGCAGGAAGTTAGTGAAGAAGTTGACATGGTCCAGGAAGAGATGAAGAGGAAAGACTCAGCAGGGAGACTGAAAAACAATTCCCTCTAATTTGTTTGAAGAAAGCAGCAACTGGAGCATGCATTTAGCAAGAAAGTTTCAACTGCTAATTCAAGTGCAATAAAGACTGGAACTTATTAGAATAGAGCTTCAGGTTCAGCTTTTTCCTTCAGTGCCATTTAACATAAAGATAGGAAGCCTCTCAGAAGTGCTCTTTATTGCCTTCTATAGCTTGAAGGAAAAATAGAGAAAGGATAAAGATAAGTTTTGCAACTTCTTTGCTGTGTAAGATGAAATATTGAGAATTCTGCTGAATCAAGAGCTCTAGTTTTGATTTTATTGTAGAGACAAGTCAGAATGATAAACTTTGCACTTCACTGCTTTAAAGGGAACTGGAATCCAAATTAAGTGATAACCATTTCTCAGTACCGTTCTATGGATGTTTGTGAGTTAAAATAACTTGTAAATATTCCTTGACCTGAGAACAGATGAGAAAATAATTTGTCTAGTTGGGGGGTGAACAATAGAATGACATCAATTAACAGAAAAAATATTTCCAGTAGGAAAGATCTTTTTAATCAGAACAGTGATATAAAACCTTGAAGTCCAATAGTGAGTGACCCTGAGCACATGGGTTTTCATCATTCATATGATTCTTTGTTAAATTTTTATAATACTGTGCATACTTTCCTCCATAGATACTGAGTAAACTGATGGGAGAGTGTAAATGTGTGAAAAAAAATCCAGTTTTATGTGTGGATTGTAATTCATTATTTAACATTTTCATTGATGACATCAATAAAGGCATGGATGGCATATTCATCAGAGTTGGCTCAAAGAGGGAATAACATACATTCTCATTGGGTGTAGTAATCTATCTAAACTGGGCAGTGAATGAACCTTTCACTCATCAGAATTGGCTCAAAGACCTTAATCTCATCAGAGTTGGCTAGAAGAGGGAATAACATACACATTCAATTGGGTGGAGTAATCTATCTAATCCTACAGGAAAGTAGATGGGGACGGGGATAAGGAGGGAGGGGTGAAAGAAGGGAGGGCAGATTGGGGGAGGGGACAGTCAGAAGGAAATTGAGGGATGCCCATCAATTGGGGAATGGCTGAACAAGTTATGGTATATGGTATATGAATGTAATGGAATACTATTGTGCTGTAAGAAATGATGAGCAAAAGGATTCCAGAGAAACCTGGAAGGGCTTACATGAACTGATGCTGAGTGAGATGAGCAGAACCAGGAGACCATTGTACACAATATCAACAACATTGTGTGATGATGATTAACTTTGATAGGCTTGACTCTTCTCAGCAACACAATAGTCCAAGATAATTCCAAAGGACTCATGATGGAAAATGCTCTCCACATCCAGAAAAAAGAACTATGCAATCTAGATACAGATTGAACCATACTGTTTCTACTTTTTTTGTTTTTGTTTTTTGAGGTTTTTCCCTTTTCTTCTGATTCTTCTTTCACAACATGACTAATGCAGAAATATGTTTAATGTGATTGTACATATGCAACCTATATCAGATTTCTTGCTGTCTTGGGGAGGGGCAAGGGAGGAGAGGGAAGGAGAAAAATTTGGAGCTAGAAATATTATGAAAACAAATGTGAAAAACTTAAAAAAATTTTTTTTCCAAATGATGTAAAGTCAGAGAAAATAGGTAAAACAGTAGAAGACAACAAGGATCTACAAAGAGCTTGCCAGATTAGAACAATGAAATTTAATAGGAAAAAAAAATTAAACTGGAGTTTAAGAACTAGAATAGATATGATTAGATAGTTGTTGGAAGAGGATCCAGAAAGGGACTTTTTGAACTGCATGACCAATATGAGTTAAGAGTGCTATGTCTTAAGAAAGCTAGTTCAAGCTTCTAGCTATGCTCAAAGAGATAGTGTTCCCAGGAATAAGGAGTTGAGGGTTCTATTATATCCTTCCCTGATCAGATCACATATGCAGTATTATCTCTTTTTTATTTTTTGATGAGGCAATTGGGGTTAAGTGACTTACCCAGGGTCACACAGATAATAAGTGTTAAGTGTCTGAGGCTGGATTTGAACTCAGGTCCTCCTGGATCCAGGGCCAGTACTCTATCCACTGCGCTTCCTAGCTGCCCCTGCATTTCTATAACAGTACAATAAAAAAGATTATTGACCATAAAACTGCAAATCCACTATACTCAGCTGGCTTTTCCTTTCAAATATACAAGAAAAGAATCAAGCAAATTTTTTTTTCTTCCCTACCCCCTGCCCTTGAGATGGCTATTATTAGATGCAACTAGGTACACACACTTTGGGTATTTATAGTAGTCAAAAAAACTTATTCACTCAAAGTCATTCTTTTTTTTTTAAATTATACTTCAATCTGTATTCATATACCATCAGTTCTTTCTCTGGAGATGGACTGCATTTTTCCTAAGTCCTTCACAGTTGTCTTGGATCATTATTTTACTGAAAATAATTAAGTCATTCACAGAAGATCATCTTACAACATTGCTGTTGCTTTGTATAAAGTATATATCACTTTGTATCACCCCATGTAAGACTTTCCAAGTTTTTCTGATAGCATCCTGCTCATCCTTTTTTTTTTTTTTTTTTTTTTTTATGGGGCAATGAGGGTTAAGCGACTTGCCTTGGGCTGGTGCTTTATCCACTGCGCCACCTAGATGTCCCCCTCAGAATCATTCTTAAAACAATTATGCTGTTACTATAGACAATGTCTACTCATTTCACTCTTCATTATTTTGTGCTAATCTTTCCACATTTTTCTAAAAACATTGAGCTTATAGCAGAGTTACTACTCCATCACAATCATATACCACAACCATTCCTCAACTGATGGGCATCCCTACAATTTCAGTTCTTTGCTACTACAAGGAGAGATGCTACAGACATTTTAGAACATGTATTGCTTTTCTTTTTTCCTAATTATCTTTGAAACTAGACCCAGTGGTGGTATTACTGGGTTAAAAGGTATAGATAGCTCAATAACTCTTTGGGCATAATTCTTGATTTCTCTCCAAAATGGTTGGATCAGTTCATAATTCCACTAACAAGGAATTGGTTTCCCAATTTTTCCACATACCCTCCAATATTTATCACTTTCTCCTTCAATCATTTATCAATCTGGTAGGTATAAAATGATATCTCAAGGTTGTTTTGATTTTCATTTTTAATCTATAAATTTATAAATATATTAAAAATAATAAAATCTATAACAAATTTAATCTATAAATCTTTAAGCTATGAATTGTTTTTATTTCTTCATTGGGAATTGCTTATTCATATCCTTTGACCATTTGTTAATGTGAGAATAACTCATATTCTTTTAAAAAATTTTTTTAGGTCAATGAGGGTTCAGTGACTTGCCCAGGGTCACACAGCTAGTAAGTGTCAAGTGTCTGAGGCTGGATTTGATCTCAGGTTCTCCTGAATCCAGGGTCTGTGCTTTACCCACTGTACCACCTAGCTGCCCCCATAACTTATATTCTTATAGATGTGATAAAATATTTTTTGATGAGACCTTTATATGATAAACTATCTATACGCCCCCCCCCAATTTCCTGCTTTCTTTTTTATCTTATTTCTTATTTTGTTTTATTTGTACCAATAAGATCAGGCATAAAACAAAGATGTCCATCTTCACCAATATTATTCAATATTGTATTGGAAATCCTAGCATTAGAAATAAGAGAAGAAAAAGAAATACAAGGAATCAGAAGAGGGAATGGGGTAATAAAACTATTCCTTTACGCAGATGATATGAAAATCCCAAAGACTCAACTTTGAAAGTTAGTTGAAGCAATTAATAATTTTGGTAAAGTAGCAGGACATAAATCCTAAATCATCAGCTCATCAACATTCCTATATATCACAAACAAAACTGCAAGAAAAGATAGTAAAAGACACCCCATTTAAAATAACCCTACCCAGTATAAAATACCTGTAAGTATACCTGCCAAAACAAACCCATGAACTGTGTAAACAAAATAAAAAAAACTTTTTATACAAATAAAATCATATTTAAATAATTGGATAAATAATAATTGTTCATGGATAGGCAGGGACAATATAATAAAAATGACAATTTTACCTAAACTAATTTATATATTCAACATCATTCAAATTAAATCATCAATAATTATTTTACTGGATTAGAAAAAATAATAACATTTATTTGGAAGAACAAAAAAATCAAGAATAGCAAAAGGAAATAATTTTTAAAATGTAAAAGAAAGAGGTTTAGCAGAACCAGATCTCAAACTATATTATAAGGCACTAACTATCAAAACTATCTGGTATTGACCAAGAAAAAAGAAAAGTAGATCAATGGATTAGAGTACAATTTATAGGATTAGACAAGCATGAAGACTTATGACTTGGGCATAAGAATTAATTATTTGGTAAAAAATTGTTGGGAAAAGGAGAAAGCAGCATGGCAGATACTGGGTATAGAACATTATCTTATACTATTTACCAAGATGAGGTCAAAATGGATACATGACCTGGATATAAATAGAGATATTACAAGAAAATTAGAACATAGAACATGTTCCTTATCAGACTTATAGATACGCAAATAATTTATAAACAGGAGATAGAAATGAAAGTTAGGTATAAAGTGGAGAATTTTAATTACACTAAATTAAAAAGGTTTTATTGTGCATATGCACATAGTAGTGTATTCAGTTCTAAGCATCTCAATTTCACAAATACATCTTTAAACTAAAGACTGTCTAGAAGAGAGCAATCAGGATGGAGTATGACCCTGAGTTCTTGTCCTTTAGGGATCAGTTGAAGGAACTTTATTTTCTCTTCATTTTTCTATGAATGTATTTTTGATTTTAAAAAATTTATAAACTATTATCTGTCAAAACATCAAATTTTATGGCACAATTATTTTTGTTGTTGTTCTACTCTTCATGATCCCATTTAGGATTTTCTTGGCAATGAAGTAATTTGCCATTTCCTTTTCCAGTTTCTTTTACAGATGAGGAAACTGAGGCAAACAAGGTTAAGTGACTTGACCAGGGTCACAAAGCTAGTAATTGTTTGAGGCCCAATTTGAACTCAGAAAAGTGAGTCTTCCTGACTCTAGGCCTGGCACTCTATCCGTAGTGCTACATGGCATAATAATATTCCACTATATTTGTATAATATATATAATTTTTAGCTAGTTATTAATAGGTAACTATCCCCTCGTTTTCCAATTTGGGGCTACTATGAAAAGAGGTACAAAATACATTTGTATTGTGAATTCTTTCCTCTTTCTTTAAATTATTTGGGGGTATAGGATTGAAATGACTTTTTAGACATAGTTTCAAATTACATTAGAGAATAGCTGGGCAAATATACAGCTCCACCAATAGTGAAATGTACTTATTTTTCTATAGCCCTTCCAGCCATTGTCATTTTCCACTTACCATCTTATAGAAGGAAGGTAAAACTACAGAGTTGATTTAGTTTGTATTTCTCTAAAAATTATATAATAAGTAATGTTTTCCATTACATATAATATTTGCTTTTTGTTTTAGATATTTTATTTACTATATTAAAGAAAGGTCAATTTATTACTGTGATTTAATTTTTTGTGTGTTTTTAGCAGAAATAGGTTTCAAGCCCTTTTACACCCATGAATATCATCATATATTATCAGCATAATTTTTTATGTTTGTAATCTTCCCTCTGTTGAAGCAAACATGAATTTCTGGTATAAAACAAACTTGGTCATGATTTATAATGTTTATATTATGTTATCATAGCCTCTTTGCTCATACTTTGTTTACATTTTTTGTGTCAATATTCATAGAGATATTGATCTATAGTTTCCTTTCTATGCTTTATTTCAAGTTTATCAAGACCATATTTGAATCACCAAAAGATTATAAAAAGTTCCACTTTTTTATTTTTGTAAAAATTTTATGTAATACCAGAATTTATTGGAAAATAAATAGCTATTTCTACAGAATTAATGGGTCAAAGAACAAATTATCAAAACAATAGACTATTTCTTCAGAGAATATGCCAATAAAGAGATGACATGCCCAAACTTAGGAAATATTTCTGAAGCAGTTCTATAGGAAAATGTATATATCTAAATGCTTTCATTAAAAAGAGAGAAAGGGGGCAGCTAGGTGGTGCAGTGGATACAGCACTGGCCCTGGAGTCAGGAGGACCTGAGTTCAAATCCAGCCTCAGACACTTAACACTTACTAGTTGTGTGACCCTGGGCAAGTCACTTAACCCCAATTGCCTCACAAAAAGAAAGAAACAAAAAGAGAGAAAGACAAAATGAATTGGTCACAAAACTTAGAAAATATTGATTACAACCTCATAAATTCTTGTTCATTTATTTTATTCATTGGTTGATTTTTCATAGAAGGAGGGATCATCTCTACCTAATTCCAAGTTTTATTTTTATCTATTCTATTCATAATTGATCCATTCAAAGTCAACTTTATTGCTTACTCAAGACAGATGTGAAATGGGCAGACCTGAATCAAGCCTGTCCCTTCACAGTTTTGGTTCAGTTTTGAAATAAAATGATACACTCAAACATCATTCAACAGTTGATGAATGGTGGTTTACACAGTCATAGAGTAGAAAGGATTAAATATCTATATACCTATATAGATATATAGATATAGGTGTATTTATATTCTGAACTTATACGTTAAAGAGAACATTTCCATATATACAACAGAACACAAAATAATTTTATATAAAAATAAATCTATATTTTACATCCCTTTCTTTTTAAAAAGTATACAATAAATTCTATATATTACTTTCAAAACTGCCCTTCTTGTCTAAGCTTTCTTCTAAACTTCTCTTTTCTTACATAATTTTAAAAAATAATTTAATTTATTTCAATTAACAAAAAACCTGTTTTATATGTCTACTAGCTCCAATTTTTCTCATTAAAAAAATCAACAAAACCTTTGTGATAGATATTCATAGTCAAGCAAAACAAATTGTCATGTCGGTAATGTCCTCAAAATATGTTGTAATGTGCACCCTGTTCATCATTTCTCCATCAGGAGGCTCTTCCTCCATAAGCTTTGGGGACAGCTTCTTTGCTTCTTATGGAAACAACTAACTTAATTCATATGAGGGCAAGGTGTACATTGTACATAGTGATCTCAATAAAAGATGCCTTTGTTAAATAATACCAGTTCAACCTGTCTACTTCACTGTAGAGCCCTATAGACCTTAATTCCTTGGGCCATACAGAATTAACTTTTAAAATGCTGAGCAAGACTATTTTATCTGTCAGAATTAATATTGAGACCTAGGAAGGTTCCAGTGAATTTTCAATATACTTTGTCCATACCATGATGTTTTTATACCACTTATTAAGTGTAGATTTTTTGAATCAAAAATATATTCATAAAATATATATTCTTAGAAAAATTGAAGAGAATAATTTGAGCACTGACTAAAGTTTTCTCTTCTCCAGAATAATAATGCCAGTTCCTCTAGCATCATGGAAAACCAAAGAATTGGAATGGAATAAGAGAAAGAGCAATTTGGATTGCGTGGGGAAATAGTGCAGTGCTTTTAATGGTCCCAAAGTTTCTTCCTGAAATGGGGTTCTGATTTTTTTACAGTCATATCCACCCAGGGATGCAGGGTTGAAGATCACAGAATACCATAACTCCTGAAGAATTAAAGTTCAGCTCACACAAAGGACAGTAGAGAGGCACAATGTAGATGTCAGGAATCTGCAACATGTTACCAATGATGAGTTGCAAACAAGAAGTAGTGCAAAAGTTAGCAACAAAGAGATATATGACTGGAAAGAGCAAGTGGTCTGGTAATGCAATGAAAGTGAGGAATAACTGATGAAATGACCATTGGATGCCATTATGGCATCAGGGGTGCTAGAGGAATGTGCTTTGCACACTGAGTGAAACACCTGTGAAGGATTCATGGAATAATGTGGACAGAAGTCACCCAGAATGAGGAGTGGATAGATTGTGAGGTATTTCATTTGAGGGAGTACCCACATATATGAGTTCACAGATCTATTGACATGCCAATGGGGTGAAAGTTAGGTGCATAAGTATTGTACCACTAAATAAGATTGGAAAGGAAGCCCTGAGACAGATGCTAGAAAAGGTCTTCTTGACAACACCCTGTTCTCTAGAACATCTTCCTAAAATCAACTTTATAAAAGAATTGAGAAACAGACTGTCATTGGTACTGCAGTAGGATAAGAATTCTGGCCTTCCTAACTCCAGGCCCAGCACTCAGTCAGGAAGGTCTGAATTAAAATTCTGTCTCAGAGACTTAAGCAAGTCACTTAACCTCTCAGCCTCAGTTTCCTCATCAGTAAAAAGGGGATAATAATGATATCTACCTCACATGACTATTGTGAGGATCAAATTAGATAATAAAGTGCTTGGCAAACTTCTGAAGTCAATAAAAGTACTAGATATAACACTCCAGAATGACCTTTCTCATTCATGGTATTACAAATACAAACAGAAAAACGATAGTCCCTGCCTCAAAGGAGCTTCATATAAAAAGATGCTGAAAAGCAGTCCCATATGCCGCACCCCCTCCATCTCCTAGTGACCCCTGCTCAGGCACTCTTACTGTGCTAGGTCAGTGGTGTCAAGTTCAAGTAGAAAAGAAGGCCCATACATAAGGATCCCTGGACCAAAAAGTGATTTAGAAAACTACAGATTAACTTTATCTATGTTCTATTGTATTTTTATTTGTTTTATTAAATATTTACTAATTACATTTTGATCTGGTTTGGCCCTCTGCTCTAGGCCATTCTTTGAGACAGCAAGGGGTTGATCTATATTGGTAGAGGGATTTGACACACCCAGGTGTTTCCTATTCCAATGAACCTCTAGTTCCTATGATTATTCCCAATTCAGAGACTCTTTAAGCAACTGTCAAGAGAATGTTTACTGATACTGACTAGTAGCATTTGGGGAAGGGAATGAGAAAGCAAACATGACAGGCACAGTAGAGAAAGTCCCAAGAATCCGGAATGGCCAGAATGACCAGTGAAACAAGAGTCCTATGTATTAGGTTGGTTGTGAAGTGCTAGGAGTTGATAACCAGAGATATGTGTTTCTGAATTGAGGGGCCACAGACTGAAAATGGATTCTACTGTAGAAGAATGAGCCAGCACCACGATCAATAGAAAGCAAAAAGAAAGCCATAGTCTCAGGGGAAGGAAGAAGAATTTGGAACTGAGAGAGAAGCATGGCTGGTTGAGTTCTCATTAATTTCAAATTAATATGTAGCATTCAGCTTCTTAGGGGGTATGGACCAGCTCTTAAGCCAGATACACCTTCTAGCTTCTCCTAAGTAAGGGTATGCTGGACAGCTCCCTCAAGTTCCAGCCTCAGCATTACTACCTGAGGAAATGGTTGTCTCTTGGTGGTGGCAGACGGCTCCTTTCTCTTCTTTTCACCATGGCCAAACTGTGATAAGCATTGAAGATACAAGAAAAAGAATATGAAAATACTCTCCCTGCCGTCAAGAACCTCACATTCTGATGGAAGAGACAGGATGTAAATACGTACAGATAAGATATTTGGAAGGTAGATGGCAGGTAATCTCAGATGGAAGAAACTGAGCTAGGGGGAAGCTAGAAAAGTCTTTCTGCAGGAAATAGGATTTGAACTTAGTCTTGAAGGAAGCCAAGGGAACTTCAGATTCAGTACCTTCCCGCCCTTGCTTCACTTCAAATGTTGTTGGGGCGGGGAGGAGCATTATAGAAACCAGATTCTCTAAACTTAATTGTTATTTGTTCCTGATGGCTGACTTCTTGATTTATAAAGATGTGATACATGGAAGTGAGCAAAGATATGAAATCCAGGTCATTGGAGAAGTTTCTTGAGGGAACTTTTTTTCAAAGAAGCATTGCCAGATTGGGCTGGGGGTTAGTCATTACCTTTCTAAGGAAAATTTAATTGATGGTAGGCAATAAGTAACTCTTTGATTTTATGTCATATGTGGCTGGTGATGTTGCCAGCAGACATATATATGACTAACCCAATAATTTATGTTTATTAAAGCAATAACCCAGATGAGGAAGGAACTGCCAGAAGAGCAATCAAAGTTATAAGATTCAAGCATCTGTTTCCCTCCCACACCATCTCAACCATTTGTGAAGAAGTAGGACCATCTGTATTTGCAGGGTGTTCCAGGGACTTCAAGGTAATATCAAGGAGAGGGAAGGAGAATGCCAGGAAATTCAAATATTGTCAGGCTTTGCTAAGTTAAATTGAACTAATCTGAGCCAGAGTGTATGAGGCTGGGGTGAGGGGTTGAAAGGATGGATTTTATTTTAAAAGACTCACCTCTGCAAGTGAGTAGATACTTCAAGACTGAAATACAACTGACATTATTATGATCATGGTGCAGTGGAATGAGTAGTAGGGTTGGAATGAGGTGACATTAATTCTAATCTTTACTCTAGAACAAGCATCATGACTGTTCATAAGTCATTTAGCCTCTCTTAGCCTCAACTTCCTCATCAATAAAAGGGGGTAGGATAATATATTATTTCTTCTATGTTTCTTGCTTTTGCTGAACCCCTAATATAATACTTTTTCATTATTATGATCATGGTGCAGTGGAATGGGTATTAGACTTGGAGTGAGGTGACATTAATTCTAAACTTTACTCTAGAAAAAGCATTATGGGGGAAGCTAGGTGGCGCAGTGGATGAGCACTGGCCCTGGAGTCAGGAGTACCTGAGTTCATATCTGGCCTCAGACACTTAACACTTACTAGCTGTGTGACCCTGGGCAAGTCACTTAACCCCAATTGCCTCACTTTTAAAAAAAAGCATTATGATTGTGGGTAAGTCATTTAACCTCTCTTAGCCTCAACTTCCTCATCAGTAAAAGGGGGTAGGATAATATATTATTTCTACTATGTTTCTTGCTTTCCTGAACCCCTAATATAATACTTTTTTGAAATTTAGATTTAAATTGAATTTCTTATTAGCAAGCACATAATTCTTTCTCTTTCTCCCTTCTTATTCCTTCACTGGATAGTTTAAAAAGAAGAAGAAGGGGCAGCTAGGTGGCGCAGCAGATAGAGCACCGGCCCTGGAGTCAGGAGTACCTGAGTTCAAATCCAGCCTGAGACACTTAACACTTACTAGCTGTGTGACCCTGGGCAAGTCACTTAACCCCAATTGCCTCACTACCCCCCCCAAAAAAGAAGAAGAAACCCTATATAATAAATACGTGTTGCCAAAGAAGAAATTCCTACATTGGCCATTTCTCAAAAGGCATTTCTTGCCTCCTTTTTTTGTTTGTTTGTTTGTTTGTTTTTAGTGAGGCAATTGGGGTTAAGTGACTTGTCCAGGGTCACACAGCTAGTAAGTGTTAAGTGTCTCAGGCCGGATTTGAACTCAGGTACTCCTGAATCCAGGGCTGGTGCTCTATCCACTGTACCACCTAGCTGCCCCTCTTGCCTCCTTTTAAAAATAATAAACATTTAAATTTTATTGAAAGTTCTGAGTTCCACATTTTATCTCTCCTTCCGTCCCTCCCTGAGGCAATAAGCAGATATAGGTTATACAGGTGCAATTATGTAAAACATTACCATATTAGTCATTTTGTGTAAGAAAACTGAATAAAAGAAAAAATGAAAGGACATGAAAAATGGCATACTTTAGTCTATTTTATCAAAATCAGTTCTTTCTTTGGAGGTGGAAAGTATGCTTCATCATTATTCCTTTGGGATTGTCTTTGATCATTGTACTGCTGAGAATAGTTAAGTCATTCACAGTTCTTCATCCAGCAATATTACTGTCACTGTTCCTGGTTCTGCTCACTTCACTATACATCAATTCATTCAAGTCTTTCCATCCTGCCTCCTTTTGTGTGTTGTCTCCTCCCACTGGACTGTAAATTCCTCTTTTAATCATATCCCTAGCACTTAGTATAGTGCCTAGTACATAGCTGGTGCTTAATAAGTGTTTACTGAATTGGATTTTATATACAGATGATTAATTGAAGAACACTGTCCTTCATGAATTCTTGAAGCTTATGCCAAGAGAACTCAGGTTCTGTTAGGTTTTGTCATACTGGAAATGCTTCAATGATGGATGTCACATCTGCTTTGCCAAATTCTGAGAGGTTCAGCACCATAAGTTGGTTAATGATTTTAATACCCCTGCCTACACACACACACACACACACACACACACACACACACACACACACACAACCTCATGGAAGTGGTGTGGAGGGTTCACAGATTGTATTGAAGAAAATTATGACATCCCAGATCCTATTGATCTCATGTGGTTGTTGTAAGGACAATATTTGCAAGCCTCAATATGCTGTGGAGGCATTCTGGATAGGGGCACTATTAGACAGTAGAAGGAAACAGTAGTTATGAATTCAGAGGACCTCAGAACAAATGCCACCTCTATCACTTATTACCTATTGCATTTCAGTCAAATCATTTTGCTGCTCTGGCCATCAGCTTTTCTAGTCATAAAATGAAGGAACTGGCCTAATTAGACTTTAATGTCACTTCTACTTCTAAATTTATGATACTGTGTAAACATGAGGTGTTAGTTTTATCGCTTGACACACATTAAATTCATGCTAGTCACCTAAGAAGGATGGATTAGGAATGAGCAAGGGAAATTTGGCTTGGCTGCTTTCCACCAACTGCACCCAGAAAGCAGTGGAGCCTAAGTCAAAGCCCAGAGCAGACCTCTGGGTCAGCATTTCATAGGCATTGAGAGAAGAGAGAATCATTCTCTAAAAATGTCAACACTGATCCCTTTGGTTTGTTGTTTTCACTTATCTGAACTGTGACAGCTTTGTGTCTGAATATAATTGGTATTTATAGTTGCCCATTGTTTTGGATTCTAGGCCTTTAATAAGCCTTTCTCCATGGTGAACCCATTGTTATCTCTGAAACAGTGGAGAAAAAGCCAGCAGATCTGCAATTATCTTTCCATCAGTTGCAAACAAGCAAAAAATCATAAGAAAGACTCATTTTTAAAGAATATCTTTCCCCCCTCCACCCCCCCATTAGGTATCCCTATCTGATTTAGGCTGGAAATGCAGTGGTCACTCATGGGCCAGGTCCCATGATTCATCATCCTTGGAGCTTTGACCTGCTGCATTTTCAACATGGGCTAGGTCAATCTTCCTTATGCAGGCTGGTGGTCCCACTCTTATGGGCTTTCCATATTGGTGTTGTACTGAGTGTAGACACCTGATCAGCTAAACCCACTGAAGTCCAAAATTCATGAATTCAAGAGATGTACTAGCCTCAGCCACCTCAGGGTCAGGTACTATAGGCATGTGCCACCTTCCCTGGCTAAGAAGTAAATTTTAGTGCAGGTGAAAGCAATAAATCTAAGAGAAGACAATGTCAGTTCATCATTTATAAAAAATGCCCAGAGAAGAGTAATTCATCAAAGGGTTAGGGATTTATACTGAAATGAAGAAAAGCAAAAAAATAAGGAGATACTTTCAGTAAAAACACAGATTCAGGGGGCAGCTAGGGGGTGCAGTGGATAAAGCACTGGTCCTAGATTCAGGAGGACCTGAGTTCAAATCTAGCCTCAGACACCTGACACTTAACTAGCTATGTGACCCTGGGCAAGTCACTTAACCCTCATTGCCCTGCAAAAGCAAAAACAAAACAAACAAAAACACAGATTCATTCTAATTTTTTGGAATGCAAAGTTTTGTAGCTTGGCATTCCACCTTTTATTCAAGTGACCATGCTGAAATAGTTGTGTCTCTTAGTCCTGTGCTTAAAATTATACAAATAAAAAGCAGCACAGTCAATGGAAAGAACAGTGCAATTTGAGACAGGAAACATGGATTGGAGTCCTCCCACAAACACCAGCTGCCAAGTCTCTCAATTTCTCTGGCCCTCAATTGCCTCAGCTATAAAATGAGGTCAATTATACCTTACAAGCATGAATGTAGGAGATTGTACCAACTGATTATTTGACATCCTTGGTTTATAGCATGTGTTTCTTGGTTAATTTATCCTCTTATTGTTCAGGTGTTTCAGTTATATTCCACTCTTTATGAACCCATTTGGGGTTTTCTTGGCAAAGTTATTGTAGTGGTTTGACATTTATTTCTCCAGCTCATTTTACAGATGAAGAAGTTGAGGCAAACCAACTTAAGTGACTCACCCAGGGTCACACAGCTAGTAAGTGTCTGAGGCTGGATTTAATTCAGGTCTTCCTGACTTCAGGCCCAGTGCTCTATGCACTGTGCCACTGAGCTTCTCAGAGACAGTTGCCCTAAAAGATCTCTGCTTTGAAGTCCCTGTGTTGGCTGGATGCTCAGGATAACTTAGATAATACAGGGTGTTGAATATAGTGAAACCTTGAGGCCAGGTAAGCCAGTATCCTGCACAGTTCTGAATACTAGTGTTGTGATTCAGAAAGAAAAGACTCCTATACCTGCCTAAACACATGTGACCAGTTCTAGTTGGAGACATTCTGGTGAGCAAGCTGTCTTCTGCAGCTTCTGGTACTTACCATTTCTGATCTCTGTCCAAGTGCCTAGTTTTCTCTGGGATGTAAACCTTTCTTAGTGCTGGTCTGATGGAGTGCTCTGGGCAAAAGTATAGCAGCTCTCCATTTTTCTCTCCTTCTATCACTTCCCCCCTTGACTCTCAACTCCTAGCCAAATTGATCAAATCCAGGGTGTTCTGTGAAAGTTTATTTATTTATTTATTTAATGATTGATTGAAATATTTGCGGGTTTTTTTTGGGGGGGGGAGTCATTTATCAAACGATGTGAAATATCTGGTCTTTTTTAAAATATCTGTTTTTAAAAGAAAATTCTTCCATATTTGACCTCTGATCTTTTATTATTATTATTATTTTGGTTCAAGTGTTTCATGAAATCTCTTTATTAGAACAAAGGAAAACAAACAAACTGGATGATATCTTTTTGTAGCTTGGTTTCCCAATGTTAGATTTGAAGGGTGCTAATGTTTCTAGTGCCCACTAGGGGGAGGTACATACACATAAAGGGCTTAGCTTTTTAACTGTCCCATTCAATAGAGATGGCAACAAACATTCCAACCTGTAATAATGATGGAAAGGAAACTACTAAATATACTTTGGATTGCAAAGAAAGCAGTAATTCAGGTTGGCAAATGTAGGATTCGAGATTTGGAGCAATTGCTTTATGGTGTTCCTCTCTCCCCATCTTTTACCCCCTCCCTCTCTATCATAGGCATGGAAGCTCTTGGGGGCAAAAGGGCTGTTTTATGGAAAAAATTGTACCTCTTCACTTCCCTAGGCACCCTTTCTTCCTTCTGTACACCTAGAAAATCTTAATTTGAATTGAAAAATATGTTAAATGTTTGCAATCAATATATTTTATATAAGAATTTTGTATAACTCATGAAGAGTGGTCATGATATATAGATATGAGACTTCTTTGCAGATGATTGGCCTTATAGGATCATAGATTCTGAGCAAGAAGAGACCTCACAGGCTATCTAGTCCAATCTTTTCATTTTAGAGAGGAAACTCAGCTTCAGAGACTTCAAAGTATTTGCTCAAGGTCCCACAGGTGTTATGTGGCAGAGCAAGGATTTGAACTTAGTTCTATGATTCAACACAGTGCTCTTTCCTTTGCATAATTCCTTGCTCCTGAACCACATTTCCCAGTCTAGGTTTTGCTATTTTTATGTATCTCCTAAAGCCACCAAATCTTAAAAGATGTGTCAGTTTTAATTAGAAGAATGAATCAAGTTCTTTACAATTGATGCTGGTGCAAAAGTTTTGATTATTTTCATTCTTTTTGCAAATCTTCTCATGAACACTGGAATATATGATGGTGAAGTGGCCTATGAAATGATGCTTCTATCCATCTGTTGGCCTAGTTGTTGGTCTGACTAGGTGCATCATATGTCTATCTATCATAGATTGAAAGCCCATGTTGCTTATATCACAACTCCAATAATTATTCTGGGAATTTACATGAATTTTTTTCTGGTCCCTCCAGCTACTAGCTTCCCCCCTCTAATTACCTTATGTTTGTTTAGTATATAATTATATGTATAAATATTGTCTCAGAAGGTCATCAGTTTGAGCACAGACTGATTTTTTTCTTGGTATCTCTAGGTGCTTAACATAGTTCTTGAGTCATAGTAGATTCTTAATCAATTCTTTAATTTTTGTTTTGTTTTGTTTTGTCTTCTCCACTTGTTCTTGTTCAGTCATTTTTGTCATGTTCCACTCTTCATGACCCCAAATGGGGTTTTCTTGGCAGAGATATTAGAGTGGTTTGCCATTTCTTTCTCCAGCTCATTTGACAGATGAAGATTAAGTGACTCATCTAGGCTCGCATAGCTAGTAAGTGTCTGAGGCCAGATTTGAACTCAGGAAGATGAGTCTTCCTGACTCCAGGCTCAGTATTCTATTCACTGAGCCAGCTAGCTGCCCCCACTTATCATTTTCCAATTTCTCTTAAGTTGAATTTCTTTTTCTTTTTATTCTTTCAACGGTAATTTTCTTTAAGTCTGCCAAAAGACAATAGTGAGGATCCAATATATAATCATGAGTGGTAGAATATCACTGCAACATCATACATGGTACTTAATACTGTGGTGCTCTTTCTTTCTGTTTTATGGATTGCTGAATAGTGCACCTTGAGAACATGCAGAAAATAGGGGGAAATATAGGATTCTGCATTGTGTCTGTTCAATCTACTCAAGGCCTTCCTATTGCTACAGAAAGAAGGGGGCTTGTATCTTGGAGACCAAGTATGGGCTTGGCATAGTGCTAGATATTGAAGTCACGAGTATAACAATGAAATAGTGCATACCCCTAAGAAGTTTTCGTTCTGTGGGCATAGAAGCACTGCATGCTTATTCAGATCACCTATCACCAATTATTAAGGTTTTTTACTTGGTCTGGTGAATGTGAGATCTCAGTCTACTAAACTTCATAATCTGATGTCTTACCCCGTTTGATTTCTGGTTAACATGATACTTATAATTGAATAGCCTTTGTCAGAGAAGCCACTGAACAGAAATGATGGTAATCATAATTTACCAGTTGTGATGATGATGGTGATAGCAAATAGCATTTATATAGCATTTTAAGGCTTGAAAAGACCTTTCCAAAGGTTATACTCAAAACAACTCTGAGAGGTAGGTTCTAGTCTAATCCCCATTTCATAGGGGAGGGAGAAAGAGAAAATAAACATTTGTTAAGCATCTACTATGTGCCAGGCAAAATGCTAAGCACTTTACAAATATTATCCACACAATAATTCTAGGAAGTAGATACTTTTCTTATCCCCATTTTATAGATGAGGAACCTGAAACTTAGAGAGGTTAAGTGACCCAGGCAGGGTCATGCAGTTAGGAAGTATCTAAACTGGATTTAAACTCAAGTCTTCCTGACTCCAAGTACAATTGGGGTTAAGTGACTTGCCCAGAGTCACACTGCTAGTAAGTGTGTAAAGTGTCTGAGACCAGATATGAACTCAGGTCCTCCTGAATCCAGGGCCGGTGCTGTAGCACTCTATCCACCATGACACCTAGCTGTCTCTAATCAATTCTGGGTCCAAATTAAGTGCTCATCCAAAATATCTGAAATTGGTAGCTTTTACCTCTACCTGTAAATATGGCTCTAAGAAAACAGTAATTTGGATAATATCAGATGCATAAATTTTATATATTCAGTCAGTCAACTAGTATTTCTTAAATACCTGCTCTGTTCCAGTTATTGTTCTTTGTTCTTGAGATAAAAAAAGAAGGTAAAAATATTTCTATCTGGTGTGTGGCTCACCAAGGGAGTGAGTTGGCTTGTACCCTGAATCCAAATCAACTATCTTGATTCTTACAGGGACCTCTATTACATTAGATTCCAACACCAAGAACATGTTAGTACCCATCATCCCTTTTTCTTATTCCCTTTGTCCCACTTATCTCCCAGTGAGACCCAGTTCTCCTTGATTAAATGTCACATCAAGGTGTTAAACAAGTTGGAAGACTCAAGTAAATGAATAAGGTAGGCCTAGATAAAAAATAATTCAGTCATTAAGCCCAACACTTCTTCACTTCCCTAGGCACCCTTTTTTCTCTGTAGTTGCATCTATTGAGGAATGTTAAAGGATCTTAATCTGTGAATGGGAGACATATTATTTGAAGAGAGCTGCGAAATATCCACTTTGCTCCATAGAATAAAATGCTTTATTTTGTAGTCAACAAACGATAAATAAAGCAACATTTTTTATGACATATTGGCAATCCCTATATAACTCAGTCAATTAAGACACTATGAAAATGCTATCTGTTGTGCAAAGTTGCTTGGAAAAAGCTGGATGGCCCATTGTCTTGTCATGCTTTAAGCAAATATGAACTTAATGGTTGCATAGATTATCCCCATCAAATCTTTATAGAGATTATTATATTGTGAGTTCCTAGAGGGCAGGGAAAATCTTTTGCCTTTCCTTCCATCCTCAATGGTTCCTGTCACATAGTTGGAGCTTAACCAAAGTCTTTTGACTGACTGACAGATGAGAAACAAAACATAGGGGTCAGTAATTGCTGTTATCTCAGTCACATTTTAAAATTATATTTGTTTCCATTCTTTTGCAAATAAAAGAATCCTTTGGAAGTTTCTTTTGGAATATTCTCCTCTTTAAGACATCTTCAGAATTTATTTCTTTTTCTTCAGGGCAATGAGGGTTCAGTGACTTGCCCAGGGTCACAGAGCAAGTGTCTGAGGCCGGATTTGAACTCAGGTCCTCCTGAATCCAGGGCCGGTGCTTTATCCACTGTGCCACTTAGGTGCCCACAGAACTTATTTCTTAGTGTCTTTTAAATTGCATTGATCGTAACACCCCCTTCCCTATTTAGTCTGGTTGAGCTGTTCTTCTCCACTACACCTTCTTAAGGGACACCAGGTAATAAGGAGACCCAGTAGAAAGAGTGCTGGCCTTACCCTCCACTGACTCATATTTTATACCCCAGCACTACCACATACTCCCCTGGAGACCTTAGGCTGGTCAGTCTCTCTGTACTGCAGTTTCCTTATCTGTGAAATGAAAGATTGGTCTGGTACTTTACAAATGCTTGATAAATACTAGTTGGCTGACTGACTGACTGATTTGAGGGTCTCAAAGGTCCCTTTTAAATCTAAATATATGATTCTGAGTACAATTAGGATTATTCCAGTATTGTTGTTATTGATGTGAAAAAGATTGTCATAGGAACCATAACAGATCTGTTCCACTTCAGATGTAATTTCTGGGTAAAGCAGCATGTCTTTGAAGCCTTTCCATCTTGCTAGAACCTGCCAGTATTTGCACTGTATTGGCATAGCTTATGAGAATCCAGGGTACCTCCATTCCATTGCAAGATTTTTATATACAACTTTGTGGACAATGTCACTTGTTCATTTTTATTGATATCTTCAGCTTTCATAATCACCATCCTTTCTGAATATATTGCCTCTTTAATATCCTAACCAACAAAATATCCATTTGCAAAAAAATTTAAAAAGAAAAAAAATCCAGCAAAACTAATTAATATGTCACCTATCTCATATGGTATACACAATATTCCATAATGGTAGTCCTTCAACTCTTCAAGAAAAGGAGAGGAATCCCCTATCATTTTGTTTTGTTTTGTTTTGTTTTTTTGGTAAGGCAATTGGGGTTAAGTGACTTGCCCAGAGTCACACTGCTAGTAAGTGTGTAAAGTGTCTGAGACCAGATATGAACTCAGGTCCTCCTGAATCCAGGGCCGGTGCTCTATCCACTATGCCACCTAGCTGCCCCAAAAGGTTTTTTTTAAATTTGTTTGTTTGTTGTTTTTTTTTGTGGGGCAATGGGGGTTAAGTGACTTGCCCAAGGTCACACAGCTAGTAAGTGTCAAGTGTCTGAGGCTGGTTTTGAACTCAGGCCTTCCTGAATCCAGGGTCCATGCTTTATCCACTGCACCACCTAGCTGCCCACCTATCATTTTTTAATAAGCAGGCATGGTGCTGTACCCCTATGGGCCCTGCCACTAGGAAGGCCGAGGTTGGTAGATCTGTTGAACCATAAAGGGATAAGTAATTGGATGTCCACTCTAAATCTGGCAATAACATGATGAGACAGAACATCAGGTTGTCAAATAAGGAGTGAATCATACCAGGTTAGAATATGGAACAGATTAAAACTTTTGTGAATGGGCCTGGGACTGTGAGTAGCCCCTGTACTTCTAGCCTAGGTGAGATAGGGAGACCTAATCTGAAAAATAACAACAAAAAAAGCATATATACATATAATCTACATACACACAATAAACCAGATAGTAATCAGTAAAGTAGATATAGATACAGATAAAGATAAAGATAAAGAAGTGGGTATAGTGTAAGTGTAACTGTAGATATAGTTTGGTGATAAAAGGTTACAAGTCAAGATTTTCTAGCAAGTATTAATATCTCAATTAGCACCAAAATTTTAGAAGTGGAAAAGAACTTACAGATTTTCTATCCCCAAACTCTCATTTTACAGATATGACAATCGAGGAACAGAGAAACGAAGTGATTTGCCCCAATTTTTTATTTTAAGCTTAATTATAGCAACTAGGTCAGACAGTGGTTGTTGGTTTAATGAGCTATTAGGATGTTATCTTCATAAAAAGTCAACATTGTACCTTCCCAGATGGATCTTCATGGCAAAGCCTACCTAACCGGGGCTTTACTTAAAGAGAAACTTTCCTCCTTATTTTTTTTTTTTAATAAAGTTAATTTGAAGGTTGTGTATATTGAACTGATATAAAGCAGACTCATTTTTCCTATCAGTGTCAACTTATGTAGAGAGGTCTGGGCTGCTGTTCTCTGACGACTAACATGTCTGTTCACTATTATTTCCCTTTCACAAGAAATCTGTTTTTTGTGTTTATTGAAGTGTCCATTGTGAAGGAGAGAAACGTAAGTTTCTTTCTCAGTCACTTATCTACATCTTACTTAAGCATCACATTAAGAATAAATATTGGATTTTAATCAGTCACTTCTTCCAGCTGCAATGCCAAATTCTGACAGAGTTGGAGGTGAATGGGAATCACACATGTATACCTAAGAAAGGAATCTGACCTTTTTTATCTCAGGAAGCTCAACTATTCAATAGGAGCAGATGGCTATTGAACAACAGGGAGAAGAAGGTCATAGTGGAGTAGACTGAAAATATAGAGAAAGCTGTTTTATTCATGGGTTTAGGAGAAGTACTGATAGAGATTCTAAATCATAAGGCATCACAGCACAGTGGGTTTGAATTCTGGCTCTGCTGTTTGCTGTGTGACCTCAGACAAATCACTTCAGCCTCCTTCTGGGCCTCAGTTTCTCATTTGTAAAATGACATGGTTAGACTAGATAATCTCAAAAGTGCCACCCAGGCTCTAAATTTAGTGATAATGAGAGGCCTATGTTCTTTTCATTTCCTAACAAAACTGAACAGATTTTTATTTTTTTATCCTTTTCAAAAGTTTTCTCTTGCTCCAAACGAAGTCTTTGACCACAAGAAAAATAAAAGGAGATATGATGTTCAATTAAAACCATGGACAGTAACATAACCAATGGAAATTATAATAAATGTTAGCATAGGTTCTACAAAATTTCACTAAGGTAATATCTTAATCAAAATAACTGAGCAAAGTTTTTTTTTTCCCAGTTGCTATTTTCAACAATATTCTAGCTCTTATAAATCAGAAAAATGTTGCTTAATAAAGTTGAAAGGACCTCCATAAAGTAAGAGAATTGTGAGCTAAAAGCAACTTTAGGAGTTCACTCCAGCCCCCTCATCTTACAAAAAAAGGAAACCGAGACTTAGAGAATTAAGATAAATGACTTGTCCAAGAGAGTAATATGGACAAAATTTGTCTTTGGCACTCTTCTATCACTGGGATGAATTGGATGAGCTAGGATTTAAGCCCAGTTTTTCTGGCTCCTAATCTATGACTCTATGATATGCGTGAAAAACTATTTCCTTATTTTCCTAAATAGACTTTTACCACTAGCATACTATTTGATGTTCTCACTTTGAGTTAGCTTTCAAAGTTATCTAGTTATTATTGTTAATAACATTATTATTACTAATAATGAGAAGCATTGCAAAGGAAAGAAGCTAATCACTAAATGCTGTGTAGTGACTTCAAAATAACTCTGACAGGAAACTTTTGGTTTTTAACTAATGGAGGGGGATAACCTTCCTAGTAACTAGAGCAGGTGGCTGCCAACATGGTATAGTTCCATAGACACTTTCATGGAAACCATAATCAAATTTCCTTTCTCCTTTCTCTACCTCCCCTCATCCCCTGCTTAAAGGCCAAGGGACTGAATCCCAGAAAGTGACTTTCCCAAGCTCAAACCCACTTGTTCCACCATATCATGCCCCCAAATTGGTCCACAGTCTCTCCAAATATCTCTTCACTATAGCTAATTTAAGTTTCTCTATTAGAAGTCCATTTATTTGGTTATGGAAGTGTTTTGTTCTTTAAGAGGTCTCTTAAAATGTATATATCTCAATGAGTGCTATTCATCCTTACATTAGTGAGAGATGTTTTGTAAAAAGAGAATACAGGGAAACATACTTTTAATGGTAGCTGGGGAAAAAAAATCCTAAAGGGTTGACAAATCTAGGAGATTCATACCTGATCCATTCTTTTCTTCAAATATATCATTCCTTTCTCCCCTGTTCCCCATCACATCCTATTCCTTTCTTTTGCTCCCACTCATCACTGCTTCCTGTTTTTCTTCTTTTCTAATCTTTCTCCTCCCACAATCATCCTTTGCCTGGTCTCTTTCCTCCACCCTTTTGCTGCTTGAACTTCTCTGCATAATACTCCCAGAGGTAGGAGAGGCCCAAAGACAAATTTTGCCTACTTTATAATTTGGCTTATGATCAGCCCTGCTTAGGGTGAGGAGTAATAATATGATTTTAAAGAATTAACCTTCATTGATGGCTCCTGGCTTTGAATGAACCTAAACTATGTTCCAGATCCACCTCCCCCCCCACCCCAAACCCCAACCCCTACTCTCCAGCAGGCCGTCCTGTGGAAGGTCTCATGTAGAAGGCAGCATTGCAAAATCTTGTATAAAATTTTCTATTTTCTTAGAAGTTCAAGTTCAGACTTCTCTACGTTTTGCACCTCAGCTTTTAGCTGAGGGTTCCAACACCAGCTACTTGAAGGCTGTGCAGCTGTAACTCAGCCTCAGGTTTCCAGGGATCAAAGGTCAGTACATTAATCTGTTGAGGATAATTCATAGGAGCTCTTTGGAGAAAGAAGGAGTGAGAGGCTGGTGAACAAAAAATGACCAGCAAGTCAAGTGGTTGTTATATTTTTAGTTGGCAATTCAGTCTAGGTTTATCCCATATTGGTTTTCTTTTTTATTATTATTCTTTTTCATCATTCTCATGAACTGACCTGATGCTATTACTAATTGGGAGGAAAGTATGTTCTGAAGTTGTTAGGGTATGCAATCAATCAAGTGTGACACCTTAACTCTGTTTAGTAATAGAAATGTATAACTGTAAAAGGATGGTTAGTGTCCTAGAGAAATGAACATTAATTATGGGGAAGAGAACATTTTACAATGTACATTATTTACAGATGGTGTCTATACATACTTTATGGAGTAAGTGCTAGAAAAATCCTGCAGGTGGGTTTTGCAGAAACCAACCATGTCTGACTGGGAGTGAGTTCTATCAGAATTTAAACCAAGGGTAGATTATGTTAAGGCATTACCTTGATGTGTGAGTTTATTATACACTACTTGTTTACTTAGCTTTTGGATTTTTCCACTTCAATTCCATTAAAAAATCTTTAATATAGTCATATGAGAATGTATTTTGCTCTACTTTTAAATAAAAAAATACATAAAAGACATATAAGTGTAAGGACATGGTAGAATCAATCTTTGGGAACAATCTTTTATTTCCCATATGAACTCCATGTCTCTAGAATGCCAGTAGAACCAATGGATTCACAAAGGAAGAATTTGGCCCCTTCCGTGGAAAGTGGGGTGGGGGAGGATACCATTAGATCATAGACTGAGAGTTAAGAGGGAACTTAGAAACTATTTAGTTCAATTCTCTCATTTTATATATGAGGTAACTGAGATATATCAGATGTCAGATAAATTAAGTATTTAGTTCAAAGTCACAAGGGCAGAGTCACCATAGTGTGGTAGACTTGGAATCAAGAAAGTATCGGTTCAGGGGGTGGCTAGGTGGCGCAGTGGATAAAGCACCAGCCCTGGATTCAGGAGTACCTGAGTTCAAATTTGGCCTCAGACACTTACTAGCTGTGTGACCCTGGGCAAGTCACTTAACCCCCATTGCCTCACCAAAAAAAAAAAAAAAAGAAAGTATCGGTTCAAATCCTGTTTCTGAAACTTAATAGCTGTGTGACCCTACAGAAGTCATCTAATTTCATTGAACCTCAGTTTTCTCATACGTGGGAAATGGGAATAATAATATGTTGTAGTACCTAAATGTTAGAGCTAAATCTTTAATGAGAGAATTTATGCAAAATACCTTGTACTCTTTCTTTCTTTCTTTTTTTTTTTTTTTTGTGAGGCAATTGGGGTTAAGTAAATTGCCAGGGTCACACAACTAGTAAGTGTCAAGTGTCTGAGGTCTGATTTGAACTCAGGTCCTCCTGACTCCAGGGCCAGTAGTCTATCCACTCTACCACCTAGCTGCCCCTAATACTTTGTAGTCTTAAAAGCACACCATTTGATTGACAGTGTGGGGTAGTAGATAAACTTAAGAAAACTGGATTAAAAGAAAACCTGACTGTGTGGCCTTGAGCTTGTTTTAACTTCTAAGTATCTGTGGATAATTTGTTCAGATTATAAACTGGAGAGCAGGTTCTGATCACCAATGGTAGAACAAGTTCCCCACTGAAAGTTTTCAACACCAATTAAAGTATAGAACAAGAATTTTTAAAAGTCCATTATTACTAGTGAGCCCAATAAAAAGATAATCAATACATTTGGGTGGTCACTCAAATTATATTTTTATTTCCCTTAAAGTTGCTGTTTCTTGATTTTCATTTCTCTCTCTTTTTTCTCATAATTGTCAGAGGTCAGAGATGAGTGCTCATTCTTTTGAATGGCATATTTATGCTGAGAAAAAGGAGATGAGCTAGTTGTCTTGAGAAGCACATACCATTTTAGAGCCACATCTGGAAACATGAGTCTGTGGAAAGCCTCTCCCTGAGATCAATGGGAAATTTATGAATGTCTGAATGCAGACTGGGGTGGGGTGGGGGACTCCAAAAGCCCTCAAACCCCAATATTTGTTTTAAATATGTCCTTCACTTGACTACTTGTTTGTTTAGTGGATATCAGAGTTCATATTCTTACATTTCTCCATGAAATGGAGCCAGATGTAAAGGCAGTCACATATTTTAACTTCTTCATGTTTGAGATTTGATTTTGTGTCTTTTTCTGACACTCAATGGAAAAAAGCTGAATCCAGGAAGAATCAGTCAGGACATCTGTTTGATTGAGCACAAAGACACAAAGAATACAGGGAGTCATAGAATAGAAGGAGTCATTGGTCTACATGATAGAATATATATGTGTGTGTGTGTGTGTGTGTGTATATATATATTTGTATTCCCATGAGTTCAAAACACATACCTATTAGTTACAAATTATTGGTTTGGTTCTGCCATTATCATTCAAGAACTACTCTATTCATTGGCTACAGAATCCTTTATACTATAATTTGAATTTTAGAATGAACTTAGCATGAGAATTCTAACTACTGACAATTTATACTCCCTATGTGACTATGGCCAAGTCACTTATTATCTGTGGGCCTCAACTTCAAATTCATAAAATGATGAAATTGCAAGAGATGAACTATGTTGTGGATCTATTTATTTCTTTTTAGAATTTGATTCACCAAGGAATTATTCTTTTTTACTTTTTAAAAAATAATGAACATTTTTATTTAAAGTTTTGAGTTCCAAATTCTATCTCTCCTTCACTCCCCTCCTTCACTCCCCTCCTTTCTTCCTGAGGCAGTAAGCAATCAGATATAGGTTATACATGTTCAATTATGTAAAACCTTACCACATTAGTCATTTTGTATAAGGAAACTTGAATAAAAGAAAATCAATATCAGTTCTTTCTTTGGAGGTGGATAATATGTTCCATCAACAGTCCTTTGGCATTGTCTTGGATCATTGTATTGTTGAGTTAAATAATTCACATTCTTCATTAAACAGTATTGCTGGGGCAGCTAGGTGGTGCAATGGATAGAGCACCAGCCATGGATTCAGAAGGACTTACTAGCTGTGTGACCCTGGACAAGTCACTTAACCCCAATTGCCTCACCAAAAAACAAAACAAAACAAACAAAAAACAGTATTGCTGTCATTATGCACAATGTTCTCCTGGTTCTTCTTACTTCACTATACATCAGTCCATACAAGCCTTTTTGGATCTATTTTTATTTAGCTATCCTTCATGGAATTCTCTCTCTCCTTATCTCTGCCTCCTGGCTTCTTTGGCTTCCTTCATGGCTCAACTAAAGCCCCACATTCTACAAGAAGTCTTTTATGATCCCCTTTAATACTAGTTCCTACCCTCTCATAGATTATCTTCAATTTATATTGTTTCTATGTAATCTTTTATGTGTTGTCTGTCTCATTCAACTGTGAACTCTTTGAGAACAGGTATTTATGCTTTTCTGTGTATCCCTAGTGCTTAATACAATGCTTGGCACATATTTTGTTGTTTTTGTTATTCAGTCATTTCATTTGTGTCTGACTCTTTATGAGCTCATTTGAGTTTTTCTTGGTAAAGATACTGGGTTGTTTTGCCATTTCCTTCTTCAGCTCATTTTAACAGATGAAGAACTGAGGAAAACAGGGTTAAGTGACTTGCCCAGGGTCACACAGCTATTAAGTGTCTGAGGCCAGACACTTCAGGAAGGTGAGTCTTAGTGAGTTCAGGCCCAATACTCTAGCCACTGTACCACCTAGCTGCCCATAGTAGGGTACATAGCAGGTGCTTATTAAATGCTTGTTGACTTGATTTATAACACTATTCTAAGTACTCAATTAAAATCTTAATTACATTTATTCCAATAGGAACACAATTCTAAGATCCACACATTTTAGCTATATTAAGAAAAGAAGAGGATCAAAAAAGGGATAACACTTTTTGTATGTATAGCATAATAAAGACCAACAAATTAGGGAAGATTGAGTTATTTAATTTTTTTCTGTTTTATAGTCATATTTTGCTTTTGCTTTAGGAACGATCCCTTTTCCTGAATATGAGAGAACAAAAATGGTGACCAAGCCTTAATACCTGATAAATGGGGAGACTGTAAGCATGTACTTAACTTCCCTTGAACTTGAGTCTCCTGGCCCAGATGGACTATATCCCTGAGTCCTGAAGAACTGGCCAATGAGATTGGTGAGACTTAGTGAGGAAAAAGAACAGAAAAGAAAAAAGAAAAAAAGAAAAAAAAGACCAGTTTCCAAACTATAGGCCAATGAATTTCACTTAAATTCTCAAGAAAATTCTAGAACAGATCATTAAAGAGATTGTTAATGAATATCGAGGGAAGGAAAAAAAAACATGATCACAAAGAGGATTCATCAAGAATAATTCATGTGGGAGCAGCTAGGTGGCGCAGTGGATAAAGCACCAGCCCTGGATTCAGGAGGACCTGAGTTCAAATTTGGCCTCAGACACTTGACACTTACTAGCTGTATGACACTGGGCAAGTCACTTAACGCTCACTGCCCTGCCCATGGAAAAAAAAAATTCATGCCATTCCTTTTCTTATGGGAATACTCTTTGTACAATTAATAGAGCACTGGCCCTGGAGTCACTAGTACCTGAATTAAAATACCACTTCAGACACTTATTAGTTGTGTGACCCTGGGCAAGTCACTTAATTCCAATTGTCTTAAATATTCAGGGCCATCTCCAGTCATTCTGATATGTATTTTACCAATGGACACAGTTGACTCTGAAGGAGAGAGTGAGGCTGATAACCTTGCACAGCCTTCCCTCACTTAAATCCCATTCACTGTAAGTTATGATATCACCCTGATGTCATAGTCCTCTTCGAGAATGAAGGACAAACAACTACAACAACACTATTAGCAGAGCAAGGGAAAATTATATCTATTGTTTAGTTATATAAAGGAAATGTTTATTTAGCACTTACTATGTCCTATTCCTTGTGTTAAGCTCTAGGGAAAGAAATGAAAGACAGTGCTTGCTCTCAAGGAGTTTATATTCTAATGAGGAAGACAAAACATAAAGGAGAGTTTGAAATAGAGAAGAGGGTAGAGAAAGACAGCAAGGTATCGGGCTAAATAGGAAGTGTCTTGGGGGTCTGGTTTGAGTCAAGATGACTTTGGTTGTTCCAAGGGGTTAGTCCATCATTCCTGTACAGATGTCAAGGGGAAAATGTTGAAGTGGAGGTAGAGTAGTGTGGACATAGCTGAGAAGTGTTTACCTAGGCTTTAGTAAAGCATTTTAGAAAAGTTTGTTATCTAATTCTTTTGAAGAAAATGGAGAGATCTAGACTTCACAATAATAACAATTAGATGGATTTAGACCTGGTTGAATGTCTGAATCAAAGATTATTTGTTCAATGTTAGCTTGAAAGAATATCTCCATTACAATAAGTCAAGGATCTGTGCCTGATATAATTGGAGATGTTTATCAATGACTTCATGAAAGCATATATGTTTTGCTCACCAAATTTGCAGATAATACAAAATTGAGAGGGATAGTAGACACACCGAATGAACAGATAAAAAGTATTGCAAAGGTAGTGGACTGGGCTGAATGTAACAAAGTAACATTCAATAGAGATAAATGTGAAATCTTGAACATGTTCAAAATATCACCTCCACAAGTACAGGATGGAGTATTATGGTTAAATTGTCTGAAAACAAGATCCAGTGATAGAGCATCTTGAGCTCAATATGATCTAATGAGATCTTAGACTGCATTCAGAAAGATAGAGGGGCAGCTAGGTGGCACAGTGGATGGAGCACCGGCCCTGGAGTCAGGAGTGCCTGAGTTCACGTCCGGCCTCAGACACTTAACTGGCTATGTGACAATGGGCAAGTCGCTTAACCCCAATTGCCTCACTAAAAAAAAAAAAAAAAAAGATAGAGCTTGGGGCAGCTAGGTGGCACAGTGTTTAGAGCACCAGCCCTGGATTCAGGAGGACCTGAGTTCAAATCCGGCCTCAGATACTTGACACTTACTAGCTGTGTGACCCTGGGCAAGTCACTTAACCCCAAATGCCTCACAAAAAAAGAAAAGAAAAGAAAGAAAGAAAGAAAGAAAGAAAGAAAGAAAGAAAGAAAGAAAGAAAGAAAGAAAGAAAGAGCTCATAGGAATCAATATGTCATAGAAACACTCTTGGAGTATTGTTTGGTAGCCATAGTGTTAGAAAAAATATTGGTAGGCTGGAGGGGATTCAGAGAATGTAGATAAAGATGGCAAAGGTTCCTGAGTCCATGCCATATAAAGGAAAGTTGACAGAACTTGGAATGTTTAAAATAAAGAAGAGATCACTTTGGGTCATCATACTGTCACTGTTAACTGGGAGAGAATTTAGACTTGTTTTGTTTGAACCTAGAAGCAGAACCAGAAGAAATAGGTTGAAATGACCAAAAGTCAAGTTTAATGGTGATATCAGAAAAAACAACAACACAACAACACTTAAGAGTTAGAGATAACTGAAAAGTTGAGAATGTGGCAGATTATCCCTCTATGGACACATTGTGGATCTTTAACAAAGGCTGAATGACTACTTGTTAGGCATGTTACAGGGAGATATTTGCATAATATCTGGAAACATTATTTGGACTTCAATCCAGTGACACTGGCCTCCTGGCTGTTCCATGAACAAGACACTCCATTTCTTGGATTCAGCTGTTTTCTCTGGTGGTCCAGCTTGCCTGGAAAACTTTCCTCCTTTCTGACTACTGAACTCCCTAGCTTACTTTAAGTCCCAACTAAAATCCCACCTTCTTCAGGAAGTCTTTCCTATACCCTCTTTTTTTTTTTCCTGGGCAATGAAGGTTAAGTGACTTTCCCAGGGTCACACAGCCAGTAAGTGTCAAGTGCCCGAGGCCAAATTTGAACTCATGTCCTCCTGAATCCAGGGCCAATGCTTTATCCACTGTGCCACCTAGCTGCCCCTCCTATACCCTCTTAATCCCAGTGTCTTCCCTCTTTTAATTATTTCCTATTTATTTTGGTACGATGCTTGTTTTTGGTACAGTATTTGCATTAGATATAGGCTTCCTAAGGGCAAGATCTCTCTTTTGCCTCTTTTCATATCCCCTGAGCTTAGCAAAGTGCCTGATACATAGTAGGCAATTAATAAGTGTTTATTGATTGATACACAAGTCCCTTCTAACTATACAGTCTTAAATTGGGGGATTTTATGTTATTTATTCTTCCATTATTATAGCTTTGGCTATGAGACTATGTTTATATAGTAAGAGCAAGAGCTAGAAAATCTATTAGATAGACCACAATAGACAAGCCACTTGCTTTACCTATTTGAAAAAAGGTGGATTCGGGGCAGCTAGGTGGTGCAGTGGATAAAGCACCAGCCCTGGGTTCAGGAGTACCTGAGTTCAAATCTGGCCTCAGACACTTAACACTTACTAGCTGTGTGACCCTGGGCAAGTCACTTAACCCCAATTGCCTTACCCCAAAAAAACAAAAAAACAAAAACAAAAAAAAAAAGAAAAAAGGTGGATTCGTTAGAACTGTGATAATGTAGAGAGACTGAGTAAAAAACATAAAGATGAAAAAAAATATAAAGATGGTACGAAATTTCCCATGACAGCTGTTTCATTTTATTTATTTCTTTTTTAGCTTTATGTTCCAAAGCAAAAACAAACAAAGCATGCAAAAGCAGATGGCTACTATGTATTTTGCAGCATATTTCCAAACATTCACAACCCATGACATCTAGCATAATCTGGAAAGACTGCCCAGAACATTGTTTTGACTTGATTTACAACATACAACCAAATGTAAATAATGAATGCAGAGAATGCATGGCAGGGCCTATAGGGGCCATTTGCTGAACATGTTTGCCAACTTCTGTCCTTAGATGAGCGTCTTATTGAAATGGAATTTGCTCACCATGCTCACACCCAGCTATTTGCTTGTAGCATGAGGTTTGACCTTAACTAGGTCTAAAGAACTGCTAAATCCCTTCTTATTCCCTCATGAAAGCAACAATCATTTAATTTCAGAGATATGGAGAGATTTGATGTGTCTAGATGTTCTGCCTATCTTAAATCAGCACCAACATCTGACATCTGAATGTCATGGACATCAGTAGGAATTGCATGAGTATTTGACAATGGAATCTGGTCCATTGGGTTCAAACAAATGCTTGCTTCAAAGTCACGTTAGTGACCCAAACTGTACATGATAGAATGCATGGTTTTTCTAGGGCAATTGTGAAGACTGTTGACACATTTGGCCTTCTTGTCGGCAATTTGCCATAATTTTGTAACTTTGATGTTCAAAGTTCCTTATTGGTCTGCTGGAAAACTTGGAGAGCCTGAAAATCAAGTCAAGGTTGAAATGACAGTTTCTTCATGGTAGACATAATATCAAAGCTAAACTGCACATATACAGTGAACATTTTGGCAAACATATGCACCTGTTATAAATTAGTTCAGCCATTCCAGCTACATAAGCATATGCATACTTATTCTCCATTATATACACATATACTTATGCATATACTTAGAATATGTAAGTATATCTGTACATAGATAATATAAAATATCTAGAATGGATCAGCTTAATTATAAAACATATCTGCACAGTATATATGCTAAATCTCTGTATTGCCAAAAGATATATTTTTCTACTTAGAATTTGGCCATTGTCTATAAGCTTATGAATACAAACTTATAATTGGAAAATATATATCTCATTATATCTGTACATTATATATAGTGTGGATGTATGTTTTGCAATTTAGAGTTAAAAATAAAATGAAATAACATTTTCTTATTAAAAAAACAAATAAACCTGGAGCCAAGTGTGTGGGTTATTAGGAGCCAGCATGACAATACTGAAGACATTTTAAAATAGCATTTTAGGATTTTCAAAGCCTTTTAAAAATTATTTATATAATTTTCTATAACATGTATATGTATGTATATACATACACAGATATATAAATATATCTATATCTATTTATCTATGTATATTGTAATACTTGGAATCATGAAGACTTGAATTCAAATGTGACTTCAGACACTTGTCAGTTGCCTGACCCTGAACAAGTCACTTAGCCTCTGGGTTGTTGTGAGGATAAAATAACATAATTTTGTAGAGTGCCATGCAAATCTAAAAGTGATGTGTAAATCCTAGTTATTATTTTCATCCTCATCTTAGTTTTGCATCTGGTCAGCTCTGCATCTGTAAAACAACTAGAGAACAAATTAAGATTTGCCTTCCCTCGGACATTATTACAATCTGTTTGAATTCAGGGCTAGAGCCCCTTTATGGGAAGATAGATCGTCTAGGCTCTATGTTTAGGTTTATCAGGCCTGGCAAAATGACAATCATTTTAGGCTTTAAGGTTTACAAAGCACACATTATCCAAAACATTACATTGTCCATCACAATACATTATCATAACAACTATTGTGAAAAAGATGGTGTTATTGCTCTCATTTATAGACAACGGAACCCAAATATTAAGAAAAGTTGTTAGTTGCCCAAGGACACAGAGTAACTAGGTGGCACTTGGTAACAGACAGACCTGCTTTAGTACATTTATCTACTAAATCACATTGAATTTGGTTTTCTCCCTCTTTTCCTCTCTTCCTCTTTTTCTTCTGTCCTTTTTTTATCCTTCCCTCCCCTCCCCTCTTCTCTCCTTCCTTCCTTTTTTCCTTTTCCTTTCCTTTACCCTTCAGGCTAAATTTCAGCAACCACTCAGAGGCTTGATTTGAATGGTGATTAGTAATGCCCCACTTCATTTTTCCAACCCAGTCTGGTTTATTTCTCCTTTAGGCAGCTTGGTGGGCCTCCTAGGAGCTCATCATATTGGTGTTACTTCAGCTATTAGCTGAAGACACCAGATCAGCTTTAGCTATATCAGCTCCAAACCCCTGGGCTCAAGTGATCTACCAGCATCAACCTCCCCCAAAAGCAGGGATTATAGGCATGTACCACCATGCCCCAATTTTTATCATATTACATTTCAAGGCAGAACGAATGGGTAAAATCATGTGGAATTGAAATTACTGGAACTTGATTAACCAGTTAAATAATCAACAATTATTTACAATTATTTTGGATAAGACACTTGAGTGAGAGAGTAGAAAACACCAAAGAAACAGAAAATTTTGCATATGAGAGACTGCCACTAGTGGAAAATGTGAATCCAAAATATTTATCATGAATAGAAATGAGCTCAATGTGGGGAATGCTAAATCAGTAAGATGTTCATTAAGAGATTTCTTTTCAAATCTGGCCTCAGACACTTAACACTAGCTGTGTGACCCTGGGCAAGTCACTTAACCCTAATTGCCTCACCAAAAAAAAAAAAAGAGAGAGAGAGATTTCTTGTAGGCAGTTAGAGATAAAGGTGGGGATCTTCAAAGACTAGTTAACTTTGGAAATATACACACATATATGTCACATATCAAATTGTTGGAGCTGAGGGAGTAAATGGCATTTTCAAGAGACAAAATATACAAACATACATATGTGTATATAGCATCTATTCAGTACTAAGTACTTCAAACAAAATACAATGGGAATTGTGGACTACACATTTTCTCTTAAGATTTGTTTAAAAATGGAATTGGTCAAGCTATCAGTAAACCTTTAGCCTTTTGAGAAAAAGCAATTGGATTGGCACATCACTTCTTCCTACTCCTGAGACTCTGGAAGTTGTTGTGATGATTTTTTTTTTTTGCCAATATGATTCTTCTATAGAGCAAAATAAATAAATGATGAACTGAAGCCCAGACATCTTTGAGAAGCAGAAGTTAGAATGTAGAAAATAGTGAAATGCAAAGCAACTGCAGAAGATATGTGGGATAGGGTACGGCTTGTTTTAAAGACATTGTCATGACAAAGTGATAATGTAAAGGGGAAGCAAGATTAGCACAGTCATTAATGAATTAGAGAAGATTTTGTGTTACAATAATGATTGGGATTTTCTGGACTTAACATTTGATTCCTTTTTCACCCCAGAGATCAGAGGATTAAACATCATAGGAGCACAGAGGTCATCTATTCTATAACTCTTGATTTTACAGATGTGGAAACTAAGGCCCAGAAAAGTTAAATGTCTTGTGCAAAGTTAGAGATTGTGAGTGAAAGAGCTGGTATTCAAATTCAAGTCCAGTGTTCTTTTCATTTAACCATGCTATTTCTCTATTTTCTTTTTCTTGCCTTTTGGAAAACAGGATAAAATTTATCTTTGTAATTTTAGACTATTTTTCCATTTCTACATTGCATGTAAACAAATATAGATACATACACACATATATACATATATGTAATTTTGAAACTATTGATGTTAAATTATTTGAAATAACGCCAATTTATATTTGAAATGACCTAAATCCCATAGTTCCTCTGGTTCCACCAATTACCTAGGGATGAAATCTGGCTCTTGTTCCAATTTTTATATGGACTATTTTCATAAAATAAGTAAAACAACAAAAATATTACCCTGAGTGAAAAATAGAAATGTGCTTGAAGGAGAATGAGGAAATGAGGAGCCAAGAAGACATGGGATTGACTGACTGATGCTTTCTTTTAAAAGTACTTGCAGACATCTTTTTTTAGCATCTCCTTGACTCTATCTCTTAGGAAATAGGACTGTGTTTAAGATCCAGAGAGAAAAATTCCCCCAAAGGTCAAAAAATGATTAGTTTTCTGAACACGTCCCTTCCATATAATCTGTAGAATGGTAGAGTGGACATTCTAGTAACTTCAGGGAGAGCAAAGATCTACTTCAACTACTATATCCACTGGAGTCCTAGTCTCTGCTCAGAAAAATAGCCTCAGGGCCCCAAAGGCCAAGGAGACAACTAATGCCAAGTTGATTTCTGCTAATTCCACATTAATGAAGCTTCTTTTTACCTACCTTCAGCACAGAGGAGTACAAAAGAAGATCTTTGCACACAGAAGCCTTGCAGAGCTATGAATGTACTCTCTTGGAGCAGCTCCAATGCCCTCACTCTACTTCCAGTGTGTGCTTTAATTGAGTTTCAGCATGTTCATTGGAATCCAGAGAGGTAGCAATCAGCCTTCTTTTTAAATCTGGCAAGTAATGCAAGCCCTTGTTTGTTAATCTCTTTCTTTCCCTTATACTCTCCACTTTAATTTGAGGGCTTGTAGGTTTCCTTTCAAGGGGTTAAATTTTTCTTTAATTACTCTGTAAAATTAATTGCTTCTATGTCACTGCACTAATAAACATATATTGGTAAGCCAGCCACCATCAAGGCAATTTATTAAAGCTTATTTATGATTAGAATAAACACATCAGCAAACATAAAGCTATCAGCTAGTGCATTGCCCGAACATGGTCAGGTCATGCCTATACTTGAGCTAATGCAGTGGCCTTCTGCAATGATTGATTTGGGCCATTAACTACAAACCAAAGTTGGTTTTAGTTCATCCATCTTCCACTAGCCCAGGCAAAAATGTTATTCAAAATAAACATCGTGTCTGAGTCTTTTTTTGGCAAAGGGAAGACTAGGAACCCTATTGGCCTATCACATGCTTATTGCTTCATCTGATGTGACAGGAGCATTGTACTCCCAAGTGGGTTAACCAAAGTCTGTAAGTTTGAGATGTCAACAATCCGGGCATATCTAACAACTGTGGGGCAACAAAGAGCCATCCCGTACTGGATAATTAACTTTCTCCCCTTGGACAGTTCCAGTGACTTCTAAGAACAGCCTGAAAGACCTGAGGATATTAGACCTAAGAATGTTAGGCTCATATTTTTAAAAAAATATGAAAATCTGATACACTTACATATGCATAAATGTGTGTGTTTCATGACTATATGTTTTTTATTTGCAGAATCTTGAAGAGTTGATGTTTACAAGATAAAACAGAAAAGATTTGAACCTTTTGGCAGTCATTTCCTAACAGAGGCAAACTGGTATTTTGGGCTCTGAGTCAATGAACTTTGAGTCAGAAGACCTAAGCCTGAATTTTCTACTACTTTTTAGCTGTGTGGCTTTGATCAAGGCCTTTGACTTCTCTGAGCTGTGGTCTTCTCCTCTCTTAAATGAAGGAGATATATAAGATGATTTTGAGCAGATTTCTTCCAAATATCTTACAATTCTATAACTATAGACCAATTCCAAATCCTTCTGTCCTGGTCACTGATTCTTAATAACCGTATGCATTTTAAAAAAAAATTTCCTTTTTCCTCACTTTTTTCTCGATACGTTTTTCCCCTGACACTCTTCATTTATGAGACAGTTAAATAAAACAAACTGACAGTGACTTCAACTGACAGCATATGCCAAAAATCCACACCTACCCTCTAATAAGGCAAGGAAACTGTGATTATTCATCAGAACTAAAGTTAGACATTACATATATTCTAAATCCTGATGTCTTTTTAATTTTTATTAAATTTTTTTAATGTGAACTTAGTCATCAGAAACCACAATTATTTCAATATTCAAGAAACAGAATTATGAGAAACTGAGAACTTCTGTTACAGTTATTTTCAAATATTTACTCATATATATATACATGTAGAATGTTCCAAAGGTCTTAGTGCTGTTTTAAGCTATAAAAGCTTAAAGAACAACAAATCATTCAATACTCATTTATTATCACTAATTAAGCTCTGGGATTACAAAGAAGGACCTGTCCTCAAGGGGACTGCATTATAATGGAGGAGACAACATGCAATAGACTATGCATACAGTGGACATACAGAGAGCAAATGGAAGTTATCTCTGATGAAAAACATGTTTTTGCTAAAAAGTTTGCATCATCAAATTCTGATATCTTTCTGTTGATTTCATTTGTTTGTTTGTTTGGTTTTTGGTTTTTGGTTTTTGCTGGGCAATGTGGGTTAAGTGACTTGCCCAGGGTCACACAGCTAGTAAGTGTCAAGTATCTGAGGCTGGATTTGAACTCCAGTCCTCCTGAATCCAGGGCCAATGGTCTATCCACTGCACCACCTAGCTGTCCTGATTTCATTTATACTATTATAATCATTATGTACAGTATTCCTAGCTCTTTTGTTAACTTTGCCTACATTCATTCATACAATCCTTCCCAAATTTACCTGATTTCCCAGTATTCATGGTTTCTAATGGTATAATATATTCCACTATATTCACATTTGTTCAGCCCACTAAAGTGAACAAGCAAGAGGCACTTACTTTGTTTCTAGTTGTTCAGTTATGTTTTTCACTACCATAAAAAGCACCTTTTTTTTTAGCATCTCCTTTTCTGGCTTTGACCACTTTGGTTCATATATGCAGGAGAAAGATTGAACAGTTTAGGGCCCTTTCTCACACAGCTCCAAACTGATCATAATAATTTACAGCTCCACCACCAACAGGTTATCAGCATACCTGACTTCATGAAGATTTCTATTGAGAGAAAACTATTTCTTTGTTCTGTATTCCTTAACAAGCATCAGTGCAATCTGAGGATAATTTGGAATCATCTTAATGGGAAGAGTCTCCAAGAAAACACACTGCTGCCATTTTCTCTTAGGCTTATGGCTTTGTTTTCTGCTTTGCAGTAAGGCACTCCGGACCTTCGCATAGAATCTGCTTTCATGTTTTTGCCAGAAAAAAAAAGAAAAGAAAAAGATACAAAAGAAAAAAGGATACAAAGAGGAATTTAGTGCAAATTGAGATGCTACCTCATAGAGTATAGGCCCCTTGAATTGATTAGAACTGAGGCTATCTTTACACAAACATGTTGTGCGGAATCCACAGTTCTTTAACTGGGTTACTGGGTTACACTCCCTCCCTTTTGTCTTTCAAATGAGCTTTCTTGTGGTCTACTGTGTCACCTAAGGGAGTAATACAGAATTCTCTTTCTTTTCCACTTTAATCCTATCAGTGGGGCTTCAGCTCTTCCCAGGAAGATGGAGCCAGCCTTCAAGGTTAGCCTAGACTTCCTCACCTCATGTATTCCAATGAAGAGAAAACCAATAAAGCAGGGACTTTTTTTTCCATAAAAGTATTTTATTATTTTCCAGTTACATGTAGAGATAGTTTTCAACATTTGTTTTTATAAGATTTCTAGTTTCAAATTTTTCTCCCTCCCTCCCCCCTCCCCAAGACAATAAGCAATCTGATATAGGTTATATATGTACAATCACATTAAGCATATTTCTGCATTAGTCATGCTATGAAAGAAGAATCAGAGCAAAAAGGAAAAACCTCAAAAAAGAAAAACAACAAAACAATAGAAATAGTATGGTTCAATCTGCATCTAGATTCCATAGTTCTTTTTTTCTGGATTTGGAGAGCATTTAACATCATGAGTCCTTTGGAACTATCTTGGACCAAGATAGTTGGTCTAAGAAGAGTCAAATCTATCACAGTTGATCAACACACAATGTTGGTGATACTTTGTACAATGTTCTCCTGGTTCTGCTCATCTCCCTTAGCATCAGTTCACATAACTCCTTCCAGGTTTCTCTGAAATCTGCCTGCTCTTTGTTTCTTACAGCACAATAATATTCCATTATATTCATATGCCACAACTTGTTCAGCCATTCTCCAATTGATAGGCATCCCCCCAGTTTCCAATTCCTTGCCACCACAAAAAGAGCAGCTATAAATATTTTTGTACATGTGGGTCCTTTCCCCTTTTTTATGATCTCTTTGAGAAAAAGACTTAATAGTGGTATTGCTGGGTCAAAGGGCATGCACAGCTTTATATCCCTCTGGACATAGTTACAAACTGCTCTCCAGAATAGCTGGATCAGTTCACAGCTCCACCAACAATGCGTTAGTGTTCCAATTTTCCCACAGCTTCTCCAACATTCATTATTTTCCTTTTTTGTCATATTAGCCAATCTGATAGGTGTCAGGTGGTACCTCAGAGTTGTTTTAATTTGCATTTCTCTAATCAATAGCAATTTAGAGCATTTTTTCATATGGCAATAGATAGATTTGATTTCTTCATCAGAAAACTGCCTGTTCATATCCTTTGACCATTTCTCAATTGGGGAATGATTTGGATTGTTATAAATCTGACTTAGTTCCTGAAATATTTTAGAAATGAAGGTGGCACAGTGGATAAAGCACCGGCCCTGCATTCAGGAGGACCTGAGTTCAAATCTGGCCTCAGACACTTGACACACTAGCTGTGTGACTCTGGGAAAGTCTAATTGCCCTGCAAAAACAAACAAAAAACAAACATAGAAAAAGAAATGAAGCCTTTATCAGAAAAATTAGCTATAAAAATTGTTTCCCTGATTTCTGCCTCCCTTCTAATTTTGGATGCATTGCTTCTGTTTGTACAAAACCTTTTTAATTTAATGCAATCAAAATCATCCATATTGCATTTAATAATATTCTCTATCTCTTGTTTGGTCATAAACTATTCTCCTTTCCATAAATCTGAGAAGTAAACTATTCCTTCCTTTCCTAATTTACCTATGATATCACTTTTTATGTTTAAATCATATACCGATTTTGACCTTATTTTAGTATAAGGTGTAAGATGTTGGTCTGTGCCTAATTTCTGCCATACTATCTTCTAGTTTTCCCAGCAGTTTTTGTCAAATACTGAGTTCCTATCCCAGAAGCTGGAGTCTTTGGGTTTATCAAACAGTATGTAACTACTACTGTGTCTCTTGTGCCTAGCCTATTCCATTGATCCTCCACTCTATTTCTTAGCCAGTACCAAATAGTTTTGATGACTGCTGCTTTATAGTAAAGCTTCAGATTTGGTACAGCTAGCCCACCCTCCTGTGTATTTTTTTTTCATTAGTTACCTAATATTCTTGACCTTTTGCTTTTCCAGAAAAAATTTGTTATTATTTTTTCTAGCTCTATAAAATAAATTTTAGGTAGTCTGATTGGTATGGCACTGAATAAGTAAATTAATTTAGGTAGAATTGTCATTTTTATTATATTAGCTTGGCCTATCCACGAGCAATTATTTTTTTTCCAATTATTTAGATATAATTTGATTTGTGTCAAAAGTGTTTTGTAATTGTGTTCATAGCATTCCTGGGGTTTTCTTGGCAAGTAGACTCCCAAGTATTTTATATTGTCTACTGTTACTTCAAATGGAATTTCTCTTTCTATTTCTTGCTGCTGAACTTTGTTGGTAATGTATAGAAATGCTGATGATTTATGTGGATTTATTTTATATCCTGCTACTTTGCTAAAGTTGTTAATTGTTTCAAATAAATTTTAGTTGGTTCTCTAGGGTTCTCTAAGTATACCATCATATCATCTGCAAAGAGTGATAGTTTTGTTTCCTTCTTGCTTATTCTAATTCCTTTATTTCCTTTTTCTTATCTTATAGCTAAAGCTAATAATAGAGGTGACAATGGACATCAGCAGGGATTTTTTTTCCCCACACATATACCCCTTTGGTAGTCTATGGAACACTTCTAAGAATAATGTTTCATTACCCACATTCGTAACTGAAAGAAATGACAAATTTCAGATAGAAGTTATTGAAAATAAAGATGGTAATTTTTTTCCTCATATACATCAGTGGACCCTCTGAAATCGATCCACCCCCCCCCAATCCCCTATGGACCCCTGGTTAAAAAGCCCTGAAATAAAGTATTCTTGTTTTCTTCAAAAAGAGGCATGTAGACTGAGTCTCCCACACACTCCTTTCCCCAAAGCAAGATATGATAAAGAATCTCCTGATTCTCTTTAAGCATGAGAGCTGAAGGAGTAGCAGATACCACTTGTGAAAATTTAGTGAAAAATCAAAAAGAAGAAAAAGAAAAAGAAAAATCAGATGGCTTCCGGAAGTAGTAAGTGAAGCAGTATGCTGGCTTACAACAAGAGAAGTTTCTGAAATGAAGAATATAGGGCTTTGTTTTCTATAACCTCTTTCTACTTCCAAGTCATTATTTTATTTGTGTGTGTGTGTGCATGTGTGTGTGTGTGATGAATCCCTTCAGCAGTCCGGTGAAACCTATGTATCCTTTCTCAGAACAATGCTTTTAAATTCATAAAAGAAACTATATAGGATTATGAAGGAAATCAATTATATTTAACTACCAATTACATTTCAGCAAGTATTTATTAAATATTATCCATGTCATTGCCCTCAAGGAGTTTACACTTTTTGTGGGGAGAAAATAAGGTATACCTCTAAGTGTATAATAGGGGATTAGGCTACAAATTCTCCTTTTCTCTTTATAGATAGATAGATAGATGTAGATATAGATATAGATACAGATATAGAGATAGAGATAGATATAAATGGAGATAGAGATATATAGATATAGATCTCTCTATATATATATATACACACACATACATACATATACATATATAAACAGATAAGTATATGTATACACATATCTACATCTATCTATCTATCTATCTATCTATCTATTTATCATCTATCTCTATGTATATACAAAGTAAATTCCTTGGGGAAGACATGCACCTACTGTAAATTGAAGGTTTTTTTTTTTTAACAGAACAGGAATTCTGAAGGTTATAGTGAGAAAAGGAGGGAAGAGCAGGATAAAGATGGTAGAGGAAAGAGTCTAAGACTTGAAAGAGGAAGACCTGGATTCAATTCTTTGCCTAGGTAAAATCATCTAGTAAATTAATTTTCTCTTCAATTCTCCATCTTTCCTTTTTTCTATTCTCTTCACTCAATGAATTCCTTGCCTCCAGTCTTCCAAAGCAATAAAACTGAGTCCTGGCTTCTCAGGAGCTTCCTGATGTGATCCTCTCATTGGGCAATGATTCATCTTTAGGTTCAAACCAATCCATTATGCTTTTATTAAGTATGTACTCTATGGAAGACATTGTACTAGTCATTAGAAGTACAAAGACAAAGCTGAAAAAATCTCCATCCTCAAAGAGCTTAGATTCTACTGAGGAATTAAACACACACACAGAGAAAAGTAAATATGTGATAATTTGAGGAAAGATTGAAGAGAAGCAAGGAGGAGGGATCAAAAAGCTAAACATTTTAAGAGGCAGAAGGATGGAGGGAAAGAGGAAATAAGATATGGCTGGACTATAACATATCTGGAAGAAAATTATATGAAATTAGTCTAGAAATGTAGATGGGTACCAGATTCTTGCTTTGCAATATTATCTAATATGATAATGAAAGAATATAACTGTCACTAGTCATTAATAACCCATCTATCTCTGTTTACCTATAGGATGAACATAGTACATTGGAAAAAGCTTTGGATTTGAAATAAGGGGACCTGATTCAAATCCTGATTGTGCTACTTGCGTCCTACTACTTAATGTCTTAACTTCTTTGGGTCTCAGTTTTCTCAAGTATTATTTGGACAAGGCAGCCTTGAAGATGTTTTCCATCTTCAAATCTATAATCCTATCATTCTGTGACAGCTTTAGGGGATGGTATGGTGAGATGAAGGTTATTTTCAAATAGAGATGACTTAGGTAGCAAGAAAGGAGAGAGAGAGAGAGAGAGAGAGAGAGAGAGAGAGAGAGAGAGAGAGAGAGAGAGAGAGAGAAATAGTTATTGGGGTAAACTCCTGGGGAAGTGAGGGGATGAATTAGAGGAGTTGACCTTGGTAAAGAAGAGAACCAATTCATTCTATGAAACCAGAGTAAAGGAGTATAGGAGATACATTAGAGAAATTTTGATCATGGAATTAAGTAAAGGAAAGAGCTCAAGATGGAAGGAAATTAGGGTCAGCTACTAAGAAAGGGTGTTAGGTTACTACTTTAGGTTTGAAGAAAAAGAGCTTTTATGTGGAGTGTGATACTCAATCAGTGATGAATAAGTGGATTGCTATGTAGTAGCTAAGGCCCCCTTGACATTGGGTAACATGGATTTGTTGTGAACAGAAGAAAGACAGTTTCCTAACTTTATCTAGGAGTATGCAGGAAGTCTGAAATAAAGAAGGCATTGATCCAACATTGAAGATTATCAAAGAATGAATGGTGGAAGGACAAGGTAGCAAGGGATTCAGGAGTAAGTGGTAGTACATAATTGAAATGTTTAAATATAGATTTGAGACTACAAAGGGAAAAATAGGGACAATGGAATGGAAGAACAGAGTAGGATAGAGGGGCTGGAGTGTGAAATAATGAAGAGCAGGGTTAGGAATAATGAAATTGGGAGAGATGGAAGGATAAGCGATTGTTTTCAGTGAGATTTTAGAGTTTAAGAATATGGAACCGTTTTAAAGCATATTGTGGTGAGAGTTTTAAGTCATGGATGTTGAAAGTAAGGCCAGAGGATTTGAACATCACATTACTCCTAAGAATTAGGGTAAGAGGTATAGTGGCGAAAAGACTTTGATACATGGATTGATGTTTACAAATGAGGAAGAATGACACAAGACTGGTAGATGACAACCAATCTGAACGGGGTGATATCAGTAGCTGGGATAAACCTCAAATGAAGAGAAGTTGCTGATAGAGGGTAGCAGAGGAAGGCTGGGAAGATAGAGAGAACCTTGTGTCACATCAAGAAGATGGAATTTTCCACTTCCTCGGCAATGACAATCCATCTCCTGAATTGAATCCCACCATTTTTATTGGCTGTTCTCTATTCCTGGTACTCTCTCTGTCCTCATCTCCACCTCCAGGTTTCCCTGACTTCTATATCTGTCTGTCTCTGTCTGTCTGTCTCTATCTTTTTAAAATGCTTGTCGACTTGACTTTGAATTAGAGTATAAGATCTTTGAGGTCAGGGACTATTTTGCTTGCTTATATATTTTTTCCTAATCCTTAGAACAGTGCCTGGCACATACCAAGTTATATGGGCCGGGGTACCTCAGAAGTTTTCTGGGATAAAGAACCTTCTCCTTGAGAAACTAAATAAAAGTACAGACACACCTAAAGAGACAAGTTGCACTACATCAAGACTGAGTTATCTCCAGGGCCACCACCCTTCATTCCAGTCTCCCCACCTTTCAGGGAGATAAGATTAGGTCTGGCTGCTGCCTTTGTGGCTTGAGGGGGAGAGAGAAGGCTTGAGAGAAATGAAGCCACCCCATACCCAACTTTCCCCACCCACCATCAGTGGGGATGATCCTCCCCCAATAAGGGAACTTTCCACAGTAAGATGAGCACCCCATCAGATCACCATCGGTCCTCTATAAAAATATCTGCCTGTCTCCTGCTCAAAGAGAAAGAGAGCTCCACCTCTTTGCCATGCCTTCTCCCCATGAGAAGAAGTCGAAGGACTTCTCTCTTGGTTTCCTTTCCCTAGAGTCTCAATAAAATATTATTTTATTCTAACTGGATTTGTGTGCAAGTGGGTGTAATTCTTTAGAGAGGAATTCCTAAGGACTCCTGCCCCAAACCCCCATCCATTTGTCTCTTTCTCTCCCCCCCCCCCATTTAAATCTATGATACTATGTTGAAGGCATTGATGAGTTATATGTATATAGTTTCATTTTTAGCACTAGCTGGCATTGTCTCCTCCTTTCTCAGTCAAATGCCTCCCTGGGACTCCCCAAAAGCTATTCATGGTGATAGTTTGTACTCCACAAAATGAAAACTGCTACACAATCATTTTCAGTTACCACATCTTAGGGAAGCATATGTATTTGAACATCTAAACCTAATCTTTCTAATTTCTCTTCCACAATTGTTACTCTTCAAATAATTAAAAAGTGGAACAGTTTATGCTCTCTTTGGGAAAAAGACCTAATAGTGGTATTGTGTTCTCCACCCCCACCCCCTAGTCTTTTCTTTATCAAATTACACATCCCATTTCCTTTGATGATTCCTATATGAAAATTCACTCAGTAAATGCTTATTAACTGAAAAGTTTCATTCAGTTTTATAGCTACCCATTATATACATAAACACTATAGGTAGTTTGCCCTATGGAGGGTCAAAGAAGAAGACATTGAAGGATCATTAGAAATCCCTTACAGCTACTACAATTATGTGATATTGTGAGAAAACTGTGTATACCCAATTTCCAACTTGACAACATGAACATTTACATGTTTTTGAGTTTGTACCTGTGATTTTATTGTCTTAGAGAATTTCAGGTGAGGACATTTAAGGCAACTTTCTCTACCAACAAAGAAGCATAGCTTGTAAAATGCTATCCAACTTTAAAGTGTTTTGGGGTTTGGGGGTGGGAGACCCAGACCCATAAGAGTATCAATGTAGAGGACTCTGGTATGGAAGTAACCTAAACTAATGCATATCTGTAACTTGTCTGCTACTTAGAGTCCTAGAGAATTTTCCATGGTGCTTAGAGCTTAAGTGGCCTATGATTTCAGTGGTATGGGAACACCCCATGAAAAAATGCACTTTATGCAGATCAACAGCTGTTGTGCAACTTATAGTCCTAGGGAATTGCCTGGGGACTGAGAAGTCATGTGACTTGCTCAGGGCTATGCATCCAGCATATGTCAAGAGGCTGAGCTTGAATCTTGGTCTTCCTGACTCCAAGACCAAAAATCTATCCACTATACTAGGTGTCTGTTAAAAATAAATAAATCAACATGATTATTTTTCTTAACAACAACAACAACAAAAGATTTACTAAATATTTTCTTTGAATTCCAAATATGTTTAGGTACAATAAACAATGATTTGACTTATATACTACACGTATCAAAGGAGTTAGTACATGTACAAATAAAGCATTTAAAATGTGAAAATTTTAATTTTAAATTTAAATTTTAAAGCATTATAGAAATGCTAGTTATTATTAGGCTTGCTATCTGTTTATCTGTTGAGTGAAATAAGAGCTAGTTGCAAAGGAGAAATGCCCCAGAGCAAATGGTCAGCTGATGCTAGGTCTCCAGAATTATCTTCATCTTCACAGGGTAACAATTTTCAAGAGATACATACAGGCTGAGAGTTGGGAGAGGTGGTGACAGACCCCCAGGATAAAGCTCTGTGAGAAACATCGGCCGGCTTTTCTAGTGGTGGCTTGGCGCTTCAAAGTATAAAGAAAAGCTTTGGTGAAAAGAGGATATGCTATGCTTTTAAATTATTTTGGGAATGAAATGTACATAAAAATGATGGAAATGGTGATGCTATATTAAGCAAGACTGTGTATATGCCTTTTTGATTATGGAATTTCCAGGAGGCTTATTTATTCTTGTAAGTTTTGGGTAAAGAGAACTCACTGGAGATATAGAATCACAATGCTGTCACCTTTTTTATGAAGAGCTAGGTGATTCAGTGGATAGAGTGCTGGACCTAGGTCATGAAGACCTGAGTTCTCACATGGCACCAGACAGTAACTGTGTGACCTTGAATATGTTACTGACTTCTCTCTGACTCGATTTGATAATCTGTAAAATAGTACCTGCTTCCTAGAGTTGTGAAGAAAATGAGATATTTGCAAAGCTCTTTGCAAACTGTAATATGCTCTGTACAAGCTAGCTATTATGATTATTATGAAGATGATGGTGGTGATAATTATTTATTTTTATTATTTTTTATTATTATTTTCCAACCTGTTTGGCATGCTGCAAAACCCAGGGATAATCGAGGTTGCCTCTGGTGGGGTAGAATAAAAGAGTTATCATCATCCTTATATACACTAAAAAGAAAAAAAATCTCTAATCACTTTCAGTTAGCTTCTGGGGTTTTAAAGTTTGTCTCCAGCTCCTGCTATTAGTCAAGAAATGAGGACAAAACATGCTATTTTTATTAGGGGAGGGAGGGAGCGGGGAGGGGGGATTAGCTTTCTTGATCTGGTTTGAGAAAAGTTGCCATTTTTTGTTCCAGCTCATACTTGGCCTCTTCCCAGCTTTGGTGGAGTGGGAGGATTCATTTATTTGGTTGTGAAAGTAGTTAGGTATATGAACTTATTTTTAATAAGGATAGAAAAAGGTTTCATTATTCTCTAAAATAGATCAATAACCAGGATATATACCTTTTCATATTCATGATCAGTTTTGCTGATTTTAGAACAAATGTTATGGTCTCAGACTTTCAGGATTTTAGCTTTAAGGAACTTTTAGATTGGTACCGGGGGCCTGGGAACTCTCATGAGAGAACAAAAATCTAAGAATACTGCATTGTCAGCCTGAGGCCTAGGACCTGAGGCTACTGAGTCCTGGATCCTGGCACTAAAATACCACGTAATTCCTCAGTGCTTGACATGAATTTAATAAATATTTGGTCTTTTTCCAGATAGGATACTGAATTGACATCTCTTGTCTGAAGAATTTTTCAGATAATGAGATATAAGATCATCTCCATCATTGGAGACTTTTGAACATGTGACACAAACCTTCTCTAACAATCAGGGAATGCTGGAGTTGGGCGGGGGGCACAGAATATGAAAAAAAGCAGGGAGAGGGAGAAATGGCATGGAAAGTCTTCTTCAAAATCAGGGATTCTTGTATCATAGATGCCTTTGGCAGACTGGTGTTGCTTCTAGACTCTTCCTTTGGAAGGCAGCCAAGTGGCACAGTGGATAGAGTGCTGGACTTGGAGTAAAGAAGATTCATGAGTTCAAATGTGGCCTCAGGCACTTACTACCTGTGTGACTTAACCCTGTTTGCCTCAGTTTCCTCATCTGTAAAATGAGCTGGAAAAAGAAATGGCAAACTGCTTTAGTATCTCTCCCAAGAAAACCCCAAATGGGGTCACAAAGAGTCAGGCATGATTGAAATGATTGAACAACAACGTGGACTACTTCGGATAATAATTGAAAGAAATGATATGTATAACCTTTATCCGATTGCTTATTGCCTCAGGGAGGGGGAAGGGAAAGGAGGGAAGGAGAGAGAAAATTTGGAACTCAAAACTTTAAATAAAAATGTTTATTATTTTTTAAATGAAAGAAATGAGAAATTTCCATTAGTTAATGAACATTTGAAAAATATTTTTACATTCAAATTCATTAAACTCCTGAAAACTGTCCATAGACTTGTAGGTTAAAAACCCCTGTTCTAAACTGCTTGCTAACCTAACGACCTTTACTAGTGTGGGGTTCAGAACACTTGATAAGCCTTTTCAAATTCTAACTTGGAGCCAGTTAGGGGAAAAAAAAAAAACCCACCACATTTCTTTCCATGCCCTCTCCCTCCCCTATCTTCCTAATATTTGCACTGTCATGTCTTTGTAATCCTTATGTGTCTGTTAACATGTTGTACATATATTGTCCTGTACGGGATGGACTCAGGAGTGTTATCTGACTCAGCTTATCCCCTAGAGGAGAAAGAATCATCCCAGGGAGAGGTAAGGAAACCAGAAAGGACTGAATGAATCTGGCCTTTTCTGAGTCTAGCCAGTATCAGAGATGACATAAAAGTGCTTAATAATTAGCACCATTCCAAACTGGAATGGATTGCCACCAGAGGAAATAGATTTCCTTTTCAATTATTGTCAGAGCTCTGATCTCTGAGGACCCTTTTAACTCTAAGACCATTAGATCTGGTGTGGGCTGAACATTAATTGAAAAATAATCTTGGGCACATTGTCTTTTTTTTTAAAGTTTGCAAAAAAGTATTTAGCTTCTTTTTTTTTCCTGGAGATTTCAGTCAGTGAAAAGTTTCCTGTCCCTAATAATGAAATGACAAGATTTGGAACTAATTCCTTCGCTTGGATATATTACATCTCACCACACACTATTGAGGACTATTCTGAGGAAAAGACCTGTCTCCCATTGGGAAATATAGCTGGCATGTATATAACACAATAAGGTATGCAAAGCGATATACACACACATATACACACATATATAGCACATGAAATAATATAAACACACATATATAGACATATAGACATATGTGTGTATATATACATGTACACACATATATACACACACACACACATATATATATATATATATATTTGTAATAAATATAAAATTGCATGTGATGCTCACCACAGCTCTGGGAAAGTAGGCACTATTATTATCTTCATTTTATAGATAAGGAGAGTGAGGCTGAAAATCTGAGCTGACTTGCCCAGAGTCACACTGCTAGTCCTCAGCTTCCTCTTCAATGCTAGATTGTGGATTCACAGAGAGTGGAGGCCTGTTTCATTTAATTCATATATCCCCCTCCTATTCCAGTGTTCTCCACAGTGCAAGAAAGTGATCATTGTGATACTACAGTGCTGATTTAAATACAGTACAATCTTGCTAATTCAGACTAAATGGGACAAAGGGCAACTTAAATTAATGCTAAATTGCAATATAGACTTAAAATATATACACTGCAGTTTAATTGTTTTCAAATACACAGTAATTTAAACTAAATACTTATAAACTACTTCCAGTTTATTCAGTTATAACAATATCACAGAGAAAACAATATGGCCATTTTTTAAATGTTTTTATTTTTATAAACATCATCTCTCTTTCCCACTGCCCCTCAAATGAAAAAGAAAAGAAGCAAATATTCATAGTACAACAAAACAAATCCCCACAGTGGGAATATATGTCCATTTTGCATTTTAAGTCCATTAGTTTTCTGGCAGGGAGTAGAAGGTGTGTTTCATCTTCAGTCCTCTGGACTCATGGTTAGTCATTGCATTGATTAGATGATTGATCATCAAGTTGTTTTTCTCTGTAATATTGCTGTAACTGCATAAATTCTTTCCCCTGATTCTGCTCACTTTGCACTGCATTAATTTGTAAAGGTTTTTCTACTTTCTTTGAAATTGCCCTTCCTGTCATTTTTGTGGCATAATAATATTCTATTCAAATATCATCGTTTGTAAAATCATTCCCAAAGGATGATAGCCTCTTAGTTTGGATTTTGGGATACTACTAAAAAAAAACCCCACAAACCAACATACCTGCTCTCAATATTTTCTGTGCATATAGGGGCTCTTCCTCTTTTCCAGTAGAGTGTTAGTTGGAACAAAGGGTATGCACTGTTTAGCAAATTTTTGGATAGGGCTTCAAATTATATAAGTTCTATTTTAACTGTTGGTTTTCTTAGCATGAGATCTTTGTCCAACAAATGGGTTGATGTACTACTGGAGGAAATAAGTCTCTCTGTCTCTCTCTGTTTCTCTGTCTCTCCTTCTCTGTCTGTCTGTCTGTCTGTCCCTCTCTCTCTCTCTCTCTCTCACACACACACACACACACACACACACACACACACACACGCACACTGACATTCTTGCTATAAATGACTCACAGGTTCCTTTTAGAGGCCAATGGAGGGATCAGTTTCATTGTCTGACAAATAATACCCCAAAGAATGAATGAACAAAAAGCCCTTATTAAGCATTTACTGTGTGTGAAGCACTTTATTTGGAGGGATATTTAATCATCTTAGCCTTCACTGCTCACCATGAAGATAATTGAACCCTTTGTATCAATGATTTTTGCGGAGACTGTAGAAGAAAGATTGATTGAAGATCATCGCTAGATCCGGAAACTGTCAACTTACCCTGTCGATGTATAGGTGTAGCCCAGTTGTTGCCTCATTTCAGTCATGTCTGAACCTTTTTTACCTCGTTTGGGGTTTTCTTGGCAAAGATACTAGAGTAGTTTGGCATTTCCTTCTCCAGTTCATTTGGTAGTTGAGGAAACTGAGGCAAACAGTTAAGTGACTTGCCCAGGATCACACAGGTAGTAAGTCTATGAGGCCAGACTGGAATTCAAGAAGTGTCTTCCTGACTGTGCCACCTAACTGCCCTACAAATATATACTATATAGCATTTTTGCAATTAATGAACTAATAGCATAACAAAAATTTCCATGCCACGTTTTAAAGCTTGGAAAACTCTTTATATACATGTTATCAGTTCAACCTCACAACAATTTTGTGAGATAGGTAAACAGGCATATTATCCCCTTGAGTCCTAAGGGTTGAGGAGATCACGAAAGTACTGTCAGAATTTGCTACATGAACTACACTTTCATTTTTGAAAAATTCAACTTGTTGGGAAAATGTCAAGTACTAGTCAGGCTAGATGGATCCTGAGTCTTTTCCAGCTTGGATATTCTGTGAGACTTGATATAAATGGATTATCTAGAATATTCATTAATACAGTTGTTCCTAGAAATTCTCTTGTTTGGAGCACACATTAAGAAGGCATGAGAAGATGGTTCAGAGAATAACACCAAAATTGTTTGGGAAAACCATAGGGATTGGGAAATGGCAATGCAGAGGACATGTTGAGAGGGGGAATCCCATGAGGGATGGGGAAGAATTCAAGTCCAGAGGAATCATAGCTCTCTCCTTTTTATCCCCCTCCTAGGGTCTGAGAGAATGAGATTGTACCTCTCAGTACAGCAAACATTCACTGTTCCAAGGAAACATAGTCCCTTTGACAGCACCCTGGGAGAAAAAGTCTTGTCATCCTGCCTTAGTTATGACTCATTAACTCTATGAGGACACTGACATAATACCATGAACAGCCATCAATAGACTGGATATTAAAGTCTAAAACGTTTCTCATATTGGCAGGTCCTCAGCAAATGACTACTGTCTTGATGGAAAAAGCTAGTGAAGGGCTGTTGAAAAAGTCTGAGATAAAATCCTGATTGTGCCACTTACTACCTATACAACTTTGTGCAAGTCATTTTCAGGTCTCAGTTTCCTTATCTATAAAACGAGGGTCTTGGATTAGACATCTTCCATGGTCCATTCCTGCCTTAGATTATTGATTATTATCAACCTCTATTTCTTTTATTGTAAATTAAAATCTAAAGCAAGAATACAAAGATTCCTTTTTTATTTCAACATTGTTATTTATTGATGGAAAGAAACAAATTGGTGTGTGTGTGTGTGTGTGTTTGTGTGTGTGTGTACCACCAAGAAAACAATGTCTTGGTACTTGGGCAGAAATATAGAGAGTTCTGCTAGGACCAGAGAGAAAGCAGTTTCTTCAAGGAGTGTGCTGAGACAGCAGAGAAAGCATCCCCTCAGTGAAGAGCACTAGCTAAAATGTTTTATTTCCCAGTAGTTTATTTATGTAGGACTTTGAGGATGATAGCTGGGAAACTTGATAACTAGAACTCTTTGGAAACCATGGGACAATTTTACATTGCCCATCTTTGTGGGCTCTAACTAACAAATGTGAATGCTGTTTTTTGACCAAAAGATTGAGTTGTCATCAGTAACATCAACATTGAGTGTTGATCTACTGTGATGGACTATATTCTTCTCACCAATGCAGTGGTGCAGAGGAGTTCCAGGGAACACATGATGGAGGGGGATCTCCAAATCCAGGAAAAAAAAAAGGGAAGAACTTTGGAGTGTGGATGTTGAGTGAACCATGCTATTTCTTTTGTTTTTGATGCTGGTTTTTTTTTCTATTTTGAGGTTTTCCATCATTGCTCTGATTTTTTTCTCTTGTAGCATGACTAATGCAGAAATAGGATTAATGTTATTATGTGTATATATATATATATATATATATATATATATATATAAAACCTGTATCGGATTGCCTGCTGTCTAGGGGAGGGGGGAGGGAGGGGAGGGAGGGAGAAAAATCTGGAGTTGTAAAGCTTGTATAAACAAGGGTTGAGAACTATCTTTGCATGTAATGGAAAAAAAATAAAATACTTTATTAATTAAAAAAATAAAATAAAATGAAATTAAAAAAAGATTGAGTTATCATTACATCCAAAGTCACCCAGCAACTGAAGTCAACAACCAAAGAGGATAAATTGATGACCAGAGACAGAAGCAAGTTAACTAGGAATTTTCTCAAATGTAATAATTGTTTTGAAGAATCCTACCAAAATTTTAGCTTTTAAATCAGTTTTGTATTGCAAGAAAACAAAATAAGCACAAGGCTTATTTCTCAATTCCAGTAGTTACTTGCTGTTCTTCATACAGCATACTCCATCCCCTGAAGTTGTGCTTTGCATTGACCTCACCCATGCTTCTCTTTTGCCATCACCTTCTCCAGCTCATTTTACAGAAGAGAAAACTGAGACAAAAAGGTTTAAGTGATTTGTCCAAGGTCACACAACCAGTATCTAAGGCCAGATTTGAACTCCTTAAGATGAGTCTTCCTGACTCCAGGCCTGGTGATCTCTCCACTGTACTACCTTTCTTCTTGATTCCTTCCTACTTCTCCTCTCCTGTGCCTTCCATTCAAGATTACCTTTCATTTATCCTGTATATATTTTATACACACCTACTTATTTGAATTTTATTCCCCATTAGGATGTAAGCTCCTTACAGGCAGGGGCCATATTTTGGCCTTTTCTTAATATCACTTCTTTGCATGTTGGTTAACTCATAGTAAGTGCTTAATAACTGCTTGTTGGTCAACCACAGCAAATGGAACTGATAAGGCAGCTGCTGGCACTGCAAGTACTGATCACAGCTCTATTACCAGCTGGCATGATTCCCACTGGGTAAGTGCTGACCATCCCTTCTGCACACAAGCTCTTCTTGCTGATGGTTTTCATTATAGTCAGTCACTGGCTTACTACAGCATCTCCTTGTGGGAAAGGGGAAGTATGCTGCAGTTACACAAGTAGCTATACTTTGCACCTCTGGAATTCAGTAAATGAAGAAAAATGATGCTAATCATTCTTCAAGCATAAGGAAATAAGAATCCTAGTATGAGAGGTGGTTCTAACTAAGAAATTGCTACATTTCCATTGAGATAGACTGAATGAAATTCAACATTTTAAGGTACTTACCCTGGGAAAGGTACCAGACACTAGCTGTGTGACTCTGGGAAAGTCACTTAACCCTGTTTGCCTCAGTTTCTTCATCTTCAAAATGATCTGGAGAAGGAGATGGCAAACCACTCAAGTATTTTTGCCAAGAAAACCCCAAATGGGATCAGGAAGAGTTGGACACAACTGAAAGACTGAACAACACCACCCTGCAAGGAAATGAAAGAATTCTTGCCCTGAAGTTGCTTACATTCTGCTTGTGGTGATAGATCCAACAGAAGAAAAAAATATCCCATAGTTGTACAAAGTAATTTCATGGGACAAGACATACTAACATCTAGTATTGGAGGAGAGGAGGGTGGATGAGGAAGGCTTGGGGAAGGATATGGCACCAGAGCAAAGGAAACTAAGCATTCCATTGGGAGAGGTGAGAAGGCAATACATTTCAGATATGCCTGTGCAAAGACATGGAGGTAGGAGATAGAAGATTATGATTGGGGAAAAGCCTGTAGTCCAGGTTGATTTTAATGAGGAATGCAGGAACAAAGACTGGATAACTGTGTTCAACTCTATTATCTTGTTCTATTTCAGCTCTTTGTTGTGTGTGAAGGATAAGGTTTGTTATTTTATTATATTATATTCTTATGTAATATTAAATCTATTGTGCAGTATAAATAATGCAGGATATGGGGTCAGAAGAACTGGGTTTAAATTCTGCTTCTGCTATTTACTATGTACCCTTAGGCAAGTCATTTGACCTCCACATAAATTTCCTCATCTGTAAAGTGACAGGGCAAGAATAGGTAGCCTACAAGGTCCCTTTTGGCTTTAAATCTATGATCTTATACTTCAAACTAATCATTGCCTAGACATTTAGAGTATAGAACTACAGTTCCAGTTACCTGTTTTGGTGGTGGCTGAATATCCCCTTTCTCCAACGGTAAGAGTAATCATAATTCATTCTCATTGGTATTTTATTGTTTGATCACATTGGGAAACCACTTTTATTTCATCACATGGACTGAGAGCCCTGAATGTGGGGATCAAAGGCAGGAGATCTGCCAAGTTCAGATAGGGAGCTGCTTGTCTGAGAGTGTTCTGGGATCAAGGTGGATAAACACAGGCCTTCAGCCTGTAGTGGTTTGACGAATCCTTAGAAACCTAATCCTCATTCACTGTCAAACTGTCTGCTCCCAGCCTGGCCTTCATTTTATCTCCTCCTCTTTAGGCACTAAACAGTATTTGAGAAGGTGAATTGAAACAAAATGAGTGTCCTTGATTAGCCCAGCAAAGACAGATTTTATAACTAGTTCTTTGAAATTTGGCTATCCAGCTAGGCTTATCGGTTTATAATCCATTTAAAAAATTTTGTAAGAAAAAAAAAGCAACTGAATAAAAGCTTATGGTATCAACTTTTTTTGAGTGTGGCATTTATGTTCATTTGTGGGGAAGACGGAGCTTGGACTTGTCTTGAAGTGGCTAGATGTGAGCCCGGTGCCGTTTGGTGCTAGGCCCCACTGACAGATTTACAATCCAAGTTGAGGCTGTTGCTGCTGCCTGATGAAAATGGCAGGTGTGGCTTCTACAAAGAGGATTCCTGTCTCCAGTGCCTGCCCTGCACACATGTGTAACTGAGAGCGTCCAGAGGTCACAGTGGGGCAAGTCTGTGTTTAAAGTGAGTTCTATATAATATTGAAGAAGTGATTTTCTTTAATCTCTCGTGTGATACAGAACTAGTCTTCACTATTCTGGGGCAAGTTACAAAATGACCAAACCCAAATCTAATTTTGAGAGTTTAGAAATACCAATTATTTTGGGGGGGAAAAAGGATATTGAATGATTTTTTAAAAGAAAGATTAATACATTATCCTAAAGGATAAGCCCTCATCAGCATGTTTATGCTCCCGATTTCTCTCGAGCAATAATTGCTGACACTTATAGAAAGATAGTGGAAGGAGTTTTAGATTTGGAGTCAGAATTCAAATCTCAGGTTAAAATCTTGACTCTGCCATTTCTTAGCTGCCTGATTTGGGGGAATTCATTGAATCTCTCTGAACCTCAGTCTCTTCATCTGTAAAATAAGGGAATTGGATTAGAAGACCTCTGAGGTTTTTCAAGTTTCAGATCAATTATCTTATGAATCATAAAACACAGAATGTAAAAAAGGAAGCAGGGTTTTCCCAATCTGACATCACCAGAATGTAATTATTCAAAGAAATGAAGAAGGAGGATATGATCCTAGTGGGCTATGCCCCATTAGGCCAGGATCTCTTTTATTTTTCTTTATATCTCCAGGACCTAGCATAGTATCTTGCACATAATAGGTACTAAATAACTGTTGATTGAATTGAATTGGATTGAATATTATTCATAGACTTGCAAGTTTTGGAGTTATAGGAATGTGCAAGGAAATAAATTAATTCTAGAGATAAGTTGTTCCTAAATACTCTTTTGGAGTGGCATACCTATGCTCAACTGGAGGGCACCACCCTCTTTCTGAAACAAAGAATATTCAGATCAAGGTTGACAGAGAAATTTACCACTTCTTACTAATAGTGGGTACTTTCCTGGGCTTGAAAGGGCTGGAACCTTTCATTCGTTTTCAGCAAAATATCTGTTTTTACTTCCTTAGACTCTGTGCTTGGTCTTATTAGTAGATAATGCCTTTTGTTATCCCATTACATACTGTTTGTGCTATCAAAAAAGTATAACCAAGAGTTCTAATATGTTACAAGTTGATTCTTTTACTTCTGTGAAGAATAAGTGCAATGGAATGTGAATAATGTATATGATTAGCTTAACAACATACATTTGGGGCAGACAGCATTGTAAATAACACATACATTTGGAACAAGATGTGTACATTTCATAAAGTGCTCAGAAGACTTTCAGCTTGGAATTCAGACTGTTAGCTTAGAGTAATGTAATGTCTTAAATCTTACCATACAGTATGATTTGTACAAGAGAAGTTTAATTCTCTCTTTTGGTCATGTCCTGTGATTTCATTGGTTGGGTTAATTCCCAGTATGGAACCTCCCTCTGCTCTTGGTACTCAGTGACTTGTCTGTTTTTTTCATGTCTAAGAGAGTTTTCTTGGCCTACTAAAAGGTATGTAACTTGCCCAGGGTCACAGAGCCAGGATGTTTCAGAGCCAGGAATTGGTGCCAGTTCTTTCTGACTCTAACACAGAGGTTATTAGCCTGAGGGCTATGAACTTCTTGTTTTGTTGTCAACTGTCTTTCAGTATAATTGGTTTCCTTTGTAATGCTGTATATTTTACTTTATTCATTTAAAAACATGATTCTGAGATAGGGTTGATCAGCTTCCCCAGCCTGCCAAAAGGTTCTATGACAAAAAAAGGGTTAAGAACCTCCACTCTAAGGCCAACCCCCTGATCTCAATGACACATTGCCACCACGCATGAGTACTGTAAATAGCTGAGCACTTTGTAGCCTAAAAATAATTCCATACTTTGCATTTCCTAAGAATTTTGAAGTTGAGACTTCACTGGCTGGTAGCCATTACCTTAGGGTCAGTTGTTCTATAGAAGAATTTTCCAGTCAGTTAGATTTCCATAAAATAGAGAGTGATCACTCTATCTTTCATAAGTTTTTAAAAAATAATTAAACAGGGGCATTTTGAGGAACAGGACTAGACAAACGTGTCTATCTGTGTATTAGAAAGCTCCTAAAAGAGCTGTTGAGGAGTGAATAGGGAAAAGCTTTAATGAATTTGAACTGTAACACAAGACTCATTTATTTCAGGCAGCTTCCATCCATCCATCCGTCTTGTCAGTATACAGTATAACAGCACATGGTGACATGTAGTAACACTTTCATTTTGACTTATGCTATCTGATGATGGCCAAAGAATGTTGATTAGCCCTCTAGACCATCTGATTTATGTTTTACCATGCAATATATTTTCCAAAGTCTTTGCCCATTAATGAATAAGAATAATAAGGGAAAGTGACTGATGTTGGGGCCAATGCTTGGATCCAGCTTGGAGCATGCTTGAACAATATAGTTGCTTGAGATGGATCTGCAGAGGATATCTATAGAAATGGGAGGGAAAAAAAACAGGTGTCAACATATCAAGCATTCTATAAATTGTAGAAAACAAAATTGTAATTTAATTACACATGGTAAGGCTATTTGTTTTAGGGATATGCTTAATTCCTTGAAAAGTATTTTTTCATTTTTGTTCTTTTTACATTCAAATTTCCTTTTTTATTATGGACGTGGTAATGAGTGAATACATTAAGAAAGCATTTATTAAGTGTTTATTGTGAGAATTGGGATGACACCCCCTGCTGGGAAAGATACTTATTGCAGGGAAGCTTGGCCATGAGGAGAAAGCATGTGATTTAGAAACCATGTGACTTTAGCATCTGGAAATTACCTGGCATCCAGAAGTTGCCAGGCATCTGGAAGTTACATCTATAGAACCACCTGTGGGACCTGTCAATCAGAGCTACTAGCCAATTAGCTTGGAGCTGTGTGTGTGTAGATGGCCCTGTTTCCAGTTTCTCAGGAGACTTCTGGGGGAAGCTGATGAGCAAGGGGCCTTTTGGTTGGAGACTTCGGCAGGGGAGCAAGAGACAGGCAGGATAGGGAGAGCAAGCAAATTTCATACTTGGTCCATGTGTTTCTCTTTACTTACCCCTAAAATACTTTATTATTAAATACTTAAAAGTCTAAATTCTTGCTAAAGCTTCTAATTTAAGACAATCATTAAATTAAATTAAATCATTAGATTTTAGACATCATAGACAGAATTTTAGGCCCTTATATTACAATAGGTCAAGAATTATGCTAAGTTCTGGGAATACAAAAGAAAAAAATAAGACTTTTGCTGCTATCATGGAGCAAAAGGAGATATAAAGTTCAGTTTCAATGCAGAAGAAAAGATCCAGAAATCCTAGGGGGACAGCTGTTGGGGCAAGATGACAATGCCCAGAGGCTTTTAGGGTACATAGTTAGTCGAAATGATGGCACCAGCAGGCTGCATTGAATACAACTAGATTATAAGGCCTAGAAGATGTTGGGAAGCAGAGCAGATGGTAAGACTTGATGGTTCTCCATCTTAACAGAAGAAATATGAGCTACCAAGCATCTCAGGCAAAAAAGGATGGGATGTGTGGTGGCTCTTTTCACCTCTTCCCACCAGTATATAAAAATAAAAATGAAATTGAATGCAAAACTGTACATTTCTTTTATGTTTTTCGAAAATTATATATTAAGTTTATCATGGCAATAAAAAATTACCCTTTTTGTTTGAACTTTTATTTTCCTGTTTTTTTCCTTCCTTCCTTCTTTCTTTCTTTCTTTTACTTTTTGTCTGTCTTTCTGTCCTCTCTCTCTCTCTCTTTCTCTCTCTTTCTTCTTTTTTGTATCCCTATTAAAAGCCACTAATTAATCACCCTCACTTCTCAGTGGAAGCCCTCTTTTGTAACACATTAATATAGTAAAGAAAAACAATTGAACACACTGGCCCTTTCTGAAAATGCAGGTCTTAGCCCACACTTGTATTCTCTCCTCTCTTGTCCATAAAATCTTTCCAAGTCATTTTGCACAAAACTACAACTGACTAGTTTATTTTTTTTAAACCATATATATGCCAGCATGAAAGAGCACATTTTTTGAAAATGTTTCTGGTAATACAGTGACTTACTTTCCTTAGATAATACTATTCCATGCAGATCTTAAAAGCACCATTTTAAAAAACATAATGTTTCCTTTTGTTCACATAGAAATGTCAGGGAACACTCAAAAGTTTGCAATTAAATTTTTGAATTTTTTAAAATAAAAATTCAGGGAACTTGATTTCAAACAACCTGTAATGTCTAAAGAAGCTCTAATTTCTACTAACTTTGAGCAATACATTCTGAGCCCCAGATAGCTGGTCAAGTGTCTGTTGCAGAAATCTTCTATGTGGAAGAATTTGAAATGTAAAGTTAACTTTAGCTGATCTTACAGACACAGAAGTTTGTGACCACTAGCAAGGCAAAGCCAAGATGGCATAAGAACAATCATTTGTGTGCCCTTAAAAGGAGAATCAAACTCTCTAAGGTGGTTGGATTCTGACTGATTGCCTCTATTCAGTTTACCTGCCACTGATTGACAACTTAGAAAAGCCTCATGACAGCCTACTTTGCCCCAAGGGATGTCTCTGTTCTATGATCTAGTGTTCAGGTAGTGTATTGTTTCATCTTCATTAATCAAATGAGAAAATGAGATATATTTTTTAAAAAGCACATAGCAGAGTTTATAGCCCATAGTAGGAGATATATAGATACTTATATATCATATAAATACCCTTCCCCTTCATCTTATTATGGAGACACTGGGAAAACTTTTGTACCAATGTTTTATGTAAAGGGCTATATTTTGTTTCATGCAACTTGCCACTTTAATTAATTTTTTAAAAATAGCAACTTTAACAGGCTTGTCAAATGGAGCTGAGTGTTTACAAAACTACTGAAAGGAAAAAAGGAAAAGCATGGACTGGAGCCAGAGTGGGTTTAAGTTCCAATTCTAACATTTCCTATGTAACCATGGATAAGTCACTTTACCCCTCAATGCCTTAATTTCCTTCCTAAATTGGAAAGGTTGTATTAGACAGCTCCAGGACCATTTCCATCATGAGATCTGCAATCTCCCATTGGGTCATCCAGATAATGAAAATTTTTCTTAGTTGACTCAAAAGTTCCAGGTGACATCATGACCTGTCTCCAGTGGACAATTACTATGAAGAACAAGGACACCTTTCTCCCTCTCTCTATCCCTCACTGCTCAAATTCCATTTTTACAGGTCGCTGAAATATGGATTTCAATACAGTTTGTTTCCTGACATGACTGGGTAATCAAACCCCAGGCCTGGTAATGCCAGGCTTTCCAGATAGTCCTAAACTCTCCAGCAAGTTACACTACTTGATGCTTACATTTTTATTACCACTTAATACATTTTTCCAATTTCAATGTGGTCAGCATGGGACAGGTCTTTTGTCCTTTTATACAAATATCTTCATAATTAAGTTGCAGAATGATATAATGGCAGGGTAGTAAGTGGTGAAAAATGCAATGAGAGAACATCAGAAATTGAACATGTTTTCATAGAAATGATGAACATTTAGACTTTGTATTTAGTGACATTCTTGACGAAGTCAAATTAGCTGTGATTTGTTCTCACATCCCTGTCCTCCCCTTCGCTTAGGCAAATAAAAGCAAATAGACCATTGTCATTCAATGAACCAATGTCTAATAGACCATTGGTGGATAAATAGCTAATAAAAATAAAATTTGCAAGGCTTTAATTGATTTAAGACTTAAGAAAGCATTCATCATGTCTCATTATTCTTTGCATAGTTTACCTCATATTTATGCACATACATATATGCACATATATATTTCTTATCTTTCAAAATATCCATACCCTAGTTTTATGGAAAGAAGAAAACAATGTTTAAGAGTATATCCTTAGTAAATATTGTATTAGAAATGGCAGCTATAGCAATAAGACAAGGAACTGAAGGAATCAGAATAGGCAATGAGGAAACAAAACCATTGCTCTTTGCAGACTTAGAGAGTTCTAAAAAATCAATTAAAAACTTCTAGAAACAATGAACAACTTTAGAAGAATTGCAGGATAGAAACTAAACCCACCTAAGTCCTCAAAATGTCTATATACTACCTTCAAATTCCAACAGGAAGAGATAGAAAGAAAAATTCCATTTAAAATAACTGTAGAGTGACATGTCAAGGAACTATATAAACACAATTACAAAAAGCTTTTCACACAATAAATACAGTTTTCACAATAAAACAGATCTAAAGAACTAAAGAAATATTAATTGCCCATGGGTCAGTAAATTACTTTACTTATCCAGTGACACACTAATCAGTTACCAACATTTTATTTTATATTACAAGGAAAAAAACAAATAACTAAATTCATTTGGATTAAAACAGGTCAAAATATAAAAGTAATCAATAAAAAACATGAAGTAAAGTCGTCTAGGAGTACCCAGTCTCAAACTCTATACAAAGTTACAGTCATAAAACAAAAAAATCTGGCACTGGCTAAAAAGTTGAATGGAGAGTCAGTAGAATAGATTAGGTATATAAGATTGTAGTAAATGACCATAGTAATTATGTTTGAAAAAACAAACAAACAAGAAAAAGATCCAAATATTGGGAAAATTAGAAACCAGTTTGGCAAAAACTAAGTATAGACTAACACCTTACACTATATACCATACACCATACCATCACACCACACTATACACCAAGATAAGGTCAAAATGGAAATATGACCGACATAAAGGATGATAATCATAAGAAATTAGAGGAGAATGAAAAATTTTATATGTCAGGTCAATGGATGAGGGAAGAATTTATGACTAAATGTGAGATAGAGATGATCATAGGATGTAAAATAGACAATTTTGATTGTATTCAATTAAAAAAGTTTTTGCAGAACCCAAACCAATGCAGCCATGATTAGAAGGAAAGCAAAGGGTAGAGATAGCTAGGTGGTGCAGTCGATAAAGCACTTGCCCTGGATTCAGGAGGACCTGTGTTCAAATCCAGCCTCAGACACTTGACATTTACTAGCTGTGTGACCCTGGGCAAGTCACTTAACCCTCACTGCCCCAGAAAAAAGAAAATTAAAAAAAAGTATAGCAAGGTAACTCTCACAATAAAATAGATAGCCAACAGAACCATTCTCAGCCCGTGGGATCCCACCATTCCCTGGCATTATACAATATGCGTGAAGCCTTCTTCAGACATTCATGGGAGGTCACAACTCCCAGAGAAGGAAAGCAAGGACCTGGGAGGAAATTTTATAGCACATTTTTATGATTAAAGGCTCATTTCTCATATATATATATATATATATATATATATATATATATATATATACATATATATATATATATATATATATATAGAGAGAGAGAGAGAGAGAGAGAGAGAGAGAAAACTGAGTCAAGTTTATAAGAATATTAGTCACTCCCCAATTGAAAAATGTCAAAGGATATGAACAGGCAGTTTTCAGACAAAGAAATTATAAACTATAATACTATGAAAAAATGCTCTAAATCATTATTGATTAGATAAATGCTAATTAAAACAACTCTAAGGTACCCCATCACACTGATCAGATTCACTAATATTATAGAAGAGGAAAATGACAAATGTTGGAAGGGAAGTGGGAAAATTGGGACACTAATGCACTGTTGGTGGAATTGGGAACTTACTCTGCAAAGCAATTTGGAACTATGCTCGAAGGACTATAAAACTACATACCCATTGATCCAGCAACACTATTACTATGTCTGTATCCCAGAGATGGTTAAAAAAAATGGAAAAGGACTTGTTTGTACAAAAATATTTCTTGTAATTCTTTTTTTTTTTTTGAGGTAAAGAATTTGGAGATCAAGGGGATGCCCATCAATTGTGCAACAGCCGCACAAGTTGTGGTATAGGATTGTGTGCTATAAGAAATGACAAGCAAGATGGTTCAGAAAAACCTGGAGAGACATATTAACCAAAGTAAAGTGAAGTGAACAGAATCAAGAAAATATTGTACATGATAACAGTAATATTTTATGATAGTGAGCTGTGAATGACATTGCTTTTCTGATCAATACAATGATCCAAGACAAAAATCTAAAGGACTTATCATAAAAAAATGCTATCCACCTCCAGAGAGAGAATAAAGTCTGAATGAAGATCAAAGCATAATTTTTTCACATTATTTTTCTTTTTTCCCCCAACATGGCTAACATGGAAATATGTTTTGCTTAATTTCATATGTGTAATTGATATAATATTATTGCTTTCTCATTGGGTAGGGGAGGACTGGAAGGGAGAGAGACAATTCAGATCTCAAAACTTAAAAAATGAATATTAATAATAACTTTAAAAAGAGTAGACCTTGGGCTAGTTTGGTGACACAGTGGATAAAGCATCAGCCCTGGATTTAGGAGGACCTGAGTTCAAATAAGGCCTCAGACACTTGACACTAGCTGTGTGACCCTGGGCAAGTCACTTAACCCTCAGTGCCCCACCAAAAAAAAAATCTTAATTTATTCTTGCTGTGCCTTTAATTGGTTTATTTAGCAAGAACATTCTTTCCTTCTCTATCCCCTACATCTTCCTTTGTGGCATATTAGGTTCTAGTAGACAACAGAATAGGCAGGAGACTCTACATAAGATTTCTTTATGGATTCAGGAGGACCTGAGTTCAAATCTGGCCTCAGACACTTGACACTAGCTGTGTGACCCTGGGCAAGTCACTTAACCCTCATTGCCCCACCCCCCAAAAAAGAATTTCTTTAAACCTGTTGACACAGGGAAGTTTGAAGTTAAAAAATCCCAAGACACTGAAGTGAATTTAGTATGGCAGTTAGAATCAATAAGCACTTATTATGTAGTATTACGTATTGTGTACCACATTAAGTGGCAGGCATACAAAGAAAGGCAACAACAACAACAACAACAACGTGGTTCTGTTCCATAAAGTAGTTCACATTCTTTTTTGGGGGGTGGGGAGTGGTGATGAGCATTAAGTGACTTGCCCCTCATCACACAGCTAGTGTCAAGTGTCTGAGGCTGGATTTGAACTCACGTCCTCCTGAATGCAGGGCTGGTGTTTTATCCACTGTGCCACCTAGCTGCCCCACCAGTTCACATTCTAATGAGAGAAACAATGTATAAATAACTACACACACACACACACACACACACACACACACACACACACACACATATATATTATAAATGGGAATTAATTCCAGTAGGAAGGCAGCAGCTGAGGAGTATGGAAAGACCTCCTGTAGATGAGAATTGAGCTGAGTCTTGAAGAGCCCAGAAAAGCCAGGAGGCATAGGCGAGGTGGGAGAGCCTTTCAGACCTGGGGATGCCAGGTTTATTTTCCCTCTTTTGAAGTTTTTATGTTAAAAATCATTTGTTGCAATGCCTCAGAATGAAAATTGTTGCTCGTTTATGAGCTAATAATTAGACTATTATCTTGATTGTCATAATTCTTTTCCTATCTAGGCTGTTTAACATTCTTGGTTTTTTCATGAGGAAAGAAAATGCAAACCCTTTATGGAGGCTTTTCAAGACTTCTAAACATGCTGAGATCTCCAAATTATAGTTCCTGCTTCTTTCTGATAATTCCATTCTGGTAGGTGAATTGTCTTAGCATTTTTGTTTTCCATACGGAAGACCCATGGGTGATCAGTAGCACTAAACATTCCATTCAATTCAATAATTTATAAATATGTTGCAGGCACTGGAGCCAGATGATAAAAAAATTCATGAGGGAACTCACAATCTAGTAAGGGAGAGAAGAGATGTATACAAATAACTCTAATACATAATTCAAAGAAAAGAAGAATGGAGCAGAATGTCATGAGAGAATCAAGAAGGACACAGTCATTTCTAGCTGTACTAATAAGGAAAGGTTTCACAGAAGAAGTGCACTTGAACTAGACCTTATTGAAGGAATAGGATAATTCAAATGTGGAAGAAATATTTTTCTAGGTAGTAATAAGGATATTGAAAGAAGAGTGTAGAGGGCCTTGAATGCCAGGCTAAGAATTTCATATTTGAATCTGAAGTCCCTATGCCATTGAAGATTTTTGAGTCAGGGATGGATATTATCCACCCTACACATTAGGATGATTACATTTGGCATGAGTGTGAAGATGGACTGGAGAGGGGAGATTCTGGAGGGAGGGTGACCAGTTAGGAAGTTGAGATAGCAGTCCAGGCTAAAAGTTATAATGATCTGAATTAGAATGCAGGTAGTGAGATGTAATGAAGTTTATAGTAATATTTAATCAATAAGCTATGCCAAAGCAAATTTTGGAATTTTCTTGTTGTAGAAATAGCCACTGTTACTGTTCAGTTGGTTCAGCCATGTCTGACTCTTTGTGACCCCATTTGGGTTTTTTTTTTTTTGACAAAGATCCTGGAATAGTTTGTCATTTTACTTTCCAGCTCATTTTACAGAAGAGGAAACTGAGGCAAACAGGGTTTAATGGCTTACTCAGGGTCACATAACTGTTAATTGTCTGAGGCCAGATTTTAAGTCAGGAAGATGAGTCTTCCTGATTCCAGGCCTGGCACTCTATCCACTTCACCACCTAGGTGCCCCAGAAATAGCTAGAAGGCTCCTGATATGACTAATTTAATTTGAGGCTCATTGAAATTATGGGTACCTTTTAATGGCGTGAATCTCCCAATTCTCTAGTCTACTGAGCTTCTTAGAATATACATTCTTATCAGAAAACTAAAATAAACTACTTAAAGATAGCTCTTCGTAAAACATCTTTTTTAAAAACTGTGAACTTGACAACTATAAAACCCCATAAATATTTCATATATGCATACATGGACAAATATGCATGTATATATTGACTCATGAATATATTTATGCCTGTACATATGCTATATAACTTAATTTCAAAGTTTCTAATACAATCCTCCTTCTTGTTCTATTTTGTGTATGAAATATTTATGATTTTTTTTAAGTTGTCAAGTTAGCATATATAGATCCCTAACCTGGGATTTCACTGACATAGGCAAATCTGAGATAAGGAAAGTTCTTTTGCCATGGCACATCTGTACCTTCTCTCTACTTTAGAGTCTTAGGGAGCTGCCTAAAGCACTGAGAAGGAAGGGACGTACTTGGGCTCCAGAGCTAGGATGTTGCACAGATAGCATTTGAATGGAGCTCTTGCTTGCTCTGAAGATTATCTCTGTCTACCACCCAGGTTAGCTCATCTGTAAGAAGTTTAAGCCTGTGGTTCTAGATGTGACTGTGACTGTATATCACAAGGGAAGTACACTACTCAGCTCTCAGGACCAAATATACCAAACTTCCATCACTTAGACTTATTACTTATTAGCTTATCATTTATTGGGTATTTTTCTTATTTGTTTCAAAGACAATTAAACCTATAATATTTCCTCTTAAAATGGTAGAGATGCAAAATCTCTAATTAAGTAATTACCCCAATACCTCATTTATAAAAAAAAATTAAAGAAATCTCTTTTCAAATGTTTTCTTCCCTCTTTCATTCTTTTTTGTTTGTTTGTTTTTTGTGAGGCAATTGGGGTTAAGTGACTTGCCCAGGGTCACATAGCTAGTAAGTGTCAAGTGTCTGAGGTCGGATTTGAACTCAGGTCCTCCTGAATCCAGGGCCGGTGCTTTACCACTGCACCACCTAGCCACCCCCTCCTCTTTCATTCTTAAATTCCAAATTCATAGGTTTAAGCAAACATTAATAATACTTTCTGTATAAGTTATTAACAATAAGAAATAACATAGAAACAGAACTTTGGAACAATGAACTGACTGGCTAAAGTCCCAATCACAGCCCTAGTACCTCTTAGCAATGATGGTAAGTATTCAATTCTCCAAAATTAATAGAACTACCATCCAATAATTTTGTTCTATCAGGATGGCATTTAAAGTTTTTCAGGAATTTTCCATAGAATGTATTCTCCATAGAATAAGAGTTGAGCTCAGTTCTCACAAAATATGTCAAAGATGATTCTTAACTCTCCAAGTCTTTCAGACTCTCTCCATAACAGGCAACTCTCTAATATCTTTAGTAAAGAAGTTTTCTTAGTCCTTTTTCTGTGCACCTATTCCTAGGCTCTCTCCACAGATGACAGTTACTGATTCCTAAGGTTCCCTTCTGTCTCTTTGAGGCAAAATAAAAATATCCAAAGTTTCTGTGAGATGGACAATTTAAGTTGGAGTTGTAGCTACATCTGTGGATATAAAATCTTAAATGAATGAGGCAGCAATTTATCATTCAATTCATTTATATCCCCTTCTGTACTTTTTTCCAGTGCATTTAATGTTTTATTAATGCATTTTTCATATCTATCAAAGCCCAATATTTCACCTTCCATCCCTCCTTGCAGTGAATGTGTGACAAGCAAAATCTCACTGACAAAAAGAGAAAAATATCAGTTGCTGGAGAGATTGCAGGAAGACAGAATATTGCAAAAAATAGATAAAATATGAATTTAAGAAGCATTTAAAAATCAACGCTAAACATTCAATGTCTACATGTTATCTCAGTTAAAAACACAGTACCAGGAAAGTTACAGTTACAACAATGGAAATTGAGGTGTGCAATGCTACTGCTGCTGTGGACACAACAACAATAATATTTAACGCCCACTATTCTTCCTGGCTTTAAAGTTATCAGAAAATGCTAGAGTTTAAAAATAAGTATCTGGATAAGTGGATTTAGTGCCTGTGACTAGAATTTAGAATAGAATTAAAATAGGACATAGTGCTTATGAAGTAAGAGATTGTAGAAAAAGAACAAATGTGTTCCCATTTTACACGTATACATGGTGGCACAGAAAAAGAAATATACATTTTTCTGTGCCACCATTTACCGGTAGAAAATGGTAATACATTTGATCTTTCATTCTGTGGACCCTCAGACCAGTTTATATTTTTATCTTCCTGATTCCCAAGAACATTAGGAAGTCAAATTTCGTAAAAACCAAATAAAGTGCCTACTACATGCAAGGTACTTTGCTAAGCTCTAGATAATGCAAATCATTATGCTAATATATCTATTGGCTAATAACCATAATGAGTTGCGTAGATTGCTGCTCTATATATGTCTGTGAATGAATGAATGAATACAAAGCTTTATGCTTTCCTCACAATTAATACTATTTACAATGATTCATCATGCTTGATCTTTAGGGATAAATCTGTGAAGGTGTGTATTTTTTTTTTTTTTTTGGTGAGTCAATTGGGATTAAGTGAGTTGCCCAGGGTCACACAGCTAGAAAGTGTCAAGTGTCTCAGGCATGATTTGAACTCAGGTCCTCCTGAATCCAGGGCCAGTGCTCTATCCACTAAGCCACCTAGCTGCCCTGAAGGTGTGTATTTTCTTAAAAAAAAAACGATCAGAATGTTCACTTCAAGAAACTCCTAAGCATCCTTTACTTGAGACTTGATGTCTTAAGGTTTAGGCTGTCTTCACTTGGGGACTTGGCCTTATGGGTTTTGTTTTATTTTTGTTTTTCAGTTGGAAATAATTTCATATGATTGGCATCAGTATCAGCATTAGTATCACAGTGTACCTTATAAGAGTATCATATTTTTTTGTAGCCCCAAAGTTTTCATTTGAAACTCTTGATTTCTTGTTCTCTCTCTATCTTTATTGGGGTTAGTTACTTCCATTTCAATGGCATTTCTTGTGTAGGTTCTCTCTCCACTGATGTGGACTACATAATGCAACTAAGGAGATAGTCTTCAATTCTTCAAGAGTTACTGTTATTGCAAATGACAACAACAACAGTAATATGTGCTGAGGACTGTCCCCCCCCCCCACAGATAGCATGGGGGTGTTGTGTGAATCAAAGGGAGACAGAATAGACATCTCTAGTCTCTTCTCCCCTGACTCCTGCCCAGAGGGGAAGCAGGGTGTTGGAAGCTGACTGCTCTCCTCAGAGAGAGGGAGTATTGGGCTAGAATTATATTTATCTGCTCTCTTAAATATTGGTTGCCTAGGTTATGTGGTTGCCAGATTCAATCTAATTTCTGATCACTGTTTTATTAAAAGAAGTAGGACTTGGGGCAGCTAGATGGCACAGTGGATAGAGCACTGGTCCTGGAGTGAGGAGGACCTGAGTTCAAATCCGGCCTCAGACACTTAACACTTACTAGCTGTGTGACCCTGGGCAAGTTACTTAACCCCAACTGCCTCACTAAAAAAAAAAAAAAAAAAAAGAAGTAGGACTTAAAGCTTTATATCCAAGACTTGACCCCTTTCCCTCCAAGTACTAGTCCCACAGTGAACAAAGATAGGGAGTAGCAAAAAAGCTCCTTTTATCCAAGAAAAAAATAAATCCAAGAAAATATATGTAGGAGAATATCAGAAAATACAAAGTGAACTAGTTCTCCCGTTAGTAACAAAGTAATTCGGCTCAATAAAATGAGAAAGTTTCACCCCAGGAGAGCTTCCCTGAAGTCTCTACTCTAATAAAGTAGTGATAGGGGCTCCTCATGTTAACTTCCCAGAGTCTTCTTCTCCCTGAAGCAACATTAAGTAAGGTTGGTCTTACCCATGTTCTCTCTTGAAGCTGGAAGCCAGCAGAACTGGAAATGATTGTAGAGACCAAAGAAACTTAATAGAGTTGAAAAAATTCTCAAGTTCAAAGAAATTTAAACTCACTTGCTCTCACCAACTCTGCCCAGACCCTCAAGTAGGCATGAGACATTGATTTACACCACTAAGGAAAATGTTGGATGTTGGGACTAAGTTTAGAAGTATAATAACATTAATATACTTCTTTAAGGTTTGCAATACCTTACACATTTAAATCTCATTTTATCCTCACAATAACTCTGGAATATAGGTGTTATTACTACTCCCATTTCATAGATGAGGAAACTGAGGTTAAGTGACTTGCCCAAGGTCACATAACTAATAAGTATAAGAGGCAGGATTTGAAGTCAGGTCCCTGCAAAAACAAACAAACTTTACCATTCTGTAGCAATCTTTTGATGATGAACCTTTCCAAAATTATGATGGTGCTTGGAAAACAGCCACATGGTTCATGGCCAGGCCTACATTTAAATCTTTCCCAGCGTCCTAGAAACTACAAGGTTTACCCTCCACCAGCATAGCCTTTGAATTATATATTGGCACCTCCACTCCTTAATGAAACAGTAGAGGAAGACTTCAGTGGAGGACTGTCCATAATTAATGAGCAAAGTACTATTTTAGATATTTCATTTATGTCAGTTGTGATGATATACAATTGGATTAACACAAAAAAAATATTAAAAGCAATTTAATTTGGGGCAGCTAGGTGGCGCAGTGGATAAAGCAACAGCCCTGGACTCAGGAGTACCTGAGTTCAAAACTGGCCTCAGACACTTGACACTTACTAACTGTGTGACCCTGGGCAAGTCACTTAACCCTCACTGCCCTGCAAAAAAAAAAAGAAAAGAAAAAAAGCAATTTAATTTGCATTAAATCATGCTAAGCACTTTGCTCTCACTCACCAGTCTATATTCAAATCAGTTGCCAGGTCTGGCTGATTACATCTCTACATCTTCCCTCTCTTCACACAACAACCAACCTAGCCCAGGCCCTCGTGGCCTTTGGCCTGGAGTATTGCAGTCACCTCCTTATTCATCCTTCTACATCCAGTCTTTCCCTCCTCCAATCTCATTGTCTACACAGCCGCTAAATTGATCATCCTCAAGTGTAGGCCTACTTAACCATGTCTCTGCTCATGACGCTTCAGTGTTTATTCTTGCTTTTAGATTAAAATAAAACCCCTCCTTCTGGCATGTAAAGTCCTCAGTTTGTCTCTAGCCCATCTTTCCAGATTGATTGTTCATTCTTCCTCCCTCAGACACTTTCTGCCAAACTGGCCTCTTGCCTACATGTCTGTGCACAGGTTTTCCCCCTTGACTATCTAGAATGTTCTCCCTCCTCACAACTCCTGTGTTCCTTCAAGATTCATTTCAAGTGTCACTGAGTTGAAAAGGGCTTTCCCAATTTCCCTCAATTGTGTGCTTTCACACCCTATTTCACCATGTACTTATTTTATAGATGTCGTCTATTTATTTATGTCTGAGTATGTTGTATCCTCCAATTAGAATCTAAGCTCCTTGAGGGCAGGGACTGTATCATTTTTATATTTTATCTTCAGTTTAACACAGTTCCAGGCACATAAAAAACACAATAAATGCTTGTTGATTGTCTGGTTAAACTCACCTTTATTAGTTCCATTTATTCTCTTTTGAATGAAACCAGGGGCAGCTAGGTGGAACAGTGGGTAGAGCACTGACCCTGGAGTTGGGAGGACCTGAGTTCAAATCCTACCTCAGACACTTACTAGCTGTGTGACCCTAGGCAAGTCACTTAACCCCAATTGCCTTAAACATCCAGAGCTATCTCCAGTCATTCTGAAAATGTATCTTGCCACTAGACCCAGATGGCTTTGGAGGAGAGAGTGAGGTTGGTAACCTTGCACAGCCCTCCCTCACCTAAATCCAATTCAGTTCAAGTCATGACATCACCCTGATGAATGTCTTATTCCTCTTCAAGAATGAAGGACAGGGGACAGCTAGGTGTCACAGTGGATAAAGTACCAGCCCTGGAGTCAGGAGGACCTGAGTTCAAATCCAGCCTCAGACACTTGACACTTACTAGCTGTGTGACCCTGGGCAAGTTGCTTAATCCTCATTGCCCTGCAAAAAAAAAAATAGAATGAAGGACAAAGAACAGTACATCATCTTTGCCTCTTATTACCAAACTCAGAGAAACCTTTTAATTATAAAATGTACTGAATGAATGAATGGGAATGAACAAATGAATGGAAAAGCATTTTTAAGTGCTTCTTACTGCCAATTATTATGCTAAGTGGTGAGGATACAAATAAAAAGACAGTACCTGATCTCAAGTAGCTTACATTCTAATAGGGAGAGACAACACCTATGGGGGATTTCATCTGTCAGATGGAAAAACCTAGTGGTGCTTAGAGTACAGCGTCTAGGCACATGAGTTAATCAGCATCTTCTTTGGTAGCATTTCCATTTTTTGGAATTAAAAAAAAAATTATTTTTTACATTCTTTATTTTTTAAATGTTGAGTTCCAAATTCTCTCTTTCCCTTTAGTTTGTCTCCTCCAATTTGCTCCTTCAAAAGTGGTGTCACCTGGGAATAAGTGTGGTCACATACATTTTCTCCTTGAATATTTCTCAACAAATCACAGATACTAGGAAAACAATGGAAAAGCATAGAACTGGGATTGCTGAATTGGAGTCAGGAGATCCGAGTTCAAATTCTGACTCTGACACTTAATAGCTGTTTGGTCTTTGGCAATCAATTAACCTTTCTTTACCCAGTTTCCTGATCTGTAAAATGAAAGAAGCCATTACACTATACAAACTTTGAGGTCTCTTCCAGTCCTACAACTATGATCCTATTATAAAATTTTTATTTTATTTGTTATGAACATAACTATCAATTAACATGACTATTTTTGTGTACAGGAAGAACAGAAAGAGACTTACATGTGAAACTACACAAACAAACTGGAAGGAAACAGTAAATATATAATTACTGTTGGGTCTGGCAACTGACTTTGGTTGGTCCTATTAACTGATTCTCTTTAGTTACCTGAGCAGGTGCTTATATTCACAATTGTGTTAACCAGAGTTATGAATTGGTGATGATGGACATAATTTAACAGGGTGTGTGTTTAGCTATGCTATATAATTTCTAAAGCATAGATTTTGGCTTCTTTTTCAATTAAGTAGCCCAGCCTGGAATCCTAGACTTTGAAAAACCAAAGTTGTGCAATGGCAATTAGACATTTCATAGCATGTAGAAAGATGATCCATCTCTGAGTGTTTCTTATGTTTTTTTTCTCAAATTTTATATAGATGTAGGCCGAAGAGGATGAAAGTGTCAGTTTTTACATTTAAGGATTTGTGCTTTATGAGGCTTGATATGTTAATGCTTCCTTTGGGGCTCTTCTGGATGAGTGCATTGCACAGGTGGCCTCCTGCAATTTATAGACACAATAATTGAACAGGAGAAATAAGAGACAAGAACATTTGTGGCACATGGCAGGCAGCTGTCCCAGCTACTTTAAGAGCAGGCATAACTTTTCTATGACAGAGTCACTTTCTGAAACATAGAAGATTTTGTCCTTCCCTGAGACCCCCACATGCTGTTTTATGTGCTCTCACCTTCCCCTCTCTCTGTTCTAGCACATACCAAGGACACATTTAGTGAGGCATTTTGTCAACCCCCTAAATTAGCAATTTATTATAATTTATAATGCTGTGGGGCTCCTTGAAATGAACATCTGTTAAGTGCAGAGTCAATCTGAGGAAATGACAAATACCAGTGATTTAAGGAGTAGAGAACCTAGATGTTTTAAATAGGCAAATCCTATGGCATAAAAAACTCCAACCAGATAGCATTTGTGATTAGCAAAATGAAATGATTACTTCTTATTACTCACTTTAGACATATATCATTTATCAATCAATGCCTTTTTCACATTACAGACATGAACAATTATAACATTTTGCTACCATCCTCTGACCTCTTACCCCCAACCTCCCACCCCATCATGAACCTTATGTTTTAACAAAGAAAAAACAATTAAGCAAAACCAACTTACACATCTGGGCAACACGTGTATTCAGCATTACAGATCCATAGTCCCTCACCATTGCAATGTAAAAGGAGGGAGGTGGACTTCCGTAGTATCATAGATTTAGAGTTAGTAAGGATCTCAAAGTCCATCTAGTTGCCCTTTATTTTGCACATAAAACAACTGAAGCTCAGGGAGGTTATTTATTATGAAATGTCATGTCTGGATGGATGATTGGGAAAGCATTTATTAGATACTTACTATAGGTAGCTAAATGGTGCAGTGGATAGAACACAGCAGCTAGAGTTAGGAAGACCTGAGTTCAAATCCAGATTCAAACACACAATATCTGTGTGACCCTGGACAAGAAATTTAACCTCTGTTTGCTTCAGCTTCCTCATCTGTAAAATAGGGCCTTTGAGAGGATCAAATGTACTAATTATTGTAACTCTCTTAGCACAGTGCCTGTTACATAGTAAGTGCTATGTAAATGTTGGCTGTGGCTCTTGTAATGTGCCAGACACTATTTTGGTTAAGGGACTTTTTCAAGGTCACACAGGTTGGGTCTGAAGCCTAAGATTGTTTTGTTCTTGCTCTCTTTTTAGTTCCAGTACTGTAGCCAATGTGTGCACTATACCCCTAGTTTAACAACTGCTGACTTTCTAACCTTATCTACTTCATTTAATCTTTTTGGTGGAGTTTCTTACAATCATTTGCATCCTCTGGAAAGGGTGAAATGAGAATGGTTCAGGATGACTGTAAGAAGTAAGTTCTGAAGTGAATTCAGTTTTTAAAATGCAGAATAGGTTTTTTAGAAATATAGATTTGGGGCAGCTAGGTGGCGCAGTGGATAAAGCACTGGCCCTGGATTCAGGAGGACCTGAGTTCAAAGCCAGCCTCAGACACTTGACACTTACTAGCTGTGTGACCCTGGGCAAGTCACTTAATCCCCATTGCCCTGCAAAAAACAAACAAAAAACAAACAAACAAACAAAAGAAATATAGAAAATGGAAACTGCTACTGGCACCAATTTCTTCAGATTTCAGAAGGCTTTCATTAATTTGGTAAGATGTAACCTTAGAGGTCAAGGCAATCAAAGGAGGCCAGAGCAATGGTGGGTGTGAGCATGGGAAAGGGAAAGAAAAAGGAAGAACAGGACAATTTTTCTGCCTTTGCATAGCACTTATTTTTTTCCTATTATTTCTTAGATCCTTTCACTCATTTTAGTTGTCTCATGTCTTTAAAAAATGAAATTTTCTTTTTAAAAAAATCGTGAACTTGACAAACATCAACAAACATGAATGTTTCTATATACACAGCACAGAAAGAGTATTACATACAGAACCATTAATATTTGATACAGCTTGTTTTTTTTAAATATGTATTGAATTTATTGGGGTAGTACCCACAATGCCTTGCCTGTTTTCCCTTCTACATTTCCTTTCTCTCATTTCTCTGTGTGTGTTTTTTTAATGTTTCATTTAAAGTTCTTTCTTTCTTACCATTTTGGGCATCATTCCCACCCACCCCTACTTTTACCCTCCCTCAAAAATCCCTCACTTATATTTTTTTTGTCCTTACTAAATCCATTTATATCTTCTCTCTGTTTCTACCTCTTTTCATGTTTAGCTAGATGCATGTCTACAAACTGTGTTTGTGGATGCATGTGTGTTCAACTCATCAATGTCTACTTCAGAGAAATGTGAGGTTCACAAAATGCTTGCTTTCCAAATGTTCCTCTATGTTTGTATACTTTTCTTGTGTACCTCAGTTATGTGAAATAGTATGTTCTTCATTCCTTTTTCCTAATTTCTTCCCAGGTATATTTTTTTCTTTCTCCCTTTTTCCCCCTTTCATAAAAACAACACAACAGAATAAACCTTCACTCAGACCCTGTATTTGGATTTCTGAAGTCCCACTATGAAATACAATGGGGTTCTGAAAGATTTGTCTCTTTTCACCCATAAGAATATAAGCATTTTATCACTCCCATTACTCTGTTATATTTCCCTTTCTAGGTTTCTCTTATCTACCATGTTTGCATTTTGAAGATACTACACAACTGTGGTCTTTTCATCAAGACTGCTTGAAAGTTCATTGTTCTATTAAAGGCCTTAGAGTTGTTTTAATTTTTATTTCTCTGATCAACAGTGATGTATGGAATTTTTATGAGTATATATGGCTTTGACTTCTTCCAAAAACTTCCTGTTCAAATCATTTGACCACTTATCACTTGGAAGATGAATATTTGCTTAATGTTTTCCACCTTTAATTCTAAGCCATTCATTGTCCATTTCTCCAGGACTTCTTTCATTTTCAATTAAAGTTTTAATTGCCTGCTTCACTTCTTCCAACCACTTATAGCCAAATCATTCTTTTCTTTGACAGTCTAAGTGTGCTTATAATGGAATTACTCCTTACCTCTTGGGTTCCTCTTATTTCTTTCATTGTATTTGGTATTTTCTTTTGTTACTCATGTCATTGGCCTAATTTCCCAGAATGGAATTGTGTCAAGGCTAGGTTCTAGTTCTTCTTACACTCTTGGATAGCGTTAGCAGTTCAAGTTTGGTACCCTGTCATCTGCACTCTGGACACCAATATCCTTGCAGTTCTAAATGGGGTGGCTGGTACTAGGCTTCACATTCTGCTTCAATTTTTCACAGCTTTCTCTGGCTCTTGGTGCTCCAATGATGGTGTTAGCTTAGGCCAATCCTTGTCTCCTTCTTTATAATCCCCAATTGTGAATTGTTTCTGTTCTCACCTGAGAGAACTAAGTTAGATGAGAGCTCACCACGGTTTTAGGCATCCTGGGAGACAACCCTTCCACCCTCTGCCTGTGATCCCTGTGACTGTAAGATGGCTTTGTCTCCTGCTGTGTCTCCCAATGCCCTGAGGGATATAAAACTGGACAGTGACTCTGCATGCAGTTATCTGTGGGAACTCAGTCTGTGTTCTGTTCCTCTTCTAAAAAGCCAGGGATAAGATCCTACTGGCTTTAGGTACCAATTACTAAAATTTGCAGGGGCAGCTAGGTGGTGCAGTGGATAGCATACCAGGCTGGAGTCAGGAAGATCTGAGTCCTAATCTAGAAAGACACTTACTGGCTGTGTAACTTTAGGCTAGTCACTTAACCCCTATTTGCCTCAGTTCCTCATTTGTAAAGTGGGGACACACTGGAAACGGAAATGGCAAATGGCTCCAGTATCTTTGCCAAAAACAAAACAAAACAAAACATGGATATTTTGTCTATGGGGTCATGATAATCAGACACAATTAAATGACTGAACGATAACAACAAGAGTACTAAAATTATTTAGAGCACCTCCAGGCTTGAGATCCATTTACCATTTACGTCCCTTCCTATATGTTTTTTTTTTCTGAAGACCTGCAGGTTAATAGTTATCTACTCCTTCAGTTATCTACTCCTTCATGATTGAGCTTATTAATTTTCTCTTTGATTTTCTTTATCTTTGTATCATTTTTTAGATCTTTGCTGGTTGTAGATGGTACCCTTTATGGTGGGAACCTCTATGTTGCTATTTTAATGAGCAGTCTATTGCCTCATTTCTAAAAACTAACATCAGACAGTGTAGCAAACAGATAGAGTATTGTTGAGCATAGAATCAGAAATCCTGGGTTCAAATTCGCCGGACATTTACTAGCTGCGTGACCATGGGCACATCACTTACACATCTCAGGCAACTGCCTAGAACAGCAATACCTCTGCTAGGTCTATATCCCAAAGACATCTTAAAAGGGGGGAAAGGATCTATTTATACAAAAATAGCAGCTCTTTTTGTGGTGGCTAAGAATTAGAAATCAAAGGGATGACCATCAATTGGGGAATGGCTAAATAAGTTGTGGTATGTGGTCATACCAAAATTTTATTGTGCTATAAGAAATGACAACCAGGATGATTTCAGAAAAACCTGAAAAGATTTCAATGAACTTATGCATAGTGAAGTGAACAGAACTAGGATAATGTTGTACATAGTAACAACAATATTACTCAGTGAAGAATTGTAAATGTCTTAGCTATACTCAGGAATACAATGATCTAAGGACTATCCAAAATGAGTAACGATGAAGCATTCTATCTGCTTCCAGAGAAAGAACTGATTTACTGAATACAAATTGATGTATGATGTTTTTTTTTTTTACTTTCTTTCTTTTCCCCTTTTTATTCTAGTCTTCTTGCAGAACATGACTAATATGGTAATGTTTTACATAATTCTACATATCTAACCTATATTTGATTGCTTATTTTCTCAGGGAGGAGGGAGGAGTGGGAGGAAGGGATAGAATTTGAAACTCAAAACTTTAAACAAAAATTGGAAAAAAGCAGATGTTAAAATTTTTATATGTAATTGAGAAAAAATAAAATAAAAATGTAAAAAAAACCCAAAGGTTTCCATCTTCAGCTGATATTTTCTATTTCTAAGTTATTATTTTTTCAACTGAACATTCACCTTCTTCTTTCTCCCTTCTCTCTTCCCATCAAGAAAGCAAGAAAAACTAAATCCCTGTTTAACATTTTGCTTGTACTTGAACATAGTTGAACAAAACAAATTCCCATATTAGCCATGTCCAAAAAGAAATGTCTCAATCTGCACCTTGAGTCAATCACATCTCTATAAGGAGGTAGATTGCTTGTTTCATCATGAATCTTGATAGGCCACCGATAGGATCAGAGTTCCTAAGTCTTTCAGAGGCGACTGTCTTTCCAACATGGTTATTATTATATAAATTGTTATCCTTGTTCTGTGCACTTCTCTCTGCATCAGTACATACATATCTTCCCAGGTTTTTGAGCTGATATTTCATTTTGCTTGACTTCCATGTATAGCTTGCCTATGACAAATTGCCAGGAAAACATTCAAAGTAATATCTAAAGAATTAAACAGTTAAAAAAAGTTATGTTTGATGATTCCTCGAAAAAAAGATTTAATTCTTTGGGCAATTTTTGAATTTTTTTAAATGTTAGGAAGAAGAAAAAAGATCAGATTTTATCAGTATAGCAGAATAATTTGACTGGAAGACAGAGGGTTTTTTTCAAATTTTGGGGGGGAACATATATGGGACAAAGAAAGGAAAGAGTCAGTGTAGGGTTAATAGTTGTACTACACATATGTTATACCAAAGGTAAAGTTCTTTGTTTTCAGTGACCGAAAACATAGTTCAAGATAGTATTTTTCAAGTAATTGTTCATATTAATTTTGTAATAATTACATATATGTAAAAAGTAGCTCCACATAGATATAGTTATAATAATCTAATATTATTTAGACTTTTTCCATTAAGAAAATGAAACTCTAATTTTGCATTAAATAATTTGTCTTGGGAATCCAATGAGGAAGCATGATTTTGTTCCAAATGGAATTTATTCTAATTTTTAAAACGTGTACATAAGAATTCCAATATAAAATATATTAGTAAAAAAAATTGTTACCAAATATTGCACATGACCTATAGCTAAAAAATGGAAAACCAACTAGCTTCCCCTCTCAGCTTATGACCTGAATTTTTAATTCTAAAAATATTCTTGTTGCTGTTGAAATCATGAAAAATAGGTGAGCAAAGAAAAGATCATGTCTCTGTGTTTCTGGAAAAAAAGGAACAAGTGATAATACTGTTTTCTTTACTCATTGATAATCTAAATAGTTTCTTGATGATTTGTTCCCTTGATGGACCATGCAATTTATTAGGTGTTGCCAAGGTTTTCGACCAAAGTCTGAATCAGAAGGAAGCCAGTAGTGTCTGTGGCATGGAAGATGAGCCTGTGTCTGATGAGAGCCATGTGTACCAAACTCTCATTTTTCATAAGCACTGTCATTTTTACAGATGTATGACCCTCTTCTTCTGGTTACAGAAAAGGGAGGGGGTTGGAGGGAGGAAGATAACATTCAGGGTTCATTGGAGAAACTCTTGTAGGCACATCCACAAATCATGTCATGCAAACCAGAACAGAGGAAGAAGGGAACCTCACATCTCTTTTCTGAAGACAATAATAGATAGGACAGAGAAAGATGGAGTTGGAGATGATTAGGAAAACAGGAGCAGTTAATGGATAACAGCAACCTGGCGCCCAGCAGTTCATTCCATGTCATAAAGATATGAAACTACACAAACAGAGATCAGGGGGAAAGGTCTTTGAAATTCATCCAATCAATGAAGATAGAGATTTTTGCTCACAGTCAATTTGGTAGAGAATAATGCAAATTGTGGAAATGTGAATTCAAATTATGTGATTGTAATTCTGCAACCACTGACCTTTCTTCCTATTATCATTTGGCAAATGTGGTTTAGTTGGGCGGATTCAACTTGGAATTTCCCTCTTTTTTTTTTTTTTTTAAAGAGCGGGCTTCACATACTCTATTCTTCAATTATAGCATGTCAGTAAGTTTGGAACCAGGATGTTTCACATGCAAATCATTTTAGTCAACATGGAGGCCCTATGGCCTTTCCTCTCACCACTGAATCATCCATCTTGCTTAGTTGAAGGGGAGGATTGGAGCAAAGTTAAGTGTTGATAAGCTATTTTGACCCAATCTGTAAGTTTTTCATATTGCCTCATGTTGTTATTTAAGAGCAGATGAAAAAAGACACATCTTTGCTGATTTCTTTTTAAAGTAGAAATATATCAATATTTTTATGGTGGTTTTCAAATCCCTTAAGAAACTTTTGGTGATAAAAGAAAAAAAATCACATATGCGCTTAAAGAGTTAGAAACAGGCCTTTACAGAACAAATATAAAAATTGAGTTAACTTAGAACTTTGTATATCACTGTTAGGCTACCCTAATTTGATTGGTTTATAAATATCCTAAAAACACTGTAACAGTATTGGGGAAATTTTGTGCCCCATAATTATTCCTATTCAGAAATTCCTACAGATGACATTGCCTCTATATAGTATGATAGACAAAATTCCAGGGGATTTAATTGGAATGGAAATAGTCTAACATTATTCTTTAATCATTTGCTGATTTTTTCTTTAATTTCATGAATACTTCTAAAATATCTTGTATTATGTCCTTGTCTCTCTTTTGAAATAATTTCAGGAAGGCCTATAAAAGGAGACCTCTTCCTGCATTGTTTTATTTTCGATCTAGGTTCAAATCCTCCTTCTGATGCTTACTATCTATGTGAATGGATGACTTCTGAGACCTTTTCCAGCCCTAGCGCTTTGTGACTATGATTCTATTATATTTTTTTCCACGTGTCCATTTCATTTTGATGTCAAACCTCATGAGCTTTTAGTGTGCCTGACAGTAGGTTATCTCCTGTGGGCTTTTATTTGGCTTCACTATAAAAGAGTGTTATCTAAGCCTAAGCTCAACAAAAGGAATTCTACTGCCGGTATGCCAAAAGAGGAGCAAGAATCCTTTCCTTATCCTGGCATCTCTGATTTGAAGAGGTCATTGTAATGAGAGACATTCTTCCAAAACTAAACCAAAGACAATAATGCACTATCAGAGAAAGAAGTTATCTGTGGATACATGGAAAGAGTGAGTTGGATGCCAATTATACCAAATTCTACACTTGGAATAACCCTAAAATTATCTGTCAGTAAAATTCATCTCTTGCTAGCTGGGCTGCAGCAAGCTATTACAAAACAGTTGCCAAGCAGTTCCCAATTTTAAAATCAATTTGATACTTAACTTGTATATTTAGGAAATATCCAACCTACCATATAATAATAAAAAACCCAACCTGTTAATTATTGCAGAGTTAAAACCGCAATTAAACCCCAGGAGCTCTGTCTTTTAAGATAAGAGGCAGAAAAAACATGGGGCAAAATCTGTATGGGGCAATTTCATCACATTTGATAACACCATCCTTGATGTTATACTTCTGTTTGAGCTCTACCTCAATGACCTAATCAATAGATATGTAAAGACAAATGGATCATTGAGGAGATGAATTTACTGTACTATGAGTATGGAAGAGACATCTGAAATAGGCTTTACTGAGCATTTTTCTCATCATCACACATCACACACAGTTTACTTCCATCTCTCCTTGATTAAAAGCTTAGGAAAATACCATAATTCAGATTATAGTAAATATTCAAGCATTACTTATCTGGAAAATGAGAGACTGCAAAATCATCTGAGATGTAGCCCAACAAAGATATGGTACATTTTTTTTAAGTGGCACGCCACCTTTCCATAAGCAAAAACAAGGAATATCTTTTATAGAAAAGACAAAATGTGTGGACAGTGTTTTTCAGGGAAGGTCAGTGTAGTATTTGTTCTTTTGTTCCACAGAAACTGACAAATATATATGCACACAAACATAGATAAATGGATAGATGGATACATAGAGTGATCAATCAGCAGATAGGTTTTACAATTGAGGTAACTGATATCAAATGATTTACCCCAGATAATAGATCTAGGAAATAACAAGGCTGTGATGAACCCAAGTACCCTAATTCCTAATTCAGCATAATACTTAGTTTACCTTACAATTTTCATTCTATTTATCATGATGCTTCAAGATTGATAGCCATTTACCATCACTGGGAGGATATAGATGTCTCAAGATGTGCTTTGGCAGTAGGGCCCTGCTTGGGATCAATGAAAGCAGTATGCAATTCACCAAATGCTATCCAGTTCTATTCTGAAGTTTCTTGCCATCGTTTTCGTAATTGTTAATTTCATGTCCTCATAGACCACAATTTCTGAGCCAAGATGTGGTGGTTTCACTCCCATCATGAATGAGAATAAAGACATGCCTGCAGACTGGTTGCATTTCTCATCTATTTGTTCTCCTTCCAGATACATTTATGAATGATTTGAAGATTGTCTGTCTTAGTGGTTTCTCCTACTAAGCTTTCTGAAGGCTCATTTTCATCTTCACTGCTTTCTCCTGTCTTGTTAGGTGCTGCTGCTCAAAATCTTATGTTACATTCCTCCATAATGTTGTTCAAATGAGCTTGTATTCAAAACAGTTGTTGCTCTTCACTGTTATGTCTCTCTGCCTAGAAGTTCAATCAAATATCTGCTGCTTGGGGGCAGTTTCTGGGTTCTTTTTGATTAATGATTCAACCAGTATTTATTAAGTATCTAATATATGATAAATACAAAAGTAAAACAGCAGCAATTGTTTTACAACTGAAAACAATGAAAATACAATGAATTAATTATTTTTCCCATTTCCCATTTTTCAGAGTCAGAGGCTTTTTAAAAATAGGTCAGTTCAGAGCTGTTGCAATGGCATTTGTCCAATCTTTATTACTTCTTATTTGATTCTAATTTCAAAATTTAGAGTAGCCAGTCAAAAATTTGACTACATGATTCCCATATTGTTCAAAAGTTGTTTCTTCTTATTATGTATTCATTTTAATTTGTTCATGTTATCACACATGACATGACACTCACTATGTCCATTGTTTTCAACTCTCTTCTTAAGGAAATAATTCATGATATACAAGAATAAATCTTGTAAGTAACCACTGGCCTTATAAATTATCCCTATGCCATATTTTTCAATAGATATTTCCCAATCCCTCTATACTGTTAATTATTATAGGACATTAAACTAGGGATTTTTCAACCTTATCTTCATATATTCCCAATAGATATGCATTATAATCACTGAGTTAGCTTGATTCATTGACTTGCTTTAGAACTTTATTTTTTTTTTTTAGGGCAATGAGGGTTCAGTGACTTGCCCAGGGTCACACAGCTAATAAGTGTCAAGTGTCTGAGACCAGATTTGAAATCAGGTCCTCCTGAATCCAGAGCTGCTGCTTTATCCACTGCACCACCTGGCTGCCCCTGCTTTGGAGTTTCATAACAAATTCTTCATAATATTTTAAAATTTCTTAATAATAATCACAATTAACATTAGCTTTGTGGTTTGCAAAGCACTTTATTTAACTCATTTTCTTTAACAAATGTTGTCACATAGACTAAAATTGTTTCTGTGGTGTTTCTCCTGCCCACTCTGGTCATGATCATTATAATAGGAAAAGACTACATGAAGTGATGCTTCTTATTAACCCTAACACAGGATGGTGTCAGCCTCGTCAAGTCGTCTGTTTGTCCCTGGAGGAAAACCTGGGAGTCTTCTTTCCACTTAACTTTATCTTTATCTTTAGTTTCATGTATAGAGCAAATGTCATTATGGGTATGATTCTAACACTCTAGGAAGGTATAACTAGTTGGTTATTTTCAACAGTTAAATTACTATTTGTAGATGGTTTAAAACTTTGAAATATAAAATTATCATATGAGTATAAAATATGAAAATAAGTGCTATGCTATTATATTGAAGCTTCTTTCAGTGAGTCATGTATATCCACAACAGAAGTGATGCTAATAAAATATTTACCTTTCTAAATTGTCAGAATACAGTAGGAAATGTGGGTCTTGTCTGCTAATGTGATTGTCATGAAACTAGTTTTGCAGGGATATATCAATTTCTTAGTCCAAATCTGTAATTTTATAGATGATTAAAACAAACCCCAGAATGGTGAAGTGACTTTTCTACAAATGTGACACAGGTAAATCTGGAGGCAAGCCAAATATTAGGATTTGGGTGTCCTGATTCTAATCGTCCCTAACAGGTTGAATCAGATACATAGGCTCATTCAGTCTGACTCCACTGTAGTGTCCAGCACTCTTGGGTTTTTGCTTAAATTGGAACTCTTGCATACAGATATGCCCCATATACTGCCTCCCCCCACCAATGATATAATTAATGCATTAAGATAAGTTCCACTGATGGGCCTATTCATCTGTGATATAAATCAGAATAAAGGCCCAAAATCTATATTCTTACTTGGGACCCAGCTTGGTTTCTTCCCTTAAGTGATGGTCTACCAACAATTCCATTTTCAACATTGTTCTAAAGACCCTACTGCCCTTAAAATGTTACAACTAATGCTATGTTTTTGTGAAATCAATTAAAGATCCTGGTTGGGATATGCCTGGAATGCCAGAAATGCAAATGACACTTTCTAACATTCTTACTCTTGCTCCTTAAGATGATCATAATGATATAATTTTCCAAGTTAGTGAAATCGGCATAGTTGTCTATATAACATTCTGAAAGCAGCTGTTGTTGTTTTATTTTTCATCCTTTTTGAAGAGGGCCAATGACATCACAGGGTAATGTCTTGACTTGAAGCTTCACCAAACTGGAAAGAACATTGTGAGCCAGTGACTGCACAAAAGCATATCTTTTAAAACTGTAAATTTGGTACTGCATTGTGTAGGCAGTTGGAATGCAGAATAGTGTGTCTGTACAACTCAAATATAGGTTCTGATTACTTAACATTCTTGCAGCATGCACATTCTGAAAAATAATATCTCAGGAAACTGTCAGTGAGATGATTCTATGCATTAGCAATCTGCTTAATAGACTATTTAATGAGAACCCCTTCTTTTCCTTTTTGGCACCTTTGTTTCCCTGCTTTTGTTCCAAAACCCAAAGCATCATATTTGCATTTTGTTTATATTATATTCGTAAAGGGGAAAAATCAACAGATAAAAGGGACAAAACAGCTCCAGATATCAATGTAACCAATTCCTTAGAGTTAGCCTGTGCTTTTGAATATTTTATAATTTATAAACTGGAAACACATTATGCTTTGCTTTTCAAACAGGCATTGTCACATGCTTCTCCTAAACCTTTTAAGACATAAGGCTTGTGACTGGGATAAAAAATATGCATTTGTTATTTCTGAATAACTCTTGTGATGTTCCACAGTTTGGGAGAGGAAGAATAAAGTATGCCTAATATTCTTGATAATAATTTACAGTGACTTTAACTTTGTTCTTCTGTAGATTTATATAAAATCTTTAAAAATGACAACACTGTGGAAAATAATGTTATGCTAATCCTTTTTCAACCAGTACCATTACTTGGATTAAATATTTTTAGAGTCTACTGTGATATTCCCTGAATTGGATTTGATTCAGATCAAGTCACAACTCCTGTCTCCTCCCTTCCTCCCTTTACCCCTCCCTTCTTTCCCTCATTCTTTTCTTCATTCTTTCCTTCCTTTTGCTTCCTTCTTTCCTTTCTTCCTTCTTTCCTTCCTTCCTTCCTTCCTTCTTTCCTTCTTTCCCTTCCTTCCTACCTTCCTTCCTTTTTTCTTTCCTTCTTCCCTTCCTTTCTCTCTTCCTCCCCCCCCCCCCATTTTCTGGATCCCTTATATTGCCTAGGTTGGAAGGATTAGCATATTCTACTGCTGATCGGGAAAAGAGCTTTTAAATTCTTCCATTTCTGAAATGCGACTGTTTCCTTCTCCTACCTGTTTTCACCCCACATCACTGCCAGTCAACTGCATTTGTGTTAGATTTACAGTGGACAGTGGGTTTGCTTAGAATTCCTGAACTCAAGTGATCCACAAACCTCACTCACTATGGTAGAAGGGATTACAAGTATTCACCACTATTACCTGGATCAATCCACTATTTCTTAGGGTACCCAAAAGTTGGAACTGATTTCTAGGAACATCTGAAATATGTAATAAATACTGACCTTTGATTTAAATGACAGTGAAAGAAAAATAATTCCAATGTAATTTTAGTGCTGGAAGGAAATCTTTTTTTTTTTTTTTAGCTGGGCAATGAGAGTTAAGTGACTTGCCCAAGGTCACACAGCTACTAACTGTCAAGTGTCTGAGGCTGGATTTGAACTCAGGTCCTCCTAAATTCAGGGCTGGTGCTTTATCCACTGTACCACCTAGTTGCCCCCAATGCTATATATAAGGAATCTTAAGGGTGTCCTAGTGCATCCTTTTTTTTTTTTTTTTTCCATAGATAGCAAAATTAAGGTCCAGAGAAGTCCAGCCACCTGGTCAAGGTCACAGAGCTAGAGAATTACAGAATTTGGAGTAGAGCATGGTCTTCTAAACTCCAATTCAAAGTTTGTAAGTAGTGTAGCATAGTGGAGAGATGCAGGAAAAACCTTCTGACTTAGAGCAAAACAACATGAGTTTGTGTCCCACCTAGGACATTTATTAGTTTTATGATGTCACCACTGTTTGAATTTCAAGATCCACACAATGAAGGTTGTAAGGGAATATTTGTAAAGAATAAAACACTATGCAAATGAGATTATTCCAACCCTTTTGTACAGATTAGGTGCTAAATAATGTCTGACACACAATAGTCTCAATACTTATTGATTAGTGAATAAATGTCAAATTAAATCGATCTGTTGTTAAACAAGGAATTACAGTTTTTCTGTTCCATATAATGCAAACTGGGAATTTCTTATTTCTAATGTTGTCGGGTCCAGTAACCAGTCATCAGTCTCTTAGTGTCTCTATCTTCTTGTATAAAATAGGTGAGTTTCCATCTTATCTTGATTGGAATCAGGTCATCACATTACTTCCTGGACATTTCCAAACTGTGCTAATGTTCTCATAGCTACCACCCCTTTTCTAGTTAATCTTTTTATGTGTTGTGTTCCTTTACTAAAATGTAAACTCCATGAAGTTTAGGACTGTTACAGCATTTTAGCATAGTGCCTGGCATTACTAAGTATTTAATAAGTATTAATTAATTTATTCTTTCATTCATTCATTCAACTGATTTGGATAGGAGATTGTTCTGGGGTAAGAAAACCTTGACTAGAAAGACATATATACATATGGTCATTTTTCTTTGTGAGATGTGGATTAAAGTTTATACAAGAACGGCATCTGTGATGCAAATGGACCTGCTTTGTTACATAGTCAGTAGAGGAGAAGCTGGTAGGTTTCTGCCCTTAGTTGTTCAGAAGCAGTAGCTAGCATTTCTTGTTAAAATGGTGTTCATGTTCTAAGTTCCAGCCTGAGAGTGTAGTAAGAGCCAGGCAGTACAGGGATACTGTGCAACTTTAGCCCTTGAATTCTGTAGTGATAAACCAGGCTCCCTGGATTAACAACCCTGTCAGGGTCATCCTCTGAAGTGCTTATGTGTTTAGAAGGAGCAGCTCATTCATCATGAGGGAGTGATGGAAATGGAAGCCCTCCCAACACTATATCTGAAGGCTACCTGGATGTATGTGCTTTTTTGGTACCAAGGAAAGGAAGAGAGAAATCCTCACTATCTGGTTTTGAGAAAGATATTAAATTAAAAAAAATATATAGATCTTCCAAAGTCCAGGCTTTTCTGATGCTTGTCCCCCTCTCCCCTCAATATAATAGAAGAATGGACCTTAGCCCCAAATCAAAGAGTGTAAGTATGATGATAGTATTAACTAAGAGAAGGAAATATACTTTCAAAAAACTAAAAAAATCACTGCTTGGTAAATCTTAAATAAAAATCAAAGATCTTCTCTGGTAGATTTTTTCTCATAAGATTTTTTTTCTCATTCTTTAAAAAATGTAGCGAGAAGCTTCTTAGGCATTTGGTTATACTTAATTTACTGCAAAGTTAAATATATATAAATGAAATTTAATTTCTTGTAAGGCAATATTTGCATTCACATATTTTGTTATTTCTATGATGTGTTTATATATCTAGGTAATTGAAGGTTTTTTGAAGGATATTTTTGTTGAAAGTGACTGGTCAAGAAAATGTTTCTTTGAGGAGACAAGGCTTTATAGAGGTTAGATTTATTTGATATTGAAAATTTAAATTTTTCACAAAGATAAACAAAATTTTCTTGGAAAATGAGAAGAGGTAAAGAGGACATGAGTAAAAACATCCAAAATGGAAACAGACATAAGATGTTGTAGGGGTGTCTCTACTCTGAGGGTGGTCTTGTAGATACTGGGCCTAATTAAGTGTATCAGGAAGTTAAAGAGATCTTATTCTGGCTTTTTGACAATGTGTATAATAATTCAAATAATTATCATATTATAACAATATAATTGTTACAATTATAATTACATTACAATAATATAAGGTACACTAATATTATGCATATAAATAAAATTCTATATGAATATGCATGTTATGTGTATATATATTATATTGTCTATGTGTACAGGCATATGTATATATATATAAAAATATATATTTAAAACACATATATGATGTTACCCCCAAAAGATATCTTATATCACTTTTTTCTTAAAGAATCTTTTTAAACACCATGCATCTATGTAGTGGTCAAAATGGAACTTATGATTGGGGGGTGATTAAGTAAAAAATGAGTTGATAGGTAATTCCATTTTTTTAAAAACCACACCAGAGGTTGCATGGACATAGGGAATCCCCAATGAGAAAATTAAGTCTAGTAATGCAGACTGGCACCAGTTAGCAACTTAAAGTCTTATAGTATTGCTTGGGGCTATAAAAAAGGTAACACAAGGTCATAAAACTATTAAGTGTTTTGAGACCAAATTTGAACTCAGGTCTTCAGTTACTGTAGCCTCGAGCCCTATCCAGTGAACTACCAAGCTATTTACTACGGTGCCTAGCACTGTTTGGTCTTTATAGCCCCTGATAATCTGTCCCTTTCCAACCTTTCCAGTCTTATTTGCTTTACTTTCCTCCATGTTCTTTCTGATTCAGAGAATCAGAATCCTTCCTATTGTTTACATAATACGTTCCATCCCCTAAGTCTTTGCATTTTCACTGTTTGTCCCCCATGCCCAGAATGCTTTCCTTCTTATCTCTACCTTTTTGCTTCCCTGGATTTCTTCTAGTTTCAGCTAAAATCAGAACTCTTCTTGTCTCTCTTACAATGCCACTGCCTTGTTTATATTTTATCCTCCATATATCCTATTTTTTTGTAGTCATTTGCTTCCTGTCTCCTCTATTAGACTGTGAGTTCCTTAAGGTCAGAGGCTGTTTTTGCCCTTTTCTGGGGACCTTTTTTTCCCACCATCAGCACTTAGCACAGTGCCTGGCACATAGTAGGTACTTAATACCTGCTTGTTGCCTTGACTTGGTAGATAGTGTGCTTAATTACAATACTTTGATCAATTCTAAACCAGGAAGCATTGTAAAGTAAGGATGGTACATAGCATTAACACAATCTCATCCTTCTGTTTATCTCTTCCTAATTCTCTCTTAGCACTTTCCTCTTGCCATCTTGTGACTTAATGATCTTCAACATACACATTGGTTTGGTAATTGTGTGGTATTCAAGGCTCCTAACCTTTCTTGACCATCAACATTGACTTGTTTTTAGCTCCAATTCCTTAGCACCTTGCTCTTCTCTAGGGTATTGAAAGATAGCATGGTGGAATGGATAAAACCCTGAACTTGGAGTCAGGAAGACTTGGGAGTTCTCCTCCAGAAGTTATTTTGCTAGCTGTTTCCTTGGGTGAATCATTTCACCATTTTGATTCTCAGTTTCCTCATCTAAAAAATGGGGATAATTAGCACTACTTTATTTGTTGTATCAAATGTGATAACATGGAAAGTCCTTTGCCAATTTTGAAACTCCATAGAAACATTATTATTAGCAGTTAGCCAACCCCCCCACCCCAATTTTGTTCCATGTAATCTAATGCCTCCAGGGAAGGATGGGAGGACATAATCTGGATTTGGTATTTTATCAGTATGAAGAACTTCAGCTCCCTCCTCCAAGAATGATTAGATCCTTATCTCTTATTTACAGTCAGAGGGTTGCCTGAGGCCTGGAACTTTAGGTGTTTTGCTTCATTCATACAGCTAGTAGGCATTACAGACAAAACTTAAACCTAGGTCTTTCTCATAGCATGATGGATCCATGACTTTCAACTTGTTAGTTTCTCTGAAATAACATTTAGATTAGTTATAACCCTCATTTAAAAAATTTCAGTGACTCCTTATGTCCTGTTGAATAAAACTTAAAATCCTGAGGTGAATATTCAAGACCTTGCTCAATACAGGAACAGCCTATTTTGCTAGTCTTATCTAGCATTACTCTTAGACTCAGATCCTTTATATCCCCCCAAAATGCTTCTGCTAAACACAATTCTGTGTTCTTCTGTCTCCTTCCTCTCTTTGCTTTTGCAGTTTATCCACCTCAAAGATCCTTCTCATCTTATTTTTATATCTTTTCTTTTTTTTTGTGAGGCAATTGGGGTCAAGTGACTTGCCCAGGGTCACACAGCTAGTAAGTATCAAGTGTCTGAGGCCAGATTTGAACTCAGGCACTCCTGACTCCAGGGCCAATGCTCTACGCACTCTATCTTTTTATCTTAAACTCAACAAAAGGTAAAAAATGTTATGCTTTCTTCTGTCCTTCTTAAGCAATAGAGAGAATGCCTACATATCTCTGTATTGACAGTGAGAGCTGCTGGGTAATGTAGTTTTTACTAGGAGAAAAATGAGATTGAAGCATTTTTAAAGGGGATATAGGGAAGCCTGGGGAGTTTGTCACTCTGAAGAAAGAAAAAGGGCCTTGCTGCAGATACAGGGTTAAACCACAAAAGAAAAGTTAATGTTCTCCAAGGTTTCTGGAGTTAACTCACTTGGAAAAACCTGAGAATTCAGCGTCAACAATCAAGATGCAAATGGAGTGATTTAATCAATCACTGATCATTCACTGCAAATATCTGGAAATTTAGCATAATTATCACAGAAATAATTATTGTTAAGGGATACCATCTTGTATAAAAAGAAATAATACTTAAAAAAAATAAACATGGAAGGACTGGCATCAGGAATTCCTGGTATGGGAACATCCTCAACCAAGGTCGATCACCACCCATTTTAGTAGTTAATTCCCAGGAGATTTGCTTGAGCCGGATAGAGATTAAATGACTTGCTTGGGGTCATAGAATAATAAATATCAGAGGCAAGGTGTAAATCTGGTTCTTCTTGATTGCAAACTCAGAACCCTTTATCCACTGTCCACTCAGCCTCTATTTTAGAATAGTAAGTTTTATATTCCAAAGACATCCCCCAAAACAGAAAAAGACCTATTTGTACAAAAATATTTTTGTGGTGGAAAATCAAAGGTATGCCCATCAATTGGGGAATGGCTTAACAAACTGGTATATGATGGTAATGGAATATTACTGTGCAGTAAGAAATGACAAACGGAATGACTTCAAAAAAGCTTGGAAAGACACGTATGAAATGATGTATTGGGAAATGAACACTGTACACAGAGACAACAATATTGTTCAATGAGCTGTGAATGACTTGACTATTCTCAATAATACAATCCTCCAAGACAATCCCAAAGGACTATTGATGAAACCTACGATCCACCTCCAAAGAAAGAACTGACAATGATGGAACAGACTGGAGCCAGCTATCTTCACATTCTTTTATTAAGTGACAAATATGATGATGTTTTGCATGATCATATATGTATAACCCATATTCGATTGTTTGCCGCCTCAGGAAGGGGGGAGGGGAGGGAGGAAAGAAGGAATAGAGATTGGAACAGAAATATATAAATAAAAATGTTTAACCTGAAAAAAAATTTTTTTCTTCTTTCTTCTCTCACATTTGCTTCTCCTAGACTGTTTTCTTATAATATTACACTTTTCAAGGCCTGTTTCTGGAATTTTTGGTGCAGAAAATCTCTCTACCAATGCAAATGAGCAACTTTTCTCTAACAGTTTTAGAAAGTGAAGCGACTTGCTCAGAATCTCACAGGCAGGACTCAAACATAGGACTTCCTCCTCCCAAGGACTGCTTTCTATCAGCTATAACACATTGTCTTTCAAAAAGAAAAAACAAACCACCTTATTAATAACAAGTGCTAGCCTGGGTAACAGAATAGAGTGGCATGGGCACAGCTATTAGTGGCCTTATTTTGAAAACTTACAGAAGAATGAGCATTCTCCCTAGCTCCATAAAGCCATACTCTCATTGTTGCTATCTTTTTTCTCTAATGAAATATCACCCTCCTTTCTTGTGATTTTGCAGTGATTACCACGCAATGCTCAATGACAAGCTCCCTTAGAAAGTGCTAATTAAGACGGCAGAGAGCCTCATCTAATATTTATACTTCTTGTATTGTACTAGACCATTTTGCAGTGCATGAACAGCGTCATGGAGAAGGAATTAGAAGTAGGAGAGCTTTGAGCCTTTGCTAATCCTTCCCTGATTAGTGAGATTCTCATCAGCAGCTATTCTGAATGCATGCCTCTCAGGATGTTGATAAAGCCCTCCAGTCTCACAATATGGACTTCCAAGCACAGCCCCAGCTTTCCTCTCCAATCAAAGTGAAGCCCTCAGTTCACCTGGTTAAGCTAGCTAATCCAAAATCGGCTTTTAGATTGTCACTTAACAACTCTGAGGTACTCCAGAAGGATCCCGAGCAAATCCTGTGGTAAATGAGGCCTAGGCTGAGTGAAAATGAACAAACAAAGCCGGGGGTGGGGGAGGATGGACAACGGATTCTTCAGTTTAGCTCTATATTTTTTATTTCCTTTGGCTGAGAATTAAGGTGTCAGAATATGGACGGTCAACTGGATTGATCGCCAGAGAGCAATGGGCAGTTTGCAGGCTTTTAGCTGAAGATGTCTGGCTATGTTGTAAAACACACATTAGATTCTATGGTGTTATACTAAAGAGCTTTGCCATTTTTTGATGACACATAGAGCAGGGATGAAGCATGGTAAAAGCTGCACTAGGCCGAGGAGCCTTACCCACCCCTATCATTTATCCATTAAGTTAATTTGAGAGTCTGAGGAGCACAGCTGACATATAGCTGGGCTTGAAATGAGGAAGAGCTGGATTCAAATCCTACCTTGGAGATGTTCACATGGGTTGTGTGACCCTGTCATTTCTTAGTGCCCCAAGCAACCCACCAAGCTTATGCATTTCAGAGCAGGTGCTCATCCCCAGTAGTAGAAGGAGTTCCCTTATCCCCACACTAATGAAATCAGTCAGTAGAGCAGCCAAGCATTTATTAATGGCTTTACTATATGCCATGCCCTGTGCCAAGTGCTGAAATCAGAGGTTCAGTTCAAACTTTGTCAGTAAATTACGATTTCAAAATGTTCATACTCTGCTTGTAGGAAAGCATAATTCACTTGGCAGGACTTTCTTGAATCATTCCAATGTACTAATGACAACCTCAGCATTCTATTAAAGAGTTATATGTCTTCCCTTTTTAATTTTTCTCTCTACTGGAAAAAGAGCAATAGTAAAAAAAAATGAAGTAAGTATAATTTGGGGAATGAGTTGGGTTTGATGCAGGGCTGCTTCTGTTGCTTGAGGAAGCCAGACAGATGCTTGCACAAGTGAACAGAAACTGTCAATCCTCTCCTGGGACTGAGTAGAAGAGCATTTTGCCTCCTGATGTACAGAACTCCTCAAGATGCCTGAAGACAATTTGGACCTCTGATGAGTGCCTTTGGAGGAAGGGAATGATTGGAGTGGAATGCACATGGTTTAACTTACAATGACCTGCAGATTTGGAAGCTCACATGCTGGATTTCCTTATAAACATATATCAGTCTCAGGGAAAAAAATGAGGCTCTGTTCTTTGGTATGTGATCATTTGGGAATTTTTCTTCCTTTAGTATGGAGAAGTGGAAAAATATGGATGATATAGAGTGGTGTTAAGATTTTCAAAATGCAGAGGAGTCAAAAAAAGCTTTCAATAATTTAATAAAAAGCACTTGGGCAAATGTCAACTGAAGTCACTTTCTATTTAAATTATGAAACAATTGATTCTGCTTTTAAAAAGGATAAGCACATTATGCCCCCTGAGTTTCTCCTTCACTTTCTGCATTTCTTTAAAACGGCATACCATTTCAGGAGGAGGTGTGAGTAATTATTTTCTGGGACATAACCAAACAGAGAGACTTAATCAGACAAGGGAAGAGTGGTACCCAGTGAAATTGGCATCACCACCTGAAACATAGCTCTTAACTCATTCTGACTGATGCAAAATCAATCAATCAAACAAACAAACAAAAAAAGCAAAGCAAACCTACATGTAGAAAGATTCAACTTTTTAAAAAATCTTCCATTTTTTTCCCTGGAAATAATAAATAAAATATACAAATGCATGGTTTTGTCTTGAGGGAAGTTTTAACAATTTCTAGGATTAAATGGCTTTTCCCTCCTGTGAAGGGTCTGATGTAAACCCTGTACCAAGGCTTAAAGTCTTAAGGCTGTTAGAAGTTTCCATCAGTCAGTCTGTATGTCAGTGGATAAAAAGTTGGTTGCTGATCTGACCTGTTCATTGTTCTCTGGAAAAATGCCATCAAACTACAGAAGCATTCTCAATGAGAGGTGGAAATCTCAGATGGAGAACTATATTTGATAATAAAAGTCATTTTCTATTCAATGGGAGACATTTTGGTCAATGTCTATTGGCAATTTTATGACAAACTTTCTCTAAATAATTGCATTAATGGTATTCTCTTGGTTAGTGAAGGAAAAATACAATTTTGTGATTCATCTTTGAGTCCTGACACATCTACGGATGATGTCTTCCCTCTTCTACATGTTTAGGAATACATTTGTTCTATGACTTTTGCATGAAACAGTTCGCTTTCATAATCAGATTCCAGTCAATGTAAGGTTGAAGTTCCATGACATTTATTTCACCCACCTTCTGCTCTCATTTTTATTTTTGATTTGAAATAAATAAATAAAATGTAAATAAAATTAATAAATAAATCCCAGAAATATGTGTATCTTAATATACCATGTGGCTCATCATATGATTTTATATATTCTTTTTCTATAGAGGGTCAGATTTTTTTTCCAATGCAAGTTTGGTTGTATTATACCTTTTGGGCAGGCAATATTTATTTCCTTTTCCTTTTCATATCTGCTTGTTATTTTCCCAGGATTCCTTCAGGACCCTGAGTCAAATCCTACTCTCTTGAGAAGGCCTTGCTAGTAGCTTCTACTCTGAGACTACTTTCTATGTATACTGTATATATCCTATATATACTTAGATTTGGATGTGGGATGTAGATAGAGATAGATATATTAAGATAAAGATAAACACATAGATCTGGAGATACCCTTATCCTTGTACCCTCAGTACCTAGGGTACTACTGAGTATGTTGTAGGGGTTCAGTAAAACCCTATAGACTATATATTACATATAATATATAGTCATATATATGGCACACACATATATATATGGCATATCACACACATATATCTCTCTATATAGCTACCTATATCAATAGATAGATGATAAGTGAAAGATAGAAAGATAGATGTTAGATAGATAGATAGATAGGCCTTCTCCCCCATTAGAAGGTGGTATCCTGGAATGTTGTTGTCTTTTTTCACATATCCAGTTTTTAGTACGGTGCCTGCTTCATACGTACATAAAAAATGTGACCTGCAATGTGCAAACATTAAGCATTTTGGAGTAGGAGACACCCAAGGGGAGGAGAGGAGACTCGAAGGAAGAAAGATCCAAGTGAAATAATAGGCTTGGCTCAGGACTTCAAATTTATTCACCATTGAAAAAAGGTGCTGGGGGCAGCTAGGTGACACAGTGGATAAGGCACCAGCCTTGGATGCAGGAGGACCTGAGTTCAAACCCAGCCTCAGAAACTTACTAGCTATGTGACCCTGGGCAAGTCACTTAACCCCCATTGCCCTGAAAAAAAAAAAAAAAGAAAAAAGGTGCTGGCAAACACCATGTCCTATTATACGTGTATAGATTTTAAAACGCTTGTTGGAAGGCAAAACTTTACAAAAATCAACTATACCAATGAGGAGACTCTAACTCACTGTCTTATTCTAGACTCAGAGAGAAATTAATGGTTAAATTAAGTTGTCACTGAAATTCTTTGATAGTGTTGTAGTCAGGAAGACAAGTAGATTGTTCCTGAAATATCTTTTAAATACCACTGGTATTTAGTTCGTTAACCTTTGTGAATACTTATAAACATTTAAGAACAGTTGTGGATAATAATAAAGGGAACTCTCTAAAATCAGGTCAATCCAAACCAACCTAATTCAACAAGAATTTAGGGAGTGTTTACTAAGTACCAGTCCTTGTGCCTGTGTTGGGCATGCAAAGATATTCATAAAATGGTCCCTGCCCTCAAAGAGTTGATATTCTACTAAAGGGAAATAACATGTAGAGAGATGCATGTACAAAACAGAGAGTAAATACAAAGTGATTTATTTGGGGGATGGGGGGGAGCACTAATAACTATTGGGGAGATCAGAAAAGACCATATAATGGAGGGACCATCTAAACTGCTTGAAAGGACTCAATGAGTAGAGGTGCTAGAAAACTTAAATCATAAAAGGCTTCTTTCCTTTTAATCTTACCTTATCTATCTATTCCAAAGACAAGAGAAATCACAAGCAAGTCCTTGATTCACACTCTTGAATGTGGATCAGAGAATTTGCCAGTCCCTGAATCAGGAACTCCATTTCCTGCCTCTGAATCTTTGAACAGCTTGTCCCCCAATGCCTAGAAGGAATTTGCTATTCATTTTTGCCTCTTAGAAATTTTAGTTTCCTGGGGCAGCTAGATGGCGCAGTGGATAAAGCACCGGCCCTGGATTCAGGAGTATCTGAGTTCAAATCCGGCCTCAGACACTGGACACTAGCTGTGTGACCCTGGGCAAGTCACTTAACCCCCACTGCCCCTCAAAAAAAAAAAAAGAAAAAAGAAAAAGAAAAGAAAAAAGAAATCTTAGTTTCCTGCAGGGCTCAACTCAAATGCCATCTCCTAGACAAAATCTTTCCTGAACCTACTAGTTGCTGCAGGGAGAGGAAAGAACTGTGATCAACTTATTTTATTCTTAATCATCTATATAAATATGGCATACATTCCAGAAGTATATAAAGTTCTTGAGAATAGAACTAAGGTTTTTTGTTTGTTTGTTTGCTTTTTGTCTCTGTATCCTTAGTGCCCAGGATACTACTGAATATGTTGTAGGTATTCAGTAAAAACTTATAGAATTAATAATTCATTAACAGATTAACCAATAAGCATCATGGAGAATATTGGAATTTTGTTTATGTTTGAAAAAACATGCCATAGTAATGATTTTTTTTAATTTTATTTATTTATTTTTTCCATTACATGTAAAGATAAAAAACATAGTTAGATGTCACAGAATAGGTGGCAATGCCTTAACTGTATATTTGTTGTAAAGGCCACTAGGACCTCTTCCATCCTTATCAAGGGGAGTGCTAACCTTCTCTCCTTTCATACAACACCATAGTACTGATTTTTATTTGACTACATATCCTGAAAACCAGAGTCAAATGTCTAAAATAATTCAAATTAATAATAATAATGTCATGTTACAGATGAGTTTAGTACTCCCTTGAAACATACTTTATACAATTTTTTCTGCCTCCTTATTAGTGGCAGAGTGTAAATGTAAATATAGTGTGTTTATTATGTAAATTAGTAAAAATTAAATTAGTCAATATATTAAAATATACCATTATGTAAATATATATAAGTAATAGACAGTAAAGGATAACATAAAAAGAAATGGTGGGGTTCTAATTTTCCAATTACATTTATTAATTAGAAGTTATGCCTTCCATAGTTACACATCTCAGTAGAGGTCTTCAAGGTCTTGTTTTTAAACATTAACTAAAACTGGTTTTATAAATTAAATGTTATTACATCAGCTTTGCGGCCAAAGACCTATGCTGTCTCTCAGAGAAAACACATGGTCTCAAGGAGAATTCAGAAGACCTACAAAACCTTCACTGTCCTAAGAGCAGACAGCATATCGAGAGAGAGAGAGAGACAGACAGACAGACAGACAGACAGACAGAGACAGAGACAGAGAGAGACAGAGAGAGACAGAGAGAGACAGAGAGAGAGAGAGAGACACAGAGAGAGAGAGAGAGAGAGAGAGAGAGAGAGAGAGAGAGAGAGAGAGAGAGACAGAGAGAGAGAGAGAGAGAGAGAGAGAGATCCACCAGCCAATGGGAGAGGCAGGTCATTATACACTGATCAAAGCTAATTGGTTAGCATCATTCAATTCCATTCGTTGACATGACTCGAGGGTGGTCTCAATCAAAATGAACTCTTCAGATGACATTATCGAGAAGACCCTCAGTCAAGTTCCTTAAGGCAAAGTCCATTATATGGGTGTGGTTTGATCCCATCCATTCAGTGAGGTAGACAAAAGAATCAACGTCCATTTCTTTTCTTCCCATGGGTTTGTCCCAAATAGGATCTGCTGAAGTTCCTCAAGAACTGGACTTTCTGGAGTTGGGAGATGGGGAGAGAAAGGACTGAAACGCTGGGTCCCCCAAGGAATCCATTATTGATAATTATTTTCTCACACTTGGACAAGTCACTTAAATCTCTGGGCCTCAGTTTCCTCATCTACAGAATAAGGGAGTTGGACTTGATGACCTCAAAGATCACTTCCAGCTCTAAATATAAGATCTTCTCTTTTGGTGACACTTGTTGAAGATATTGTAGAGAGAATCCTTAATCAGGTAGACATTGGACTAGATGACCACTGAGGTTTCTTCAAATTTTAAGATAGGAAAAAAAAAATCCAAAGTAGAAGATAATGATTTTCACTAAGTATGAAGATTCCATAAGCTAAATTCTGTGGATGAACTAGTTTCTCACTGAGCCTTATGCAAGCATTTTGCAAAAGATTTAACTCTTAGGCCACTAGAGTATTATAAAAGTGCCCAACAAATACTGCAGGAGTATTATTCATATCTTGCATCTGGCCCAACATTTAAAAAAAATTTATATTAGCTTTCTGTTTCTTTTGAAATCTGGCATTAATTTGCTGTTGCTTCCTTCCTTCTTTGGGATACTTCTTAGAGTTTGAAAATGTGGATGTTTTCATTCTTTTCAAAATTATTTTAAAATTACCTAGAAAGGAGAACATTTTCCTCTTTCTAAAAGACAAATCTGGTAAGTACAATAAAATCATATTTTTAAAAATACTCCTCCCTACCAGATAACTTGCTAAATTTTTTTGTATTCCAAAAAAAAAAAATTAAACACTATTTTAAAATATTTTTTAAGCTTTTGTGGTACATTTTGGGTAAATGGGTAGCCAAAACCCTGAGCAATAGACTAGTTTGTTAACTTATTGTATTAGTTGAGAGAGATTTCCTCATTTTTCCAAGCAATGCTTAGCCAATAGACCTTTCAATAGGCATCAGTCACTTCAGTCATATGACATGGCTTGATGGCTAAGGGGGTCAGAGGTGCGCCTCATTTCATTATGTTTAAGTCAAAGACAACAGGCCAATAAAAGTTAGCTTGGTTAATTTTTTGTAACCTTTTCTATGAGCAGAATGCAAAGTTTATCACTTAGGAGGTTAGAGAAATCACGATAGGTGGAAAACAAGCATTAAACCTGCACAATGCAAACACAAGCAAAATGCAAGTCATCAAAGCTGAAAATAACAGTCACTAAATAGCCCTAGGTAAGAATGAGTCTGCAAAGCTTGGCAAAAAGCTGATTAACCATTTATTAGCCAAATCCATTTTCTGCACTACCTAATTCTTCAATTTAAAAGAAGTGGTTAAGTGAGCATTTTAGCCTCAGGACTAGATCATATCAATGGTTTGTCTTAGAAAATGTTATTGCTGAAGTGATGGCATATCTTGAGCATGATGTTCTGTGTAGAACAAAAGGGCAGCATCTTCTTATGGCCAGCATTATCTCATTAATTCCTCAAGATCACAGCAAAACACATGCTGTAATAGAATATCTCAATACATTTCATGGTTAGATTCACATCTTTGGGGTTATGGAGTGTTCCCCTCATATTTGAAGAAGATGTGTACCCACAGTCAATGAGAGACATATGCTTCAAATGACGCAAAATATGTGAAAGCCCTTTGAAAAGTAGAAAACAGTTTATAACCAAATATGCTCTTAAGAAAGCAAGCTTTGGGTTGCCTTCTTAACAATGGAAAGAGAATTGAAATGATTCAACTATGCTGGCTCCCCTAGATACCCTGCCTGTGTCCATGGCCCAAAGAAAATCTAACTGGTATAAAGTTGCTCTCTAGCTATACTGTCTAAAATATCTAACCAGTGGTCACCAATAAATTATAAACTTTAGCAAGAGTTTAGACTTTTAAGCATTTATTAAGGAGAATAAGAATTTGGTGAAGAGAGAGAAAGAGGCCTAGATGCTTACAGGTATCTATCTCAGGGAACCAGCGTCTCCAGCTCCTCTCCCCGCTGAGGTCCTTGGGAAAGAGAGTGAGCCTCGCCCCTTCTCTGTCCCACAAGCCTCCTGTGAAACCCGGAACATCCCATCCACACACACACACACACACACACACACACACACACACACAGCTCCAAGCTAATTGGCTGGTAGCTTTGATAGACAGTACCCACGAGCAAATGTCACTTCCTGATGCCAAGGAACTGACCTTCCAAACCACATGGCTTGCCCTCAGATGCCTTCTCCTCATGATGGAGTTTTCCTACAGTAACTCTCCAATAGGTGGCATTACTCTGATTGCTACACTGGTCTTTAGCGGTATCAAGCTCATAGTCTTGGCTTCATTAATATCTTTATTCGATATTGATAACTCAGCTGTTCATAGGCTCATAGAGTCATAGGCATAGAGCTAGCTGGGAGATTAGAATACATCTGACCCATCTTGATTTTTCAGATGAAAAAACTACAGCCCAAAAGAGGTTGAGTGACTTGCCCAAGGTCACACAGGTATTTTTGATTTTATTTTTTATTTAAGCAAGGCAGAGTTGCAAGAAGTTGTAACCTCACTCTTTCTTACAGAGTCATCAAAGTCCAATGGCAAGACAAAAGTCAAGATGACCAGACATGGCTCAGAATGCAGTGAATGATCTTGGTGTCTTCAGTGATCAGGCTCTTAGTGCTGGACAGCATCTGCTTCACCTGCCTTCATGGTCTATTGGAACAAATTGTTCTTATTCACCTATTCTGCCAGAGGAAGTCTTCACATGTTTAGGTAGACTGTCCCCTGATAGATTTGAGGAGGTTGGTTACCTTCAATCTGCTTTAGACTGACTGCTGAGACAGTTTTAACGGGATGTGGTTGCTGTACATACTATAGGTTTTTGGAGCCACAGGTGAGACATGAGTGGTGGGTGGACACCAATGGTGGATGAGCAGCACTTAAAAGGGCTTAGCGGTTCTCAGACCAGAGGTACTATAAACATTAACACAAGTAGTAAGTAGAAGGGCCCAGATTTGGGCTCAGGTCCTCTGTTTGTTCATGTAATATTTGCACAGTACTCACATAATAATAAGCACTCTCATAATAAATACATGGTTTATGACAAAGTGGTCTGGAAAATGATTCAGGAGATTTTGGTTTACATTCTGACTACTACTACAGAGTTACTCATGTGTTCTTTGGAAAGTTACTCTCTGGATCTCAGTTTCCACAACTGTAAAAATGAGTGGATCACATTAAAATTTTTTTAAAGTTTCTTTTAGTGCTATATTTAGGATCCTACTTCATGTTTAAGAGTAATATTCTTTGTATAAAACTTCAAGTGTTGTGTTAATAACATTATTTTGATTTTCAGATTCTTTAGAAGATACACTGAAGCTTGAACAGCAAATAATGGTAAAAATGAAGTCAAGGAGGCACACAATCAAGCTTAATAACAAGATTTGTCACATCCCCTTTTCTTTTCTTTTGTCTTTTTTTTTCAAGGCAATGAGGGGTTAAGCCCAGGGTCACACAGCTAGTAAGTTTCAAGTGTCTGAGGCCAGATTTGAACTCAGGTACTCCTGAATTCAGGGCCAGTGCTTTATCCACTGCGCCACCTAGCTAACCCCCCACATCCGCTTTTCAATAACTTCTTGAAACAGAGATTAATTGATTAGTTTGTAAAGTCAAATTAAACATGGATATAAGGATTGAAGGGAAGATATACTTTGACTGAATGTGATCACCCTATTTGATAGAGTAACTTTTCCCCTCAAAACCTCAATACAATGGAAAATTGAGCATCAAGGAACTCTAATTTATCCCTTGTAGCTATCCAAGGGATTGTAGATTTATAGCTGTAAGAAGTCTGAGAAATGATGAGGAAACTGAGATCCAGAGAAGTTGTGACTTGCCCAAAATTACAATGGATACAGTAGAAAAGTTGTGATTTGAACTCAGATCCTCTTGTTATTTTAATTTCATTATAGTATGCCATAATACCTTTCTCTATTTTATTTCTCCTTTTGTTTTTGTTGTTCACTCACTTTTTCAGATGTATACAACTTTTCATGACAACATTTGGAGTTTTCTTGGCAGAGATACTGGAGTGGTTTGCCATTAAGGAAATGGCAGCTCATTTAACAGATGAGGAAACTGAGGCAAATAGGGTTAAATGACTTGCCAAGGGTCACCTAACTGGTAAGTGTCTGAGGCCAGGTATCCACAGCACAACCAGCTGCCCCTTCCTTCCTTTTATCCTATATCAAAAACTATGCCAGTATATATAAATGTGGGGCAACGAGGTGGTGGAGGGGATAGAGGGCTGGGCTTGGAGTGAGGAAATACTCCTTTTCCTAAACTCAAATCTGGCCTCAGACACATACTAGCTAGGTGACCCGAGCAAGTCACTTAAGTATGACCCTAAGCAAGTCCTGTTTGCCTCCATTTCCTCATCTGTGAAATGAGCTAGAGTAGGAGGTGGCAAATCACTGCAGTATCTCTGCTAAGAAAACCCTAAATGAGGTCATGAAGAGTCGGGCATGGCTGAAAAACAACTGAATAAAAAGAACAAATTGGAGCTAGGTGAAAGATTCAGATCTGGTTAGTCAAAAAAGACTTATAGAAGAGCAATATTGGAAAATTTGGGGAGCAAGTTAGTTGAGATCACATTCTCCTTTTTTTGTTTTCTTAATATCCATGGAGACTGGGGCAACTAGGTGGCACAGTGGATAAATCACTGGCCTTGGATTGAGGAGGACCTGAGTTTGAATTCAGACTTAAACTCTTGAAACTTACTAGCTGTGTGACCCTGTGTGACCCTGTGCAAGTCACATATGGTTGATGGTACATCACATTTTTATTAGTTCACATGTGCTTTGAGAGGCAACATTGCATAGTGGACTGACAACCCTGGAGAGAGAGAAAAAACCCTGTGTGGCATACGAAAGCTTTGCCCCATGCAACTAAAACTAGATGTTACAAGCCAATTGCTGATCTGCATCTGTTTCCACACCAGGAGCTTATCTCTCTGATGAAATCAGAAGTTTAGGTTGGAGGCAGCTATATGGTGCAGTGGATAAAGCACTGACTCTGGATTTAGGAGGGCCTGAATTCAAATCCGGCCTTGGACACTTGACACTTACTACCTGTGTGACCCTGGGCAAGTCACTTAACCCTCATTGCCCTGCCCCCCCCCCAAAGTCTAGGCCAAAAAGAAAAAAAAGTAAAATGAAAAAAAAGTAAAATTTACAGTTTGTAAGGCACTCTCTTCACAAAACACCACCTTCTTGAGGTTATTTTGATTCTCATTTTGTACCTGAGGAAACTAAGGCTCCTGGAGATGATATGACTTCTGCACTGTTTTGCTAGTAAGTATTGAAACCTATAACTAAGACTTGGGTCTTGTGACAAGAAATTTTCAGAAAACTACATCAACCTCCCTGGAAAAGATTTCACTCTAACCATTACATGTATCAAGATTGGCCATTTAAAAAGTTGTATAAAGCTCTATAAGAATTTAGACCTTTTTCTCTCCTGAACAGCTGGTTCCTCAGGTTGCCACCCTCCTTCCACATTCTCCCCTTCCCCCTCCAAACAAGGTCATTACTGTAATGGCTTTTAAAGGGAGTTCTTAACTTGAGATCCAGGAACCACAAGGGTTCTAAGTTAGATTTTAGGGAATCCATGAACTTATATGGAAAATAAATATATCTTCTTTTCAATCTAATTAATTTCTTTTGAAATCGTGTGTATTTTGTTATATGCATTTAAAAATATTCTGAGAAAGAATCCAGGGGCATTAACAGACTTCCTCTTAATTTTAGTGCTTTCCTTCTGTTGATGATCTTCAATTTATTCTATATATAGCATAGTTGTTTGCCCCATTAGACTGCGAGGTCCTTGAGAACAGGCACTGTTTTTGCCTTTCTTTTTAATCCCTTCCACTTAGAACAGTGCCCAGCACATAGTAGGTGCTCAATAATTATTTATCAATTGACTGACTGACTGACCTAAGGGGTTCTGAACACAAACATGTATAGAAGGCAGCTACTGAAAGTGTCTGATTATCTTCTTGGAAGATACTCCTGGGAAGCCTCTCTGACTTCCTTATAATCCAGCAGGACTAACCCTCCACAAGCAGATTGTTAGCCCCTTGAACACAGACACCATGCTTATACTTCTGGCCTATCCACAGAGCACCTGGTAAGAAGCAGGATCTGTAGCTTGTGCTCAATAAACACTTGTTTGTTGGATCAGTTGACTGCTCTTGAGCTGAAGGAGCTCAGTTTCTCTTTCGATTGTCACAAACCTACTGGCAGCCAAGATATGTTATTTTCTGTTGGGTAAGGGTCACATTTAGGATGTAAGTTTTCTTTCTGTTGAATTCATAATACATTTCTAATATTGTTCCAGATCTAAAGGACAGAAGGAGGCAAGGATGTGGGTAATAACCTCTCCACAGTTTGCATAGGAATGCAAATTCCTTGAGGCTAAGGACACTTTTGCTTTTGTCCTTGTTCCCTCTATGCTTTAGCACAGGTAGTTGCTACTAATGATGTATAGTAGGTCATTAATAAATACTTATTGATAATTGATCAATTGGAGGTTCATACTCTATGAATCATCAGGCTAGTGTGAGAAGCAGGAGATTTGAGTTTGACTTATCTCAGACAGTTCTTAGTTGTGGGATTTTCTCAGAAACTACAGTTTTATATCTATAAAAAGAGAATAGGACTACTGGGGGTACCTAATTCACAGGTTTGTTGTGAGGAAAGGATTTTACAAACTATAAAGTGTGAATAAATGATATTTATATGAGCCCATGAGCCTTCAGATTTATGAATGGGTTCATAAAGTTTGTCAGACTGGTGTTAGCCCTTTTCATATAGAATTAAAACAGTAATAGTCATAATAATTGTGATGATAATAATGATAAAGTACCATTTTTATATTGTTTTCAGGTTTTCAAAGCATTTTGCAAATGTTATCTCATTCCAATTTCACTCTGGGGTTTCCTGAAACCAGTTTGTAATGGACACCAACTGTTAAATTTTCTGTGTAAGCATTTACACAGAAATCATTTGCTTGATTTTTGTTTGTTCGTTTTGTTGGTTGTCTTGACTTAAGAAAGTGATGGAGAAAATGTTAATAACTCTGATTAGACTGAAAATTATTTATGTATAATTTCTGAAGGGCCGATTGTTAAACATTTATCCCGCATTTTACAGCAGCCTGTGAGGTAGATGCTAATATGATCCCCACTTTACAGATTGTTAATAAGCATTTGAATTCAGATCTTCATCATGTGAAGTCTAGTGCTCTATCCATGGTGCCACCTAATTGCCCTTTCATTGCACTAATCAACATACATATTTTTTTTGTTGTTGTTGTTCTTTTAGTGAGGCAATTGGGGTTGTGACTTGCCCAGGGTCACACAGCTAGTAAGTGTTAAGTGTCTGAGGCTGGATTTGAACTCAGGAACTCCTAACTCCAGGTCCGGTGCTCTATCCACTGAGCCACCTAGCTGCCCCTAATCATCATACATATTAAAGAAATATAAGAAGCATGCTAGGGGATGCAATTTAGGCCTGGGAACCGTGACTCTGTAGAATGTGAACTCCTTGATATCATGAACTGCCTAACTTTTGTATTTGCATTCCCAACAACTAGCACATTGCCTACTACATAAGAGGTGATTAATAAATGCTTATTGGTTGTGATGACATGTGTGTATTGCAATTCATGCATATTTTCTTATGTGATTGTTACTTATTCTATTCTTTAAATTCTCCATAAAAATCCAACCCAAATGTTAAAATCCTTCCTCTGGTTCTTTTAATATTTTATGAATAGCAGAAAAGAGCTTGGGCAGCCCATCTGATTTCACCACACTCTCACTACGTAACAAACCACTTTCTCATGGCATGCATGTCCTTTATCTGCATATTAGAAATGAAATGAAAAGATATCACATTTACTGACAATGTGCTGTCCTCTTCTTACAATGAGCAGACATTTCTCAATTGCCCTTTGGGTCAGTGGAAATTTTTTATTCTTCTGAGATCATAATGTAGTATAATTGACAATCATATGAGATTCCTGAGGGAGTTGTTGTGAAGAAGATGGACTTTTTCACCGAGAACTGCCTGGCAGCAAAAGAAATCATTTCGAGTTGGAGGCTTTCTATTCTCTTTTATGTTGCTCATTGTGACTGTTCACCACATTGGTTCAAATTCTCTAATATTCCCAATGGACAGGTGAACAAATGATATGAATGATTCTCACAGGAATTGTCAACTATAAATAACCCTATGAAAAATTCTTCCAAATCACTAATGGTAAGAGAAATGCAAATCTAAACAACTCTGTGGTTTTGCCTCACACCCAACAGATTTTTGAAGATGACAAAAGATGGGAATAGTAAATGGTGTAGGGGCTATGGAAAAATGAACACACTGATATATGGGGTAGAGATACGAATTGGGCCAAGTGTTTTAGAAACTCAGTTGGAATTATGCTAAGCAGGTGACTAACATGTCCCTGAGCAGAGAGCTCAATATTAATAGGCATATATCTTTTAAGGTCTAAAAGAAATTTTTTTTTTATTGAACTATTCATCTCTGTGCTTTTTGTGGAAGCAAAGTACTGGAAACAAAGTAGATGCCTGTTGATTGAGGAAACAAATTACAGTACAAAAATATAATGAAATAGTATTGCATCGAAAGAAATAATGCATGCAGAAAAGCCTGGGAAGACTGATAGGAAAAGTGAAGTGAGCAGAACTGGGAAAACAAGATATACAATGGCTATATAAATAAAAAAGATACCAACTCTTACTTTCCCCACAAATGCCTGAAATTGAATTGTTTAATTGTAATGATTAAGTTGGGTTCCCCCCCCCCCAAAAAAAAGTATATCTCTATTTTCTATTATTGGAGGCATACATATAATATAACCCTAAGGCACTATCTAAATGCTATGTATTGATTCTATCATTTATACTATTAGTTTTACTATTCTACTATATTATTATTATTGTTATTACAGCTTCCCCATATTCAAAATGAAGATATTAGACTAGATGACTTCTGTACTACCTTGTAGCTCAATGTAGATGATCCCAAGATCCAGATTTTAGGAATGGTCTGCCTCTGCCCTAAACAAAATTTACTTTCGTTAATTTTGTTCTACATTTGTTATTGTCATTGGGAAGATATAAAACTCTTAGGAATGGTCCCCATACTGCTTAATTTTCTGTGACCTATTTAGATGGGGAAAATATAAGTCCATTCAGTATCAGAAAATACAATATGCTTTAGCAATAATTGGGCACCTAGAGACCTAGTCTTTTCATGGTCTTCATGGACTGAAACACTGAAGTAAAAAAAGGCCATTGAATTGTTATAGAATCAGAATCAGAATCAGAATCAACTAGGTGGTGCAGTGAATGGAGTGCTGGGCCAAGAGTTGGGAAGACCTGAGTTCAAATCCAGACTCAGATACTTACTAGCTATGTGACCTTGGGCAAGTCACTTAACCCTATTTACTTCAGTTTTCTCATCTGTAAAATTGGTTGGAAAAGGAAATGGAAAGTTACTCCAAGTTTACCCCGCCCCCCTCAAGAAAACCCCAAATGGGGCCATAAGGAATTGAATATAACTGAACAACAATAGAGAATTTTAGAATTTAGAAGGAATCTTAGCAGCTCTCTAGTCCTACCTATGCCTGAAAAAGAATTCCTATTATACCATGCCAAACAAGTGTTTTTCCAGTTTCTGCTTGAATACTTCTAATGAAAAGTCTATCCCATGACCTCCTGAAGCAGTCTATTTCACTGTGGTGATACCCCTAATTGTTTGGAAGTTTTTTTGTTTTTGTTTTTGTTTTTCCCCTGACATCAAGACTAAATGCACCTCTTTGCCAATTGCCCCCATTGCTCTTGGATCAGCCTTCTGGGGTCAAACAGAACAAATCTAATCCTCTTTCACAAGACAGCCTTTCTTAGAGTCTTTTTCCCCCTTATCAGGGTAATTCAATCCCCCCAAAACTCCCCTTAGGCAATTCTCTTAAATAACAGCATAATTACCATTAATTTGAGTATGACATATTTTTATGAGTTCCTGAACCTTCAAAGGACAAGGAGCTTTATCAACCATTGATACTCAGTGTTGAAATGTTAAAATCATTGAAACTTTAATGGGGGAAAAATACCTCAGAAAAGACAAAGGGAATCAATGTAAACAAGAAAAATGATATTATATTCACCTAAGAAGTTGACTTCAATGGAAGGGTGTGTTCTCTGTTGTCATCTATTTTCTGACAGCTGTGAGAGAGAGAGAGTGATATTAACACTTTCTTCCATTTAAGGGACACCCTCTCAATGGCTTTATAACTACTATAAACTAGCAAATCACCTCTGAAAGTGACGGAATAGGTGGCTCTCATTTCTCTGAACTCAGAAATTGCAGAAACACAAAGACATTTGCAAACTAGTCTTTGTAAATGTGAAGAAATGTCTCCTTATCTGAAACAGGGATAAAATTCCTCATAGAGCTAAATTCCATGGCACCATAATTACACACAACACTCCAGAGGTGGTCTTATCAGGACAAACCACAGCAGGACTTTTATCTCTTTATTATTGATAGGAATATCTTACCTAATGAAACTTAAGGTCACATTAATCTTTTCAGCTGCCGCATCATACTATTGCCTTGCATTGACTTTTCGGTCCACTAGAACCTCCAGATCTTTTGTCAGATATTATTTTCAAATCATTTTGCAAACCTCAAAGTACTTTGGGAGTGTTATCTAAAATTTTCATCATCATTTAAAAAACATTATCCATTGTCTAATTGTGCTTCCCCCATTTGATGTTTGTTAAGTTGATTGTCAACATTTATTTCAATTACATTTTGTCATATTAGCTTTAGCTCCAATATTTTAATCTGTCCACATATTTTTTTGAATCTTTACTCTTTCAACTATTGTGTCTCTCTAAGTTTTAGGTAATACTAGTTGTGTGACCCTGGGCAAGTCACTTAACCCTTATTGCCCTGCAAACAAAACAAAACAAAACACACACACATACACAACAAAACAAAACAACAAAAAACCCCTAAGTTTTAGGCCATCCCGAAATTTGTTAAGCAGTCCACATATGCTTTAATTCAATTCATTAATACTAATACTAATAATGGGAAGGTAAACAGATGAAACAGAAGTAGCAACTGCTGCTACTACAGAGGGGTGAAAAGAAAAAGAAGAAGAAAGAAGAAGGAGGAGGAGGAGGAGGAGGAGAAGAAGAAGAAGAAGGAGAAGAAGAAGAAGAAGAAGAAGAAGAAGAAGAAGAAGAAGAAGAAGAAGAAGAAGAGGAAGAGGAAGAGGAAGAGGAAGAGAAAGGAGGAGGAGGAAGAAGGAGGAAGAAGAGAAAGAAGGATAAGGAAGGGGAAGAAGGAAGAGGAAGCAGAAGAAAGAAGAGGAAGGAAAGGAGGAGGAGGAATAGAAGAAATTCATCTTACTGATTCACCTTACTGGAGACCTTTTTCTAAACTGACACTAAACAATTCATGGACACTTTTTGAATCTGACCATCCAATAGTCTGGTCATCGTGTCCATTTGCCTCATATAAGAATAGTGAGATACTACTAAAAGGAAGCAAAAACATAATAGCATGGCATGGTGGATAGAGTGCTGGATTTGTTCAAACTTCAAAAAAGGAAGACCTGAGTTCAAATCCTGACTGATGTACTTATTTTTACTATGATCTTATAATTTGATCTCTTGGCCTGTTTCTTCAAAACAAAATGAGGACAATTTTAGCATGTATTTTACAGGGTTACTGTGAGGATCAAATGAAATGTTATATTAAAACCCTTTACAAAAATTGAGGCACTATAGAAATGCTAGCTGTTGTTGGCCAGCCTTCCCATGATGTGCCTCACTCAAGTGAACTGGACCTTCAGCAAGAGATAAAAATTCTGTTGTAAGGAACCACATTTGAAGCCTCTCCAGGTAACCGAACTTGCCAGAGCATGTGTTCGAGTCAGCTTGGAGAATCCTGGATCATTTCCATGCCTTCAATGAGGCATAAAGTCATTGAAAAAGAAAACTAAACTAACTTTTCAGGTTCATATATCTTGGGTTTTGTCATGCCTCACTACTCCAATTAAAATGCTTCTTTCTCTGCTTGTGACAGTTAACTTATGGGGATGTGTTATGTTCTTCTAATAAATGACCTGGAAAATAACATTCTTGTATGAACAACTAGACCAGAAGTTTTGGGTATGATCTAGTGTTCATTTTCCCTTCTCTAATGTATGTCCCTTAGCTGACACCAGTGGATGATTTATTGCATTGCAGTGCTAGAAATTTATATTTGGGCACACATTATATCTTAAGTGCATCCTTAGTCAAAATTGCAGAATGGGGCAAGTTTTCCTTTGACACTCTTTGACCTATTTTGTTCACCATTGCACTTACCCTTTCAGTATCCCAGGAATATCATACAGCTCATTAATTCCCTGGTCTCCACCCAGGGGCACCTAACCAGGCCCAAACCCCTGACTCTATAGACTTATTTAGGATGGAGATTCATATATCTCTGACACTTACTGGCTGTATGATCCTGGGGAAGTCACTTAACTTTTGTTTGCCTCAGTTTCCTCACCTGTAAAATGAGGATATTAATAACACCTGCCTTCCAAGATTATTGGGAAGATCAAATGAGATAATAAGTGTAAAGCACTTGGTAGAGTGCTGGCATGTAGTAAGCACCATATAAATGTCACCTATTATTGATATTATTGTTGTTATTGTTACAGAGTTGGAACAGATCTGAGAGGCCAACTAGTTCAACTCACTCATTTTACAAATTTGTTTGTTTGTTCTATTGTACTCTTTGTATCTCCAGAGCCTAGTGCAATATCTTACATGGTGATTTTAGTAAAGGGCAGGGTTGACCCTCTCACTCCGCATCTACAGAAACTCTAGTAGCTCTCTGTTGCTACTAGCTAACTCATGAACATCTATGCTTGGCATTTAAGTCTTTTAAAACCTAGCTCCAGTCTTCCTTTTCAGCTATAGTTGTAATCCTATGTATTTAAAAATATTTTTTTGAGAAGTGACTCATCACAGTGCCAAAGGAGACCATGATTTCCCATCCCTCAGAACCAAAATTAGAGCTCTTGCTTAAGGCCTCAAGTTGTAGAGCAAGTGCTGACCTGGAAGTGGGGTGGGGGGTGGGGGGTGGGGTGGGGGGGTGGAGCTTGGTGGTGCAGTGGATAGAACACAGGGCCTGGGGCAGGAAGATTTGAGTTCAAATCCAGGTTTAGACATTTATTACCTGCATGCCCCTGGGCAAGTCACTTCTGTTTGCCTCACTTTCCATGGTAAAATGAGATTAATAATAGAGGATTAAATGAGACAACAAATGTGACATACTACCGACAGGGTAGCTAGGTGGTACAGTGGACAGAGTGCTAGACCTAGAGCTAGGAAGCCCTGAGTTCAAATCTGAACACAGACACTTAGTAACTATGTGACCCTGGGCAAGTTACTTAACCTTGTATGCCTCTATTTTCTCATTTGCAAAATGAACTGGAGAAGGAAATGGCAAATCACTCTAGTATCTCTGCAAAGAACACCCCAAAAGGGATCACAAAGAGTCTGTCATGACTGAAAATGACTGAACAAAAACTAAGCACAGTACCTAGCATTTGGAAAATGATTTATAAATGTTATTTATTCTTATTAGTCATAGTATAATAGAGGGAGGTTTTGCATCAGAAGTTCTCTATCCCAATAAAATCACAGGGTTGGCTAATAAATCTCCAATTAATTTATTCAAGACTATTGAACAGTGACATTACTATTTTTGTGGCATGATATTCCTCCACTGACTGCAAGTATTTAGCAAGTGCACTGTACCCCATAATCTAGGTCTCTGCCATCAGCATATATAAAATTCCAAAGAAATGTCTCAAAGATTTCTCCATGTGGATACTGATGTGAGCAGTGAGCATAACAAAAGTAAAGGGTTTTCTTTTCCCTCTGAGCAAGATGGTTTCAGGGGTTCATTTAAGTACTTTTCAAACTGCTGGAGCCTCTTAAAAATGAGAAACTGACCTTGAAATCTCATGAAACTGAGCCCTCTCATGGGATTTCCTGCATTACTTATTTCTGGTCAGACTTCAAATGCTACAACATAAGCCTTTCTTTCAAGTGTGCCTACAAATCTACTTTCAGGAATCTAAGCACTGAGAAATGTAGAGGGGAATAAAAATTACAACATAAGACAAAGTGTAGAGGCAACCCCCCCCCCAAAAAAAAGAAACCCTTCATATAATTTCTTCAAACCTAAAAAAAATATTACTTCATGTCTAAGGAGTGGAACTTGGGATGGATTCTTCCCTTATCTAATCTAGTTCTCTTATTGCTTGCTTGGGCCATAGGAAATTTTTTTTGCTACTTACAACCAACAATGTTCAGCCTCCAGAACAAGTAAGAGAAACAGATAAGCAATTGGATACTTCAAGTCATGAGGCAGAAAAGCTTTTGGATTTCAGAGAGTTGAGCAGAATGAGGTCCATACCCCTAATTTGGATTCATGGAGCCCTATTGGAATCTTGAAAACATCGATGGGATTTTCAAAGGGGACTCAACATTCCTTTTGATACTTTCTATTGTCTCAATGGCAACTCTGAATTTTTAGTGTAAAATTTTTACAATTCTTGAAATATCTAAATGTCTACATTTATTCAGAGCATATTTTGTTTGTTTGGTTTTTTTGTTTTGTTGTTTTTGTTTTGTTTTGTGGGGCAATGAGGGTTAAGTGACTTTGCCCAGGGTCACACAGTTAGTAGGTGTCAAGTGTCTGAGGCTTGGATTTGAACTCAGGTCCTCCTGAATCCAGGGCCAGTGCTCTATCCACTGCGCCACATAGCTGCCCCCCCCATCATATTTTGAATTCCCACTGTAGTGACAATAGAGTGTATTTATATTGAAGTTAGAAAAATGCTTCTGTACACATCACCTCATTTATTCTTGGTAATAATATAATGCTTGGGTTTGTACAAGAATCTTTCTTTTGTGGATGAGAAAACTGAGATTAAGAGACTTTTTTAAGGTCACATAGCTAGGAACTGAGAGGATAACTGAATCTAGGTTTTCTGCTGCCCAGTGTCATGCTCATTTCACTATGCTGAGTAGTTTCTCCTCTGTTTATTCCACAGGGGACACAATTACACATAGTATGACAGTGTTTCTGACTTCATGGAGCTCATAGTGTATTAGGGCAGATTAGACATGCATGTAATAACTGAAATATGAGGTATAAAATTCTGAAAAGTAGAACAAAGTGTTTTGTGCATGTGTATGAGAGGGAGAGGGAGAGGGAGAGGGAGGGAGGGGAAGAGGAAGGGAGAAAGAGAGAGAGAGAGAGAGAGAGAGAGAGAGAGAGAGAGAGAGAGAGAGGAGAGAGAGAGAGAAGAGAGAGAGGGGAGAGAGAGGGGGGAGAGGGAAAAGGAGAGGGAGAGGAGGAGAGAGGTAGAGGAAGAGGGAGAGAGGGTGATAGGGGGAGACAGAGAGGGAGAGGGAAAAGGAGAGTGGAGGGAAAGGAAGGGAGGGAAGGAGAGCGGGGAAGGAGGGAGAGAGAGTTACTTGTATGTAGGGAGCTGTGACAGGGGAAACTTTGTAGAAAATCCCTCCCCCAACACTAAAATTCTATAAATCTCTGAGATGACATTTCAGTAGGACCTTGAAAGATGGGTAAAGTTGGGCTAGCAAAGAGAGCTGTGGGTGGGGAGTGGGTTAGGCATCTTGAATTTTATTTTTCAAATCTACCACAGCAGCATCAGAAAGCCCCCCTTTTGTGTGGTAAGCAAGGCAACAAATACATCCATTTATAACATACTTAAAGGACTGACTCCAATTTCTCAGCCATTTTATTATTTCAAATGTTTCTAATTGTATAGTTATATGACATATGATATAGATGTATAAACCATATAATATAGAAGAATTTGAACTACAAAATGCAGTATTAGACTTGACAGCTTTCTATGGGGAACAAAATACCAAGTTGCAAATCTGGCAGACTCTGGGTATGACTTAATTGGTACTGTTTGCCTTGCAGAATGGTTTAGGGCATTTCTTAAAATGGGTTAAGCATCTCTTGACTCATTTTTTTCTAATAATCTAAGCAGTGTATGCTCAAACAGGGGTCACTGACAACAGTTTGCAATTTAGAGACCTGGCTTCTTTTGGGCATTCTTTCTCTTTTCTTTTTTTTCTCTCCACGCTGTGAGCTTTAAATAGTTGGTCTTTCAGGTATTTTTAGTGGTGCTTTTGTGTTTGTCCCTCTGTTTGAATTTGGCAATCCTTGCCCTTTCAAAATCACTTAAAGAGTAAACAGCCTTTCTACTGTACCAGGAAAGAAAGGCAAATGAACAACAGGCAGCAAATATTCCCAAGACTTCTTGTGGTGTTTTTTTCCTATTTAAACAAGGTAGATTAGAGTAATAACCCAATTCTCATTGACCCTTTACACAAATAAAACTCGACTGTTAGACTGCATAATTTGAGGTTTCAGGGAAAAAATAGTCTTCTTCAGGGGATTTGGCTCAGTTCTGCTGAATCACTGCTCTACTGAACTGCCCATTCATAACACATTTAGGATATGGGCAGCTTGAAAGGGTTGTGGCACTGAAATATGGACTCCATCTGAGGACCTGGAGGCATCTTCTTTAGGGAGTTTTGGAAAATGACCTCGCTTGGTGAGCTCTCCATCATCTGTGTGTTTCTCTCTAGATGGCAGCATTTGCCTTAAATACCATGTTCCACATGAAAGCTTTCCACATGGCCCCAAATCCTGTGAAATCAGTAAATAAATTAATAGAATTGTTAGCATTGGAAGTTGAAGTTTATTTTTTTAGGCATAGTTTTTCTTTTTGTCCCTTCCTCAGCAGAACTCCTTAAACAACATGAATTTCTGTTGTTTTGGATAGATGTAACAGTTCATTTGCCTCTGTTTGAACACTATTGTCATAAACAATTCCCAAGGTGGAAACTCCTCATCAATGCAGGTTAATATCTGTTCTTCAATCCAATAATCTTAAAGAGTTCCCTGGGACATGAGAGGTTAAATGACTTGCTCAAGGGAACCAGTTGTTGAATTTTCATTGTAAACATTTACATACAGGAAATGGACAAACACTACAAATTGAGGCTCTATTTATTCTTTTATTGATTATCTAGGTTAAGAAAGTGATAGAGAAAACGTTAACAATGCAGGTTTAACTTAAAAGTGTCCTTCATTCTCAGATAGCTAGCTGATTGTTAAACATTTATGACTATACTCCCGGATCTCTCTCTAAATTATCTTATATATAATCTTCTTGTGTACATGTTTTAACATTCCAATACAATGTAAGCTCCCTAATAATGACAGAGACTTTTTTTTAATTTAATTTTTTTTGTCTTTGTATCTCCAGCATAGATATTTAGGTGCTATAGTAGGTAGAGTTCTGGACTTTGTGTCAGTAAGACCTGAATTTGAAACCCACCTCAGACACTTACTAACTATAGAGTCACATAATCTCCGTTAAAATCAGTTTCCTCATCTTTAAAAGAGGTCAAATGAAACTGCCTCACAAAATTGTTGTGAAGGTCAAATGAGGCATATTTACATATTAAGAGTGATTACCAAACCTTAAAACCAATATGGGGGCAGCTAGTTGGCTCAGTGAATAAAGCACCAGTCCTGGATTCAGGAGGACCTGAGTTCAAATCCGGCCTCAGACACTTGACACTTACTAAGCTGTGTGACCCTGGGCAAGTCACTTAACCCTCATTGCCCTGACCAAAAAAAAAAACCAAAACCCACCTATATAAATGCTATTATTATTGTTGTTCATCCTTCATTTTTGAAGAGGACCAGTGTCATCATGGGTAATATCTTGACTTAAGAGTGAATTGGGGGGCAGCTAGGTGGTGCAGTAGATAAAGCACCAGCCCTGGATTCAGGAGTACTTGAGTTCAAATCTGGCCTCAGACACTTGACACTTACTAGCTATGTGACCCTGGGCAACTCACTTAACCCCCATTACCCTACTAATAATAATAAAAAAAAGAGTGAATTGAATTCAAGTGAGGTAGAGCTGTACAAAATTGTCAGCCTCATACTTTCTGCCAGAGTCATCAAAGTCTAATGGCAAGACTAAAGTCAGGATGACTGTTGATAGTTGAGGATGCAGTGAATAACCCTGGCTTCTTTGAACCCCGAGCAAGCTCTAATCACTTTACAATACCTGCTTTAGCTTCCTTCATGGCTGTTGGTACAAATTATTCTCATATGCCCATTTGGCCAGGGGAAATTTTCACATGCTTGGGATAGACATCCTTCTGATGTCTCACTCATTCATTGATGGGTTTGAGGCTTGTCAATTACCTTCAATCTGGTTTAGCTCATCTGTTGATACCATATTATGAGGGTGTGGCCCCTCCACATGCTATAGTTTGCTAGAGCCATAGGTGAGAGTTGGGTGTCACTCGGACACCAAAAGTGGATGTGCAACCTTGAAAAGGACTTTGTAAGTCCTCACACCAGAGGTGCTGGTCCTCTCTGAATTTTATTTTTATCATCATCATTATCAATTAGAATAATGCCTAACTGGACATTGTAATGATTGGAATGACGCCACCTACTGGAGACTTGCTGTGGAGAGCTCCACCATGAGGAAAATGCCTCAGAGGCATTGTGGCTTTTCCTTGGCGTCAGGAAATGACGCTTGCTCATGGGTGCTGTCTATCAAGTCTACCAGCCAATCAACTGGAGGAGCCTCCTATGGTCTGGGAGGAGACAGGAAGGAGGAAAGGGAGCCTGCGCAGGGAGCGCAGGCCCTTTTTGGCTTCCGGACTTGATGGTGGTGGCGGCAGAGGACTTCACAGGAGATTTGAGGAAAGATAGGAATGCCAGACTGTTAGAATTCTGTTCTCAATCTTTTTCTTTCTATTTCCAATAAACCCTTAAAACCCTAAACTCGTTTTATCAGTGATTTTTAGTCAGTTTCCCCCAAACTGGGGGAACACATTAGAATCCACATTTAGAATCTTAAATTACACAACATGCTTATTGGATCGGGCATACTAATGGCTAAAGGCTCTGCAAGGTAGGCAGTGTTAACCAGTGTAATTTCCATTTTACAAATGAGGTACAAGCGTTAAGAGGAAAATTAACTTGCTCAAAGCAAGTGGTGGAACAGAGACTTGCACTCAGGTCTTTTGATTCAAGTCCAATGCTCTTCTTGCTATAAAACTCTTCCTTTCAGCAGAAGGGAAAAGAGTTATCTGAAAACATTCTTCCTTGTATTCTTGGTGACAGAAAAGAAGTCGACTGAGGCTACTGAAAAAAACAGACAATAGAAAAAATGTGGCATGAATTTAAAAAGAAACATTTTTAAAGAGCAGTTTTAACTGCCTTAAAAAAGATAGCAATCAGAAAGTTGGCATTTCATCCCTTGAACCTCTTAAGGAAAATAGTTTTAATTTATAGCTAGTCTGAGAGAAGGGAAAAGGAAAATGAACTCTACTACCTCTTGAGATGGTAATATAAGGCAAAACATGTACCAACATATTAGAACTTGTACAAATCATTGTCTAATGCACTTGAAAACTATGGTGGGAGGTGGCAGGATGATGCTCTATTTACTAATTTAAAGTTAATGATTTGTATCATTTCCACAAAATCCAAATTAAGGTCAACTTTCCTGGATTTGGAATGGGTGAAGACCCAAATAATTAGCCTAGTTCTCACCTTTGAACTAGAGAAGTTGACAACAATATGTTCTCCTAGATATGTTGCTCACATGTTAAGCTTTTTCAGATTCTCAAAGGTACCTGAGCATACTACCCATATCAAACCCCAATCGATAAACATTTATGACATGCCTACTATGTGCCAAATACTGAGCTAAGTGCTAGGGATACAGAGCAGCAAAAAGATAGCCCCTGCCTTCAAGGAGCTTAAAATGTAATGAGTCACATTTCTGTCTGTATGGACGGTGAAAAGTTTATTTAATATGCCAAATTTTATTGTTATTGTTGAGGCACTTCGGTTGTGTCTTCATGACCCCATTTGGGATTTTCTGGGTAAAGATACTGGAGTGGTTTGCCATTTGCTATTTTACAAAGGAGGAACTGAAAAAAATAGGGTTAAGTGACTTGCCCAGGGTCACATAGCAAGGATGTAGTTAAAAACTCTGAAATTTCAGCAGAGGTGGGGAAGATTATCTCAGAGAGCACTGTGGTGGTATCAGTATGAAGAGGTTCTGCTTCTGAGGGGATTAACTGGAAGGATATATATTCCCTTCCAAATCTGTGAGTTTTATGCAGGGAATAATAACAGCTCCTATTTTATAGGGGGCTAACTTTATAGCCTCCCTTAAAGATAAGTAGTAAAAGCATTATCAGCCCCATTTTGTAAGTGAGAATGCTTAATCTTAGAGAAGTTTAGTTACTTTCTCAGGTTTTCATAGTAAGAAATGGAGGCAGGACTTGAAATCAGATGCTCCGGCTCCAAGGTCAATATTCTTTATAATAAAGGAATGTTCCATAGCATGGAAGGGTGGCTGGTAAGGATGGAATTAATAGTTTCTCACTCATTAAACTTACAGGGCATCGTAGATGATTTTAGGTCTAGAGCTGGAAGAAATCTGAGAGGCCATCTGACGTAAGTACTTCATTTTTCTTTTTAGAAAATCAAGACACATATTTTTCTCTTCCTCCTTCCCTCCTTCCCTCCCTCCCTTCCTCCCTTCCTCCCTTCCTTCCTTCAAATGGTAAAGTCAGGATTGGAACCTAAGTCTTGTGACTGCAAGTTCAGCATTTATTTCCCATTGTATCATAATGGCTTTTCCTGAAAGTTTATTGTAGATCATTTCCCAAGCTTCAGGTGATATTATTTAGCTTGCAGTTTTGGTCCCAGAGAAATACAGCAGATATCTGGAGATCAGGGTCAAGGGGATACAAGGTAAGAATATTTAATTAGATAATAGGGTTTCTGTTGTACATTGCAGGAGGAGGAGGAAGCCCTAGAATGTTTTGGTAGTCTAGAGGGTATAAAATCGGACTTCAATGAAAAGAGTTCTTTCAGGGTATAATATAAGAAGGATGAGAAGGACAACCACTGAACCTTTGGAATAAATAGCCACTAGGTTTTCCCTATAGATTGGGAGATGGATTAACACAAGAAGGAGAAACTTCTTTTGTTCCAAGGAATGATGACATGAATACACTGGTGTTACTTGTTAAGAAAGAAGAGATGGTTGGTAACTCCAGGCTGAAGATTAAGGGGCCTGTTTGTTCATCTGACATAAGCAATAGAGAGGTCCAATATCTTCTCTGGGCCTATCCCTAGGCTATAATCAACAACCTTTCAAGACTTCTATCTAATAGATACTTAACTCTAACAGACATTTATTAATGCCTAATATGTCCAAGACACTCTGTGCACTGAGGATATAAAGACAAAAAATGACAGTTACCAATGTTGTGGAGCTTATATTTTACTCACTCCTAGATATACCCCCAGAAAAAAACTTAGAAAGCACTGATAAAGATAAGGACAAAAAATAAAGATCTTAGATGCTCAGATATATTCATTACTGCTGTTTGTTGAAGCTTAGAGATCAGATGAAAAATGTCTATTTGAGAAGTCAACAACTACTAAACAAAACAGGATTTGTATTTCTGGACTATGAACAGGGATGGAGTGCAAAAACTGAAGATCTTAGAGTCACAGGTATATTCATTACTGCTGTTTATTGAAGCTTAGGGATCAGATGAAAAATGTTTGTTTGAGAATTCAACAGCTATCAAACAAAATGGTAGCTGAGAACAGGATTTGTGCTTCTGGACCATGACCAGGGATGGAGTGTACCTAGTAAGGGCCAGAAAAGCATATTTGCCTGGAAACTTATGAATTTAATCAAAAAGGGTTTACACTGAAGAGGGAAGGGAAAGAAGAAAACTATCCATAGAGATTTGCCAAATCTGAAAAAAAAAAATAGAGAGTAACAGAAAATTAGAAGCATGTTAGTAGGAAAGAGCCAGTTATTTGTGGAAGATAATGTAAAAAAAAAAGAATCATCAGTAATAAAAAAGGATGAACTAAAGTGATTTTAATGCAAGAGATAATTTTCCGTTATAGTTATTAAAGAAAATGGAATGGGATTTTAGACTGAAATCTGTAATGTAATAAAGGAGAAGAAAACTGTACAAATACTGATGTGCACACTAGCATTTGTTAAAAAACATTTCAAAAGGATTAGGAAAAGGAAAAATAGGATCCAACAGACTAATATTTTACAGGAAAAGTCAATTGTAGGAAAACTGTTGGGGAAGCTGTCCAAAGAGATCTTTGAGGCTTAATAAGCAACACAATAAACAATTAAGATTTTATTTTAAAAATGACATCTTTTATTGATACTTTTTTGTCTCATATCCCATTCATTCAATGGCCATAGCCTTTAAATTCTTTCAAGTTCATTGCAGAACTTCTCCACATTGTATTAGGAGTTGAAGGGAAAATCAATGCCTCATTTACATATGTATGTACAATTTCTTGGTGTTGATTGTCAGGCTAAAATTACCACAGGCTACAGAGAATTGATCCATCCTCTCACATCTCAGCCAAGGAGGCTGATAGACACTCTGATGGGCTGGCCACATTGTTCTGCGAAAGCCAAACTCGCCTTGACCTAAAAGATAATTTTATAGAGTACTTGCACCAGGCAAGCAGTCATATGGAGGCCAGAAGTGGTACAAGGACAATCTCAAGGTCTCTCTGAAGAACTTTAGTATCAATTATAAGACATAGGAGACACGGCACAGAACTGTCCAGCATGGCATTCCCTTCTCAAATAAGGTGCTATGCTCTATGAGCAAAGCAGAATTGCAGTAGCATAAAGGAAATGTGAGATGCACAAATCTAGAAACGTCTCCATTCCAAATATTCAAATGGACTATTTGTGTATTACTTGTGGCACAGCCTTCCAAGCTCCTATTGGACTAATCAGCCACAGTCATACTCACTCTATCTTGACCCCAACATTGTGAAGTAACTGGTCTTCTTTGAGTATCAAGTATGAATTACAACATAGACAATAACAGCAAAGATAGGTAATTAGTGAGGAATATAACAGAGTAGAGGGGAAGGGAATAAACATTCATATAGTGTCTACTATGTGCCAAAGTATTTTTCTCAGTCCTTTTTGGAAATAATTGTCTAATTTGATCCTTAAAACATGTCCTTGTCATAGGTACTATCATAATCCCCATTTTACTTTGAGGAAACTGAGGCAAAAAGATGTTAAATGACTTGTCAAGAGTTACACAACAAGTAAGAAGCATGGTCCTATAAGAAGAGTTCCAACTCAAATTTTACTTTCCCCAATCTCTCTTAGTTCCAGTACCTTCCCTCACTTAATTATTTCCCATTTATCCTGCATATAGCATGATCTGTATACATTTGTTTGCATGTTCTCTCCCCAATTAGATTGTAAGCTTTTTGAGATCAGGTATATCTTATACCTTTTTTTTTAATATCCCCAGTGCTTAACACATTACCTGGCACATAGAAGGCACTTAATAAATGTTTATTCATTAAAATTGATTGAAGAGGGTCAGGAACTCTGTTACCAAGCTTGCAATTAATGCAAAGGACAACAACAACAACAAAATTGAAATTTTATGTTAGGGAGCAAAGGAAAGATAAAAGAAGGGCAAGGCCCACCATTCAGATGGAGGAAATGAAGGTTTATATATATATATATATATATATATACACACTGAGATAGAATGAATGAAAATGATGTTGAAATTGAAGATAATTAAGAAGGTGGCAGGAGTTCAAATCCCTTAACTCAGTAATTCTGTACCTAAAGTACTGAAATCATTGGGGGATATGATTGGTGATCTTTGGAAAACACTGGAAAATGGCAGAGATGGTAGAACAGGATTAGAGAAGGGCAAATGTTCCTCCATTTTTTCAACAATGCAAAGAGGGTGAAGGTGGCAAATTATAAGTCAAGGTGTTTAGTGCTCTCTTCGGCAGCACATATACTAAAAATTGGAAAGATAAGTCAATGAGTTTAACCTCAATTCCTAGCAAAATTATAGACCTCATTATTAAAGATGTAGTGAACACAGGAAAAAAGGAAACAATGATAATTAAAAACTAGAATGACTTCATTAAGACCAGGTGATGCCCGATTAACCTAATGTGTTTTGTTTTTGTTTTTTCGTTTTGCACAGCTAGTAAGTGTCAAGTGTCTGAAACCAGATTTGAACTCAGGTTCTCCTGAATCCAGGGCCAGTGACCTAGCTGCCTCCTAAAATCCTTTTTTGATAAAGCAACCAGAGTAGAAAATCAAAACAAGTAGTTCTGTAGATTACTGCCAATACAGTAGCTTTAAATATGATTAAAGTATTTTCTATAGTCTATCATACTATTCTTCTGGATAAGATGTAGTGGTGTACAGTTATTTGTATTCATAAGTTGCTGAAAAACTTCATCTAAAGAGTATTCATCAATAAGCATGGAGGAAAGTCCCTAGTTGAGTATTCTAGATATCTGGCTTTCTTCTGCTGCTCTTCCACATTTTTATTAATATCTTAGATGAAATCAACAAAACTGTGCTTATTTCCAGATTACATAAAGGTAGAAAGAATAGCTAACATATTTGTTAAATCAGAATCTAAAAATTTCTCAGCAAACCAGAAAAAAGTGGGCAAATTTAATAAGATGAAATTTACTATGCATAAATGAAAAGTTCTACCACTGAGTTCAGAATTTCAATTTCAATAGTACACAGTGGAGTAAATGTAGCAAGATAGCTAGTTGGTTGTTTTTTTTTTTTTTCTGTAAGTGCTGGGAAACCTTCATTTGACTGCAAGCTGTATATAAGAAACCTCCATATGACTGTCAAAAAATCTAAATGCTATCTTAGATTGTGTTAAAAGTCCAGAATGATAGCTCCTCCATATACTCCTCCATCAAGTATTATATTCTGTTCTGGTTATTTTACGAAGGATATTGATAAACTGGAATATGTCCAGAAGAAAGCAACTAGGATGGTCAGGCTATTGGCGATCTTGTCCTAAAAGCATTGATTAAAGAAACTGAAAATTGTTTACCTTAGAGAAAAAAAAAAGATTTTGGGGAAAGGAACACAAAAGCAATTACTAATTATGTGAAGGGTTGTCATAAGAAAGAGAGTTTAAATTTGTTATTATCACTAGGACTAGTGGAATTATGTGGAACTTAATAGAGGTTTATTTCTTCTCTATGTGTGAAAAATACATTCAAAGACCATTTGTATAAGTCTCTTCATTGGCAAACATTGAATATTCAGTGTTTCAATGCTCTCTATTCTTAGAGAGAGAATATGGTTCCAGCTTTTCTTCAGGTCCCTGAAGGAAGAAACCTACTCTGGAAAGATGATATAATCAAGGTACAGGTCTTCAATGTGTTGTATACTCTGGGAGGTTGATATATGGAACAGCTGAACCTGAATTATGTTGGCTTCTTCTCAGTCTTTTTCTCCCTTCAGGAGCCTGAAAAGAATCTAGAATCCCATGTTTTGCTTTTGAATCTGGAAATCAGAACACTCTCTATCCTCCTAAGTTCTCACTAGCTATCTTTCCTAATGGAGGCAACGAAGATTGATTGCTCAATAGATCTCAACCAATGAGGAGAGTCTTATCCAAATGAACTTTCAGCTGTGTGTCTAACTAAGAAGTACACTTGTCCACCATTTCCAAAAAGAGAAGTGATAAAATGATATGTATAGGCACATTGCAAAGGAAGAAGTTCAAGTTATCAACAACCATTTAAAATATTCCCATATCATTAATAATTAAAGAAATGAAAATTTAAATAACTCAAATTTCTTCCTTAAGCTTGTAAAGACTGGTAAAGATAACCAGAAAAAAAGACAATTGTTGGAGCTGGTATGGGGTGTACTTTCATGCACTACTACCGGTGGAGTTGGGAATGGTTCTGGTCATTCTAAAAAAGTGATTTAGAACTATGCCTCAAAGTTACTAAGGTATATATACCCTTTAATCCTGTGATATAACTACTGATTCTATATTCCAAAGGGATCAAAGAAAGAGGAAAAAGACATAGATGTACAACATTGTTTACAAAGGTTTACAAAACACCTCTTATTGTAGTAGCAAAAACCTGAATCTACATGTAATAGAATTTTATTGTGTTATAAAAATAACAAAAAGGATAGTTTCAGAGCAACTTGATAAGTCTAATTTGAATTGATACAGAATGAAGAGCAAAGATTTAGAACACTATATGGCCACAAAATCATTTTGAAAGACTAAAGAACATTGATTGATTCAATGATCCATCATAATTTCAAAAGACTGGTGACAAAGCATGATCCCCACCTCCTGACATAGGGGGTGATGGAATCAAAGTACATGTGAGATATACAATTTTGGACATGACAAATAGTAGGTGGATTTGTTTTCCTTGGCTATGCTTATTTTTCCTAAGGACTGTATTTTTCTTTCCTTAAGGGGTGAGCATGGAAAGGAAAAGGGAGCTAGGGATAGTGTTTCCCCCTAAAAAAACAAAAGGAAAAGAAAAGAGGATCAATGAACAGAAGAGAACAGAAGGAAATTCAGAAGGAAATACAGATGAACAAGAAAGCTCTACAAGTAACATATTGAGTTTATTATAATGAGCAGCTATTTTCCTTATATAGTCTTAAAATCACACTTATTATGTCTTTTTTTTTTTTTTTTTGCTGGGCAATTGGGGTTAAGTGACTTGCCCAGGGTCACACAGCTAATAAGTGTTAAGTGTCTGAGGCCGGATTTGAACTGAGGTACTCCTGAATCCAGGGCCGGTGCTCTATACACTGCGCCACCTAGCTGCCCCTTTATTATATCTTAAAAAGCAACCTGGACATCTTTGAGAGTTGTGGTTTTAAATATAATCCTCATTTGGTGTTCTACTTTGATTATGGAAATATTCTTCTTTAGATTTTGTTGAATTCAGAATTAAATGTTTTAAAAGAATGAAATGTTTTAAATTAAATATCTTAAAAGAATATTCAAAAGTAAAGTAGTGAATATACAGGAAGAATGTTCAGTAAGTCCAGAGACCCTGACTTCTAAGGGGAGAAAGACCCACCACTTAAGAAAAATCACTGGGAAAATTGGAAAGCAATCTGGCAGAAATTAGACTTAGAGCAACATGTCATACCATTTTTGATCCCCAAATCCAAATGGGTACATGACCGAGATGGAAAAAATTAAAATTAGAAAGGAGATACCTTTTACAACTACAGATAGGGAAAAAAAAAAAACCTTGACTAAACAAGGGATCTAGCAAGTCTCAGGAGATCAAGTACACAACATTGCTTACATAAAATTGGAAATCTTTTGCTAAAACAAAATCAATTGGAAAATGTCCATCCCCAGAGAAAGAACTGATGGTGTCTGAATACAAATTGGAGCATATTTTTTAAAAAATAACCTTTATTTTTCTTGATGTTTTTTTTCTGTTTTCTTTCACAATATGACTAATATGGAAATGTTTTGCATGACTATATATGTATAACCTATATTGAATTGCTTGCCTTCTCAAAGGGCAGGGAGGAGGAAGGGAGAGAATTTGGAACTCAAAGTTTTAAGAATGGAGGTTAAAATTGATTTTAGATGTAATTGGAGAACATAAAATACTAAATAAATAGAAAAAGAAGAAATATAATACAGACAAAAAATAAACTCCCTAAAACTGCAGAAGAGGAAACCATATGGATCTCAGGGATCATTTTATTGTTTGTAGGCTTAGATTTGTCAATTATTATAATAATTTATTACAAGTGTTACCAAAAAAATCTTCTGAGAGATATGCTTATGTGTATATGTATATTCATTGAAGTATATATGTTTACATGTACACATACTGGCATGTATATGTGTATATAACTTTCTCTTTTCTCTGGAAGATTAAAAATTTAAATACTGTGCTTTTTTCAGTTGTTCTTATTTTTATTTCTTTATTTGGCTTCCTTTTAGGGAAGATTTATTACTTTATTGTTTAAGCATTGTTTATTATCAGAATCATAATTCTAATCTATGCTTGATAGTATACCAATTGTTTTAACATTGTCATACTCTGATAACTGTGATGGTCATTGTCATTTCTTATTTGCATTGTTGCAGTTGATCAATTTGTTTAATAATTTAGGTTTGGTCTTTGGTGGTTAAGTAACTATTTCAGTCAATCAATCACTAAACATTTATTAATTGTAAAAAATCAATATGGTTAAAATTAGAAAAGAAAGTTGACTGGACAAAATATTTTCAGTGGGTTTCTCTGACAAAGGTCTGATATCCAAAACACCTGGGGAATTGATCCAAATACATAAGAACAAAATCAATTCCTCAGTAGATAAATGGTCAAAGGAAGCTTTCAAAAGAATAAAAGTAATATATCAAAAACTACATGAAAATATATTACAAATTATTTAATAAAGGAAATGCAAGTTAAAACAACTTTTGAATTTCCACTTCACATCTATCAGATTGACAAATAATTTTTAAAAAGGAAAATGATAATTATTGGAGGGCATGTGGGAAGGAAGTCACTCCCCCCCAAGTCATTGTTGATGGAGCTATGAATTGGTATTCCATTATGGAAAGCAATTTTCCCAAATCACTAAACAGTATATAACTATTGGCAGTGATATTGCTACTAGGTTTATACAGAAACGAGTTAAAAGGGGAAATAATCTATATGTTAAAATACAATTATTTGTAGCAGCACTTCTAGTTGTAGTAAAGAGCTGGAACCTAAGGGAATGATGTCAAATGGCTGAAAAAAATTATATCAGTAACCATTTATGTAGAACGTACTATAAGCAAGGCACTATGCCAAGCACTAAAGATACAAAAAAGAAGGAAGAGACAGAGTTGAAAACTACTGATTCTAGAAATGAAACATCAAGTTCAAGGAGGCCATTGTCCTTGGATATTTTGAGCAATATTTGTGGAGAAGGTGTAAGGGTACCAGATTGGTAGGAAAGGGTCACAGTTTGTCAACAAACATTTATTTAGTGTTTGTTATGTTCCAGACACTCTGCTAAGTGCTGGGAATACAAACATAAGCAAAAAGATAGCCTCTGACCTCAAGGAATTTATGTTCTAATAGGGAAGACAACATATAAAAGCAAACTGAAAAATGGTAGTGGTGGTGGAAGATGAAAGAAGGGGGCAAGTTATGAAAGGCTTTAAAAGCCAAACAGAATTTTTTATTTGATCTTTGCTAATAGGCAGCCTCTGAAGTTAATTGAATTGGAAGAGCATGACGTAGGTGGCCTTTAAAAACTTTAACTTCCCAAATGCAAATCCACATATCAAATTGGGAGGGCATTTATGTATTGACATGTTGGAAACTGCATAACATGGAAACAAAAAACAAAAACAAAAACAAAATAAGCCTCTCTTATTATAACTACTTCACAAATTCATGATTAGGATATACATAAGAGGTTAGTGTGAGTCATTGTCCATACTGGAACACCTTATAGAGGTAATGATATTAATCTCAATAAACTTGTTATAATTGTATTTCTGAACTACATTTAGAGGAGTAGTCATTTTTTATCTTAAATCCATGGGAGAATTAAGTGGGTATGTTTCATTTAATGATCTAATGATCCGAATAAGTTACAGTGAAGTGCATTCTCTAGATAGACTTTCAAAGAGAAGTCAACATGGTGAAATTAAGCACATATGCATCTCACATAATTTCATCTGGAGTAATTCTCCAGTGTTCTTTTTTCCAGTTCTGAGAAGACATCTGTTTCTTCTCCTTCAGTTGATATGATCCAGTTAAATCCAAGCTTTGGAGACACTCACATAAGACATCAATGATTACTTGATTTCTCAGCACATAAATCTAACTCCAGATCTCATTGGGTAGATATAGCTGGGAAGCAGTAACCTTTCCTGGAAAGCAGTTCTGCTCTCCTCTATTAGAAGACCCTAAGATAAGATTCTTACATGTTTAAAACTGACTTGAATTGTTTCTCCAGGGCAGAAAAACATGTGGAGTAAAAGGAAATGCATATTGTTTGAGAGGAAAAAGAATATCAGAATAAAATTTTGGTTTTCAATATTTCTGAATGTGTACAGGATTGCAAATGTAATATGGATTTCAAATTTATACCATAAAATCTTATACTCAATCTACTTCCACCAATCACTACTTCAAATAGGCAGCTATATGAGTAACTAACATTTCAATATGTATTTTCCCCCCAATTCCCACCCTCACTATAGATTTTAGGTTTTTGTGTGGTGGAGGGGAGGTTCCCTGTCTCAGCCAGGCTAGAGGTGCATTGGTCAATGAGGGCATAATTCCAAATTGTTAGTTCAGAGAGCTATGGGAGTCTGAAGGAGAGATGAAAAGGTTTGGAAAAATTACTAGGGTATTGCTTTGTTTCTAAAGTCCCAGTTAAGATTGTAGGTGGCACAGTGGAAGCCTGGAGTTGGAAATATCTGAGTTCAAATCTAGCCTCAGACACTTACTAGCTGTATGACCCTGGGCAAGTCACTTAATCTCTGTTTGCCTTAATCCACTGGAGAAGGAAATGGTAAACCTCTCCAATATCTTTGGCAAGATAACCCCATGGATAGCATTGGTGTGCTCTGGTCTTCAGGATTACAAATCATCAGACATGACTGAACTACAACTACAACAACTACTACTACTACAATTACTACTACTACTACAACTACTAGTACTACTTCTACTACCATCACTACCATTATTACTATTACTATATATTTTTTTGGGTAAGGCAATTGGGGTTAAGTGACTTGCCCAGGGTCACACAGCTAATAAGTGTTAAGTGTCTGAGGCCGTATTTGAACTCAGGTCCTCCTGAATCCAGGGATGGTGCTCCATCCACTGCACTACCCAGCTGCCCCATTACTATTACTACCACACTTCTGGCAATGCATTTCTTAGGAATATTGCATGCCTCCCTTAAGCTTGTTACTCCTCTAGGAGAGCTATAATCCTTTAGAAAAGCAGTGGATAAAACATCAGCCCTGGATTTTGGAGGACCTGGGTTCGAATTTGGCCTCAGACACTTGACACTAGCTGTGTGACCTTGAGCAAGTCACTTAATGAAAACACTATTGAAAACCACACACACACCTACACACACAAACCCTGTCTGTCCCTTTCCCCCATTGTTAGGGGCCAGTGTCCCTCCCCCTATCCATACCAACACTTAACATGGATCAGCTTTTACAAAGAATTTTGACTTCATGGATTTGGTAAGAACAAATGTACTAACATTTGTACTAATTTGTTGTTGTTTATTCATTTTCAGTTGTGTTTGACACTTCATGAACCCTTTTGAGGTTTTCTTGGCAAAGATACTGGAGTGGTTTTCAATTTCCTTCTCCAGCTCATTTTAGACAGGAAGAACCAAGACCAACAGGGTTAAGTGACTTGCCCAGGGTCACACAGCTAGTGTTTGAAACTGGATTTGAATTCAGGTCTTCCTGATTCCAGTATCTTAGGGGGAAGGGAAGGGGTGTGTGTATGTGGTCCAAAACTTACTTTAAATCCCACTTAGCATTATTCCCACCTATATTGTGTCCAGATGAGTCCTTTCACTGGCCTTGGATCTCAGAGGATAATTGCCCCAGGGCATCAATGCTGCCTCAGTTATAAAACCCGGCCTGGATTCCTTTTGGAAACTTCCCAGGGAGGAGACCCCGCTGTGACCTTTCTCTGGATGGCGCAACAGGGTGCCGCACTAGACACACATGTAAGAGTCCAAGGAGGTCTGAAGCCCTGGAGGCAGTAACTGAAGCTAACAGGTCTTTTATTTTGAGGTTACCAACAGCAACCACAAATCTGCGAATAATAAAAATAAAAGTCTCTTCTCTAGCTCTCTGAGAACAGGTCAGAGGAAGCTTGATCCGACCGGCCACCGTCAGAGGCCCTTCCACTGTGGGTGGAGTTCAACGGAAACGACGCCTTCCCCTCCCCCCCCAATCCGGATGTGTCCCCGGCAGGGTCGCAGCCTCCTCAGCCGCTGCCATGTTCAGGGTCGTGCGAAGGTCAGCCGCTTCCGCCAGCCTGAGCCTTCTGGCCTTCAAAGTCCACGCGGTAGGGAAAAAGAAGAAAGGAGACAACGGTCCGGTCAAATTGGACGAGCTGTCGCTGTACTCGGTGCCCAGCCGCGAGTCGCGGTTTGTGGAGGAGCCACGGAGCTCGCTGGAGGAGGCCATCGCGCGGCTGCGGGAGGCCGTGGGGCCGTACGCATCGCGGCTGGAGGCGGTCTACAGCCGGACCAGGCCCACTGTGGACGTGGCCATCCAGCAGGGCTCGGCCAGCTGCGACTACCTGTGGAACTCGCCGCCCGAGCTGATGAGGAGGCTGGGCGTGGTGGGCTTCTCGGCGTTGCTGGGCTACCTGTTCGCGAGGCGCTCGAGGCCCAAGCGGCTCTTCTACCCGCTCTTCTTCATGGGCGTCACCTCGTCCATCTACTACCCGAAGGAGGCCTTGGGTGTTGCCCTGTTCTGCGGAGAGAAGCTGTACAGCTGGGGCCGCAGCGCCGTTGCCCGGATGCAGGACTCCTGGAAGAAGTCCTTGGAGCCGGAGGTCGAGTGGCTGGAGGAGGCTGAGGAGGGCAAGCGGCCCCTCCTGCCCAGATAGAGGCCGCCCAATAAAGAGTCGGGGCTTAGCAGGGCAGGCTCCCGAGTGCTCTTTGTGACCCCGCCCAGATCTCCCACCCCTTGGGCCGGCCCTGGACCAGAACCAGATATAGGCCGTCCCACGGTGCGGGGTGTCATAGTTCTGGAAATAACCGCCTGGTGGCCTCGCCAGGGCCGACTCCAGAAGCCCCTTGTTAAGGGCTAAAATTCTAGCTAGTCTGTCTAAAATATCTAATGAGTGGTCGCCAATAAATTATAAGCTTTAGCAAGAGTTAGACTTTTAAGCATTTATTAAGGAGAATAAGAATTTGGTAAAGAGAGAAGAAAAGGCCTAGATTCCTATCTATTAAAGGGAGAGCACATTTCTAGCTCTGCTCTCCATCAGAGTCCAAAGGAAAGAGAGTGAGACAGAGCACCAGTCTCTTTCCTCTTCCTCCCACTCTCAAACTTCACCCCAAAGAAAAGACTGCTGATCTTGCCCTCAAAGACCTTCACTTCATCACAGCACTTTCCTATAGTAAGTCTCCAGTAGGTGGCGTCATTTCAATCGTTACACCCTCCTCACAAAATGCCAGCTAGACTAGGTGGCATGAGATCCCTTCCATATGTAAGGTTCTTTTGCCTGTGCCAAATTGTTCAGGATAGTCCTATTATTGAGACATGGGACTTTTGTCGTGGCTTTCTCTCCTCTCCTTACCCTTCCCAAAGGTTTTGGATACTAGAACTTGAAGGCACCTCAGAAATCATCTACTTAAATGACTCACTTCCTTTTACAGATGAGAAAACTAAGGCTAAGGGAGGTTGGGTGACTTGTGGAAGCTCACAGAGAGAGGAGTCATCAGAGATGCCAGTTGGATCCTCCACTTTTCACACCTTAAGATGCTGTATAACTGGGCTATTAGGGAGCTAACAGGATGTAGCCTGGGAACCCTGAGAGGTTCAGGGACCTGCCTGGTGTCACGTAGCCAGTATGTGTAAGAGGCCAGATGGAATCCAAGTCTTCCTGACTCCGTTTCTCACTCTCTACTATGACATACTTCCTCTAATACCTTAGGTTGCATAGAAATTCTGACCTGTATGGGTAGGGAGAACTCTTCACTTGGAAATCTTTACACTAATGAAATCTCAAGTGAGATTTAAGAAAAAATGACTACATTATTAGTATTGTCAAGAGGAGGAAATGTGTCTAACCAAGAAAACAGGGACAAAAGTAATGTTGTTTCCCCACAATCACTCAGTGAGATGACAGAAACAATAACTAAGTCTGATTTCCCGACTCTCAGGGAATCACAAATCCAAGCAGGATCTAGGTAGGAAACAACTCCCTGCTGTTTGTAGCATTAGCAACTTTCTGGAATAAATATTGCACCCTGAGGGTCTGTTGGTTTGAACTACAAGTATCTTTTAGTGGTTTAGAATGATTTCTATAAAACAAGCTTTTCTTTTACAAATCCTTAAGGGACTTTATGTAGAATCAAATGAACACCACTGAAAGAAATTGCAACCAAAAATAGTTGGAAATGTTAAGTACAAAAGAAAAGTATTGTAGGATCACAGGAGCATAAATAGATCATAGAGATAGATCTGGTAGGGACTTTTGAGGTTATAGGAGCAAAGAACTAGAGCTAGAGGATCGTGGTCCAACCCTCTCCGTTTGCCAGATGAGGAAACTGAAGCACAAAGAGGCTGTTACTAAGCCAAGCTTGCCCAGGTATTTTCTTGGGGTTCATTTGTGTCCCACTCTCCATGGCCCCACTTGGGATTTTCTTGACACAGATACTGGAGAGGTTTGCCATTTCCTTCTCCAGCTCATTTTATAAATGAGGAACTGAGGCCAACAGGGTTAAATGACTTACCCAGGGTCAACCAGATTGTAAGTATCTGAGGTCATATTTTTTTTTTTTTAGTGAGGCAACTGGGGTTAAGTGACTTGCCCAGGGTCACACAGCTAGTAAGTGTAAAGAGTCTGAGACTGGATTTGAACTCAGGTCCTCCTGACTCCAGGGCCAGTGCTCTATCCACTGCGCCATCTAGCTGCCCCATGAGGTCATATTTGAACTCAGGAAGATTCATCTTCCTGACTGTAGGCCCCACCTAGCTGCCGCTCTTCACAGATTTCTTCTTACAAATGAACACACAGGCACTACAACTTTGAAATTGTGATGCATGATTAATCATGAGATGACCACTACAAACGAGTCTATCACAACTTCAGCTAATTTTGACCATGCCCAACAACTGTAGATTACATGAAATTGTGATCAATGGAACATTCAGAGTTAAATGAAGTAAATGAGCAGAACAAGAATGCAAACTAATGCTTTTGTCCCAATAATACATTTTTAGGGTACATAGACTATTTTGGAAGATGTAAGGAGAAATGCGTATTGAGGATGTTTCTATTATTACCTCATAAAAATGTATTCTATAAATAACAAAAATTGCCCAAACTTCATATAACATTGTCATAAAAATGGTTTAGTAATAAAAATATTTTGAGATTAAATTCCCCAGATGCAGCTAGCTATAGCCAGCCTGACAACTAGTTATATCAAATTGCTAATACACACACACACACACACACATCTCAAATTCTCTGACTTACAGTCTTCAGTGCTTTAAAGAATTCATGGGGGAGGAGAGGGGCCAGGACCAACTACGAGAGATGGCTGAGCCTGTGCCTGACACTGGCGCTGCCACCCCTTTGCCTTAGCCACAATCATCCTGGTGCACTGCTTCACGTGTGGCAAGATCATGGGCAACAAGTGGAAGGTCTACCTGGGGCTGCTGCAGGTGGAGCTGGTCCTGAAGACTACTGCTGCTATTGGATGAAGCTCCTAAACTGTGCACCCCTGGAGAATTGAGCCCTCACCCCTGAAGGCCCCAGTCAGCTATCTGGTACATGGAGAGGAAAAGAGCCCCCACCCTTGAAGACTTCCTTCAGTTATCTGCCACATGGAGAAGAAGAGCCCCAATACTTGAAAGTCCTACTTAGTTATTTACCACATAGAGAGGAAGAGCCCCTACCCTTGAAGACTGCCCTTAACTATCTGCCATAGGACCTCCAGAAATAACAATAAACCCACTATTGGGGGAAAAAAGAATTTATAAGAAAGTAGGTTTCATATTTATAACTCAACTCATTGCTGATTTCCCCTCTCCTTTTTAAAAATGGATTTCCCCTATCTTGAAGGAACTAGAAGATAATTATGCTCATTATTTCTTTGTTATCTAGGTCCCTCATGTGAATGATTTGTGGAAATGGTCTATGTTTTTGGTATGTATATTATTTCAATACTTTAAGAATGCTTGATGGGTGCTCTCATCACTGATGTACTCTCACTTATGTATCTATTCCCTGCCTTTGTAAACATTTCTATGAGTTTCAGTGACCTGATAACTTGTGGTCAATCCTTTGATGTTCTTTGGAAGGAAGGAAACAAGTAGTCATTCCACCTGCCTACTGTGTTCTAATGAATAGACCATTGGACTTGGAGTCAGGAAGACAAATTCAAAATCCAGCCTCAAACACTTCACTGCCTTTGTGACTGTGAGCAAGTCACTTATCCTCTCTCACCCTCTGGTTCCTGATCTGTGAAATGAGGACAATAATGGGACCTTATTTCCCAGAGTTTTTGACAGGATCAAATGTAAAGGGCACTGCAAACCTAAAACTGCTACATAAACATAGCTATCAAATGAGATAATATATGCAAATTTTTAAAAGATTGAAACTCTTTAAGGACAATGTATGTGTTAGCTATTCAATATCAATCAGTATATCAATAATTCATTTGGACAATATATGTCAAAAAGCTGTCTTACAAGGAATGAACATTGAATATCTGCTCACCTTATTTTCAGGTATATATTTTTATTATTATGATTATTTGTAACTTTTTACCCAGACCTTAAATTTAACTCCTGTAGTGGTAAAATACTTTTTCAGTCTTGATGCAAATGTCCCCAATTGCTTGCTAGTTTTGTAGCATTTCATAATATTTAGTCCAGAGCTTTGGACAAAATGGGAATTCGGTAAACACTGTTATTGACAGAATGATGAGTCAGGAGCTAGATGAACATTTGGGGGCCAGGCAATACTCAAAAATGGAGTGTCTGCTCTTGGCAACATGGATAAGATGTACTAAGTTAAGATCCTGCAGATGATAATAAAATCATAGATGGAGAATGGGAACGGAGCCTAAATGCCATCTTGTCCATTTTGTAGATGAAAAAATGGAGGCCCAGATAAAGCAAGAGTCTTATTCATTGTCACACAGGAAGTAGTAGAACTGAGATTCAAATGCAGATTTGGAGACTATGTTCTTTCACTGAACCACACTGCCTTTCATAGCTTCTTGGAATGCCAGAGCAACAAATGCTGGCAGTGTGGTTTTCAGAACATTCTGGGAAGAGACTATTTCAGTTTTTAGTACAATTTTCTGCAGTAAATTCATTGAGCTAAAATTCTGGGTTGACTTTGTGATCTCATCCCATGCTTTAGAGGCACACACCAAAATGCCCATTCTTTTCTACTAGCTGCAAGTCAGACTCTTTCCTAGTTTCTAGCATACATTGAATTGAACCCTTTTTCGTAATAAAAAAAATACAGGATGAAATAATGTGGAACTATGAGCAATGGATTTGGGGTCAGAGGATATGGTTTGAAATCTCACCTCTAATTTGGGTGACTTTCTAAGAAAGTTCCTTATCTGTGTATCTCAGTTTTCTCAATTAAAAACAAGGAAGTTGGACTAAATGGCCCCTGAGGCCATTCTAGTTCTTCATCTATGATTCTATGAATTTCATGGTTTTAATTTTTTGGGCTTTGTTCTTCAGGATACTCTGGGTTAAGGTATGGGCCAGGGGGTAGCTAGGTGGCACAGTGGATAAATCACTATCCCTTTATTCAGGAGGACCTGAGTTCAAATCCAGCCTCAAATACTTGACACTTATTAGCTGTGTGACCCTGGACAAGTCACTTAACCCTCATGCCTCCCCCCCCCCAAAAAAACCCCCCAAAACTCACCTAAAAAACACCTAAAATAAAAGAAAATAAATAAGATATGGGCCAAATGTTAAATGTTTATTCACCAATTGGCAATTATAGGAGAGGAGAGAGGAAAGGAATGAGGGAAGGAAAATAGAAAGAAGGAGAGAGGAAAGAAGGGGAGAAAGGGAAGGAGGGAAGGAAAGAAGAAAGGAAAGAAGAGAGGGAGGGAGGTAAGGAAGGAAAGAAGAAAGAATTATAAAACTAGGATGTTGGACTAGATGGCTGAAAAGAATGAGTGAAAAAGGTTTTCCTTTATACCTAATATATACATATTCTGGCAAAATGTTTACATCCAGAAAAAATAGAGAATGCTGTTTTCCCCACATTATTTTTCACATTGTTGGATCCCATTGACAGTCTGATGAAGTCTATGTTGTTGAACATAAATTATATTGAAATTATATCATATTAAAATACAATTATCAGCACATTAGAAAAAAAGAAAATAAAGCAAAGGGGCCCAAGGTAAAGAATCCCTGCTTCAGTTGTTTATACTAATAAAGGTCAGTGAAGTTTAGTGGAAAGAACTCTTGATTTCAATCCAGAGGATCTGGGTTTGAATTCTGCCAATTACTGTGTGACATTGGACAAGTTATCTCACTTTTCTGGGTCTCAGTTTGCACATTTTTTAAATGGAGGGGGGTGTGGGATAAGGTGATCTTTTAAAGTTTCTTCAGTTTCTGAATATATGATCAAAGTTTCTATGATTCTAGGAATTTTATGGTTCTGTTTAAAAACTGCTTTAAAAAAGACTTGTTCCATCCAAATAATATCAGAACATTTTAAAAAGCTGAGATATGTTTACAAGTGTGTTAAAATAAGAGCTAATTTGGGCAGTTTTTTCCAGTTTGCACATGGTAGGAAGTCTTAAATAAGAAGACTGGCTTTCCATTGAACATTCCCTCTAGCCACCTTTAAACTCTGCTCTTCAGATATGTGAGGTTACCCTGTAGTCAGAGAGGAGCATTCAGAAGGGTAGGCATTAAGCCCCCAAAAGATACTTTTTATTAAGGTGGCTAGGAGGTACTGGCTGGTTTACGCCCATTTTAGGGAATGGTGTGAGTTTCAGCCTTCTCAGACAGCTTACCAATACATCTTGATAACTTTTAGGAAATCTTTCATATTTTTTCTAGTTAAAATATTAAAAATTAACATTAAATTTTAAAAATTAGCATAGTACATAATTTCATTTTGTTCTTTTTTGTTATGCTATCCATAGTCACTTGTAAACCAAAGTATTTTCCCTCTCCAAAACTATATTTGTGAGAAATACTAACATGTATGCATTAGTTTTGCTTCCATATCTAATAGCCTTCATTTGATACCCAACCAACATAAACAAAATTAGTTTCCCAGCTTTCATGCTAAATGATATCCCATACTAATGTTTTAGTCCCAATTATTTGTTCATGTCAGGAAGTGGCATAACAATGGAAATTGAAGCACCATTTAAAGTTAACAAAAACTCTCTGCAATTAGGGGAATTCTGAGTAACGAAATATTTAAATGGCTGAGTACCTATTCTCATCTTAGTTCAATTCAGGCTGCAAGTATCTTTAACAAATTCACTGGCAATATTTCAAATAATATTAAGTCAGCTATAATGTAATATAAACCAGGACAACACATGCAAGCTGTAGTACAGAAAACACATTACAATATACTATAATTTGTCACTTATTAGTCTCCTGTGAGACTGGTCCCTTACCTGTCCATCTTTTCTTGTATTTTATCTCTCTCATGTCCTTGGCTGATTTCCAGGAAGCTGAATAGGGCTTTGCCTCAATGTTTATTGGAAGAAGAATATTGTATTGCAGCAGGGAAGAAGAATTGAGATTTCCTTGGCAAGATTCTTCAGTATTTCTTGTCTGAACTTCATATAATGGCAGCAGGGCTGACAGCCAGAATCCTGAACTTCAAACTGACCTCTAGGTTCCATCAACTGCACACAATTGTAGAGGTGTTTGATATTGTATGATTGTTGCTGATGTCAGTCTCTGAATAGAGGCTTTGGTTTCAATATATTGATTAATTCAAAAGATAAGACAAAAAAAAAAACCGTGTGGATCTTTTTTACATTTCATTTTCACAGGCCAAATGTACCAGAAAACCAATATTTGAGGACAAAAGTGGACTATTTTGTCATCAAATGTTCTTAAACATTGTCTGCAAAATCCCTATAATTAGTATGGTCCCTGGAGAATGTCATTGCATATTTGATGAAACAGGGCATGAACTCTGTTCCACCTTCCAGGGGGGCCTGTAATACTATCCAGATGAGTTCTGGGAATTTTTAACTATGAGATAGGCCCTCTTATCTAAGCAACAGAGGGGAGAAAGACATTTGTCCAGGCTAACAACCCCTCTTAGCAGATTCATTCCATTTGGATCAATAGATTTCACCTTCCCAGGTTTGTAGGGCTTCTGGATGAGAGAAAAAAAAAAAAAACAGTAACGTCTTAAAAATTTTAATGACTTTGGAAAATGAAGATGATAAGAGGCTGATCCTCAAACCATTTTGGTGTATTATTTTAATGCTACTATTTATGTGATAAAAGGAGGGGGGGATAACTTATTAACTTTCTATAGTATGACCAAAGTTAAGAATTTTTTTTTCAAAATAATTTTTCTAAGGACAAAATTAGGAATTTCTTCAGTACTGATCTTCATTGAGCTGGCAATTAGTGTTACTTTCATCCAGTACCTAGCACTGTGCTTGTCATATGGAAGACACTTAAAAATAGTTTACATTCATTTATTTGCAATGTTGAGGAATCTTGATACTTTTCAAGTGTCCTCTTAGTTACATTATCTGTCAAAGACTTTCTCTCACTCTGAAATATTTTCCCAAACTAACATCAACTTCAATTGACCTAGTTAACAACTTTATAATGGCTCTGCTCTCTATTAAATCAGTCCTTACAGAATTTCATCAAAGGATGAAACTATCCTCCTTTTATGGAAATACTGGCATGGGGTGGGGGGAACACAATTAATTGAAGTTGAGATGTTGTTAAGGAAACAGTGAAAAATTACCTATTGTAACAAAGGACTTGCTCCTTGATTAAATGTATCTCCAAAGCAAATAGCCTGCCTGTGTGTGTATATATATGGGTAACTAGTGTAATTAATCTTCATGCTAGATTAAGTTGATAAAATGTTGACCTAATTTGGGATTAAAAGATTATGAGTAACATTTTGAGTTGAAGGCTGCAACATGCCTCATGTCAACACAATAATGACAGAATTAACCCTGCAAGCCCTCCTCAATTGGGGCATCTCTGGTGCTGCTACTTGAGCAGGGTTTAGGTGACCTGTTAATGAGGGCAGCACAAAAGGAAGAATGTCAAAGCATTCACTGAGAGGCATATTGTAACATCAGGGCCCAGCCTGCTAAGGGAAAGTGCTGATGTAGGAGAGAGACATTTCTCATTCTGAGGCTCTAGGAACATCCTGACTTTTGGTCTTCGAATAAATGTTACAATTTAGTAGGAACACCAATTGCCTGGAGGAACTTCAAACATTTTAATTACTGGCATAAAAATGCCCCTTATAAACATTGTGTGACTGCTTGAAAACAGAGGGCACTTTGTTTGTAAAAGTAAAAGCTAGTGGAGAAACCATGATGTGTGTTCTGGTTTGCAATTACTTTCTTGTGATTTTTGGTTATACTAATACTTAGTAACAAATTCCAACTGTTGATCTGGAAAACTATATTAGACTAATTCCTTCAACATCACCCCCATTTAAAAGGAACAATACATAACATTCCATTCCACTGTTAATCTTCAATTATCCTTGGTATTAGGGGATAGGGTTTGCTGTGTGGATAAATGAAATCTGCAGATAACCAAAGAAACTAATTTTAGCCAGTATTGTTCCAACATCTCTAATTATAAGTGCAAAATGTATGTGTTTTCATTTATGCATGCATTCATTCAAAAATATGTTCTTATTGAAGAATTTATAATTTTTTGTTTTTAGAATTACATTATAGTGATTTCTTGAAAGAAAAAAAAATCTCTTCTACCCTTCCAAATCAAACCAATAAAAACAATTAAGCAACAGTTAATTAAGTTAACAGTATCCATATTTCAATGCATAAGTACATTATGTCCTACTCCCCAGGAGTCTCCTTACCGTCCATTATTGGAAGGTAAATTTTATTTTCCATTCTTGGGGGCAATCATTAACTTAAAAAAAAAACCTATGTAGATTTTTGCTTTCTTTTCGTAATCTTTTCATTCACATAGCGGTAGTGAGTTTATATTGCTCTTTTGGTCATGCTTAGCATTCTTCAACAATTCATAAAAATTTCCCAATTTTTTTCTGAATTCCTTCTCCTCCTCCCCCTTTATCATCATCATCATCACCACCACCACCACCACCATCAACAGCAGCATCTTGAGATTGGATCTCCTCATTTCACCCAAGCAGGAAGTGTGGTGGACACTAATAGATTTGATTCCACTGTTGATGGGCATCAAAGATCTGACCTACTCTGTTTCTGACCTGAGCCAATTTGTTCTCCTAAGGCAGTCTTATTTCCCACCTTTTTCTCAGGTGTTCATCGTATTGGCGACAGACTAAGTGTGGTAACCTGATTAGCTTTAGCTCTACTGCAGCTCAAGAGATTCACTGGGTTCAGTCTCCTCCATATAGCAGGGATTATAGACATGCCCCTCCTTCTGTTGTTGCAGTCATTTTGTTCTTTGTTCTTGAAGAGGGCCATGACATCATGTAAGGGACTAAAATTCTAGCTAGTCTGTCTAAAATATCTGCCAATGTTTGCCAATAAATCATAAGCTTTAGCAAGACTTAGACTTTTAAGCATTTATTAAGGAGAATAAGAATTTGGTGAAGAGAAAGAGAAAGGCCTAGATTCATCTATCTATTAAAGGGAGAGCACATTTCTAGCTCCACTCTCCACCCAGAGTCCTCACGAAAGAGAGCGAGAGCCAGCCTCACCCTATCTTCCTCCTGCAAGCAAACATCACTTCCTGACGCCAAAGAAAAGCCACATGGTTTGCCCTCAGGGGTCTTCTCCTCATGGTGGAGCTTTCCCACAGTAGTTTTCCAGCAGGTGGCATCATTCTAATCATTACAGTCCCCCCTTTGTTTCTTCAAAAAAACACGGGGTGTTTCCTTGATGAAACAGTCAAAAAATAACAAAATATAATATCCTATGCTAACAAACAATGTATTAATAACAATATAGAAAAGGGAGAAAGGAAAGTTTGCCTAGAGGGGCGGTACCTCATGAACTGGCACTTTGACACTGGCCTGCAGAGAGAGGGCTTCTGCAGACAATACATGTTACAAATGGTGTATATAATAACAGAAGGAAAAAAGAAAAACAACAAAACAAAACTGTTCATTTAAAGTCTTTGAGAGTCTTTTCTCAGATGATTCTTGGCATGTCCTCTGGGTATAGTCGTGGAATGGAAGTCTTTTCGGGGGTTGATGTGTAGATGCTGGTAATCAGCCAGGACACTTTCCTACAAAATTAAGCTTAATACAACTTTAAAATAGCTTTGTCAATAATCAAATCAAACAATGAACGTTCTTAAAAACACGTCTAAGGGAATTCAGAATCTTAGTTGTTACACATGAAACATATAATAAAACAAAAATTGAAGCATTCTCTAAAACTTAATATTACTATAGTCTCCCTTGTGTAGGGTAAATTGAGAAGACAATTGCTATGATATTAATTTTTAAAAAATAATTTTTATCTTTGTTTCATCACTTTTTGCATCATCTGCCTAATTATCCTCATGCCATTATGAGAAATTAAAGAATCTAATATAATGGGTAACAGATGTCAAGGCCAAATCCAACACTGTATCACGACACCTGAGATAATTATGGGGGTTACCATAAAAGAACAGAGAAATGATGGGATATGAGCATTCCCACACTTGAGCAATATATACTGCTCATGCAGTATGCCAGGTTTAAAATAGATGGATGGAATATACATCCATGCCACCGAATATATTGGAGGAAACTGAGTCAGACTTAATCAGATGCATGGGATTGAGATGTCCATGGCATCAGGCATATAGGTGGGGGCATAGAAGCCAGGTGTAGAATGAGATGGGTGGTATGATAACTTCCAGCTATCTGTACAATATTGTGGGGAAAAATTAAACCAAGAGAAAACAACCTCAACATTTGTCAAAAGCTGTTCCCTTGGCCATACCTTGACTTCATGCATGTTTCCCCTCATGTGACTGTTCAATGTCTACTCTTGCATGTATTCTTCTTTTGATTGGATGGCATCTTGGCCAACTGGCATCTGATAACTCAGAATGAAGGCAATTAATGTCTTGAATGATAAGTTCCCATAATCCCAGTTTTTAATATGGATTTAAAAATTGAGTATAAAATGATCGCAAAAAAATGTGAATGACCGTGACTCAGAATACAATATACAATTATGCAATAATTTCAAATAATACCTTTTTTTAAATTAAGTATAAATTACTTTTGTGAAAAATCAGAACATAATTAAATACAAGTTAAAATACAACAATCTTAAAACTTTTTTTGAAAAAAGAAAACTTTTACAAATGTTCCCTTCTTTTTTTTTGGAATATGTTTATCAAAAATAATATTTCTAGAATCAATTTACACTTGCCTGGCAACCAATTTGCCAGGGAAATGCTTTATAGAGTTCGATCAAATAATCAGTTGAGAGAAAAAAATAACAAAAACAAACAACTCAGAATATGAGAGCACAATACTCCCAGAATTAACATTGTATTATGAAATCAAAACCATCTTGCATTGTTTTAAAATAGAGATAACAAATACAACAAAATATACATGGAAGAATGAAAGACAATGAAATTCAAACTAGGGAAATCTAAATGAATATGAACTTAACATTAATAAGAGTATTACAAAATATAAACTTGGTCACATGACTATAAAAAGCTTTTAAAAATATTCTCCCCCTTTTTTAAAGCTAAGTATAAAATACAATCTTAAAAGAATGAAAATCTCTACAAAAATAAACCCATACCATTAATTTCAAAATGTAGATGTAGTAGCATAGAAATCCTATGTAACCTCTGAACTGACATTATTTCTCTGAGTGAATTGAGAGCACTTTTGATTCTGATATCTAAAATCCCCAATACTCATATCAATACCTTACTTTTTACTTCTACATTTCTGTAAAATATGTCTTCTTGAAATATGATGATGATTGTCATTTTTATTCAGCTTAAGTTTGTCTTCTTTAAGCCCTCTATATTGTCTGTTGGTCCTTTCATAATACAAATGCTTCATAAGGTTACTAATTAAAGACAAAAGCAGGTTAACAAAATTATGAACAAAATGAGCATATCTGGAATTTAAAGGGTTTTCTAAGATTGGTTTGGGAGAACCACAGCAGGTCGAGTAAGAATCACAGCTAGGCTGGGGAAGGGCTGAGCCTGACTGCTCTGGTAACTGAGTAGAATTTGCAAGTGCAGGCTATGCATGTTTAGATCTCTGGACTTCCCTGGCAGGAGGATTAAGGGGCTTGGCCAAGGGAGGTGGTGACAGAGGAGGGGGAGGAGGTGGGGTCCTGAGAGGAAGGGACTAGGGCAATTTGAATCAGGCTTGGTTTTGAACTCAAGCCTGGGTTCCCCTTCCCCTGATTTTAGGTCATTAAAGGCTTCTAGAGGCTGGGTCCTTGCCTCCAGGAATGCAAATTACAACAATTAGTGTTAGAATTTGGAAAAGCTGCAGGAGTCAGAGATTTCTCTGAAAAGGCATAGTTGGGAGAGGGGAGAATATTTATATTCCCTTGTGTGAGCACCTTGCTGGCTCTTCTAACAAAAATAAAAATATAAATAAAAATAAAAATATACAAAAACAAAGCATTAACATGATCTTATCCCACATTTGTCTGGTTAAACAGACTAAAATCAGAAATAGAGTACTCAGGGAGTTAAAAAAACCCTTTTGAAAATTTAAAGTGAAAACAGCCAATATTTAGCAGTACTTTCCAACTTAAGGGGACAGGGTAGGGGAAATCTTACCCAACCAGAAGATCAGAAGATGGAGGTTCAGCTTTCCTCTTCATGGTCAGACATTTGTAAGGGGCTAAAATTCTAGCTAGTCTGTCTAAAATATCTAATGAGTGGTCACCAATAAATTATAAGCTTTTATCAAGAGTTAGACTTTTAAGCATTTATTAAGGAGAATAAGAATTTGGTGAAGAGAAAGAGAAAGGCCTAGGTTCGTCTATCTATTAAAGGGAGAGCACATTTCTAGCTCCACTCCACCCAGAGTCCTCATGAAAGAGAGTGAGAGCCAACTTCGCCCCTTCTTCCTCCCACAAGCAAACGTCACTTCCTGATGCCAAAGAAAAGCCACATGGCTTACTTACCCTCAGTGGTCTTCTCCTCATGGTGGAGCTTTCCTACAGTAAGTCTCCAGCAGGTAGCGTCATTCCAATCATTCCAATCAGGAGTTGATGTCATGACTTACCCTGAATTGGATTTAAGTGAAGAAGGGCTATGCAATGTCACCAGCCTCACTCTTTCCTCCAGAGCCATCTGGGTCCAGTGGCAAGATATACATCAGGATGACTTGGTTCTGGATGTTTGAGGCAATCTGGGTTAAGTGACTTGCCCAAGGTCACACAGCTAGAAAGTGTCAGGTCAGTTTTGAATTCAGGAAGATGAGTCATCCTGATTACAAGCCCAGTGCTGCCCCCCCAAATGAGCTTAAGGAGAGCTTTAATTGGCAAAGAGGCAAACTGATTGTTAACAGCAATGTGAGCACCAACATACACATCATTCTGTTCCTACTGTCCTTTGTGACCTTTAGTCTTTTCTTTCTATATCAGAGGCAGTTGGTGGTTCAGTAGATAGCATTCTGAGCCTGGAATGAAGAAGACTTAAATTCAACTCTGGCCTCAGACACTTGCTAGCTGTATAACTCTGGGTAAATCACTTAACCTCTATTTACCTCAACTTTCCTCAACTGTAAAACAGGGCTAATATTAGTTCCTACTTCACAGGGTTATTGTGAGGATCAAATAATATCATTTTTTAAAAAATCACTTAGGAGATAGATGAATGTTTATTCCTGTCACCTTCCCTTTTCCCCAAATCCAATCCTTTTGATTGCATCTCTTGGATGTTCAGACTTACAGCCCCATCAGAAACTTTCTTGGTATATAAGTAGATCTATCATTATGAATTATTCACAATGAAATCAGGAAACAGGTAGATGCATCCTAGTAAGGACAACTTGCAAATTCATTAACTAGCGTATCAGATTTACATTTCTGTCGTCAAGCATTATCACGTGTTTGCATGAACTAAAACCTCTTTATGTTCATGCCTGTCAGCAAGTACTACTGTGTCTCTGTGAATCTAGGCCACACTTTCCCCTAAATACAGCTTGAATAAACACAGAGTTCAGTCAGTAAAGTGCATTACTTTTCAGAGCATACCTGAACAATATGCATTATTTTTTCTTTCAAAGACAGGGATGGGGCTGATATTCAGGAGTACCTTCAATTCAGACCAATTTAATACATTTGAATGTCTCACTTCGAATTTTGAAGGAAGAACAATTGAACATTTGAAGATGGAAGAAATCTTCTGCTTAGTTTTCAGATTCAATGTCGTACATATTTGTGGGCTTTTATTTTTAGGAACTTGAGAAAAATTCCAAGGAAAGGAATAACAGTTAAAGACCATATCGTTTTTAATAGAGCCAGGTAACTTTGCTCAGGAGATGAGTGCTTTTGTTGGTGTGGGGCATCAAATGAAACATGTCCTTTGCCACTGTGATCCTCAGTTGACTTGGGCTATTATCTGAAAGTACAATGCTATTTTAAATAGACTACTTAAGGCTATCAGAGAGCCCCAAACTGTTAAAGTTCTAGTATATTTGTTCCAGGACCAGAAGAGGCCGTCTAACTGGATTTACTCATTCTTGGCTATAAGAACCACACTGCCATTATCACTGATATTACTATATCTTTTAAAGATAGATGTTCTATCTTCACATCAGCCGAAAAAAGGTCCAATACACACCAAAATGTTTGTAACAGCACATTTTGTGGTTTTGTAGTTTTTCAGTCATTTCAGTTGTGTTTGACTTTGTGACCCAATTTGGGGATTTTCTTGGCAAAGATAACTGGAGTGATTTGCCATTTTTTCTCCAACTGATTTTACAGATTAGGAAACTGAGGCAAATGGGATTAAGTGAATTGACCAGAGTCACACAGCTAGTAAATATTTAAGGCCAGATTTCAACTCAGGAAGAATGAATCAACCTGATTTCAGGCCCTGCACTCTATCTACTGTGCCACCTAGGCTGCCATTTTTGCAGTATGTGTGTGTGTGTGAACATACATATAAACATAAAACAATATAAATGTCAATGTCAAATACATAAATTAGAGAAGAGTGTTTTTTAAAAAAAATTTCCAGCAGGGCAAAATTAATATCATTATGTAGAGAAGGGATTACTAGTTTATAATCTATAGAGAATGGTATCATAAAACATTTTATCTTATTTTCACATATGATTATTTTTATGCATATGTATGTATGCATTATAAATTCATGTTTATTATATTTTTATCATTCTCAGCTATTGGTGTATCAGAAAATTCAGAAATGAATCACTGAACAACAATAAGATCTGCATATTTTAAACAGTGTTTGAATTAAATATCTAAAATCACAGGAACCACTACTGCACATGTCAAAAAAATAGATCTGTTATTTTCTGTTTTAAATTCAATCATCGTTTTAGAAAGGAAAAGAACTCGCCTCTTTTATCCTTCTCCTCTTCTCTGCAGTTGCACCCCAACCTTCCTTTCCCTTTTGTAATAGCTTCTTTTTTCTTTTTTAGTGAGGCAACTGGGGTTAAGTGACTTGCCCAGGGTCACACAGCTAGTAAGTGTCTGAGGCCAGATTTGAACTCAGGTACTCCTGACTACAGGGCCAGTGCTCTATCCACTGTGCCAGCTAGCTGCCCCTTGTAATAGCTTCTTAATTGGCTTCTCTGCCTCCAATCTTTGTCCCCTTCATTCTATCCTCCAAACAGCTACTAAAATTATTAAGGCATAACCTTGACTCTGCCATTCTTCTCAAGTATTTTCAGTGGGGTGTATTTCTTCTAGCACAAATGACAATGTCTTCTCCTTGGCATTACATTCTTATTCTGGCCCTAAAAGAATTTGTTATATTGACCATACCTCTCCTTGAACATTATTGTCAAACTACTTGACTTGATTTCTGGCAAATAAGACACTTCATCTCCCAACAACATATCTTTGTCCAGATTTCTCCATATATCTCATAAACACTCTCTCTTCTGTCTCTTGGAATCCTTAGCTCCCTTCAAAGCTCAGCCCAAACGCCACCTCTTATATGAAGTCTTTCCCGATTTCCCCAATTGTTAGTGCCCTTTCTCCTGTCTGTATCCTTAGGACCCATCCCAGTGTCTGAGACGTAGTAACTGGTGCTTAGAGAATGCTTGTTAATTAATTTGTATGTACTTTGTACTTATTTACTTAAGAAAATCTTGTATCATCTGAATGGTATATAAATTCTTTGAGTACAGAAACTCTTCTCTTTTGGTCTTTGTATCTCCAGTGCCTGGGGTTAATTTTTCTGCATATTAGGCATTTAATAAATGCATATTGAATTGAATCAAAGGTTTATGTTTCAATCCCCATTGTACTATTATGTACCCTCCCCCACCCAGTTTTTGTGGGAGAAATATCAAATGCATTCTTTGTTATGCTTTTTAAGGTATGATTTCCTCTCCCACCCCCTTTTTCACTCCATACAGATTGTGATTCTCACCATTGCAACCCTCTCTGGCTCATTATTTTTCTACTTTTGCTTTTCAAACACTACCCATATATGTGTTGCCATATAACTGGAGGTATTTTGAGGGTCTCACATTTCAGATGGGTAGGAGGCAACAAAGTCCAATCTTTCATCAACTTCTTCCCTGCCATTCCTTTTGTCTCCTTACTCATTTCCTCCTCTTGTTCTATGATGTTTTTCCTGTGGAATAACTCACAGTGTCTTTAGAATCCATATGGCTCCATCTCCTTTATCTTCAAAGTGCAAAACATTCAAGCAACATTCATTGTTTTCATACCTCAAGAAAATGTGAATTTAAAAAAAATGAAAAATTACATTGTGTCATTGTTTCCACTGATAATGCCTACTGAGTGTGACATAGACAGCTTCTCAGACCTCGGGTATTCAGGGTTATTTAAAAAAATAAATTCCTATTTACTTCTGACTTTCTGCAGACCAAAAAGCAAATTTGGGAGGAAAAAAGGTGGTAATCTTTATTTTATTTTATTTTTTTTTTTAGCAAGGCAATGAGGGTTAAGTGACTTGTCCAAACTCACACAGCTAGTAAGTGTCACTTGTCTGAGATCAGATTTGAACTCAGGTCCTCCTGAATCCAGGGCTGGTGCTTTATCCACTTTACCACCTAGTTGCCCCTGACCCTCTCATTTTAATACTTGACCTAAAAAAGGGAAGACTTGAGACTTGGAGGAATGGGAAAGTGAATTTGATCACTGTCTTTAAATATTTGAAATATTTAAATATTTGAAAGAATTAGTCTGTATGTCTTCAGAACTTATAACCTGGACTAAAGGCAATAAATTGCAGGGAGACATGTTTCAGTTCAATATAAGGAAGAATTTTCTTACAACCAAGGCATAAAAATGTATTTATTAAGTACTAATGACAGTGGATAGAACACTGGGCCTGGATTTAGGAAGAGTCATCTATGGGGGTTCAAATCTGGTCTCAGATACACCTAGCTGTGTGAACCTGGGCAAATCACTTAACCCCATTTGCCTCTGTTCCTCATGTATAAAATGGGCTAGATAAGAAAATGGTAAACCACTCCAGTATCTCTGTCAAAAACAACAACAACCCAAATGGGATCACAAAGAGTCAGAACATAATTAAAAACAACTGAACAGCAACAAAAATTATATGCCAAGCACAGTTTCATTTTAAACTTCTCCCCAATGGAAGAGGCTGTCATATGAGGGAGAAAATTAATTTCTCATCACTGGAGGTGTTGAAGTAACATCTAGGTGACTATTCGAGATGTTGTCAAAGGGATTCATCAACAAGAAAAAGGGTTGGATAAGATGCAATCTGTGATCCCTTCTGACTCAGACATTTGATGACTCTAAGGTATACTATTCCTTCCTTTGAAATCTTTCTCCAAACATCCCTTCCTCTTCATTTTCACTGCTATAAACCTAGTGATCTAAATAGATAGAAAGCTGCAATGCCCCTCTAACTGGTCTTCCTTAGTATAGGCTCCAGTAAAACTCAAATTCCATATTGTACCCATTACACACCATTTCTACCTTTTGCTTTTGTTGTTGCTTTTTTTGGTTGTTGTTGATTGTTGTTGCTTTTGTTCATGTTGTTTTACTCCATCTGGAGTGCCCTCTCCTTTTTCAACATCAATACAATTCTATAAATCTTGTCAATCCCACATCAAGTCATAATTCTGTGAACCCTTTTCAGACTTCTCCAAGACACTTCTTCCTTTTGTGAACTCCTGTCTCACTTATAATTAGAGTTAGATAATTTAGGTACACCATTGAAATTACAGGTTCACTCTCCTTCTCCCGCAAGATTCTGTCTTTCTATGTGTGTATGTATGTATGTATGCATACGTGTATCTATCCATCTGTCTACACATGTGTGAACACACGCAGATAAAGCTGTAGTATTCACTGTTCCTCATACATAATATTTGTCCCATCTGTACCTCAAGTTTGGAATGAACATCCTTCTCACCTCCCCCATTTAGATCTTGCTTATTTGGTTTTTTTTGGAGGCACTTGGGATTAAGCGACTTGCCCAGGGTCACACAGCTAGTAAGTATCTGAGGACAGATTTGAACTCAGTTCCTCCTGACTCAGTGGCTGGTGCTCTATCCACTGTTCCATTTAGCTGATTCCCCCTCTTATTTCTTAGCACCTTTAAAACCCTTCATAACCTGGCCCCTTCATACTGCTCCAATCATGATGTTCTAACACACACACACACACACACACACACACACGTGTGTGTGTGTATGTATATATATATATATATATATATATTTAGTGGGGCAATGAGGGTTAAGTGACTTGCCCAGGGTCTCACAGCTAGTAAGTGTCAAGTATCCTAGGTCCGATTTGAACTCAGGTCCTCCTGAATCCAGGGCCAGTGCTTTATCCACTGTACTACCTAGCTGCCCCCCATCATATATTTTACTTCCTTTCATGCATTCTACAATTCCCTATTTACTAAAACACAACACTCCATTCCTTCACACTTTGACTTTGTATTGCTGTCCCTCAGGCCTGGTATTCCCTGGCTTCTTATCACAATCGCTTAATTTTCTCGCTTCTTTTAATAATCAGCTCAAATTCTACTTTCTGCAGGAGGTCTTTCCCAGTTGCCTTAGTGGTTACAGATTTGCCTTCCAAGTTTACCTTTGGTTCACTCTATATTTATCTAGTATATATCTAAACTCTACTGAAGAGAGTACAACTCCAACCGGCTGTCCATGTTGTTTAAATATGCATGCCTAACTCACACAGAGCAAGCACTCACATGGTGTTCAGAAAAAAGCATTTCAGTGTGCATCAGAGAAGGTGCTGTGCTCCATGAGCAAAGTACAATTGAAGCAGTCCAAGAGAAACACGAGGTGCACACATTTCCAATCCAAATGTTCACATGGACTATTTGTGCTGGACCTGTGGTAGAACATTCTGAGCTCATGTTGGTCTGATCAGCCACAGTCAGATACACTGTAATTTGACTTTAACATGATATCATTTTGGTCCTCTTGGAGAACAAAGGACAACCATATATACAATTATTTGCATATCTCTCTTCCATCAGAATGTGACCTTCTTGAGGGAAAGGGGCTGTCTTTTAGCCTTTCTATATATTCACAGGGCTTAGCTCAGTTCTTGGCACATAAAAAACATGCTTAATAAATGTGTTTTTGACTGACAACTCTCCTACATGAAACCTTTCTTGATCCTCCAGCTACTCCTGTTTCATGAAAGTACTTTGTATATACCCCACATTGTATTTACTTATATTTCTACTGGTTATTTCTGCTGGAATGTTACATTCTTGACTACAAGAATTATTTCTCCCCCCCCCCCATTTTTGTCCCTAATGAACTGGTTAACAATATATGTCTATTTAAAAAAATGTTCTCATCATCTCTGCAGCTAGTATTTAATCTCTTTAGGGGTGGTGATTATGTATTTTGCTTCTTTGGTATCCCTACAATGCCTGGCATGATGCAGGTGATTTAAAAGGCTCTCTATAAATATTTAGAGTCACTGAAATTTCAGAGCTGGGAGGGATCTTAAAGATTATCTAGTCTAAACTCCTCATTTAAAAGGTGAGGAAACAGAAGCCTAGAGAGTTTGAAGAAAGGTCATATAGCTAATTAATAGCAGAGCCAAAAACTCAGACACAATATTCCTCAAGTTGTTAATTTATATTCTCTGTAGCCAGCTGGAATCTCTTGCTCACTAATCACCAAAACCATCTCACCATCCTCTAGCTCTCAATCACTAATCGAGAAATCAATCAACAAGCATCTGTTCTTAAAAATCTTTCTATGTATCAGACACTATAGCAAGCACTGGGGATACAAAACTAAGCAAAAATTATTCCCTGCCCTCAAAAATCTTCCATTCTAAAGGTGAAGACATATGGAAGACAGATTCAAGACACATACAGTGTAGTACATGGTAACTTTAGAGGTGAAGGCACTTATAAGGTTAGGGGACCAGGAAAGTTCAGAATGTATCATCTGAACTGAGTCTTGAAGGAAGCCAAGTATTTGAAGAGGCAGAGCTTAGAGGAGAGAACATTCTAGGCATGGCAGATAGTTTGTACAAAGTCATGGAGAAGGAAAATAGAACTCATGCTGTTCATTCTCTCTAACCTTTTATGCAGGTGGCAGGATGTTCCTGAAGAAGATGAATGAGAGAAGAGGAAGTGCAGGTACCAAGTATAGTTGACTAGATAGCTAGCTACAATTAACAATATTAACTGGAGATTGTTATTAAAATGGAGGTTTTGTGGCTGGGGATAAAAGGTTATATTGTAAAGTTAAAGATAAGGCAAAAGTTTTACCTAAAATAATTTATATATTAAATCCCATCTCAATTAAATTCTCCAAAAATATTTTACCAGGTTAGAAATAATAATGACATTCAAAATATAATATTAAAAATAATAAAATTAATTTGGAAGAATAAAAGGTCAAGAATATCAAAGGAACTAATGAAACCAAATGTAAAGGAAAGGGGTACCAGAACTTAAGTTATATATTATAAGGCAGTAATTATCAAAATTATTTGGTACTGGCTAAGAAAAAGAAAGGGAGATCAGTGGAACAGAGTAGACATATAATGCACAGCATTAGATGACTATAGTATCCTTGTTTTGACAAGTTTTGGGGATAAGAATTCATTATTTGGTAAAAACAAATGTTGCCAAGATCAGATGGAAAATTGGGGAAAATTTCATAGAAAGGTTCTCAGATAAAGTGCTCATATCTACAAGAATATGAATAACTTCTCAATAGATAAATGCTCAAAGGATATGAATAGTTTTCTGATGAAGAAATTAAAACAATTTATAGTCATATGAAAATATAGTCATGTAAAATCATTATGGATTAGAGACATGCAAATTAAAACAACCCCTCTCCCCCATTCACATTGGTCATGCCATATGTATGAATGGATGTGTTTGTATACATTTATACATACATATATACATACACACATATACACACACATACATATACACTGTGAGAATTGGAGTGATGCCCCTTGCTGGAGAGAGACTGTAGGAAAGCTCCTCCATGAGGAGAAGAAGTCTGAGGATAAGCTATGTGGTTTGGAAGGTGAGTTCCTTGGTTGTGAGGAAGTGATGTTTGCTCGTGGGTACTGTTGATCAAAGCTACCAGCCAATTAGCTTAGAGCTGTGTGTGTGTGTATGGGCTGTTTCCATTTTTGTGGGAGGCTTGTGGGATGAAGAAGGGGACAAGGCTCTTTCTCTCTCTTTCTTTTTCCAGGACCTTGTGTGGAGTGGAGCAGAGACACTGGCTCCCTTAGATAGATAGATGAAGACATCTTTTCCTCTTTCTCTCTCCTCACGAAATTCTTATGTTCCTTAATAAATAATTTAAAAGTCCAAACTCTTGCTAAAGCTTATAATTTATGGCGACCACTCATTAGATTTTTAGACAGTTTAGCTAGAATTTTAGCCACCTTATAGATAGCAACTTTACAACACACATATATGCATACACACATATGCACTCAGTTTCTATATTGATATACATATAAGAATATATGAAGTTATATCTTACATATACATATATATATAATATAATATTATGTAAGTCCATTATCCTTCTCTGTCAGGAGGTAGGTAGCATGTTTCATCATTGATCCTCTAGAATTGTGTTTGGTTATTTCATTGATCATAAATCTTTCAAAATTGTTCATCTTTAAAATATTTTTGTTATCAAAAACATTTTTCTTCTAGGTCTGCCCACTTCACTTTTATATCACTTTGCATAAGGTTCCCCTGGTTTTTTTTTTTAAATTATCACTATCATTTCTTATAGTATTCTATTAGAGTCATATGCTGTAATTTGATCAACCATTCCACCTTTTATGGGCATCCCCTCAGTTTCCAATTCTTTGCCTCCACAGTAAAACTAACTATAAAATTTTATTTTGTGTATGAAACAGAAGGATAAAAAATTCAATTAAAATAAGTTTTATGAACAATGGACCTTTTGGGAATAAGAATTTGGTTGATAAATGAATAAATTACTGTATGCTACTGCCTTTCAAGTGAAGAGGGGTTGAGAACGATTATTGTAAAAAAATCAACCCAGATAATATGAAACAAACTGCCTGTTAGCTCTCCCAATTTCCATGATGTATAATTGACAACTACTGCATGGAATCAGGGTGGGGATTAACTAAAAACCGAGTCATGCAAAATTCATCTATCCTTTCTCTGGTCTGACTGTACTGTCATACACAGCTCATGTTTCCTCTTATTCCTATGCTTTCCTTCCTCTGAGCATTTTCTCTCTAGAAGCTCTCTAGAAGAGATTATAGATCTCATGGGAGGATTATAAAGGTTTCAGATCAATGTTTGTAGAAGGGTATAAGTTAAATGTTTTTTAGGAATTTTTCTCCTGTGGTTCAAATACGGGTAAATGTGTGGAGAAGGTAATAATGTAGAATAGACTCTACATTATCACATTTGCCAAGTTCCTGTTAATAAATTCTACCTCTTACAAGATGCTTTTCAAGATTTAAAAAAATGGAGACAATTGATTCACCTCATCCTATCTTTTCATAGACTGCCTTCATAAGCCACTCTTTTGTATTTTTATTTCCCCAAAATTCTATTTCCCTCTCTCCTATAAGTATATTAAGTGAAAAGAAATTTAAGAAAAGCCAAAGGAAAGCAAAATAAAAGGAAACTAAAATGTAAAAAGCATGACTAAATGGATAGAGTGCTGAACTTGCTGTCAGAATAACCTGAGTTCAAATTCATCCTTAGAGAATTATTAGCTATATGAACTAAGTCACTTAGTTCTTCCCAGTCTGTTTTCTCCTTTGTATAATAAGGATAATTATTATGAGGATCAAATAAAATTATCTATCTATCTATCTATCTATCTATCTATCTATCTATCTATCTATCTATCTATCTATCTATCTATCGAATCTTTGCAAGCCTTAACATGTGTTGGCACATAAATTTAAGTTCTTACCATCATTATTATTATTGTTGGTTGTGGCATGGTGTTTTATGTTCCTTAGGGTTGAAAACTGGATCTGCCCATATTCAGTTCTTCTGTGTACAGGGCATGACTAAGAATTGTCTAGATTAGTCTGGACAGATGATGCCCAATTAGTTCTCTATTGCTAAAATGAAGCACAATGATGCAGCAATAGTCTTCAATTTGTCTCTGGGAGCACTCTTTCAAGTATTTTTTCCTGATTCCCCCACCTGCTGGGATATCCCTTCCCCTCTTGACCCTCCACAAATCATTGTCTATTTATTTTTTATACATCCTGTATTTGTCTGGGGCCATGTTGTATCCCTCCATCCACCCCAGTAGAATATAAGCACTTTGAGGGAAATCATTATTTAACATTTGTATTTTCAGCATGTCATATATCACTTGAATTACATAAATGTTTCTTGATTGATTGACCTAGCCTGATAAATCACATGAAAACTAAACACAAAAGTCCCACCTACTTTCTTCAGTTTTTAAATTAATTCAAGTAGTTTAAACTTGGCTTTAGAGTGGTAATGACATGTTTAAATACTATGGGTTCTTTGTGTTCCCCTCCCCCCACCCCCATATACCTTGTATTATCCTAATTTTTGTACATGAAATTCCAGGATAATGGAATTTTAGCTCTTTAAGGGATCTTGGTGACCATTTAGTCTAATGCATAACTGAAAACAAAATCCTCATGGCAGCATACCCAACAAGTGGTTATTCAGCTTCTTCTTAAAGACCAACAGTGAGGAAGAACCTATTACTCCCAAGAAAGCCCATTCTGCTTTGGGGCATTTCTAATTATCAGGAAATTCTTTCTCACATCAACTAAAAGTTTTCCTCTTTGTCATTTCTACCTCTTATTTCTGGTTCTGTACTTCAGGGCCAAGCCAAAAAAAAAAAAAAAAGAAAAAGAAAAAGAAAAATCATAATCTCTCTTCATATGAGAACACATGACTTATCTGAAGATTGCACTCAAATGTTTGAGAATGCTCTCCTCCATGTTAAACATATCAGTTCTGTCAACTGATCCCCATATGGATACAGTGCACAAGGATGTAAAGTCCCAGGACAAGGACTATGCTTTTCATCTTTGTCAGGTACATAGATGTGAGGAATGAGGAAGCCTTGATTTCAAATCTAGCCTCAGACACTTACTATGTGATTTTGGGAATGTCGCTTAACCTCTCTCTGCCTCAGTTTCCTCAAGCATAAAATGGAAATAGTAAGAGAGCTTCTCTTTTAGGGTTGTCTTACAGATAAAATGAGATAATATTTTTAATACAGTGTGCAAGACTAGATTGCTTTGTCATTCAGTCATTTCGATAGTGTCTAGGGCCAGCTAGGTGTCACAGTGGATAAAGCACCAGCCCTGGATTCAGGAGGACCTGACTTCAAATTGGGCCTCAGGCACTTGACACTTACTAGTTGTGTGACCCTGGGCAAGTCACTTAACCCTCATTGCTCCACAAACAAACAAGCAAACAAACAAAGCAACAACAAAGAACAGAAAAACCAAAAAAAAAAAATAGTGTCGAACTTCATGGCCCCATTTGAGGTTTTCTTGGCAAAGATACTGGAGTAGTTTTCCATTTCCTGCTCCAGCTCATTTTGCAGAAGAGGAAACTGAGGCAAACAGGGTTAAGTGATTTGCCCAGGGTCATACAACTAGTGTAGGAGGCCAGATTTGTACTCAGGAATAGGAGTCTTCTGGACTTTAGGCTGAGTCCTCTCTACTGCACCATCAATACTTGCTAGTCAGTGTTATTAACTATGTATTTTTGTTGAATTTCATCAAACAATTCAATGAACTTACTGATTTAGATAATCAGGAGAATGGGTTTAGAGCTGGAGGTAACTCCTTCTTTTTTATAGAAAAAATCTGAGTGTGAGATAGGTTAAGTATTTTATTGAGGGTCTCACAACTAGTAAGAAAGTTACCAAAGCAGAATTCAAATGCAGGGCTTGTTGACTTCAGTCCAGTTCTCTATCTACTGTGCCACCTAGATGTCTAGTATCATTACTTAGAATCTATGCCACATCTTCCTTCCTTCCTTCCTTCCTTCCTTCCTTCCTTCCTTCCTTCCTTCCTTCCTTCCTTCCTTCCTTCCTTCCTTCCTTCCTTCCTTCCTTCCTTTCTTCCTTCCTTCCTTCCTTCCTTCCTTCCTTCCTTCCTTCCTTCCTTCCTTCCTTCCTTCCTTCCTTCCTTCCTTCCTTCCTTCCTTCCTTCCTTCCTTCCTTCCTTCCTTCCTTCCTTCCTTCCTTTCTTTGTTTTTGTGGGGCATTGAGGGTTAAGTGACTTGCCCAGGGTCACACAGCTAGTAAGTGTCAAGTGTCTGAGGCTGGGTTTGAACTCAGGTGCTCCTGAATCCAGGGGCAGTGCTTTATCCACTGTACCACCTAGCTGCCCCCCACAGGTTCTTCTAAATCCAACTTCCATCCCCTTCCATCCCTCTGATCCTTTTAGGAATAAATATTTTCCTTTAAAATTAAAATCTAAATATTTTAAATTTTACATTATACACCAATAACTTTGTTTTGTGTTTTACTTTTTAAAAAAAAAACTAAATATAGAAAGGCAGCATGGTGTAATGGACAGATAGCTGGTCTCAAAACCAGGATGACCTGGATTCAAATCTTGCCTTTGACACATACTGAGTATAGGATCCTGAATCTGTTGATTTTTTTGACATCTCAGTGTTTTAGACAATCATCTAAGACTGTATATTTTTAAAAAAAGTGGCAACCTACACTGTTAGAGGGAGTTTGGCCACTCAGAGATTTTACTAATAAAAACACAGATCCAGTAAATAAACCTAAGTCTTGGACTTATGCATACCTGATTCATGCTTTTGAACATTCATTACTCCCTGTGGTAGTCTATATTGTCTCTCTAGACCAGAACTTATTAAACTTTTTCCACTTGTGACCCCTTTTTACCTGAGAAATTTTTATATGATCCCGGGTATATGAGTACACAAAATAGGTATACAAATCAAACCTCTACTAACAATTTTTTGTAACCCTCATATTAAGTTATATGAACCCATATTGGGTAATGACCCAGAGTTTAAGAAGCTTTGATGTGGAGAATGACTTTTTAAAAAATTGAGTTTCATGCATAATTGTGGAGAGACAATTAGAGCCAGAGTCAGGAATTTAGGTTTAAAATCTGTCTCTGCCACTTAATAGTCGGATGCTGTTGAGCATATATAAGATGATGGCAATAAAGTAGGAGCCTTTATAATCTACCTCTGTCCTATTTTTTTTTTGGCATCATCTCATGCTTTCCTTCATTGATCCTATTTTCATGTTGTTCCCTCCCTAGGGTCTTTTCTCTCTCCCCTCTTCTTCTCTACCTCCTCCTTTTCTGGTTGAAATCTTCCTTATACTCTAAGATTAAGCTCAGATATCTCTTCCTCTATGAAGTTTAACTTGGTTCCACTTCTATCCATAGAAGTGATCTCATTCTCTGAAAATCCCACAGCATTTTATTCATGCCTCTCTGATGGCATCTAAACCCATTATACATTTTATTATATTAATTCATGTACTTATCTTTTCTGCTGTAAGATCCTTAAAGGCAGGCAGAAACAAAATCTTATTCATCCCTGTATTTCCCATATTTCCAAGCCGATTAATCAATCAACTAAGTTTTTTTTTCTTCTGGTCTTATGGCTCAGGCAATTGGTGAAGTGCTGGATTCATAAAGACAAAGAAATGAAAGAGTATCATGCACAGAAATGAAGTAGGTAATGCATCATGGCAGAATCAATACATTTGCTTATAGAGCTCTACATGAAATTATTTTCCAATCACCATTTCCATATATAATCTATTTTATTTTATTGATTATGTATCTCTTTATCTTGCTCAGGGATATTGGAAGGGGCATTAAGGGATTATTTAGTGCAATTCACTCATTTTATAAATCAGGAAATCGAGGCCCCAGTAAGACTAAGAGGGTTTTTAAAGATTGTTATTGGAGGGGGCAGCTAGGTGGCTCAGTGGATAAAGCACTGGCCCTGGATTCAGGAGGACCTGAGTTCAAATCCGGCCTCAGACACTTGACACTTACTAGCTGTGTGACCCTGGGCAAGTCACTTAACCCTCATTGCCCCGCAAAAAAAACCAAAGCAAACAAACAAACAAAAAAGATTGTTATTGGAAGACCTAGAATTAAAATGGAAGGCCACTGACTCCAAATCTAGCAATTTTCTCTACTTTGTATAGTCTCCCCCATTGGCAAGGAGATTTAGCCCTCAGGTGGTCAAACTGGCTTTCTTATTGTTTCTCACATAGAAATTCTGGTATGCAATCCCTCCTCCTCACTGCCTCAATGTAGCCTCCCACTTCCTCTAAATCTCAACTCAAGTGCTAGCTCTACCTGAGGCCTTCAAAGATCCTTATTAGCTGCTAATTCACCCTCCTAATTATCGTCCCAGGGAGGCCACTATTCTGCCCTCCTCCTTATCACACAGCATTCAGACCTCATTATATCCTGGAGAACACTGTTTTACCAGGCCCATTGAGCTCAGGATCCTGGACTGTCTCCAACCGGAGTCAGAGAGGGGGTGGTGGTCTAATTGTTAACAGGGGTTTGATCACAGTCTCCTCCAGGGTACTCTTCTCTGTGTTTTTGTGATATACTTCTCTCTCTCTCTCTCTCTCTCTCTCTCTCTCTCTCTCTCTCTCTCTCTCTCTCTCTTTCTCTCTCTGCTGTTTCTCCTCTCTGATGTCTTCTCCGTCTCCTTTGTTTCATCCATGCCACAATCATTGACACTGGGTCTTCCCCAAGACTCTGTCCTGGGCCCTCTTTTCTTCTTCCTACATACTCTATCACTCAATGATCTCATCAGCTTCCAAGGGTTAAACTAAGCATCTGGTTCCCAGATCTTCATCTCCAAGTCTCTCTTGAGTTCTATCCCTGAACAAGAAATACCTGTTGGATATCTTGGATGAGATGTCCCCTAGGAATCTCAGACACATTTCCAAAAGAGAATACATTACCTTTCTCTTCAAACACTCTGCCCCCCCTCCCCACAATGGGCTTTCCTATTATTATCCTCCCAGGCTCTCAACATCAGAGTATCTTTGACTCCTCATTATTGCTCAGCACATGTATCCAATCCACTGCCAAATCCTGTAATTTCTATGTTCACTTCATCTCTCCTATTCATTCTCCTTTCTCTACTCATACAGCAACCACCCTATTTTCAGAATCTCATCATCTCTCCTCTTTACTCTCCCTATTTCCATCCATCCCCTATTCAGCTGCCAAAATTATTTTTCCCAAATTGTAGATCTGACTACGCTACTCTCTTACTCAATAAACTCTGGTGGATCCCGATTATTTCCAGGATCAAATATACACTTTTTCTTTTTGGATTTGAGAGCTCTTCACAAGTTTTATCTCTTCTTCTCTATTCAGTTTTCTTATACTCAATGCACCTCCAGGTACTCTTTTATCCAACTACTTGCTCTGCATGGAATAGAATACTCTATTTTCCATCTCCATGGCTTAGTTCTCATTGTCCCTCATGCCTGGAATGTTCCCCCTCTTCATCTCCACATCTCTGGCTTCCTTCAGAACAACTAAATCCCACCTTCTGCTCGAGGCCTTTTCCTATCTTCCTACCCACTAGTGCCTTCCATCATGAAATTACCTTCCGTCTACTCTCCAATTATCTTGTATATACCTTTCCTGCATTGATTTCCCCCACTAAAAATGAGCTCTCTGAGGACAAGGATTATTCTTTTTTACTTTCTTTATATCTTCAGCATTTAGCACAATACCTAGCATGTCTTGCAGATGCTTATAAATACTTATTGTCTCTATAGTTTACCTTTACTTTAGGTATCTCTTGTTTCCCCTATTACAACTTAAGCTTCTCCAGGGCAGGGACTATTATATCTTTGTCTTTGTTTCTCCAGTGCCCAGCACGTATTCAGGTGCTAAATGCCTGCTGATTGATTATTCAAATCTGTGTTTATTTCTCAGTAAAAATCATGGGACAATGGAGTATGGGATTGGGGAAAGGATGATGAAGGATGAAAACAAGCAGAATTATTTTATGGAAATTCATATGGTAACAAATTCATTCATTTTTAATATTTCTAATTGAGGACTTTTAATTTTTATTTCATTATTTATTTATTTATTTATGCATTCATTTATTCATTCATTTATTTATTTGTTTGTTTGTTTATTTATTTATTTGGTTAGGCAGTTGGGGTTAAGTGACTTGCTCAAGGTCACACAGCTAGTAAGTATCAAGTGTCTCAGACCAGATTTGAACTCAGGTCCTTCTGAATCCAAGGTCAATGCTCTACCTAGTTGTCCCTTAATTGAGGACTTTTGATGCTAGCCTGTAAATATTGCTGAAAATCTGCTTTGTATTTTAAATGAATGGTCATAAGTTCAATGTTAAAACATCATCAAAATTCCTCGTAGTTAAATCAATATTATAGCTATTTGTTTGCTTCATAATTGAAGGGTTGCCCAGGTTATCATGAATCTGAGAAGATAAAAATGGTGATTGCACATTTTAATGGGATTATACTGTATTCAAAACAATCCATAGGGAATTACATTTTATCAACAGGGTTTGGAGTTCTTAGTTGGGTCTGAAAATAATAAAATAAAACTGGTGTTGACCAGGAAATCTGGTAGTAGAGGAATTTCAAACAGGATTATAAGAAAAGCACTTGGCTTTTGAAAAAAAGATTCAGAAAATAAAGAGTGAACAGCTTTGGATGGTGGTGAACCTGTGGCTTGCATTTATTCTTTGAATACTTCAAGGTTATGGTTCCCTTTCTTATCCTGAGTCTTTCTTGAGTAGTCATTGAATTGTGCTTATAATTGAATTCTTATTCACAATTCATAAAATGACAACTCCTAACGAAGTATGGCTAATAAGTAGCCATCTCAGGGAGAGAAATCCTTGAGCCAAATGTAGCTTGACCCAAAAGAAAAAAAAAAGGGATGAAAACTAGGGAAATGGACTACATTGCCAAATAGCCTTAAGCTATGACTATGAATAACTCAGAAAAAAAGAAAAAAAATTAAAATTAAAAAAAATTATAGTATCTTCCTCTTTGCAATCTTAGAACACAGTTTAAATTGCAAATACTTACCTCTCTTTTAAGTTAATTGCAGCTTAGAGTTGTGCTTACATCTGTTTGAGTTCTATGTTCACTCTTCCAAAACAAAAGGATGACAGACGATCAACTTATTCTATAAATGGTTTCAGAAGAGGATGCCATTCATAAGTTTCACTTGAAATTTAGGCAACTGCAAGTCATCATGGTGAACTGGTTTGTTTTCTTTTTTCTCTCTTATCTAATTTATTTGAATGTGATAGACAGGCATGAATGGATTGCAATCTGCATTCTTGTAGGGGAAATGTACATTGATGAGAGCACAGATCCATGTAAGTGTTTCAGCATCCAATTTCTTAAAATAACATAGTTGAAATAGATTTCAGTCAGGGACTTATGGAATGGTAGAGCTTGAAGGAATAAGAAGAGCATCTAACCTCCTAAATTTATAGATGAGGATGTCAAGGTCCAGGGAGTTTGTGGCTTGCCAAAGTAACACAGCTAGTAAGTAAATGGCAGTGTTAAATCAACCTAGATATGAGTGGCATAGCAGCTAGAGTGCCAGACTTGGATTCAAGAAAGGAGCTTAAATACCAACTTAGATACTTATGAGATGTGTGATTCTGGGCAAGTCACCTAATCTTTCAAAGCCATAGTTTCTGCATATGCAAAAAATGACCTCTAAGATTCCTCCGAGGTCTAAATCAATGATCTTGTCATCTTCTGAGTCCTAGGACTCCTTTCTCCCTTCTCATTTTGCTTTTTTTAAGACACCTCTATTGATGGATTGCTTGTTTTGAGTTTATTGTTTATGAATCATTTGCAATGCCTTACAACTATTCTTCAGGCCCAGAAGTCATTTATTTTACATGTAGATTAATCTTGTTTCAGAAGTGATACAGTATAACTTTATACCAGGTGCTTTAATACATAAAGTACTAGATTTAGAGTCAGACCAGGGTTCAAATCTGACCTTTGACATTTACAAGCTAGGTGACCACATGCAAATCATTAAACTACTCAGAACCTTAGACAATTCTTGAAATAATCACCAGGTTTTAAGAATGTAATGATTGTAAGATTGTAAGATTGACTTTTAAAAAGTAACTTGACTAATATGTTGACTCATTTATCATTGGTTGGAACAAGTTTTCATAAACAACCATATATGCTGACTCAAATAATGTGTGCTGCTGGTGGTTTTGTTGTCAAATAATCAAATGTAATATTTTTGTTATCATGAACATTATTACTGATATTAGGTCTTGTGTAGACACAGCATTAGTATGGTAACCAAAGTGAGTATGTGTAGATGGAATTATTTGGTATCAATACTTACAATTCAGAGTCAAATCATTCTTTTTCCTTGAGATACATTTGAAATGGGTATTTCCTCAGTACCTGGCATAAAAGTATATTGGTGAGGAAGCTTCCTCCACCAATGTAGGTTAGAGTTGCCCAGAACATTGAGAAGTTAAGTCAGTTGTTCAGCAACACACATCAATTATGTCTTAGGGATTATACTTGAAGTTTGGTCTTCCCATCTCTTTCTATGTCATACTGACTCTTTCATCAAGTGCATATAATGGTTGTGGAATTGAATTACTTTTGCAAAATCAAAGGAAGATGAGATTAAGTTGAAGCCCTTTCTATGCCATAAAATGACAACTCAAAATTATGAAATCTTTCTTTTTGGAAATGATTTCAAAAATCATAAAGAAAGCAGCATAAATTTATACTGGTAATACCATGGCATATTTGATTAGGGTTGGCATGATTGGAGAAAAGCAGCTGCATGGAGTGAAGTGCTCTCTTACAAGCAATACTGTTCTGTTCCTATGCCAAACTGTTTCATTCAGAAATAGCAGGAAGAAGTTGCTATGGTAATCCTGAGAAGAACATAAACATGGAAACCCCAGGAAACTCCACTCTGAGAACAAGAAAGTAAGTCATCTCTTTTATTTAATCCACTTGCTTTTAACTACTATGTGATGACCCAGAGTCCTTTGAATGATCAGAATATCATCCCTTCTCATATTTCCAATAGATGCTCTTACACATTCACTTTTTTGAAAACCCAAACTAGGGGTGATAAAATTTCAGCAAAAGGTCCAACTTGCACTGGTAGAGGGAACTTCCTCACCATATTGTCTAGCCTATATGCTAGGAATTAAGGCACTTGTAAATACATCTATCTCCATGCTAGATAGGTTTTTAATTTTGTAGGGGCAAGAGAAGAAATTAATTCAAGGTTCCTGGTTTGATAAAACACGGGTGTTTATTTTATATTAAACTGTCTCCTCCACAATCCTTAACAGTTACTGTCAATTTGCAGTATCCACCCTGATTCTCACACAGTCCACTTTCTACCAAGACAATCATTTTCCCTGTCTTCTAGCTGCCTACTATTTATGATAGCAAATACATGAAATGTTTAAAGCCACCAAATCCCTGAAGATTGGAGAATTAAATCTCCCTAGGACTGAAGCTAAAGTTCTTATGAGAAAAAAAGTTCTTGATTCAGATTTTATATTGTTCCTGGAAATGTTCAGTTCTTATCATTATAAGATTTTATTTGTTATTGTAGAAGGATGGGATTATATCTCTGAAAAGTGATCAAACAGAAAAGAAGGTAAGCTTATGGACTTGACTCATCCCACTTGATTCACCTGCTCCTGCCTTTTGTGTTTGGCAAAAATAAAAATGCCCTTCAACCCAGAAATCTTATAATGCAGACAATTTCTCTTTTTTTTTCTTTTGATGAGGGGGAAGGGAATGGGCTATTGTTTTAAGAATCCAATTTAATATCTGTCTCACCATCTGTCACTGGGCAGAACAGATATAAAACAGTGGCAAATTCATGTTAAGAAGGCTGTCTTGGGATAACAAAGAGAAAAGTTAATGGACACGGATTTACAAATTATTAATGATTTTTCTTGTCATTTCTTGAAAAATGAAAGCTATGCACGCTGCCTCTCTCCCCAAACAGATTGCATTTTATTCCTCTGCAGTTTGTCCATCAGGCTTCACTCTGACAACATAATCCAAAAGTAATCCAGAGCGTTCAGTTTTCCTTGTTGGCTCTCATGCAGACTGCTTAGACAAATCCTGCTACCTGTCAGCCCTCCTGTGGGTGCCAAACAGGCTGCCAGGTTAACCCCTGGGGAAGCTAGAAGACCTGATGATTTAACCCCTACTTCCCTTCCAATAATCCACCGTAAATACAAAGGACGTTCACAGGCTAACTGTTCTAATCAGGGTTGGATCCCTCAAAATCTGTTTTATACACCGCCTCTAAGAACTATGGATCTGAACATCACTGCTTGAAGAAGTCAGCAATTTCCTACAGTAATACAAACTCTAAACAAGCAGATGAATTGGATGGAAAGAGATTTTAATTCTCAAAGTAGTATATATATGCACATGTATACACTCATACATTCATACATTTATATATATGTTCACATGTATGTACATGTGTATATTTGTGTATATATATGTATATATATATACATTTACATGTGTTTTTCTTTCATCATCATCATCTCTCTCTCTCTCTCTCTCTCTCTCTCTAATTGTTGGTCCACTTCAATGCTAATAAATTCTTCAAAAAAGGTCAGGACAAGGTCAAAACCCACTGAGTGATGTGAAAGCAATAGGATTTCAATGATAATTCCAGTTCCCTCTTCTTTATTTTTTCCCTCCTTCTTTCTTTCCCATCATCATCTGCCTTTATTTTCCCCCCTTTAGTTCTTGATGCGTGTGAATGAATTTGAATATTGTTTACTAACTGGTCTCAGATGGTTTTGGTACAGAAGAACCAGCAAATAAACCACACAAAGTTTTTGAGTGAGTAAATAATAAATAATTTTACTTGGCATCTTAATGGTCCCTACTGAATTGATCAAGCAAGAACATGGAGAACACATGGAAGTATATGGGTTTTAAAATGTTTTAAGGATTTTAAGTTGCTTTAAAATGAGACTTTCTTTTATATTCTAAACAACAATAAAACAGCTTCCTCCTTGTTGGAATTCAGGGCTCATGACTATCAGATTCAGCAGCATCAACAATTCACAACAGAAAATGCCTTGTATAAGCATGGCATAAAAAGCTATACTTAAATGCTCCACTGCTTGAGAAAGGAAACAAAACACCCCACAGCTCATTTAATATTTGCCAGTCAGGATGTTCAGGTAAATAGTTGAATTGGGAAAAGGCAGATGAGCCTGTGGGGAAGGAACCTGAATTCTTGTCCACAGCAAAACTTCTCAAGTCCAGTGGTACTCCTGATAAGAGTTTTATTTTCTCTTCCCCCATTTAAGAGGAAGAAGTGACAAGATTTTCCCCTTCCTTCCTTTTCCCGACTGAAATAGCACAAGGAGACAGATGAAGAACATGCCTTCTTTAAAATATAAACATTTAGCTATGGACTCAAAGAAATACCTGCCCACAGACAACAGGATAAGAGATTTCAGGTGGCAGAATGAAAAATTTAGTTTCTTCACTCTGCTATCCTTTGCTGTTCTTATTCAGTCATTTCAGTGGTGTCTGACTCATTGTGACCCTATTTGGGTTTTCTTTGCAAAGATACTGGAATGATTTGCCATGTCCTTCTCCAGCTCATTTTACAGATGAGGAACTGACGGAAAATGGGCTAAATTACTTGCATAGGGTCACATAGCTAGGAAGTGTCTAAAGCCAGATTTGAACTAAAAAAGATAAGTCTTCCTGACTTTATGTCCAACACTCTATGTTCTGTACCACTTAGCTGGCCCATGCTATCCTGCGGAAATGTTTATATTTTTACTGTAATATGCTATTAATAAAAGAAAACGAAACATTTTCCCATTCTGTTATATTCATAAAGCTAGTTTTAAAATAATTTTTTCTAATGAATTGTCAAATGTCAATCCTTCTAATGTTAGCTGTCATTTATGTAATGTTAATTTGTAATATAAATTCAATAATATAGATGTATATGTTTATATGTATATATAAATTAAAATGCTTTTACTAGGGATTATGTGCTTATGTGTCAAGAGAGCATGTGGGAAAAAAAGGAAAAAAAAGAGAACATGTGTATGCATATCCCCCTATCTATACACAGACATAATATACACATATATACAGACATAATATATACACACGTACCAGGTATCCCACATTTGAATTTAATATAAAACTTTCTTTTTAAAAATGTTATGATTTTTAGCCTTCTCATTTTTGTTAGTGCACTCATTTCTCATATCCCCTATACCTTCCTTTATCTGTCTTCCTCCTTATGTCTTTCTCTTTCACCAATTTCATTTTTCTTTCTTTCTTTCTTTTCATACCTCCCCTTAAGTTCTTAGTTATTTTCTTGACAGTAAAGTTCAATAGGATGTCAGACAGCAGTTTGTCAACTCTCATCCTTAAGGGCCGCTCCTTTTTATATGTTGCTTAATATTCAGATGCTTTCTGTGTGTTGGCATATGAATAACAAACTGGGATGTTTAAAAGACCACAAAGACATGAAAACTTTTGGGCTAAGAGCAGAAAATTCTTCTCCATGATTATGGTGACTCTTTAAAAATAATTTCTCTCTTTGAATGCTTAAGTATCTTTGTCAATTATTCAATGTAAATCCCATATTATAGTGTTCATGTGAGGAAGATTAGATTCATAATCCCAGATTCACTCGATGAGGAGTCTTTGCCTTGAAGAAGGGATAACTGGTCTGGGATAGAAGGTTGGACCATGTTAGGGATGCTGACCAATTTATTTTAATATATTCCAATATTACTCTGGTGGTAAATATTTCTAGGTTTAAGTTAGCCTCCTCTATACTTATATCTGATCAATTAGGTGGTGTAGAGTTCTGGCTTTGGAGTCAGAAGGACGTGAATTCAATTTGGCCTCAGATACCTCCTGTTTGACCCTGGACAAGTCACCTAACTCTGTTTGCCTCAGTTTCCTTATCTGTAAAATGAGCTAGAGAAGGAAATGGCAAACCACTTCAGTATCTCTGCTGAGAAAACCCCAAATGGATCATGGGGCATGACTAATTGACTAAACAACAACATTTTTATGTTCTTTTTTGGGGGAGGGGCCTAAAGGAGCAGTGATTTCATTGGTATAGGTAACTCTGAGGTGATAAAATACTATGTATCCAGGCAGATCCAAATCTTCTCCTCATCTTATAGTCTTAGAGAGTTGTTTAGAGCATTAACTGTTTAGATCACTTGCTCAGGGTCACACAGCCAGGTTTCCTCACTTCAAGACCAACTATCCTGTCACACATTCTCTCATATACATTATGTTTAGTAAAATGAAAGAAGTATGTAAAGTGCTAGGTAACCATAAAATGCCAAATGATTACAAGATTTTTAAATTAATGGTAATTATTATTTTTTCAATAGTCAGAAAATAGTATGGTCTTTTGAAAAAATAAATAACTTGTTAAGATGATTTACTGAAGACATATTAAAAAGTAATATACATAATCAAAGAAGAAAAATCATATTCTCATTCAGTCAATAAATAATATGTATCACACATTCAATGCTGAATGATAGAGATACAGATAAGGACAAAAGACTGTCCTTGTCTTTGAAGAGTTCACAATCTAATGAAGGGGATAACATGTAAACAAGACATAGACAATTTAAATGGGAGATAATCATGCTCATCCTGAGAAAACTATATTCATTCTTTGAAAGTCAGCAGCTATATAGATACCAAAATGTCTTGGTGGCAACATGGTTTATTTGGACTATTGTGAATTTTGTATGATTGATCAACATGCCGAAGACACTGGGTCATCAGTTGGGTCATTTTTCCTTTCTATGACACCAGCAGTGAGATCTTATCATGTTATTGATTGTGTTTTTTAACAGCTCTATAGAACATGGTGTGTGTGTGTGTGTGTGTGTGTGTGTGTGTGTGTGTGAGTTCATAACCAAAACAATGTGAACGGAATTCAGTGACCTTCTGAAATCTTGATTTTACAAAGGAAGACTGCATGAACAAAAACATGTTGTGAAGTTGTTAGGCCATGATTTTCTATCTAGAAAACTGGAATAACTACAACTTAGTAAATGAGCTGGCACATTACAGTCATGGAGAAAGAGTTGTTTCAAATGATCAAAGGAACAGAACTACAAAATGCAAAGGAAATGTGGTATCATTATAGGGGAATAGTGCATATATCACATTTGTAGGTAGTCATTGTGTATAGAAATGGGTCATGCTATTTATGAATATAGATCAGGGATCATTCATATATCCAACAATGATTTTGTTGCTCAATATTATTAGGATATCCATGACACAATGTTAAATTCATAGGTGTTAAAACTCACCATGATTTGTACAATATAATGAGTACTAAGGACAAAGGCAGGTGTACACTTTTGCTGTCTTGTGGAGACAGAGAAGATAAAAAATGAGAGGATCACTGATGGAATAGATGGCATAATGATAATGTGATGGTGGGGACATAGAATCACCTTATTTTTCTTTTCTTTCACCTTGTGTATTCTATAAAACTATAAAGTCCCAGGTGATAATTATTATTTTTAAAAATTAAATTTATTCTTGGTCACATTTTTAAGTTCAGAACTGTCTCCTTTTGTCTGTCCTCACCCCACACTAGAGAAGGCTGCTGTAATGGAATTTATTAATTTGATCATTGACAGTGCTATACTAATGTTTAGTAAAAATCCAGCAATTCAGACAGTTAAAAAAGAGAATCCAGTTTTCTAGACCAGAGTCCAGTTTCCTCCCGATGACATCTTACCACTCCAAGAAGACGAGAGAACTCAGAGACTTTATATGAATAGTTTTGTTCTGTTGATTTTGTTTTCTGTTTCTGTTATAATATATACCATCTGTAACATGTACTCTCTGCAGAGGCCTTCACTTTGCAAGACCTATGTGAAAGCGTGGTTTGTGAGGGACTGTCCCTCTGGACAAAACTTTCCTCTCTCTCTTTTCTATATTTTCATTTACATATTGTTAGCTAGCATAGGATATTATTTTTGGTTGTTTCATTGAGCAAACGCATTCATTTTTCAAATGAAACAAAAGGGGGGACTGTAATGATTGGAATGATGCCACCTACTGAAGACTTACTATAGGAAAGCTCCACCATGAGAAGAATGCCTCAGAAGGCAAGGCCATGTGGCTTTTCCTTGGCATCAGGAAGTGACATTTGCCCAGGGGTGCTGTCTATCAAGGCTACCAGCCAATCAACTTGAGGAGCCTCCTATTTTCTGGGAGGGGACAGGAAGGAGGAAAGAGGGCCTGTGCGGAGAGCTCTGTCTCTTTTTGGTTCCTGACTTGATGGTGGTGGTGGTGGCAGAGGACTTCACAGGAAATTTGAGGAAAGATAGGAATGCCAGGTTGTTGGAATTCTGTCTTCAATCTTTCTCTTTCTATCTTTCAATAAACCCTTAAAAACCTAAACTCGTTTTATCAGTGATTTTAGTCAGTTTTCCCCAAAACTGGGGGAACAGATTAGAACCCACATTTAGAATCTTAAATTACACACTGCCTTTTAACACATACAAACATGTATGTATGCATGTAAAAGCCTACAATGTATACTTCTATTTCTCAGTTCTTTCCCTGGAGGTGGATAGCATCTTCCTTCATAGGTACTTTGTAGCTGATTTGAGTATTTATAGTAGTAAGAATAATTTAGTCATTCAATGTTTTTCTTCAAATAGCATTGTGGTTACTGTATAAAATGTTGTCTTGGTTCTGTTCATTTCACTTTTCATTATTTCATGCAAGTCCTTCCATGTTTTTCTAAAACCAACTTGCCTGTCATTTCTTACAGCACATGAGTGTTCATATAGAAGTTCTTTTTGCAAATATAGTTTCATCTGATACTTGCAACAATCTTGAGATGGAGGTGGCATTGTTATCCCCATTTTACAGTTGAGGAAAATGAGGCAAACAGAGCTTAAGTGACTCACACACAGTCACTCCTGCCTACTCCCAATTCTGAGCATACACTTCTCAATCTAATATTTTCTCCCACTTCTTATGAAAAAGTAAACTTCAAGAATATGCTGCACTCAACCTGGATAAAAAGGACATTTTATAAATAAGTTAGTGGAAAAATTGGAACACCAATGCATTGTTGGTAGAGCTGTGAACTAATTCAAACATTCTGGAATGCAATTTGGAATTATGCCCAAAGGGCTATAAAGCTGTGCATACCCTTTGACCCAGCAGCAACACTTTGGGGTCTTTTCCCCAAAGAGATCATAAAAAAGGGAAAAGGACCCACATGTACAAAAATATTTATATCTGTTCTTTTTTTGGTGGCAAGGAAGTGGAAATTGAGGGGCTGCCCATCAATTGGGGAATGACTGAACGAGTTGTGGTATATGAATGTAATGGAATTCTATTGTGCTCTAAGAAATGATGAGTAGGAAGAATTCAGAGAAACCTGGAAGGACTTGCATGAACTGATGATGAGTGAGATGAGCAGAACTAGAAAACATTATACACAGTATCATCAACATTATGTGTGGATCAACTGTGATAAACTAGATTCTTCTCACCAATCCAATGGAACAAGAAAGTTCCAATGGACTCATGATGGAAAAGGCTCTCCAAATCCAGAACAACAAACAAACAAAAAAAGGTACTGTGGAATAGGGATGCTGATTGGACCATACTATTTCTTTTGTTTTTGATGCTATTGGTTTTCTGTTTTGAGGTTTTTTCCTTTTTGCTCTGATTCTTCTTTTATAACATGACTAATGAAGAAATAAGTTTAATGTTATTATATATATGTAACCTATATCAAATTACCTGCTGTCTAGGGGAGGGGGTAGGGAGAGGAAGGAGGGAGAAAAATCTGAAATTTGAAATCTTATCTGAAAAAAGTTGAAAACTAAAATAAATAAATAAATAAAAATAATTAAATTAGAGGAGTTTAAGGAAGAAATTACCTTTTGGATATATGGATTGAGGATGATTTTAAGACAAAAGGGTTGCTGAAAACAAAATGAATGGTTTTGATTGCATAAAATTTAAAAGCTTTTACATAGACAAGTCAATGTAGTAAATAAAAGAACAACCTGGAAAAATGTTTGAATAAGTTTTTGTAATAAAACATACATAAAGAGCTGATTCAAATGTATATGCCTAAGAGCCATTCACAATAGATAAATGGTCAAATGCTATGAATAGGCAGTTTTTAAATGAAGAAATCCCAGTTAATATGAATTATATAAAATATTCCAAATAACTATGAATTAGAGAAAGGAAAATTAAAAGATTTTTGATATTCTGGCTCCTACCTACCAGACTGGCAAAAATATTAAGAGGAAAATGACTAATGTCATAATCGCTATTGGTGATTATGAATTGGTTCAGCCACTCTGGAAAGCAATCAAGAACTGTGACACACATCCTTATATCCAGCTAAATTACTACTAGGTGTATATACTCCAAAGAAATCAAAGAAAGAGGAAAATAATTACACACACACACACACACACACACATATAAAAACACAACTCTTTTCATGCTAGCCTGAAATTGGAAACTAAAAGGGTGTCATGTTAGCAAATGACTAAACCAATCATGGTATGTGAATGTAAAGTTATATTATTAAGCCATTAAAAATTGTGCATTGTACAATTTCAGAGGAAAGTAGAAGGACCTTTATTAACTGTTGCAGAGTGATGTCAGCAGAAAAAAATTATAAAATGGTAATGACATAATGAAGACAAGCAACTTTTTGAAGGCTTTTGGAATTCTGTTGAACACAATGGCAAATCATGAGCCCAAAAGAATGAAGAAAAAATATACCACTCATGCTGGTAGAGAAGCTATGAAATAAAATGAAGAAATAGAAATAAAGTTCTTGACATGGTTAATGTGGCAATTCATCTGGCCACACTAGATATATAATGAAGGATATTTTCCCCTTCCATGAGTGTGGGGGAAGTAGGAAGAAAAGATTAATTTAAGAAAGCATTTTTGCTTGAAAAACATTTTTAAAAGTTTTAAATAAATAATTTGCTAGAGCCTACTTATGCTTATCATAACTTTTGGATCACCCATGACTCTGGAATGTCTGTGATTATAGTAATAAGGTATGGTGTAATGTGCCAGATTTGGAGTCTGGAAATTTGCTGCCAAATTATGTTCCTGACATTTGCAAGCTGTGTCCAAGTTACTTGTCCTGTGTGCCTCAGTTTCCTCATGTTAAAAAGAATCCAAATGAAATCCAAATCCAAGAATCCAAATGAAAGATGCCAAGGGCTTGCTTCTGGGATAACATGTTCTGTATTCCCATGTCACATAAATAGAAGGAGTTTATAGCAGATTTGAAGTCAACAGAAAGAGGCTGCTCCCATCCATGTGGAACACAGAATGTTCTCCTAGAAGCAGATCTCTGACATCTCCCACTTGGGACCCTTCATTTTAGGTGATCTGGGCATGAATGAGAATCCCATTATATATGTGGTAGTTCTTAGGAAAGACATTAATAGAAATCAGAGTAAAATTTATTAATCATAAGAACTATTATTCAGAATCACATGGCATTATCAAGTTCTTTACTAAGGTTAGAATGATAAGCTTTTACAGATTTAAACAGTTTGCAAAACTTGAAAGGGCCACAGAATTTCTAAAATGCCTTTCAATCCTACCTCCTTCTTTAATTCTGGGATCAGAATCTGAGTATAATCCCTGTCCATGATGCAATGATTCAATGGGTTTCCCATCCAACTGTGGGTTATTAAATAAGATTATGTCTGTGGACACACCTTTCATAGGATTCTGTATGGTCTTAATTTGAGAATAGCAGTAACCCTATTTCAAGACACCCTTTAAAGTTGACTTTGATTTTAGTAAGTCAAATAGGGGGAAATGGACAAAATAGGTTAAGGAAGCTTGACTCTAGAGTCAGAGAAGTTGAGTCCAAATTTCAGCTTTGCTTTGGGTAAATCATCTGAGACTCAGTTTCCTCAACTGTAAAATGAGGTGGTTGAAGTGAATGATTTCTGAGGTATCTTTTAGCTCTAAAGCCATATTTTTTTGTTATAATCTTGAATCTTCATACAATTTATGTGTTATCAAAGCAAGTAAAATCTATTTCCCCTATTGCTCAATCAACTTAGTCACTCTGTTACTGTGATCTCTTTTAGGAAATCATATGCAAAGCCTACTTGTTCCCTTTTTATATTTCCATCAAGGATAATTTTTTGTGTGTAGTCTGTGTGTAGTCTGTGTGTGTGTGTGTGTGTGTGTTTCAGCGCTCACCATATTAAGCAATTTCTGACTCTTCTTGAAGAAAATGTCTTTGATGATGCACAGATAGGTGGCCTCTGAGTAGCATTTAAGCCTTTGATGCCTTTAATTCCTTGAATACAAACCATCATTTTCAACATTTTTCATCTTCCTTCATAATTCCTATCTTTGCATTGGAGTCAGCAACTATCAAGATCTATGGCAACTTAATACAAAGGATGATTTTTGCATGATTTCTCTATGTTATGTTCTACAATAGATGCTGGTGCATGAGCATGTTCATATGCCTCTTACTCTCATTGTGAACACAGCCATAGAAAGTGACCAAGTTCCATATGAAATACAGCTTCTTTTGGCCTTTAGCTACATATTGAAATAAACATGGTCATCTCTACATAACTCAGAAGATCCCATGAGTCATTCTTGAAAATACCCACAATGTCTTTATGCCTTCTTATTTTATGAATATCAAGAATGTCATGTGTATGTATACATACATTTACTGCCAATAATTATCTACCTTAACATATAAACATACACACAGATATACAACCTACACATGGACACTTGTATGTACAGATGTGTATATATGTATATACTCATGCATGCATAAATACATGCCCATGTACATGCATTCATACCTGTATACAATATTTTGCCATTCTGATGTCAGTTTATTTACATATAGAATCAACACTTATTAAAGATGATATCTGAGTAAATATATAAAAAACCTTTCCTAGCGTATTTCTGAACATTTTCCTGCTACTAGTGCCATACTATCTGGAGTTAATTTGTATCTATGATTTAAGTTTCTTGTATAAGATACATGTATTCTGAGTTATTTTTATCTATACTTTATATATGATACATGCATCATATATATTATACACATGTAAGATACAAATAGATACAAAATAATCCTAGAAATGTATTTACTAGCTTCCAGGGAGGTTGGGAAAGTACACTGGTGAAGTTCTCCTGGACAAGGTGACTTTTGAATTGAATTTTGAAGATGTGATAATAAGAGTTGAAGTTACGAGGGAAAGCATTCCAAGCATGGGGCATAGTTTCTTTCTATCTTGATGTCATGCTTCTTGTCTCTAATCTGGATCTCTAGCTCCCATAAAGGGGTCCTACTCTAACTGGTGAGAGTTCACCCTAGATATCCTAACCCTGCTTACTAGTCATCTTCATGTCACATGTCACCTACCCTATCACATCCCTTTGCAATCTAGCTCTGGGAGCAATAATGAAGTCCCTCAGTCAATATTTCCTAGAAAGCCACTATCCAATGGCTTCATGCTTTGGACAACTCAGTCCAAAAACACTGATCATGGCTCCCATATATATATATATATATATATATACATGTGTGTATGTGCGTGTGTTGTCCTACCTTTATATTTGTATCCCCAGTGCTTCTTTCTTTCTTCCTCTTCCTTCCTTCCTTTATTCATTCCTTGTTAAATATTAAACTTGAATATTTTGGGCTATACTGATATTGCTTAAGAATTGAGTGGTTTGAGACTTACTTATCCCAAGATACCGACATAAATGCTTCTTCTCTATAGTGGTCTTCTAGTTTCTAGCCCTGTGTAATAAAGGGATGGTTTCAATCATCCAATCTCTTCCCCACAACTACTTTTGACTGTTCATTATATACTTTACCTGTTCCACTCCCCCTTCTCCACCCCACCCCCCATCCACTGATAGTCTACAGGTCAGACTGCCCTGTTCAAGTGGGGGAAAATTTTCCTGGGATCCCAAATTACCTATTCATAGCTCAGGTAAACTAGATCAAATGTGTTAAAACACTAACATGATACCAAGAACACAGTTCTCCTGATTTGAAATGCTATTTTTCTCCTTTGACTGAGGTCAAATCTATTTTTGGTACTTTAAAATACTAAATAAAACTCTCCCTGGGCCTGTAGAACATAGGTAGAATTAGACTTGCTTAAGTTACACTTGATTGAGTTTGTTAGGAATTGTCATGGCAGCCTTACAACTGGGGAGACTGATATTGTTCACATTCTTAAATTCTTGTTTCAAGAACTGATTAGGCCAATTTGTTTCTGAAGTGCTGAGCTGAATCCAGCCTTGGTGAAGACTCAGCTTCTGTTGTGGCGCAGTCAAGAACCACTTATTTCATCACCATTTTCAGCTACTAGTTCCATTTGCCAAGTAAAGAGCTACTTTAATTTGTAACTGGTAGGGGAGAGAGGTACACAACTTTCTCTGAAAAAAATATTAGAAGTATTGCACAAACACTCAATTTTGTATCTTGTGGCAGAGAAAAGAAATTGAAGTAAGAGAATCACAGAAAGTCAGACTCTCCCAATTATTATGTGCAATGCATGAAAATTGATTAAACCATGGAACATAGAGTATCAAATCTGAGATCCCTTTTCCTATAGCCCTGTGAAAGTCATTTGCCATGTGTATGAACTTGGGTCTCCTTGTCTGGCACAACCAGCCTTCTTTGCCACAAACATTTTATGAAAATATTCAGGAAGCTCTTGAAATCTGACCTCATTTCTCTGGGGATGTTGTAAAGGTTTTTAGCTCTAAAAAAAATGTAAATTTAAAACTCTGACATCTTAGGTAGACTTTTAACAATTTGGTCTTGAATAAGACCAATTTTTACTGCATTTATGGATAGAAATGAAAAATAATTTGTCTTCAGATCTTGGGGCAAACCATTTAGAAATGTGAAATTAAAACTGCCTAGTAATTGTCACGCATGGCTAGAAGTGGTTACTACTTCAGTCTTTGATATATCCTGTGATTGGTGTTCATCTGGATTACATTTTAATATTATCCTGGCAGCTTAATTATAAAGGATTATCAATAGATCATAAGAGGACTACAGTGAGATAGGGTCATGGAGAGTGGGATATTATGAGCTGTCTAATTTCTGACCCATATCTCCATATCATTTTGGCATCTTTACATAATGTAAAGCCACTGCCTGAGTCTGTAGGGTAATGGCAGAGTTTTTTCTCTCTTTTTTCTTTTTTTTTTTTTTAGCAGGCAGCCCCAAATCTCATTGTTGTTTTTGGAGCTAGCTTTCATATGGCACTTTAGATATTTAGCTCCCATTACCATGGACTCTTGAGATCTACTTATGCAGTGACTGATGGATCAATTGACAGAAGGATCCTGGTGGATGTAAAGTGAACAGAGGCCATGGATGGGGTAACTATGGCCCAATTTCATTCATTTGGCCCCAGATAAAGAATGAATTAAAGGCATTTTGCAAGTATGTGTTTGGAAACCCCATCAAAAATATTGGAAGTCTCACATCCAAGTGTGATTAGGTAAAGAAGCAGCGAGGGTGGGCAAGCTTTTCAGCAGATGATAGGAGGGGTCCGTGGCAGCAGCTCTGCCTTTTATAACAGGGTGTGCAGTGGTGTCTTTAAATAGCACTTATGTTGGCTTGTGTTCTGTTAACTGTGGGAACTTTGGGGAAAATACATTTAGGTACTTGAAGATTATAAGTTAAGAGATAAGGCTAGCTGATTTTGTGAACAGCTTGCTGGAGAGGTAAATTGCATGCAGAAACTAAACATGACAGGAGAAGATAAAACACTTATTATGATTAATACCAGAAGTTGTAATGGGGCTTTGCTTACTACAGCCTCAGGAAACCTCACTTTACCTGATAATGCTTACAGCTCCAGCTGCACTTCTGGTACCCCACACTTTCTGAATGATAGGCCACCACTCTGTGAAGTATCAAAGCACTGTTGGGAATGTGTATGCCCTGGGTCTCTAGGCATACCTAGAAGCAATGCTGCCAGCTAGCACCCATGACTTTGGGTGGTGGGTTAGATAGAGCACTGCAGTTCTGAATCCCAGGGTTCAAATCATGTTTCACACCCTGAATTGCCTGGGTGACCCTCGGTAAGTCACTTCACTTCTGGACACCAGAAACAGAACCATAAGTGTTTTCTCTATTTTGAGATTTCATGAGCTTTAGTAAACTTGTAAGTCATGCCTACTTCATTTAAACACATGCCATGAGCCTAGAAACCACTGGTAAGAAGGCTGAATGAACTTTGTAAAAACAAACTGTGTGTGCAATATAGTTTCCTATTGATTACTAGATGCAAGGATTCTCTGACATGTGCTAGCCCATAGGGAATTTCAAAGGATAGAATGAAGTGCTGATGAGTCAGAACACCTATGCAGGCTAGCTCTACTAATTGACAGAATTAAAGGCTGAAGACTCCATAGCAGGGATTCTCTGTCTTTATTTCTATATATCTCTCTTACTCTGTCTTCGACTTCCACTCTGTCATGTATCTTTTTCTGTATCTCTTTGTCCTGCTTTCAGTCTTTTTTTTTTTTTTTGTATCCCACATGCTTGGCACCATAAAAATACATAGAAGGGAAGGAATTTTAAAGGGAAACAGAGATAAGCATTACAGCTTTGAACTTTATATTTTGAATGCATTGCATATGTACATATATATATACATATGTATTTAAAATCTATACATAATAAAGATTCATAGTTTTACATATATTTCTCCTTTCCTATTCTACTTTGGTCATGGTAACATCATATTGCATGTTCATTTAATTAAAAACTAAAAAAATGAAAATAAATTCTAACTGATTGAATGAATAATATTAGAAAGTAGCAATCAGATGCTGGGGAGCTTATTTTGAGTTAGCCTGGGGTGGAGGTGGGGTAAGAGTTAGGAAATGTCAAAATCAACTGGGTATCTAAAAAGAAAATAGTCTTTATTGGATGATCAAATGGGCATGTATTCAATGATAAAATGTATGACAACGGGTGCCATATAATGTTCATATACGTTCACTATGCAATTTGTAGTAATCAGCAATCACATTTTAGAATCATGCCATGATATAGAGGTAAAGGATATTGTGGAAGGGAAAAGAATACTGGATTTGGATTTATGGGGCCTGGGTTCAAATCTCAGCCTTATTATTAGCTACTTATGTGACCTTGGGCAATCAATAAATTAGATTGTTGTTCAGTTGTGTCCAACTCTCTGTGACCCAATTTGGGTTTTTTTTGGCAAAGATACTAGAGGGTGAAATTTCCTTTTCTGGTTCATTTTACAGATGATTAAACTGAAGCAAAGTTAAATGAGTTGCCCAGGTTCATAAAGCTAAGAAGTATCTGAGGCCAGATTTGAACTCAGGTCTTCCTGACTCCAGGCCCAACAGCCCTTAACTATTTGAATCAAGCCATTCCATACCTTTCTTCCCTTCTTCTGAATGTGATACTCTGACTTCATTTTCCAATTTCAATAAGCTCTTTATCACCCACTTCATACCAGAACCTATCTGCAGATGATTGCTCAATAGATAATGTTAAAAGAAGACATGACCTTTGCCTCTATTTCCCCACCCTGCCCTATTCAACAACAGGTTATTTAGCCATTGTGCAATGTTAAATACAGCTTTAGGTTTAGAGAATATACATCTATCTTTCCTCCAGGACATTTGGAATTCTACAATTATAGTATCACTAATACTTCTGACATTGGTCAGATCAAACTGGGTTAAGATAAAGTAAAATGTTCCATGCCTCACCTAATCCATCCATTTGAGGAGCGTAAGGAAGAAGGCTCAAAAGGAAGTTATGCAGAGAAATAGAATGATCACAATATATGGCTGAGGAAAGTGTGACAAGATGAAAGTTATCCCATAGAATGGAGACATCAGTTATGAAGAAGTGTGAATGAACATTTTGGGTTGCCTCTTTGGTTCCCATGGACAATGACGATGATGACAATGACAACAACAACAATTCAATTCAACAAACATTTGTAAAGAATTTAAATCACTGTAAAATAAAGTAAACTTTCAGAAGGCAGGGACTAATTTATAATTGTCTTTGTATCTTGAGTGCTGGCAAAATATTTGGAATATTAAGGATAATTGACAAATACATGTTTAATAAAATGGTAATCATGGAATTCTAATGAAGTAATAAAAATTTCAGCAAGGGCCAAACAAGATCCAAAAATCCAGACTAAAAATGCTTAAAACTATTGAGGATTAATGCTGATAACTGATGCCCTAGGAATTACTGGTTCTTTGATAATTAATTAGAGGCCCAAAGCATGAAATTCTTTTGAGAAGAAATGTTTGAATAGAAAGAATTTTATAGAAGTCCAAGTCAGTGCGGACATATGCCAGGATGTTGTTCAGCCTTCATTTTTGAAGAGGACCAATGACAAGATGGGGTGATATCTTGACTTGAACATAAATTGGATTTAAGTGAGGCAGAATAGCACAAAGTTGTCAGCCACATTCTCTTTTCCAGAGTGATCAAAATCCAGTCAGTGGCAAGACAAAAGTAAGGATGACTGGTGATCATCTTGACTGATGTTTCACTAAGCTCTCAGAGCTCCACAACAACTGCTTCAGCCACCTTCATGAACAAATTGGAACAAATTGCTCTAATCTGCCCATTTTCACCAGGGGAAATTTTCCCATGCTTGAGGTTCTTTTTTTTTTTTTTTTTACGGGGCAATGGGGGTTAAGTGACTTGCCCAGGGTCACACAGCTAGGAAGTGTCAAGTGTCTGAGGCCGTATTACTCCTGAATCCAGAGCCAGTACCTTATCCACTGCGCCACCTAGCCGCCCCCTGGGTTGTTTTTTTTTTTTCTTCCATGCTTGAGGTTCTTACTTTGTCCTTACTTTGCTCTGGTAATAGTGGAAAGTTTATCCCCATTATATATAAAGCTAGTTCTTGGTTTTAGATAGTTACAACTTAATCTTATTAAAGAACAATCTATTCCTTGTTGTCTAGTGCTTTTTCTTGTGATTGTGATTGTGATTGTCAAATTTTGTGATTGTATAATTTGTGATTGTCAAAAAGTGATTGTCAAATTTTAAAGTACCATATAAAAATAACAACAACAACAATAACAACAATGCTTTGCCCATCAACTCTTTTATTTCTTATTGACTTATTATCTTCCCTGTCCCAAAATCAATGTTCCAAACTTTTCCCATTTCACTTAAAACCTCCCCGATCTACCTTTCCTTCTCCTAATTTTTTTTGTGTGTGTGGGACAATGAGGGTTAAGTGACTTGCCCAGGGTCACACAGCTAGTAAGTGTCAATTGTCTGAGGCTGGATTTGAACTCAGGTCCTCCTGAATCCAGGGCCGGTACTTTATCCACTGTGCCACCCAGCTGCCCTGCCCCTTCTAATTTTTAATAAATCTCATTGATTCCTTTATTTCTATCAAACTTCTCCTGTCAACTTTAAAATGTCTATACCTCATTTCCCCCTAATATTATCCTATATCAGAATGAAGGGTGGTATTCCTTTTGTTCAAGACTCACTCCTTCACCCTTGCACTTTATTTTATTTCCTTCAGAGTCCTTTAGGTTAGCATCTCTGTCTGTCTGTCTCTGTCAGCGTTTCTGTCTCTGTCTCTCTCCTCCCCTCCACCCACCCCAGTGAGTGTTCTTTCCTTCTGTCTACAAAGTCTCAGGTCTTCATTTGTTGATATTGTCATTTAGTTGATTACTTGTTTCTGACTCTTTGTGATCTTATTTGATGTTTCCTTGGCAAAGATACTGGAGTGCTTTGCCATTTCTTTCTCCAGCTCATTTTACAGATAAGGACACTGAGGCAAACAGGGCTAAGTGAGTAGCCCAGGGTCACACAGTAAGTGTCTGAGGTCAAATTTGAACTCAGCTCTTTCTGACTCCAGAGACAGCACTTTATCTGCTGTGCCACCTAGCTGCCCCTAGGTCTTCCTTACTGTATTTAAAAACAAACACACAACAACTTCACTTGACTATGATACATTTGCTTATCTCTTTTACTGGAACTTTTTGAAAAAATAGTTTATAATCATAGCTTCTATTTATTCATCACCCAATTATACTGCATTCTTTTGCAGTATTTTCCTCATCTCTGTCATAAAAATGCTCTTTCTTTGTGATAAGCAAAAGTTTCTTTCTCAGAAACCTTCCTCCTTGAATTATGCTCTCTCCCCACCACTTGACAGTGTTGATATTTTTATTTCTTTGATTCTAAAGCCCCATACCATAGAATATGTTGGGGACAATCCTCACCACACTTTTCCATGATTAGTATCTCTGTACTTTAGTCCATCCTAGATATCACTACCAGACTAGTCTCCATAACACAGAGTTCTGCTACTGTCATCTCAGTACCCAAAGCTTCCACTGGCTCCCTGATGCTTATGAAAATTTCTGAATTCTTTATCTTGGGGCATCTAAAGCTCCCTACAATGCATATATGAGGATGCTAGCTATCCTTCAGACATGTCCCAGACTTCCTGCTTTGGCCCATTCATGAAAGACTTTCTTTATTCATGGAAACCTCTTGCTATCCCCACCTGGCTATGTTAACCAATACTTCCACAGAAGCTACTCTAAACTCCCATCCTACAAGCTTCAGTAAGACTTTATTCTTGTCTCTACTATGCACTTGAACTATTCAGTTTGTGTTAGTTATTTGTGTACACTGTTTTATCACCTACTAGATTTATTTTCGGATCTCTCCCACCTAAATCTAGAATAACTTAGAAAAAGAAGAAATGTTAATGGTTAATTAAATGATTTTTAAAAGAGGGACCAGATTTTTATCAGTTTAAGAAATTCCTGATAAGAAAACTCCTTTTTTAACAATTCAAATCAGTAGCTGCCCTGTAACTTAATTGGATGAGTTAACATATGAATAAAGTGTCCTTTCCTATGTCTTATAGTTGGCATTCTCTACTTTTTGAATTTAAAATAATTCTTCTATTTTAGTTTATATGAATATGTTTAAAGAAGCTTTCCAGCAGCAACATTTTAGTACTATTTCTGAATTTTGATAAGTATTACTTTTGTTTTTTTTAATTTTGTTTTTGTTTTAAATCATAAAAGTATTTTGTTATTTTCCAGCTATATGTAAAGATTGTTTTCAACATTTGTTTCATAAGAATTTTAATTCCAAATTTTTCTCCCTCCCTCCTTTCCCTCCTCCCTCCCCAAGACACAAAGCAATCTGATATAGGTTATATATGTACAATCATATTAAACATATTTCTGCATTAATAATGTGAAAAAAAGAAACAGAACAAAAGGGGAAATCCTCAAAAAACAAACAAAAACAACAAACAACAACAACAACAGCAACAACAACAACAAAACAAAAGTAGAAACAGTATCATTCAATCTACATTCAGAATCCATAGTTCTTTTTTCTGGAAGTGATGAACATTTTCCATCATGAGTTCTTTTTTCTTTTTTTTTTTGGTGAGGCAATTGGGGTTAAGTGACTTGCCCAGGGTCACACAGCTAGTAAGTGTTAAGTGTCTGAGGCTGAATTTGAACCCAGGTCCTCCTGACTCTAGGGCCAGTGCTCTATCTACTGCGCCACCTAGCTGCCCCCATCATGAGTTCTTTAGAATTGTCTTGGGTCATCATATTGCTGAGAAGAGCTGAGTCTATCACAGTTCATCATCATACAATGTTGCTGTTACTGTGTACAATGTTCTTCTGGTTCTGCTCACTTCACTCAGCATCAGTCCACTGAAGTCTTTGCAGGTTTTTCTGAAATCAGTCAGCTCATCATTGCATTCATATACTACAACTTGTTCAGGCATTTCCCTATTGATGGGCATTGCCTCAATTTCCAATTCTGTGCCACCACAAAGAGAGCTGATATCTATCTATCTATCTATCTATCTATCTATCTATCTATCTATCTATCTATCTATCTATCTATCTATTGTGCATGTGAGTCAAAGGGTATGCATAGTCCCATAGTTCCAAATTGCTCTCCAGAATGGTTGCATCAGTTCACAACTCCACTAAAAATCCATTAATGTTCCCATTTTCCCACAGCTTCTCCAACATTTATTATTTTCCTTTTTTAAATCATATTAGCCAATCTGATAGGTGTGAGGTAGTACATCAGAGTTGTTTTAATTTGCATTTCTCTAATCAATAGATTTGAGAATAGAGAATAGATTACTTAAAAAAAAATAGCCAGGTAGATTTTTTTTGCCTAAGGGTCATCATTTGGTAAAATGTGAATTCTGTGCTGCATACACAGAGAGTATAGTTGGTAGATTTAACTTTGTGTTATAAATATTTTAACATGTTTCTATTGCTATCTTTTTTTTTTGAACATCACTGAGATTTCTACTTATATCCCTTTGCTGCCCCTACCAGGAGCTATCCTTTATAATAAAGGATTTTTAAAAAATGAAAAGAAAAATTCAGCAAAACAAATTGACACATAGAAAAACCCAATGATATTACATGTTTCCCACACATCCCTCTCTCCCCTCTCCCACTTCCCCACATCTGCAAAGGAGTAGGACGACATCTCTGGTGTCTTCTTGTATCTCTTTGGGACCAAGATTGTTCTTAGTAATTTTGTAACATTCACTGTAAAAAAAAAAAAAAGTTTAGTGGTGATTGTGTTTTTTTTTTTTCATTTACCTTGTCTTAGTCATTGGGTATCTGCTTTTCTTGACTCTTTACTTTATTTTGCTTCAGTTCCTATAAGGCTATACTGTGTCAATGTCACTGTCAAATATCTAATAACATCTTTCCAAGTGAATCCTCATTTAATTAGTCTCTAGTTAGTTGGCTCAATTTACAGATAAATAGAACCCTCTCATCTTTTTCAAATGTTAAGGTTTATTTCCAAGTGAGGCTAGTAGATTTTGGTGGCAGAGCAGCTTGATAAAATGTTCCTAGGAAAGAAAACACACAGATTAAGGGAGGCTTGGACCATAACTAGTGCTGGTAGATAGAAGGCATGGAGAGAGAGGACACTTCAGGATTTTATCTTCTTGATGTGTTGTTATACTATGAATGACAGCATTTGATCAATCATGCTACCTGGAACTGTGCTACAGTCTATAGGGAGTATAAACAGATGCTATATTTTACTCCTTCAGGTTGTGGTGTATTGATTTCTACAGGATATGGGGGGGGGAAGGGAACATTAAGTCTTTATTCCATTTCATTATCATGGAAATATAGCATTAGAGTTAATTTATATTTAAAGGTATTTCCTTCAATCAATATTCTATATTCCAAATAATCTCTGCTAACATAACCATTTGCTCATTTTGGCCTCTACTAAATAACAAGCTACTACAATTTTCCCATCTTTTTTTCTCCCCATAAGAGATATACAGAATAATTAGCAGGCTGAATTCCTAATAGATTGCTATTTTAAAACATAGAATAGAGCTTATACAACTATGTCCTTTGAAGTCCCTCTTCCCTGTAATTATTCATGATTCTGTTTCTGCAGGAGTGACCAATTTTATAATGCCCCCCTTTTTTTCAATGTCATAAGATCAGTAAATTTTAGAATGATTAATGTTCACTTAGGTTCAGTAATGATGTCATTATACCTATGTATCTACATCTTCACTGTCCCCATTATAGACTCCTGCCTCTTTTTCTTTCTTTCTTTTTTTCTTCTCTTCTCTTGTCTTCTCTCCTCTCCTTTCCTCTTCTCTTTCTTTCTTTCTTCCTTCCTTCCTTCCTTCCTTTCTTTCTTTCTTTCTTTCTTTCTTTCTTTCTTTCTTTCTTTCTTTCTTTCTTTCTTTGCAGGGCAATGAGGGTTAAGTGACTTGCCCAGGGCCACACAGCTAGTAAGTGTCAAGTGTCTGAGGCTGGATTTGAATTCAGGTTCTCCTGAATCCAGAGCCAGTACCTTATCCACCGCACCACCTAGCTATCCCCGTCTTCTTCCATATTATTGCATTCAGTTTCCCTTATCAGAGTCAAGTATGAAAATAAATTGGAAGGAGAGGTTAATTGATAAAGCATGTTGTCTATCACTTGAAAAGGAGGTGATGTGCTGAATACACATAATAAGATAAATAGTTTTAGACATAGTCAACATAGGTATTTATTTTGCTTAACTGTTTATAAGTTGCTCCAAGGATTATGGTTTTTTTACCCCCTTTTTATTTGGGGGAGTGGTTGGAAGGGAGAGGAGCAGGGTAAGAATAGGGTAGAAAGAAAGAAAGAAAGAAAGAAAGAAAGAAAGAAAGAAAGAAAGAAAGAAAGAAAGAGAAAAGACAGAAAGAGAAAGGAAGAAAGAGAAAGAGAGAGAGAAATAAAGAGTGGGAGAAAGAAAGAAGAAAAAAGAAAGAAGAATGAAAGACAAAAAGAAAAAAGGAAGGAATAAAGGGATGGAGGGAAGCGAGGAAGGAAAGGAGGGCAAGAGGGAAAATAAAGGGAGGGAAGAGGGGAGGGAAGGAGGATGTTGTTTATATCCTTAATGCCTGGCACATGGCAAACCATAAATTCTTGCTCAATGGAATTGTATTGGATTCTCTTCTATAGCACGACTCCCTAAGTGAGCAAATCCAGTCAACTAGTTAATCTTGAAAATTATAAAGCAGTCAAAGATTGCAAGACAGTAGACTGGACACCAGGAAAACTGGGCCCCGATCCCAGCTCTGCCTTGAATTTCCTGTGTACTCTGCTCAAGCCACTTTATATCTTGTGACATGAAGTAAAGGAAGATAGGGAGAAAGAGGAGAGAGGAAGAAAGGAACAGAGAGAGAAAGAAGGAGGGAAGGAGGAAAAAGGAAGGAAGACTAGGGTTGAAATTCTAGTTCTGTTATTTTTTCCTTTGTGACCTTGGGTATGTTTGCTTCTAGTTTCCTCATATATCAAAAATGAATAGGTTTGACTAGATGCCCCCTAAAATTCTAACTCCAAATCTATGATCATTTTTAAATTTAAAGTTAGGGTGGATAATATCTGACATGCCAGATATAAAACACGTAAAGTTCCATTTGATTTAAAGGCAACTCCTAAATCAATTGTTAACCAAATTTATTATGCCTTTTCATTTATTTCTGTGAAAATATATATATGTTTTTTGCAAGGCAATGAGGGTTAAGTGATTTGCCTAGGGTCACACAGCTAGTAAGTGTCAATTATCTGAGGCCGGATTTGAACTCAGGTTCTCCTGAATCCATGGCCCGTGCTTTATCCACTGCACCACCTAGCTGCCCCTATGCAAATATTTTTCTGATTGATTAATTAAGAATTACTTTGGATTGATTAATTGATTAATTAGGAATTAGTTTAGTCTATAATAAATATAAACATAGCTAAATAAATATTAATAAGTATATATTAATAAATATCATGAGTTACTAGATAGAGAGCTGGTCTCAGAGCCAAGAAAATCTGTATTCAATCCCACTTCTGACACATATGAGCTATGTGACCCTGGGTAGGTCACTTAAATCCTCAGCGCTCTCCATAGCTCCCTATGAATTGCAGAAAAGGTGCTGAACTGCACTGATAGAATGAGTTTCTACATTCAGGAGTTTCTGATGCCAAGGAAATCACACGTTGAGTTAAAAAATGGCTATTCAATGTTCATAACTATTAAATAATCTTTTTAATGATGTACTTAAAAGGTACAATAGAAAAGCTACTAATACAGTGCTACATTGTAGTGTCCTAAAGAAGCAGAATCTATTCACTTTCAGAAAGCCCCTTCACCTTACTTTATGAAAAAGGACATCAATATAAAAGTGTCATCTTTATATCCTGATTGATCTGCCTAATTTGATTGACAGGGGGGGATGCTGCCAACAGATATTTCAGTCCAATGCTTGTTTTGTTATTGACTACCCTTACCTCTCAGTTTCTCTCAGATGAGTTTCCTCATCTGTCAAATGAATTGGGCAGTATAGATGATTTTTAATGTCGTTCCTAGTTCTTAATTTCTATTGGTCTCTGAAAGTGTGGGTAAGGGTAGCAAAATAAAGGCCACTTATTACAAGAATTACAGTATAGAACTGATCCTATTGAAAAGGAGTTTGGAGGAAAATGGGCAGATATTAAAGAATTTAATTTAAAAAGGATAATCCAATTCAGTAGTTTCTTATGGGTACAATTATTAGGAAGTTGATAAAACATGAATATATTAATTAGAGGGTTTTAGATTTGGTAGTGCCCTCATTGTTGAGAGAGAGAGAGAGAGAGAGAGAGAGAGAGAGAGAGAGAGAGAGAGCTATTACTTTTTTTCCTTTTTTTTTAAAGCTGGTGAATTTGGAGGGGTTCAGTGGATCATTTAATGCTTGATTATTTCTGTGGTTATATTTGGAGGTTATTTTATTGCTCTCCAAAAGATGAAACACAACAACTTGGGGAACCATTCCATTTGAGCAATAGCATTAGCCATCTTTGGAAATAAGATTTTCTCTCCATACTGCAGAAAGGAAGGATATGGTTTAGGTAGCTTAGTGTTTAAAGGATGAAGCAGGTTAGTCAAAGGCAGAGTGATGAATGGCCACTTGATTCTCTATGGACCTTGTCACTTTATCCCCATTTATCAAAAAGTGAGCACTTAAACTCAGTATCTCCCCATGATTTCCTAATGTAGCATCATCATTCTGTCACACTTTTAGACCAATTCAAACTACAGCAGAAAACAAAGAAAGCTCATTTATACCATGAGTAAATAAACTTATTTAATTTTACCTTTAAATATGTCTGTTGTCCCTTTCAAATTGCTGACATGGCTTGATCTCTACACCTTTGTTTCAGTCTTTATTTTTCTTTCAAATTATTTTTTATGGGTGTCCTTATTTTCTTTTTTTAAAGACTGGAGGTGGGTGTCAGGGAAAGAGTGAGGATTCTTCTGTAATTTGGACCAAAACAAAATTATTCCTTCACTTTAACAAAGTAAATTAGACGTTCTTATTGTCCAGCAATTTTCTGTAGTTTGCCCAATTATAAATGAAAATCACCTGCCTTCCTCCCTTTCCCATCTGGCTCGGAAGTCACTGACTGACACTGTTTTTGCTTTTTGAAAAATAAACAACGCCCCTCCCTCCTTTAACTTAGAAGCTTTTCTTCTATCAGACGTTCTCAGTTTTTTTTTTCAGTCCATTGCACCACACAAATAAATTTCACAGTATTATTACTGTCAAGTTTAGTGCTTAAGGCATTCGACAACCACATGTTAGTAGAACCACCCTCATTCTCCAAATCCTTCCTTTAAGTCGCCTTTGTATTTCTTGAAAAACAAAAAAACAACAACAACCCAACAACTGATGAGGGGGATTATTGTGCTGATATTCTCCTGGTTTTCAGCAGTCACATGTGGTTTCCCTCTAAAGACCGAAAACCCTACCATAAGGATTACATAAACCCCTTCAGCTGCTTAAGTCCAATAGCATTGAGTTTCTTAGTCCTGCCAGGACGCCTTGATGGATCTCCTCTTTGCAGGACATTAAAAAGTGTCATTGTCTTGGTACTTAGTGGCTCAGCAGATCCCTTAGGAGCTGATCAGAGTCTCTTCCTACAGTTCCCAAAGGATAGTACAATTCCTCTCTTCCCCAGCTGAAGGTGAAGGGGGTAGGGGAAAACTGCTGCAGATTCAGGAAGCTCCTGCAGGACATAATTGGAATGAGATCATTATTCTTGAGGAAATACTGCACTCGACATGCAGCCATCCAGCGTTCAAAACAGAGCTCAGTCATGGGCAAATTGTCTCCATCGGGATGCTCTTTTTATGTGGACCCCACAGCCAATAAAATATTGAGAAGACAGATACTGGGAAGTAAACCATAGCTACATCTATCCTTTAAACTTCAAAATGACTACACACAGGGGCAGCTAGGTGGCGCAGTGGATAGAGCACTGGCCCTGGAGTCAGGAGTACCTGAGTTCAAATCCGGCCTCAGACATTTAACACTTACTAGCTGTGTGACCCTGGGCAAGTCACTTAACCCCAATTGCCTCACTAAAAAAAAAAAAATGACTACACACACACACACACACACACACACACACACACACACACACACACGAGTATCTTCATTTCCTGCCAGACTGTATTCATTGAAGATCCCATTTCATTCTCTTCCATCTTCATTCTCCAAAGCTTGTTAAGAACTGGTGAAAATATATGTTACAGACTCAGAGCTTGTGTGAGGACTTTGCAAGTTGGAAAGTCAGTTGGTATAAAGGAAGGAATGCCAGCAATGAAATCAATGGAGCCTGGTTCAGCTTCCACCTCTTATGTGTAATCCTTAGTTAACCTCTCTGGGCTTCAGTTTTGTCCTGTAGAAAATGAGAGTTGTAATAAATGACCTGCAAGGTCCCTTTACAACTCTAGCCTAATGTGATGGCTTTCAGAGGACTGGGAAAGCAGGCACAAGTTCCAATGGTAAGAGAAGAACAGGGATAGGCAATTCCATTTCCCCATTATCCCCCCACCGTGATTAAAATTATTCTTCCTTCATCTGACTTTGTAATTTGTCGTCATTCAATTATTCCCATATTTCAGATTACAGGATGGCTTTCCTCCAAGGTCTCATCACAGACACAACTTTGAAAATGTTTTCTGACATTAAAAAAACAAACTATTCTCTTAAATTAAAAATAATTTTCTATTAAGATGTCTGTTTTAATCTTTCTGTTAAGAAGACTTTTTCTTCTTTTGAGCTTTTCTATGCTATTTCTCAAACATGTGAAGGCCTTAGCTTGCTTATCTGTAAAATGAAGAGGTTGGGCTAGAATTGGAGCTCGTAACCTGTGATCTATGAACCAAGAGTGATAAAAGTGTTTCAACATAATTGATTTCCTTTGTAATCCCATTTATTTGACCTTATGCATGTACAAACTTGAATCTGAGACAGGGTCCTTAGGCTTGACCAGACTGCTAATGAAGGTCCATGGCACAAAAAAACATTAGACCTTGGGCTAGGTGATTTCTAATATCCTTTCCCACTCTAAATCTCCTTTCATATGATTGTCTGGAAAGTGCATAGCTTTTGGAGCCACAGAAGATAGGTTTGAACCAGGTTTCTGATACTACCTATGTGAACTTAGACAAGTCATTTCACTTCAGGTTGTTCACTGAGTAACCTCATCTGTGACAATGTCTAAGTTCAACTATATGGCTTTTTACGTTTCTTTAAGCTGCAAATTCAGGATAGGAAGCTCCACCCTACAAAGGAAATCATGACTCATCTATGAATCTATGAATCAGTTGGTCATATTTACAGAATTGTCACTTAAACCAAGTCACACACATACTTATTTGTCAAAATCAGGATTGGAAACCATGTCTTCTAAATGGCAGGTCCTGAACACTCTTCACCCAATGGTCAGGAACTCAGAGGTCATCTAGTCCTTGTTCCTCATTTTACAGTTGAGGGAACTGAGATCCAGGCTTTGCTCAAGGCCACACTGGTGTAAGTGTAAGAGGTAGATCTTAAATCTAGGTCCTTTGACTGTAATCCAGAGCCCCCAAAGCAGAACTCTGTGCATATATTTAACATTTTAGTGCTGTAAAAATTATTATAGTCATCTTTAAAATATTCATCTCTATGGTGAAATTCATGTTTTTCATTTCAGTGAGGTATAAAAACTGTGTCTGCACTGACTGTGCCTACATATAATTAGAAGATTGCTTCTTTTATTGCTTTTGCCCAATTCAATGATTTCCCCTTCTCCTTTGTGTTGACATATTGGTTGACAAAATTAACAGAATAGGCAATTGTCTTGGCTTCTTGTAAGCAAAGTGTTTTTTTGTTTTGTTTTGTGGGGCAATGAGGGTTAAATGACTTGCCCAGGGTTACACAGCTAGTAATTATCAAGTGTCTGAGGCCAGATTTGAACTCAAGTCCTCCTGAATCTAGGGCTGGTGCTTTATTCACTGTGCCACCTAGTTGCCCCCAAGCAAAGTGTTAAAGAGACTAGCCAACTGGTTCAGAGTCACATCATATTTATCTAATGATCAGATGCAGATCCCTGATTAAATTAGTTCTTTTCGCACTTTGAATTCCCTAAGCATCAAATAAGTGCCCATATTCCATAGCGAGCTTTGGAATCTAACATTGCTCAAATCCTAATTCAAATCTAGCTTCTTCCAAGAAGCCTGTTTTCATTAACAGGAATGAAGTACAATTTTTGACATGATAAAATGTCACCCTCTGCTTATTGCAATAGAAATATTATTGGACTTTGACCAGGGAGGGAAAACTAGGCTTTGGGAAAATTCAGTTGGGTTGAGGCATATTTGGCTGGGGAATGTGATCAAGCAGAGGACAACAGGGGGTGGAAGAATTGCACTGGTAGAGTCTCATTAAGGAGGAAGTCACTTCTTGGGGAGGAGGCTGAACCAACAGAAAATCTAATGGGGGTAATTTGTCCCCAGAGCTTTGGAGGCTTGTGAATAGAGATGCTTGCTAGAAGTCCATCAGGAGCATGCTGCCCCTTCCCAACCCTCCTCCAACATATGCACTATTTTTTTTTGGTGGGGCGATTGGGGTTAAGTGACTTGCCCAGGGTCACACAGCTAGTAAGTGTCAAGTGTCTGAGGCTGGATTTGAACTCAGGTCCTCCTGAATCCAGAGCCGGTGCTTTATCCACTGCACCATCTAGCTGCTCTCAATATATTCACTATTACTTTGGTACTTAATTGATGTTTGAAGTAGGATCATAAATTTATAGATGTAGAGTTAAAAGTGACCTCTGGGTCATTTAATCCAAACATCTCATTTTACAGAGCTGGAAACTAAGGACCAGGAAGGTTAAGTTATTTGCTTTTTAGATATCCTCCAAGTCAGAAAGACCTATTTTATATTTGATATATTTTATCTTTTACAAGCACACACACACACACACACATATATAATATTTTATATATATTATTTGTGCCACCCTTGAGAAGTCATTTAGCTGCTTGGTGCCCCAAACATCTCTCAGAGGAAGTGCTGATGAGCATTGGCAGAGGTAATTTCCTTGTGGGGAGTGTTCCTGCTTCCAAAAATGTCACGAGTCTGGTCCAAAAAGTCCTCAACAACTCTCTCCCTTCTCTCCTTCATGCCATTTATTTAGATTTCCACTTAACTGTAATTAATCTGCACGAGTCAGGAATAGAGTTGATTTAACTCATCCCCCACCCTCTATCCCCAGATGTTTAAGGCAACTTGGATTAAGTGCCCAGGCTGATGATTTTGTGTGAAACTCTCTCCTCCATTAATTCAACTTTGAGACTTCATAGTCTTGTCCAAAGTAGTAGGTATCAGTTTTAATACAATTAATATTTGTTGGGCAGTTAGGTGGTGCAGTGGATAAAGTGCTAAGCCTGGAGTTAGGAAGACCTGAGTTCATATCTGGACTTAGACACTTACTAATTCTGTGACTCTGGGCAAATAGCTTGACCCCATTTGTCTCAGTTTCCTGAATTGTAAAGTGAGCTGGAGAAGAAAATGGTAAATCACTCTAGTATCTTTGCCACGTACACTCCACAAGGGGTCAGAAAGAGTTAGACATGACTGAAACAACTGAGTTAATATTCATTAATAATAATTCAAGTATTCCTATTTGCACCCAAACTTTAGTTCATTTGTTCTGATACAAAAGCAGAAATAAAATAAGTTTAGGAATGAATCATCTGAGAATAACATGGCAGGTGAATAAAGGGTCAAATTAAAGGGAAGATGAGTAGCCAAGGTTTATTTTGGGCATGGTTCAAGCTATCGTTTAATTCTCTCTTTAAACTTCTTCAGTGGCTCAATCTTAATTGTACAAAGACCTCTATTGCCATTTGGAACTTAATGAACATGATGAACTTTATGAAAATGAATAATCCTAACATGCACTCAGCCTTCTTTTATTCTCACTTTGGTTCTTAACTGTTTTCATTGATAGTAAAGGCAGAAAACAAATCATTTAACCACAAGATCTTTTAATTTCTGTGATATTTATTTCAGTTGCAAGTGTCTGGGGCTAACTCACTCTTTCCTTCAAGTGTCACATTGCCCAAGTAGTGAGGATGCTAAGGCACAGGGTGCTTGAGAATTCTATTGAGCTATAGCTATTAATTATATACCTTTGGGAATGTCTGAGTACAAGGCTAAAAGGAACTTTGTTTCCTTTCTTACTTTAGCTTGATAACAGGTTGATGAATTTGGAAGGAGCAGACTCTTGCCATTAATAACATGCTTGGACATGAAAGTCACACATAGAGCACATTCCTGGGAAAGTCCACTTTTAGAGAGGCAGAAAACCTGAGGCCCATTTAAAAAATGAATTCCTTGCATAAATTGCATAAATATGAACAACTTGTATCTGAAATTTGTCTCATTACTTAAAATAATTTTAAAAATTAAAAAATTAAATTATCAAAACATTATTATTCATCTTATTAAAAAAAGAAAGCTGATATTTACTTCTATTTTGGAGGGAAGATTTCCCTGAAGACAAGGATTGTTTTTTTCATATTTTAATATCCCCAATAGTCTCCTATTCTAATCAGGACTGTCCCCCTCTAAAGCAACTCACTCTTTTCATTGTGCTCTCTGTAAAATCTGCTCCATATGTAACAAACTAAGTTTCAACCTAAACCTTTTCCTTTCTAGCTCTCTCCCTTTATGTGTATTCACTGAGATGTAGCTCACTGCTGATGACTCAGCTTCTCTAGCCATCCTTCCCAGCACTTGTACTCATTCCCTTCAATTCACTAGGTATCCAATAGACTATTGTTCCCTATTGCCATTTCCAGTGTCTTCTTCTACTACCATCACTCAATAACTTCTTCCCCTTTGAGATTCATTTAATCCATATTTGTCACCTAATCAAAAATGTTTATGATTAGTCTACCATCCTCCAGGAGATTCTCCTTCCTTTATTAATGAGCTCAGTGCCTGGATCACAGTCTTTCTCTCTTCCTCAAACTTCTTCTCTGATATTGGGAACTTCAACATACATATTGGTCTTCCTTCAAACATCATAACTTCCTGATTCTTCAGTAAAATCATTTCCCCTGATCTACTCCACTCCCCCCATAGCTACACACAGTGATCATGACACCCTTGATCTTGCCATCCCATAATTGTTTTTACATCCATATTAATGAATTCCAAAATTCCTTTACCTAATCATTATTAGTTATTATCACTACTTTCCTTCTGCTTTGCAATTTCAAAACTTCTTCTCCACCTACATTTCCACCTTTAATCCCTTCCTCCTCAGTTTCTTCTGAAGTTGTCATACCTGCACTGGGTAGATCCCTTTCCTTTCCCCATCTTGATGCCTTGAGAAGCCAGTTCAACTTTGCATGGTCTTATTCTTTGGACTCTCTTACTCCTTTATTCTTTTTTTTTTTTTTTGCCAGGTAATGAGGGTTAAGTGATTTGCCCAGGGCCACACAGCTAGTAAGAGTAAACTAATCACTCTTTTCCTTCCTTCCTTCCTTCCTTCCTTCCTTCCTTCCTTCCTTCCTTCCTTCCTTCCTTCCTTCCTTCCTTCCTTCCTTCCTTCCTTCCTTCCTTCCTTCCTTCCTTCCTTCTTTCCTGGGTAATGTAAGAGGCTACTCTCCCATTTCTCCTACCAGTTTGAGTGCTCCTTCTCAATCTTTCTTGATAGATCATCATCTAGGTTGTGCCTGCTAACTGTGGCTATCCCACAGGGCTCTGTCTTGGCCTTCTTTTCTTCTCTACTATTTTACTTGGTGAACTCATTAGCTCCCATGAATTCAATTGTCATCTCCATGCAGACATTTGTCAGATCTATTTATCCAGCCCTAACCTCTCTTCTGACATCCAGTCTCTATCCACAATTGCCTATCTTACATCTCAAACTTGATGTCAATACCTCATTATCCTCCCCTTTCTCCAATCCTTTCCTTTTCTAACTGTTTGTTATCTAGGGCAGTAGCATCAAACTCAAATATTAAGGGAACCCAGCCAGCAGTACTTTGATTTAGAAAACAACAAATTAAAATTATTAATGCTTTATTACATTTTTATTTATTTTGCTAAACATTTTCCAATTACATTTTTTATTTGGATTAACTTTTTTATTTAGAATTTCCCCCAAGTTACATGTTAAAAAACCCTTAATTTTCATATTGATTTTTAAAAACTTTGTGTTCCAAATTTTCTTCCTCCATCCCTCCTCAACCCTCACTAAGAAAACAAGCAATTCAATATAAAAGTCATACATGAGGGGGCAGCTAGATGGCACAGTGGATAGAGCACCGGCCCTGGAGTCAGGAGTATCTGAGTTCAAATCCGGCCTCAGACACTTAACACTTACTAGCTGTGTGACCCTAGGCAAGTCACTTAACCCCAATTGCCTCACTAAAAAAAAAAAAAAAAAAGTCATACATGTGCAGTCATGCAAATCATCTTCACATTAGTCAGGTTGTGAAAGAAAACAGACAAAATAACTTTAGAAAGAGGAACTAACAAATAAAATTATACTTCAATATGTATTCAAATACCATCAATTCTTTCTCAGTTGATGGTTTGCATTTTTCATACATCCTTCTGATAGCATCCTGCTAATAATTTATTTTACAGGTACTATTGCTAACTGTATTACCTTCCATTCTATTCTCTATCCTTGATATTTACTCTATTTTCTATCTTCTTTCACCATATCTGTCCTCAAAAATGTTTTGCTTTTTACTGTTCCTCCCCCAATCTGCCCTCCCTTCCTTCACCTTTCCTCCCCTTATCCCCTTCTCCTCCAAATTTCCTTCAGGGTAATATATATATATATATATATATATATATATATATATATATATTATATATATATATATACACACACACACACACATATATATATACATATATATATATATATATACATACACACACACACACACATATATAACTATGTCCACTTGAGGGTGAATGTTATTCCCTCTTTGAGCCAATTCTGATGAGAGTAAGGCTCACTCACTCCCTGACTCCTTCCCCATATTCCCCTCCACTACATAAGCTTTTTCTTTTCTTTTCTGTTAGCTTCTTTACCACCTTCCACCTCTCCCATTTCCTTTCTTCCAGTGCATTCCTATTAGCCCTTAACTTTATTTTAAAGATGTCATTATGAGTCAGCTAGGTTACACAGTGGACAGAGCACCAGCCCTGGACCCAGGAGGCTCCAAGCTCAAATCTGGCCCCAGATATAGGCCACCCCACCTTGTCTTCATATTCAATTCACATCTGTGCCCTCTGTCTAAGTATCTTCCTTTCAGTTGCCCCAATACTGAGAAAGTTCTTATGAGTTACAAGTATCATCTTCCCATGTAGGAATGTAAACAGTTTCACCTTTTAATATCCCTCATGATTTCTTTTTCCTTTTTACCTTTTTATGTTTCTCTAGGGTCTCATATTTGAAAGTCAAATTTTCTATTCAGTTCATGTCTTTACATCACAAATGCCTGAAAGTATTCTTTTTCATTGAGGTCCCATTTCCCCCCTGAAAAATTATACTCAGTATTGCTGGTTGGTGATTTTTGGTTGTAATTTCAGTTCCTTTTCTCTCCAGAATATCACATTCCATGCCCTCTGATCCTTTAATGTAGAAACTGCTAGATCTTATGTTATCCTGACTGTAGCACCACAATATTTGAATTCCTTTTTTCTAGCTGCTTGCAATATTTTCTCCTTGACCTGGGATCTCTGGAATTTGGCTATGATATTCCTGGAAGTTTTCCTTTTGGGATCTCTTTCTGGAGGTGATCAGTGGATTCTTTCTATTTCTATTTTAACTTCTGCTTCTGGAATATCAGGGCAATTTTCCCCGACAATTTCTTGGAAGATGATGTCAAAGCTCTTATTTCGATCATGATTTTTCAAATTATCTCTCCTGAATCTATTTTCCAGGTCAGCTATTTTTCCAAGGAGATATTTCATATTATCCTCTATTTTTTTTATTCATTTGGATTTGCTTTGTTGTGTCTTGATTTCTCATAAAGTCATTAGCTTCTATTTGCTCTATCTTAATTCTTAAGCAATTGTTGTCTTCAGAGAGTTTATGTACCTCCTTTTCCATTTGGCCAATTTGGCTTTTCAAGCTGTTGACTTTTTTTTCCATGATCTTCCTGCATCAATCTCATTTCTCTTTCCATTTTTTTCCTCTACCTCTCTAACTTTTCACTCTGCCTCTCTTAGTTTATCTTCAAAGACCTTTTTGAGTCCTTCCATGAGCTGAGACCAATTTATATTTTTCTTGGAAGCTTTGGATGTAGGATGTTTGACCTTGTTATTGTCTTTTTCTGAGGGTGTATTTTGATCTACTTTGCCACTAAAGAAGCTTTTGACAGTCTGCTGCTTTCTCTGCCTGCTAATATTGACTGCCTATTTTTTGGCTTTTAACTCCTTCTTAATATGTCGCATTGCTTCCAGGATACACTGTCTCAAGCTACAGGGGGTCCCAAGTGTTATAATTAGGGTCTTTCTCAGCCCACCTGGCCTGTAAGTAACCACAGCTGCTTTCTCTTTAACCCAGAAGCAGAAATCTGATTGAAATCTGATTCTCTATGATCAGAAACTTGGTGTGCCTGTGCCCTTCCTGCACTGGGCCACAGTCTGCTTACTGGTTCAGGATATGGTCTCTCTGCCTTAGTTCCAGTAGAGACCACAGCTATTTCTCCCTGGCCAGCCACTGAACCCCCACACTGGTCCATGAGCCCAGTTTCAGAAGAAGCCACTGAACATGAAGATTCTGAGGCTCGGAGGTGTGGCCTGCCTAGGACTGCATCTTCACTCCTCTCTCACCCTGTATAGTAGATGATCCCTGCCACCTATTTAAGTCATCTTTGGCTAGAAAATAGCCTCACTCTGTTCTTTTGTGGGTTATGCTGCTCCAGGAGTTGTCCTATGGCATTTTTTTGGAGGTATGTGGACATATTTGTTGGGAGCATAGAGAGTTACAGCCTTTCCTTTGCCATCTTTTTTCTAATTACATTTTTTTTTATTTTAGTGAGGCAATGGGGGTTGAGTGACTTGCCCAGGGTCACACAGCTAGTAAATGTCAAGTGTCTGAGGCCGGATTTGAACTCAGGTACTCCTGACTCCAGAGCCGGTGCTTTATCCACTGCGCCACCTAGCTGCCCCTCTAATTACATTTTAATCAAGTTTGGGATGGACTCTGGTATTTTGTTGTCAGAAAGTTTAACATCTCTGATAGTGTACTACCATACTTCTAATCACCCAGGTTAATAGGCTAGGTGTCATACTTTATCCCTCACTTTCTCTCAGTCCTGCTCTCCACTTCAAATAAATTTTCAAGGCCTGTGAATCTTATCTTTGTAATATCTCTCTTATATACCCCCTTTTCTCTTCTGACAATGTCACCACCTTGGTGCAGGTCTACATCATCTCATGACTAGATTATTAGAATAACCTGCTGTTTTTTTCCCTTCTTTAAGTTTTCTCCCACTCCAGTTTATCTTCAACTCAGCTATCCCTAATCCTAACCCTAACCCTTCTTACTCATCATTGCTAAGTACATTCTGTTTCTCAACTCCAGGTATTTTCACTAGCTGTTCCCCATGTTTGGAACTCTCTCTCTGTCTCTGTCTCTGTCTCTCTCTGTATTCCTGGCAAAATTAGGGTCTCAGCTAAAGTTTCATCTTCAAAATGCCTTTCCAAGTCTTTCTTAATCTCAATGTCTCCCCTCTGAGATCACCTACCATTTATTTGTGCATAATTTTTCCATGTTTTCTCTTCCATTAGCCAGAGCTCCTTAAGAGCAGGGACTATTTCTGTCTTGCTTTGCAGTCTCAAGGATCATCACAGTGTCTGGCACATTGTAGATGTTATAAAAATGCTTGTTGAATGAATGAATGAATGAGTAAAAAAGAAAAAGAGAAATTTTTAAAGTTGAAAATGCCAGGCAAATTGTAGCACTTGTATTGAATTGCAGTAGTTTGAATTCTGCTCTCGGATATGCACATTCAGCTTTGTTTATTAGGAATAGAAGTGAATAATCAGCAGGCATACCCCTCCCTCTCCCTATTAATTTAATAAAACCTTTCTCCCTAGTTCCAGACATATCACTGTTTTCTCCTATTTTTTAGGAAAACTTTCTCCCTCAGGGTGTGAACTTTATGCTGCAAAAAGCATGATAAATTGACTTTACTAGATGGACTTCCATTTAAACAATTAGTGCATTGTCTTTAAGTAAACAGTGAGTGATTTTTCCTTTTGATGTCATGATTATAGTCATAACATAAATGACCAAAAAGTCCAGAGCAATCAATTTCTGAGACTATAGGGTGGTGGTAAGGGAAGTCAACAGAGAGCACTTAAACTCTTGGGATTTCCACAATGGTTTAGGTCTATGGCTTCTTTCCAACCCTAAATTCTGTTTTTCTTAAGAGTAGACAATGGTCTCAAAATAATTGTATATGCCACATCCATGCTTAAACGTTCACTCTAGGTATAGAATAGCATTTCCTTCCATTTAAGTGAGTTTTGTTAATGACAAAATAAATAGTATCCCTAATGAAGATAGAGTTCACTTAGAACTTTCTTCCTAATGTGAAGCTAAAAAAATGAAAATAAGCTAGACTTTTCCCCTTACAATCCTCTCATTTCTTTCTTTCCTTCCTTCCTTCTTTCTTTCTTTTTGTTTTGTTTTGGTTTTTTGAATCCTGTCATTTCTAAAAAACATTTTAAGGCCCATTATTCAAATTCTAAAAATCACCCAAGATCTGGAAAACCTCTTTATTTTCAACTGTAAAATTGATTTAGCATATGGATGCTATAGTTGATGTCATAATATACATGGGCCATGCTTTTCTATGCTAATGTTTATCTTTTCCATTTCTTAATGTATAATTGCCCACCTGTTTAATACATTTTAAAATATGCACATTTAAAAAATAGGTCATTTTAATCCTAATATAATATTTCTAGTGGACCTGAGAGACTTTCCAAGAAATTTCATGGTTGTCATTCAAACATCTATTTTTATTAATGTGCCAACTATTTAACTTTAATTTAGTTTTAAGTTCAAGAATGAAACTTTTGTGAATCAACTAATTTCTTTGATTTCTCCTCAATATCATATTCCATATTTCAAAGATTAATTTTCTGAATCTTCCTTTATATTTTAAAGGGTACCATCTCAGACATTATACATTTTTTTTTATTATCCTAAGTAGTCTTTCTTTTGGGAGACTAAATACAAATATAGACTTCATTTTGTACCAGTGGTTTATGTCTTCAATACCATACGTGTAACATTCAGTACAATACCAGTGACATTTATGGCAGTGCTTTGAATTAATGAAGAATTCAATGAAATTGTCAAAGCGATTAGATGGAATAACATAACTGTAGATGGTCATGATGAATCAGAAAAATATCAGAGGTATAAGGGACCCTAAGGATCATTCTCGCTAAATTCTTTATTTTCTAGATGAGGACTTCCAGAAGGTGTACTGAAACTTCTAAGGTTTTTCATTATTACTGATATTTATTCAGTGATGATTGTACCCCTGATGTCCTTTCTAGTTCCATGATCTTTGAGTTGGCTCAGTTGTGTAGGATCACACATTTAGCCCTGGGAGTTTAGAGCTCATGTAGAAACAAAGGTATCAAACTCATGCCATCTCCACTGGAAGCTCCTGTGTCACCAGAAACAGATTATATAAAATTGAGATATGTCTCACCAAAAAAAAAGTAGAATATAATACAGATAATTTTAATATGTGATTTTCTGATCTAGAGCAGTGGTATCCAATTCAAATAGAAAAGGGGCCACTGATCGGTACATAAGTATTCCTGGGTAGTTGCATATTGACTTAGAGAACCAGATATTAACTATCTATGTTCTATTTTATTTGAATTTATTTTGTTAGATATCTCAATTATATTTTAATCTGTTTTGGGCTACCCAAGGATTGCCACGTGTGACCCTTAGGAAGCTTGTTTGATACCTGTGATCTAGACCAATACACTTATTTTCAGATGAGGAAATGTTGTCCAAGGTCATGGAAGCAGCAAATAGAAGAGTCTGCATTTGAACACAGGTCCCCTAAATTCAGTACACTTTGTGCTCTACTAAGAGGGCCAAAGAGGCTACTGAAAATAGTAAAGTTTTGTGGCACTATGAGTTGAGTTGTAGCTTTCCAGGATACTTATTATTGGTATCTAAGTAATAGAGGATCAGATTATTTTACTACTTAAAACACAACAAACTACCTACAGTTTCCTAGATGTATGCTATATTTTTAGAGTGATGACAGACCACTGCATTTTAATTATAAAAGGTACCATTTATATAGTCCTTTAAGGTTTACAAAGCACTTAAAAATATATATATATATGTATGTATATATATATATATATATATATATATATATATATATATATATATAAAATCTCATTAGGTCTTCTCAACTACCCTGTGAGACAGGTGTTACTATTGTCCCCATTTTACAGATGAGTACACTGAGGCTGAGAGAGGCTAACTGATTTACCAAGAGTCACATATCTAAGAAGTAAATGGGGCAGGATTTGAACTCAGGTCTTTCTGACTGCAAGGCCAGCACTCTATCCAATATGCCACCTAAGGCATTTGGTTCTAGTCATACTGAAATAGGAGTGACTTTTAATTTTTTATTTACCATGGAATAAATTATGGTTGAGAGTAAATGGTTTCCATCTGCTTACTCCCCAAATTGTGTTATACTATGCATGGGCCTTTTTGGAGCCACAGATAGCTTCACATTTCTTCCCCTTTCCAAAAACAAAACTGCACAAAAGTCAACCACCAAAAAGCTAAATGCGGGATATGGGTTCTGCAACTGGAAAAAAAATATATATAAATATGTAACTAGTAATTTTCTCTTTGTTTCAAAAATATATACTATTGGTAGAAAACAAAAATGGCAGGACACCAATAAACCAATGGCTCTAATTTATGATCAATGCATGGCTCTCTACACCAATTATGAAAAAAAGAGGGGGTGGGGCTGAAATCCTGGAGTTTTGGCTCATTATCAACTTTAAATTATAACCAGACAAGATCATGCTAAAGCCCGAATGCTGTGGGTTTTTGTGGGGAGGGGAGTAGCTGAATTGGTTCCAAATTACCCTCAGACAACATCAGACAGGTTTAAGTTCATTGAGTTAGTGTAAGAAATCAATTTTGATTATGCTATTTCCATGTGTTCTGAGTCACAGTGGACACAGTCCAGTTGGATTTGCAGCCCCAGTAGGAGTCGCACAGGTGTACCTGGGTTATGAAGGAGCTCCCTAATTTGCACCCGGGGTTTAACCTCTTTCCATTTCAGTTATTGGAAGGCAAGAAAATGAAAAGGGAAAGAAGGTGAAATCATGCTTTGTCTTGTGGTCAAGGATTCCATCCAGATTCTGTTCTAGTATTTAATGTAACACTGATCATTCTCTATGCAAGCACTGACATTCACAGTGAACTCAAAAACAGCTCTAGCTATATCCTACTGCTTGCACTCCTGGGTATCTGTATATTCTGAAAGATAATGCTGATAACAGTTAGGAGGACAGGAGGGGCTTCTGCATGCCAGATGTCTGATTTTACTTCTGACAGCCCGGTCTTTTAGTAAAATATGATTTTTCCATTAAAAAATAAAATAAAGCTTTCCTCTTCTCTCTGTCCTGCCCATTCTCTGCCCCTACCCAGAAGCACTTATCATCAGCCCTTTAGACCATCTACCATACTGCTTATCTGGCAACATTCTCAAATCTTTGTCAGTCTGCCCCTTTCACAGTACCATGCGCTGCCTGACCCACCTTAAAAATATTTATGTATGTTGCCCATTAAAAGTCTTGTTTTAGCCTACAGATGTAAGTTTAAGCTTAAAACTATTCTAGTCAGCATGACAAAGTATAAATAAATCTGTATTTGATTCCAGAGGACCTGGGTTCAAATCTATGTTCTTGTACTTGGGGTAATAACCTTATAAGTTAGTAACCTTATGACCTATTGCAATTCAGCTAACCTCTCTGGGTTTCACATTCCTTCTTTTGCAAAACCAGAATTGTACTATATGGCCTTTAAACTTAATTTCAGCTCTAAATCCACCATTCTTATGATATGTAAAGTATTAGATGACTCCTTTTTGGAAAGAGAGGTTTAAAAATGTCTGTTTGTAGCTATAATCTGTTTTTATAGTTTTTTTCTAAATATCTTGATTTTTCCCTAATCTTTCCTACTGATATATAATCCACCTATAAATGAAGAAATCTTTCTTTGGATTTCTAAATCTCCTCTTTTCCTTTTGTTCTTTTCTTGTAAAGTGCACTCAAATTAAATACATTGAGTATTCAGTTATGAAGCACCTATTAAGTGTATGACACTGCTGCTGGGTTATAAGGATACAAAGACAAAAAATAAATAAAATCCCTGTTTTTAAGAGATACATAGGAGCTAATTTGAAGAGGAAGAGATCACTAGCCTTTAGGGAATCAATTCATCAGCTAGAATTTATTAAGTGTCTTGTTTAGTTGTTTCAGTTGTGTCTGACTCTTTGTGACCCCATTTGGGGTTTTCTTGACAAAGATATTGGAGTGGTTTGCCATTTCCTTCTCCAGCTCATTTTACAGATGAGGAAATTGAGACAAATAGGCTTAAGTGACTTGCCCAGGGTCCCACAGCTAGTAAATGTATGATGCCAGATTTGAATTCAGGGATATGAGTCTTCCTGATTTCAGTCCTGTTGCTCTATCCACTGATCCACTTAGCTACTTCATAGCTGTGTATAGGCTGAATTAAAGAGCAGAGACACTCAGTGTTATAGTGGTTCTGCACTTGAATTTGAATTCAGCCTCAGTCATTTATTAGTTGTGTGAACCTAGAAAAGATTTTTTAAAAACCCCTCTCAACTTTAATTCCATCATTTGCAAAATGGCAATAAAAATATCACCTAACCTCTAGGTTTGCTATGAGGATCAAATATTCCATGAGTCATCATGGCATAGTAAATGGAGACCTGGAGGGAGCTCTTCTTGTGAGATTTCTAACTCCCATGTCTTTAATGATTACCTTTATACAGATGATGCCTCAGTTTCTTTATTTGGCCCCAACCTTCCATCCTAAGCTCCACTCCTGCATTTTCATGTCCTGACCCCTCTATTTAGCTGAACCACTAATATCTGGCACTCACCTTACCCTAAGCTGAACTGCTCTTTCTCTCTGTCCTAGTTCTTCCTCACAACTCCTCCATTTTTACTAAGGTCTCATATTTTCCTAATCTCCATGATTGGAAAGCAAGTTGCCTTCACTGACTTCTTCCCTAATACAAACCCATTTTTTTTATCTCCAACTAACCTCCTACATGTATTTGCCACTCCAGGCCAAAACAGGATTACTTGAGGTATCCTAAGATGGACCCCTACCTTCCCATCTCCAACTATTTGCTCATTTTATTCTCTCTACCTGTAATAATCTTCCCCTAACACTTCTCCTTTCGGAAATTGCCCCCAACAAAGGCAAACATTGCTACCTTTCCAAACTTTCCTTGAGCCTCTGAGAGAGTGTGACCTCTTTCTGTCTTTGGAATCCACATAGCCAGGGGTATTGTGAGGCTGAAGGGAGATAATATATATGGTGGTGGTAGTAGTGGTAGTAGTGGTAGTAGTTATAGTAGTAGTAGTAGGCAGCTAGGTGGTACAGTGGATAGAGTGCCAGGCTTGAAGTCTTCCTGAGCTCAAATGTAGCCTCAGGCTCTTACTAGTTGTGTGACCCTGGGCAAGACACTTAAGCCTGTTTGCCTCAGTTCCTCATCTATAAAATGAGCTGGAGAAGGAAATGGCAAACCACAAAAACAAGTCTAAAAATGACTGAACAACAACAACAAGTAATGGTGGTGGTGGTGGTGGTAGCAGTAGGAGGAGGAGGAGGAGGAGGAATAGTAGTAGTATCAGTAGCGTCCTGTAGTTACTCGGTCTCCAGTCTGGTGATGACTTCATTCTCTGAGCCTTTTTTTGAACTGCTACTGAGTTCAAGCAATACTTACAAAGCAATCCAGGGATGTGCTAGTAAATGTTTAATAATTAGACTCTCAGAAAATGCATATATACATATCTATATCTTGTCCTTGTAAACATTGCATTTTATACTTTTGTTGGCATAATGCACATTATGTGTGTGTGTGTGTGTCATATTTATTAGGATAATACTGGTCAGTGAGATATATGAACTCAGTAATAAGTCAATCAAAGAATAACGGAGAAAGGTAAGATGTCCAGTCCTATTAGAACATCTAATCTATCTCTTGACACACGAGAAAGCAATATAAGCTCTATTGTCCTTATTGTTGAACTATAAAAATTTGGAAAGAAAAATAATCACAATCTTTTTTAAGTTGTTTTCTGTATAAGTAAGAGAGGGGCAGAATGCAACCAAGAACCCCATATCTCCAAATTAGGCAGGTGCCATGACCTCAGATCCCAACATTTTTTTGTCTCCTGTTGGAAAAAGGTTTTCCTGAGGGTAGTTTACAATACACAGAGATGATATATGATAAAGCCCGGGCTGTTTAAATTACCTATGTCAAGCAGGATGGCCCAAGCTCCATAATTAACATGTACGTCAAACAACACAGAATTCCTCAAAGAATGCACTTCAGGCCTTTTAACTATGTGACCCAGGCATGTGTGTGTGTACTCATGCGTGCATGTATGCATGCATGCATGTATGCATGTGTGTGTGTGTGTGTGTGTGTGTTTGAGTCTCTCTAGAATGCTGCATTCTCTTTTCCTAAACATTTTGTTTGGCATTTATCATATTCAGCTCCCACTCTTTTCATCCTTCCTGTTTTATTGATGAATAATGAGAATGTTAACACTGCTTATCTTGACATGGCAAATGAAGAGTGACTTGCCTAAGAGGCTCTAGTCTGAATCAACTGGATGATTTCTGTATGTTTGCTTCCAGTTTTAAGCTATGATTGCTTACTCCTAACAGTAGCTATAAAACACACATTTGCGGGCAAGGCTCTAATCTCATAGTCAACTAAAGTAATCTTATTCTGCGATATGACTGTAAATGAAATTAGGCTTTCCAATGGCTGGTCTGCTGCCCATGGAGGGGGGACTAAAGAAGTAGGACTATAGGAAAAGTCAGAAACAATCCTCTTAATTAGTTTTCTCCTATTCATATTATTCACCATGGCTCTCCTTTCTATTGCCACCATTGTGAACATTTTCTAAAATGCTCATTTTCACTGATTTAATTGCAATATATATCTACATAAAAATGTGAAGGACTTTCCTGAAGAAAGTGGGCATTTTGATTGGGCTTGGATATACAGATAGTAGCTCTAATTGTTATTTATCAAGAAGGCTATCTGGATTAATGGAAGCTCAGGCAGAATTCCAAAGTTGCATCATTTTTGATGAAGCCTTATATTAGATGAATGTGAGAGTTCCTTGAAAATTCTACACATGGATATTTCAAAGATAGTGCAGTCTTGAGGACCTTGGAGTGTCATTGCTCATAACAACTTGCATAATACTTCATTTGACCCAATGTTGCACTATAGGGTATTTTTCCCTCTGAGGCACTGGAGCTGAACTTATACATACAGCATTATGCAAGTATGATCATATCCTCAGTAATCTGTTCATTGGAAAGATTTTTCAGGTTTTATTACCACTCGAGTAGACAAAATTGCTCTGATTCAGGTGGAAACTACATTGGAAAAGTCATTGATGACATTTTACCTTCTCTACTTTTAAAAAATAACATGCCATTTACTGAGGGAAGTCCACAAAGTGATAAAATCAAATAAATACAAATAAGTTCATGAAAAAAGTTAATTTTATTTTTGTCTTTTCTCTTATATTTTAATTATGATTTTGAATTTTTAACACTGCTGTCACTACTGTTCAATAACCCTGATGAAACCATTCCTTGCAACAAAGAAAACCAGGTAAACAAAGGAAATCATCACAGAAAGTCCATCTGACAGTGAATGTGAGGTTCAACATTGGTAGGTCATCACTTTTCTATAGAGAGGAGGGAAATATATATCATCATCAGTCTCTGGAGTCAAGTCCTGGTTAGTCTGAATTCTGATGCCCTTTTCAAAATTTCAAAAGAAAAAAAAACAAACCTCCAAACATCTTTTCCAGGCTTGAAAGATCCTCTCCAGATTTTTTTGGCCAAAGTCTTAATTTCATAAGCCTGAAAGCCCTGTATTAAGGTGTTGAGATTTGATGATTACTTTATTTATTAATGATTACTTTTTGTGAGTGTCTTCTGTTTTGTTGAATTTTTATGTCTTGATTTATAAATCACCTTAAAGACATCGCTGCTCTCTCAAGCAGACAGAAGGAATGAACTATCAGAATCTAATAGCAAAAGACGTATCTCATGAAGACCGCTAACTTTCCCAGGATCACAAACCACCACTGCTCTCTTTCCAAAATTAATGACAATGATGATGATGATGATGACTACCATTTACATACACTCTAAGGTTTCTAAAGTGCCTTTCACATAGAAGTTATCCCAACAATTTTAGTGAAATTTTAAGTTTTAATATCATTAAACTGCATTGACACCTGAAACATCTTGTTCTATCTCATTTATATGCATGCTCTTTGAGGTATGTATTATTATCTCCATTTTACAGATGAGGAAATTAAGGTTGAGGCATGTTAAGTGACTTACTTGGGAACATGTCTGTCATTTAAATCACTTAAGGTCACAGTAGATATCTGATGGAGTATTTGAAATCAAATTTTGCTGACTCTGTCACATTTTCTGTAAAAGTTCATAGTCTAGAACAAACCCTACCCCACCCTGTACCACTGCATGCACACATGCACATCACACAAAACACACACAAATATTCAAATGCCTTCTGTGGTAGTTGGATCCCTGTTGATTGTAATCAACTATATCACTGAGTTGAAGGCTCTAGATTTTGTAAAGGAGACTGATACATTTTCCTACAGCCAGGTTGGATGGGACACAATATTGCTAGATGCCAAAGGTTAGTTCTTTTGGACTAAGGCATGTTCTTGGGATGTCTCAACAGAAAAGCTGTACTTAAAAAGAAGGAGTGCATCTTTCCAAAGAGCACAAAGCAGCCCCTATTTTATCAATGCATGGAGAAAATTATTCCTTTCAATATCTTCATATTCACATTCTTTTCCAGGAGACTCCAAACAGCTATTTGGTGCCTTATGTATTGATAATAAATATGGTGGTTAGCTGCTGATAGAAAACAGCCATCCAGGGCTGAGCTTGACCAGAACACTTTAGCAAGTCAAAGTTATAAATCATCCATGGGATTCATGTTGTGCAACATCCCACAGAAGGAAACACCAACATTCTTTTCTTTTTTTAAATAATAAAGTTAAAGAGTAAGTAGGTTACTTATCAATCTAGATCACCCAGGTGAAGGCTTGTGTGATACTTTAAAATACACAGCTGGACTTTGGAGGAGTCTTAAAAATCAATTTGTGATTTCAGAGTCAAAGTTACACAGTTAATCCAAAAAGCAATGCAGCATCTTGAATGACTGAAATACATTTCAGGAGGGGAAGCCTCCTACCAAAGGCTGAGCATTAGGTGTTTACAGAATGATGTGTGGAAAGATCAAATGCTTCACTGTCTAGTAATTCTATCCTTCAGCTACAGCATGTTTATATATATACATGTATATATATGTGTGTGTGTGTATGTTTATGTATATGTGTGTCTTATATATAATACATACATATATATACATATGGAAATATATACCTATACATACATATACATATATATTTTACATGTGCATTCAAAATAGTGAGCACAAAGCACAGTTGTCCAATTGTTTGAAGAGTAGAGAATATTCTTGCAATGTTCATTTTGGTAGGGAAGATATTAGGATTTGGAGTCACTCAAAATAAAGGTCTCTTTTCATTCCAAGACCCTGACATGCTGTGGGGCCCCTGCTCATGTTAAAGATGAATTTCCACAGGTAAAGGAATGAAGAGGTGACATTTAGATCTGGAGTCTAAGGGTTCAAATCCTGTCTATACTACTTATTATTTCTATGACTCTATGCAGTTACTGAATCTATTTAGGTCTTGATACTCTCACCTGGAAAAGGATGGAGTCAGATTAGATGAACTTTGAATTCCTTTCTAATTCTAAAAATGCGATTTATGATGATAGCTCTACTACATGATTTTAAGTACCAGACACACTATTTAGTTCTCTGCAGAATGGGTTGGTCATTGGTAGATGTCTTCATTTTCTGTAATCTCTCATGTGATTTTAATTTTTTCAAATTACTAATGAAACTTTTATTTTGGGGGTTTCAAGAATTGGCAGGGTTATAGAGTGAGGGTCCCAGATCTCCTGTGTGGCTACAAGCCAGAAAAAAGTAGAATATCCCCAAAGGCTATGTAGGGTTTTTCTGTCAATTAAGAATTTCCAAAGCAAGCATTGCCTAAACAGTCACTGAAAAAAAGCCCCTGGAGAGTATTTAATGTGACATACTATCCTTGAGATTAAAAAAAAAAGATATCAAATATATAAAGTTTAAAAGAATTTTTTCTCCTCAGGAAAATAACAAAATGTTAATATTGTTAATTGATTTTTTTATTTGATCAGCATTTCTTTTCTCTCCTTCCCATATCCCTTCCCCTACCTAAAAATATTAAAGAAAGCCTCAACATCTTGGTTGCCTTTCAACATTTACTATAATAAGGTTCCAGCAGAAAGTAATTATGTGTTGTGCTGATAATAACCCAAAATAAATCAAATCATTGAAGTAATATAGTGGGTTTTTGATTCAATTGTTTGGACAATAGTTTGAATTTTCTACCTCACTCAGTCTGTGAAGATAGTCAAAATTCAGAGATATTTCTAATATTCTCAGATAAAGGTAATTATACTACTTTGCCCAACAAGGTGAAAAACACAGGCTAAATACAATTAATTTTCTTCCCTTGTTCCATATTCTTATATAACATTTATCACTAGGATTTGGGGACTCAATGTTCAGTAAAATTCCTGAATTACAAATGAGGTAAAGCTTTCTCTTTTTATTGAAAACTAAGGATATTCTTATTTTAAAAGATATGTATGGGGAGGAGAGGAATACCAAAATAAATCAGGGTAATTTCAAATATTTATTTCCCTGATTCTCTACAAAAAATGCAATAAGTTGATAGACTGTGAGATGGCTTTCTTTTTATTTTTAATATTCTCCCTTACAAGAAAATAATCAACAAACTACAAGCTCATATAGGGGTATTTGTTGAAATCTTTCTTTCTCTTCCTTACACAGGTAATACTGGTCCTTTTTCTTCATTCATTATTTCCTAGACTTTTCCCATCATACAAAGAGAGAAAATCTGATATATTTTGCTTTTTCTATTAATCTTTATTCAATTTCTTATTACAAGTATAGTTTACAAGTTTGACAACAATAAATTTGTGAAATTTAGTTCCATAGCTCTTCAAGTAGATGTTTCTCAACTTATGTAAGTCAAACTGTTATGATGAATGACTCTCTATTTTGCAGCTTCTTTTAGTAAATTTTATCAACCATCGTAAGGTTTAGTGAGGGAAGCTGAAATAATACATTAGCAAAAAGTCAATTATCTGATTTGGCCTGATAACTTGCTTTTGAATTACATCTTTGCCATGTAAAATTTTTCTTTTCTTCCTCTCTGCAAACTATATTGCTGAGCATACTCAGTGTTCAATGTCAACTAGTGAATAGCTAACATTCATTCAGGTTCTACTGTATGCCAGGTGCTGGGCTAAGACCTGGGAATAAAAAGAAAGGCAAAAAGCTCCCTGCTCTCAGGGAGCTCAAAGGCTATTTGGGAAAACAAAATGCAAATAACTATGGAAAACTTCAGAGGGAAGACACTAAGATTAAGAGGAATTGGGAAAGGTTTCTTATGGAAGGTGGGACTTTAGCTGAGACTTTAAGGAAACCAGGGAAGTTAGAAGGCAGATGTGAGGAAGGAGAGAATCTGAGGCATAGACATAGTCAGTGAAAAGCTGGGATTTGGAAGGAGGAATGCCACGTAAGGGAGCCACTGTCACTGGATTGCAGAGTGATGGAGGGGAATAGGTATAAGAAACCTGGAAAGGGCAGAAGGGATCAGGTTTGAAAGATTTTCAAAATCCAAATGGAGGATTTTATATTTGATCCTGTAATTAATAGGGACCCACTGGAGTTTCCCCAAGGGCAATGGGGAGGGGTATGTATATGATATATGGTCAGACCTGCATTTTAAGAACATCAGTTTGATAACGGAGTGGAGGATAGATTGGAGTGGGGAGATAATTGAGGCAGGGAGATCAACCAGGGGGCTTTTGCAATAGTTACAGCTTGAGATTATGAGGACCTCCTTTAGGGTGATGGCCATGTCGGAGGAGAGAAGGGGCTAAAGAGGAAAGATGTTACATGCCTCTGGTTCAGGTTTAGATACTACTGCTTTCTCTCTTGAGCCACTGGGCTCAATTCCACTCCATTCCACAGATATTTTTCATTAACTTTTCATTGTTTCTGAAAATGTGCCTTGGTCTAATCTCTTAGGGCTCCACTCACCATTCATGTCACTTTCCAGTTTAAAATATCCTTCCTGGCTGCTACTCCCCTAATTATGCTATCTCCCCCACTAGAATATAAGGTCCTTGAAGGCAGGACCTATATGTTGCTTTTGTATATGTATTTCTAGCACTTAGTACAGTGTTTGGCACTATATGTAGTGGTTAATAAATACTTTTTCATTCATTCAAGGACAATAGTAACAAGAAAAATTTTTAAGTGCCTACTATGTGGAAGGCAATTTATTTACTTGGCAGTAGACTACTTATGGCCTTGCAATGCTTCGGAAAACCTCTGGCCATGGGGTTTTCTTGCTCAGTGACTCAGAAAGGTCTAGTTGAAACCAGGGTCTCATATCCAGCACATGGCAAATCTCATTCCCAGTGTGCAGAGCTGGGCAGAATAAGACATAAATGCACAAGGACTAAAGAAAAAAATGATTACTTTAGAGTCATACCTTGTTTTGTTTTGTTTTTTTTCTTTTTTAAAATATGGAATGCTTCACGAATTTGCATGTCATCCTTGTGCAGGGGCCATACTAATCTACTCTGTATTGTTCCAATTTTAGTATATGTGCTGCCGAAGCAAGCACCACACCTTGTTTTTAAACCCCAAATGGACATAGCTATTTTGACTCCCCAACTAATGCAGCACATTGGGCTTTGAGGACTTTCAAGTTGTTGCTAAAAATCAAACCAACAGTTTGATTTCCAGGAGTTTGTATACACTCTCTGATGGAGTAACCCCTACAATGCATGGCCCTCCTGGAGAGTCTTCACTCTCTTCCTGCCTCCTGAGAGAGTCAGGGTGTAAGGTTATCTTGGGACACAGACAGTCTGGCTACATCTCTTAGTCCTAATCCCTATTAGGACATAGGCACTGGTCTGAGCGTTGACAGTGATATTAGCCGATTTTACTTAGGATCAAATTCTTAGAAGTTTGGCAGAGAAAGCATTAGTATAATTCAGAACTCTCTGCTTTGGTAATAAAGATTTATTTGTCAGTTCTACTGACAGAGGGACTCCATCTTTTATTGTTGGTGTGGATTTTACCAATTAAAAAAAAAGAATCATGATTTATGCCTTGATATCCAGCTGATGTTATTATATAAATAATTCACTGTATCTTTAGGTAAGCTCTGTGTTTCACATCTCTGGATGTAGCATTTAATATTGTGCTTAATAGTTTGCAAAATATTTTTTAAATTTAAGTTCAGTCAATTTTCAAAATAACCCTGTAAGGTACATGCTATTATTATCTCAATTTTACTGATAAGGAAATTGAACATGAGAGGTTAAATGATTTGCTCAGGGTAATACAACTAATATCTGAGGTAGGATTTGAACTCAGTTATTCTTGACTTCGAGTAGAACACTTCTATCCACTTTATCATGGCACTTCACAAATGCACGTTTGAATTGTTATAAGTTCTTAGTTATTTGTAAATTTGTTAATTATAAACTAAAGCATGCATATTTATAACAGTCTCAAGTATTTGGAGAGACTATACATTCATCCATAATACATTCACACACACATACTATATATATGTATATATACTTATTATATATATATACACACACATGTATATATATATATATACACACAAATATATTTTATTTATAAATTTGCCATATGTGAGTTCTATTGACAGGCTATAGATATGCTCATACATAACTACATATCCCGTGCCATTCCTAATATCCTATGCCAAAATCTGCACTTTTCTCAACCTCACATTTGCTCTGGCTTAATTTCTTTGGATTGCCTGACTGGGATGATTAGGCACCCAAATGCTTCTTTCCATACCCATTTTGTATTCCTGAGGAGAACAGTCATCACTGGTTTTAGTTCAAGACTCTACTTCCCAAAGTAGGAAATAAAAAAGTACCTGATATGTAATACAGATTACATATGGAACCAGTAGTTTATTCTCACAGGGGAAAGGAAATGATCATAGAAATGACCATCAAACAATCAGAACAGAATCCAGTAAAGTATCTCTAATACAACTCCACATTACTGGGACACTAAGTTTCTTTGAAAGTCTTTCTTTTATATGATGTCATTTTCTTTCATAATTTTCCTGTGATGTTTAGAACCTAAGTATTGTCATCTCCATTCTAAAGTAAGAAAAATGAGGCAAATCTCTACTACATTCATCATATGCACAAAATACATGTAACCTAATCATGTATTTTATATATATATACCCATATGTATAGATTTTGGCTTTATCTATTTATGTATGCATGCATATAGATGCATATAATATTATTTGTATTTCCTTCTAATGAAATAAAAATTATTCATGTTTCATAACAAAGTCCAGCAATGAAAATTAATATCAAAGAAGATATGAAGAAAGTAAACATGCACCAGGAAAAGGTGCTTTAAGATACATAATGAGTAATGAAAACACTGGATTGATCAGCCATGTCATTATATATTCATCATATATATTAAAATCATGTCATGAAACATATAATAATAGACACAGCATGTGATTGACAGTTTTTTCTTTAAGGGAATATCCTTAACTATTGGCTCATTTATACTTCTTGTTACATCTGCTGCCAAAAAGATGTGTTGCCTTGAGAAAATCATTTATTTTTCTAAAGTTACTAAGAACATACATGTTTGAAGATAGAACTCAACAACTTCAGGCAAATCATTTTGTATCTCTGAGACTTAGTCTCCTCATTTGTAATATGAGGGTAACATGAAGTCTTCTCTTAAGCTGAACTGCCAAGCATTGACATTCTACTCTAGAGAGTGCATGAAGCAGCTAGGTGGCTAAGTGGATAGAGCACTGGGCCTTAGAGTCAGGAAGAACTGAGTTCAAATCTGGTCTCAGATACTCCCTAGTTTAGCACTGTTTGCCTTAATCCATTGGAGAAGGAAATGGCAACCCACATCAGTATCTTTGTCAAAAAAACAGAACAATTTTATCAAGTATAATACTGAATTTCCTAATCTTTCCTAAAGCTATAAATGGTGAAATGAGTTTTCAGTATCACAGATTTAGAACTGGTATGGACCACAGAGGTCATTCATAGCAGGGCTTCTTAAACATTTTCCCCTTTTTGCTTGAGAAATTTTTATGTGACCCTGTGCATAAAGGTATATAAAATAGGTATACAAATCAAACATTTACTGCCCATTTTTTCATGACCCCCACACTCAGTTATGTGACCCTATATGGGGTCATGACCCACAGTTTAAGAAGCTTTGATCTATAGTCTAAGTTTATCTTACAGATAAGAAGCAGATTCTCTCAGTGATATAAAGCTATTCTTCCAAGGTCATATAGGTAGTAAAATGGAAGAAGTGGGGCTCAACACCAGGTTTTCTGACTTCAGATATCATGATCATAAATCTAGAGGAGGAAGGGACATCAGAAGCCATCTAGTCTCACTTCAATGAGTAAACTGAGATCTAGAAAAGTGAAATGACTTGTTTAAGGTCACACAGGGAGTAAATGATAGAGGTTGAATTTGACTGCTATTTTATACTCTTTCCAATCTACAGGATAAAACACAGCAACCTGTTTTGAGTTTTTAGATCAATAAGCTTCAGACCCAAAGTCAGAAATACCTAAATTCAAATCCAGCCTCAGACACTTACCAATAGTATGATCTTGGGCAAGTCACTTAAACCTCTGTTTGTCTCAGTTTGCTCATCTGTAAAATGAACTGTCATAGGAAATGGTAAACCACTCCAGTATCTCTGCCAAGAAAACCCCAAATGGAATCAGAAAGAGTTGTATATGATTGAAATGACTGACAACAATCTAAAGGTCACTTTATTATTATTGTTATTGTTATTAAGTAGAAGAAGAGGGGGAAAACAAGGTTTGAAATTAGAGCCTAAGGAAAAATCAAAAGATCATGATTCAGTTCCCAAAACAATGCTTAAAAAGTAGAACGATTCAAGGGAGCCTGAGAACTTTTTGCAAAGAAGGTGTGGGGATGGCGGTGTCAACAAAGCATCCCTGTTCCTGGTGCTATTATTAACATAGCACTTCCTCCAAGAAAGTCCAGCTCGTTAGTTAAAGCTGTAAAAGAAAAAGCAGATAAAAACGAGTGCTCACAACTTAGCAACATCTTTGAAAGTATTGTCAATAAATGCTCCAGTTTGAAACGGGGCCAAGCGATAGGGTGGGATAATACTGCCCAATTGAAGTGGCACTTCAGTATCTAATCTAGAGCTTAAAGCAGATTGGGAGGTTCACACCATTGAACCTGTGTCAGGGCTGAATTTATAGCTCTTCTCTGTTGATATAAATAACAGTCACAGATTAGCAGAGGCGAATCATGATACAGTTTACTGCAATAGGCCTATGGTGAAGACATGGAAACACAGTGTTCCAGAAAGAACAACAAAAGATCCCCTCCTCTCCCCTCCCCTCCCCCGCCAGAAAACATTGCAATAGAAACTGAAGCATCTGTTTCCCACTATCACTATGTTTGTTTAAATGTTTCCAAAGATCTAGCTTCTTGATAATGGTCTTTGGTAAATTCATTTAGGAGTAATCTGGCTCTTCATCAAAATACTGTTTCACAGCAAGGCTCTGACATGTGAAGAACCCAGGCTACAGGGCTCTGCTCCTTCCTCCTTTCATAGTTATAGCATGATGATCAGATAAAGTTCTGTTGATTTCATTGATGGCAACTAGGAAATCCCAACAAAAGTGTGTTCCCATTTCACAAATGGTAGTTGCATGGATGGCAGAGAGGGGAGGAAAGATAGTGGAGAGAGAGGTTGCAGGGAGAAGGGGAGGAAGAAAAAGAATGGGGTGAGAGAGAGAATACAAATTGAAAACAGAAGCTTGAATAAGAAGATACTATTTTGGAAAGTAATCTTTTAAATTCTGTTTTCATGTTGTGCCTAGAAGCTGTCCAAGCATCAGCCAAATAATAAGATTATGTCTGATTCACCGACCCTGTACTGTCATGCTAGGTTAGTGTAATGTCTATAATGTATTTGGTGTGGTTACTGTTTGTTTTACAACAGCAAGGAATCCTCTATGCTGGGCATAAATTGTTTACTAGGCTATTTTTTTGTCTTGCTGAAGTTGCATTTCAAAGCAAATTATTTCTTTCCTTCTCTCTCTCCTTCTTTCCTTCCTTCCTCCCTCTCTCCCTCCTTCCCTTCTTCTCTCTCCCCTCGCTCTCTTTCCTTTCTTTCTCTCTCTTTCTGTCTCTCTTCCTTTCCTTCCTTCTTCCTTCCTTCCTTCCTTCCTTCCTTCCTTCCTTCCTTCCTTCCTTCCTTCCTTCCTTCCTTCCTTCCTTCCTTCCTTCCTTCCTTTCTTTGTTTCTTTGTTTCTTTCCCCAAAATGACATGCATTTGTTTCAGTACAGACTAAAGCTAAACTTTATTTTGAGGAATCAATTATTTTTCTTGGCAAAATTATTAAAGAGAGGGCTTTTCTAGTTCTTTATTTTCTAGTCAGGATGAAAATATTATTGAACATATTCATAATTATGATTGCATACATGTATCATTAAAACTAAGAAAACACGCCACTATCATAAAAAGATAACACAACACAATCTGAATACGATTTCTTGCCCTTTCTTTCACACATGACATTCTATTCTCCATCCCCACACCTGGAATATCTTCCTCACTAACCCCTCTTGGATTTCAGTTTCCTTCAATGTTTAGGTCTTGTGTAACCTCTTATATGCCAGCTAACCTTGCTGCCTTACTCCTTTGCTCTTGTATCCCATCCATTGTATGTACTTAACAACAACAACAATGAAATAGAGAATTTATATGATGTTTTAAGTTTTGCAAAACACTTTCTTCACATTTGATCCTCACACTTGGAGGTATCCCCATTTTATAGATGAGGAAACTGAGGTTGAAAGGTTAAATGACTATCCCAGGTTACACAGATAGTAAATGTCTGAGGTAGGAGTTGAACTCTGATCTTGCTGATTCTAAGTTCACATGTAGAGGTCCCCTGTCCTCTGTGCCAGTGAAATATAAGCTTCTTGGTGGAAGGGGATTTTTTTGTTTAGGTTTTTCTATCCCCAGCATCTAGCAGCATCGAATGGCACAGAACAGGCTGTCATTAAATGTTGATTAATTATCAGCTAGGACTTTCCCAGAACACTCTTGTGACTCACATTTTATCAAGTTTGGAAATAACTCTGGGACAATGGACATATCAGGAACACAGTACAAGGTAGTTATAAGAAGGATGAATGGAATATGCTCCTCAAGGGAAGAGGTTCTTTCATTTTTGCACTTGTTCCCCCACTAAGAAGGTACTCATCACATAATAAGTGCCTAATAAATTCTAGTTTATTAGTTGATTAATTGATTGCAATTGAATGAGGGAGTTATGACTTTGATTTAAAACAAATAAACTTTTGATGTAGACCTACCTATGCTTGAATATTAACTTCACTATTTTCGATTCTTGTGCTTTAGAGAAATTATCATCCTAGCTCATACATTGCAATGAATGCAGGTAACCAACTGTTCCATTCTTTTAAATACTGGTATTGTTGGTAGTACTTAACTTAATACAAAAAGAAGGATTGACATCATTTGTAGGCACTAATATGTCTAAGGCTGGGCTAAATGAAACAGATAAAAATATGGTCTCAGAAAGCAGTGCTCATATAAGCCTATGAGCTGAAGAGAACTTTAGTGTTATGTTTTAAAAGTTTGGATTTGTGATTTTATGGGTATACAGAACTCTACCTTTCCATCAGTATAGATGGCTAAATCATCTATTACAAAAAATTGTCTGGGGCACAGAGAGATGAAATGACTTATCCTTAGTCATGGAGCCAGTATATTTCAGAGGCAAGATTTAAATTCAAATCATCCTAACTCCCAAGTCCTTGCTCTTTGCTGTGCCATGGTGCTGACTCACTAGCATCACTACAAGTATTTTGCTCCCTCAGCCAGTCCTTGGGAAGGCATCCTGAGGAAAATACTCAGATTAGAGCTACTTATTTTGAGGAACATAATTAGATGATATTTCTTGGAAGAATTAACAGTTTTGTCTACTGCAATAGTTTTCCTGTGCCAGGTGGCAAATAAGAATATTGAAAATTCACCTTCTACTTCAATTAAGAAGGAATAAGAAAAAAGGCAGAAACTTGAGACATAGAATGCTTTGAAATCATGTTATATCAATGTTCTCTAAAACAGGAGTTCTTAATCTGAGATCCATGAACTTGTAGTAATATTTTGATAACTTGAATGCAATATGTGTTATTATTATCAATAATCAAGACTAATATTTAGTAATATTCATGAAAATAATTACTGTTAGTAACTAAATGATCTTAATGGTTTTTCCAAACTTAAAAGACAAAAAATAACTTTCATGTATTTCAATATATTTGTAACTCTGCATTTTATATATTTAAAAATATGATTTCAAGGTGTCCATAGACTGCCAAAGGTATCCCAAACATCAGAAAAAGGTTAAGACCCTTTGGTCTAGATGGATGTATATAGTGAAAGAAAGTCAATTGGTTCCTCACCTTGAACCTGTTCTCACACAAAGGATATGAAGCCAATCCTAATTACCCCAGCCTGTAAACCTGCCTTGTTTCTTCTTTGTCAGTCTGCACAAGGAACACTTTTTAAAAAGACACATTTCTTTCATTTATGAGAAATGAAATCCAGACTTAAAGTTCTTCTCTAACCCACTACTGTTTGCTTTCTTTAGAATGATGCTGTGGCTGAGCCAGGCCCTAAAAAGGATTGCAACATGTGTTGGCAATCTTGCAAACCAACTTTGGAGTCCTTCAGAGTCAGTATCAGGATATTTATTAGGAGCAATGCTTGCCTAGAGCTCTTTAGGGGGGCTTATGCTAAACTACTGGAAGCTTCTTGTAGGGTCAGCTTCCTGTTGTTTATCCCCAGTGATGCTTAGAGCAGAGTTAATCCATTTCCTGGGGCATCCCACTGAGATACAAGTCACTGCAATAATAGCTTGGAGCCTTGAACATGATTTCCAACAGGGATCTAGAATACTCTTCAAAATCTCCTGGGTTGCTTTTTATTTATACAAATAAAAATGATTTGAGAAAGCAAGAAAATAAAGGATAAGATAAAATGAAACTGGATTTTAAAAATATTGATCATTTATAACCTGTAATGTTATAATATTTTTTTAGAATTTTGGAGATATGGTTAATTGTTAATTCTTGAGGCATTTGTCCCATTTTAAAATGTAGACAATTAAAGATGGGAAAATTATAAACATAGTGATCTCTTTATTGATGAGAAAATATATTGTATGAATAATTCTTCAGGAAAAAAATTGAAAACTCATGGTCTTTTAGCTGGGGGCACATTCATTGCCTTTTCTTAGCTAAGTGTGGGATAACCATCTCTAAAAAATGTATGCAAATTCTTGGTGTTGCTTAATGTAATTGTTGCATTTTATATCTGAAAAGGATATTAAAAGACCATTTAGATCAACTCACTGATCATGGGCTGGTCACTTTTATGAGTCTCAGTGTTCTTTGTTACACACATAGATGCATATATGTGTACATATGTGTATATATGTGTAGGTATGTAATGTACCTTTGGGTAAGATACTAACTCCTCTCTTTAGTATTTATCATAGTCTTACTCCCACCTACCTTTTAAAGATTATTATACATTTATTGTTTTTGGTTCAATTTTTCAGTCTGTTTAACTCTTCATCACCTTATTTGGGGTTTTCTTGGCAAAGATACTGGAATGGTTAGCCATTTCTTTCTCTGGATCATTTTACAGATAAGGAAATTTACTTGCCCAGGGTCACACAGCTAGTTAAGTATCTGAGGTTAGATTTGAACTCACAAAGATAAGTCCTCCTGATTCCAAGCCCAGCACTCCACTGTGCCACCTAGTGCTCTTATACATTATTCTCCATGAATTCTTTAACTCAGCCAAAATCATCTTCTGGTTGTTCCTTAGTCAAAACTGTCATTTGCTCATCTCTGGGCCTTTGCACAAGCTCTCCTTTAGTACCTAGGATACATTCTCTCTGCATTCCCACCTTTCACAATCCCTAGGATCCCTCAAAGCCAAGTTCAAGTAGTTACCAGATACATGAAACCTTTCCTGAACCACCTAGTTGCTGGTTCCCTCATGAAATTACTTGGCATTTGCTTTTTATGTAGTTCGTTTTTACTTATATGTATACATGTCATTTCCTCTGATAGCATGTAAGCTCCTTGAAGTCAGAGACTATTTTTACCTTTATATTCTCAGAATCTTTAATAGTATCTTGGACATAGTAGGTGCCTAATACATAATAAATAAATAATAAATGCTTATTATTTGAGTGAGTGATTGGGATGTCCAAGTAGTGAAAGGTAGAGATCAGATTATAATCTAGATTCTTTGGCTTCCAGTATAGTGGCCTCTCCTTTCTTACATGTAATTGTTTGATAGATTCTAATAGCTTATTCCAATTTGGGATTTTCCATGGACCTAATTACAACAATTAGCCTAACAGCTGTATTAACCTTGTTGCCAAATTCTAGAGAACTTAGGCAAGTTGGACCAGATGGTGGTATATAGCTTGTGAGTATGTGGTCAATGACAGTTGGTGAAATTTCATAAGTATGTGTGCAAGGGACTTCTTTCAGGACAAAAATTCATTCCTGCAATATGGATGTCTTCCCCAACTTGCCAGCAGAGATGCCAAGAAAACACTGAAAAATTTAGAGCATAGAAAAAGAATGAAGAAAAATGTGGTGCTGTGGGAGGCTCCTTAAACTTTTTGGGGGGCGGGGCAATGAGGATTAAGTGACTTGCCCAGGGTCACACAGCTAGTGTCAAGTGTCTGAGGCTGGATTTGAACTCAGGTCCTCCTGAATCCAGGGCCGGTGTTTTATCCACTGTGCCAACTAGCTGTTCCCTAAGAAGCAGTGTAAACATTATCATGATTCCCATTTTCCAGATAAAGAAACTGAATATCAGTGAAACACAATCAAAATATGAATCAGTGATGTGCTCTTCCTTCCTTCCTTCCTTCCTTCCTTCCTTCCTTCCTTCCTTCCTTCCTTCCTTCCTTCCTTCCTTCCTTCCTTCCTTCCTTCCTTCCTCCCTTTCTCCCTCCCTTCCTCTTTCTTTCTGTCTCTCTGTTTCTTTCTTTCTTTCTTGCAGAATAGTCCTCTTTTTGATGGTTAGTATAGAGTAGTGACTACAAAGCCAGCCTTTGCAATCAAGGAGCACTAAGTTCAAGTTCTTCTTCCTCTGACATATAACAGGCTTTTTGGTTACAGTTACAAAAGAGAGAGTATTATGGACAAATGAAATGTTAGAAAGATATTAATTGAAAGGAGGAAGGCACTCATCCAAGAACTTGTTTTTGGAAAACATCAATATTCTATGCTTATACTGCTCAAGGAGCTCCAATGCGAGGTAACTACAACCTTTCCAAGGCAACCCATATGGCTTCTGGACACTCTCATCATTAGACGTCTCCCTTACTCACAAACCTAAATGTGTCTCTTTATAGTCTCTATCCAATGGTGTTAGTTCTGCCCTTAGGGCTGAGAAGAACCACAGAATTGTGGAATGTTAGTCTTGGAAGGAGTGTCACTAGCAATCTAGTTCACTCATACCAGAAAACAATTCCTATTCTAACATACTAGAGAATGAGTCATCCAGTCCTTGTTGTAAGACCACCAATGACAGGGAACCTGCCCCCTACTTGAGGCAGCTCATTTCACTTTGGGACAGATCCAGCTGGTAAGAAATGTTTTTCTTGACATCAAGCCTAAATTTTCCTCTGTGTGACTTCCACCCATTTCTCCTGGTATGGCTCTCTGGGACAAGACAAAAAAAAGATCCCTTTGTGTACATTATAACCCTTCATATAATTGAGGATAACTATTATATTTTCTCTTCTCTAGGCTAAGCATCTCCTGTTCCCACAGACAATTCTCATATTAAAGTCAGGGCTCTTCATCATTCTGGCTCCTTCTTCTGGATAGTCTCCAACTCAACAAAGTCCTCTCTAACATCTGCCCCAACACAATACTATATATATAGTCTAACCAGGGAAGAGTACTCATTATTCCCATTTCTTATTAAGACTATTAACTCACTATTCCTAGATGCTGTATGTCTTTTAATTCAGGTTAAGTTTGCTCCAAATTTCTTGTATTCCATATCACACTGTTGACTCATATTGCAGTTGCAGATCACTAAATTTGCAAGGCTTTTTCAAATGAACTGCTAACCTAATCACACTTCTGCCATTTTGTCTTTGTGATTTTTATATTTTTGAGATCAATGTGAAAAAATCTAGTCTGATTAAATTGAATCTTATCAGATGAAATTCAGTCTTGCTAAATTAGGTAGCTAGTTGATATAGTGAATAGTTTGTGGGATTTGCAGTCAGAAAGAACTCAGTTGGAGCCCACATTTGTAATTTACCTGTTGTGTAAGAGACATGGAAAAGTCTCTTAACTGTCTGTATCTCAATTTCCTCATATTTAAAATGGGGATAACAATAGCACCTACCTCACAGAGTTATTGTTTGAATCAAAAGAGTTCATCTATTTAAAGTCTTTTGTAAAACTTAAAGCACTGAATAAATGCTACTACTAATTATTTTTGTCAATTTAAATTCAGTCTCAAATACTAGCTGTGTGAGCCTGGACAAGTCACTTAACTCAGTTCCTTATTTATAAAATGAACTGGAGAAGGAAATCACAAATAATATCTGTATCTTTGCCAAGAAAATGCCAAGTTAAGCCAAAAAGAGTTGGATGTGACTGAAAAACAAAAATAATAATGCTTATTATTATATTCAGCCCAATATTCTAGTCCCTAAAATAGTTTTGTATGATGACTTTATCATCCAGTGTTTTCACTGTCTCCTTCTCCCAGCTTAGTGTCATCTGTAGAGTTGACAAATAATGTGTACTAAATATTCCTTAATGGAGGTCATTGATAAAACTCTAGCAGGACAGGGAACTATAGCACTCCACTCGAAGCCACTTTCCAAGCTGACATCAAACAATTAGACTACTCTTTGGGTCTGACCATCCAATAAGTGCTAAATCTATCCACTTTGCTGGTTTAATTTTTATAATCTTTTTTTCGCAAATAATAGCCTAAGAAAGGGTATAAAATGTTGCTAAAACATAGGTAAACTATTCAACATTATAATGACTTACCAGTTTAACAACTTTATCAAAGAGGAAAATACTATTATTCTGGCATGAACTATCCTTGATGTAGTTATGCTGTGATTACTACCTCTACCTGTAGAGGTTCATTAGTCATTGCTTTATAAATAAATTATAACATGCTATCAAATTTGAAATAATATTGATTGTTCTTTACTTTGTATACTCCATTCTCTTTACCTTCCCAAACTAAAAGATGCAAGCATCTATTATTTTTTAATCCTGTGATATCTCTCCTTTTTTTCATGATCTTTCAAAGTCTAATGACTATGGCTCACAAATTATATCTTTTAGTCCTTTCAGTAACTGATGGTGTAGTTTACCTTGGTCAGAAAACTTGAACTCTTCAAGGGAAACCAGATGTTCTCTTACCTTCTATTTTGGTGGGCATCAATTTTCTGTTAGCCAAATTTGTTCTGTCCAGTCTGGTTCAAAGATCATTTTCCTTGACAGAGGAAAACAAAAAGAAGCAAAGTAATAATTGAGTGATTCTGCTTTCCCTCTGACTTCAATAATCATCTTGTCATCTGTTGTTGATCGTGGCTCTATTCTTTCTTTGCTCTTCCTCTATTTCCTAATATAGATTATAAAAAAAAGTTTAAAAAAATCAACAATCAACAATAACCACCTCAACAAACAGCTACCACAACCCTCTGAGTTATTTTCTATTTTCCTTGCCAATTTCAGTTCATTCTGAGCTTAAGATATTTGCTGAAGATTATTAAGTTCACAATAAAATAAAACAAATCCCTGAACTTTTTTAGGAAAAGAATTAGGGAATTATCTAATCTTCTCTTACAGTTCATAGCCTTTTTCAGAAACACATTCCAGCATCCCACAAACATCTCGGCAAGTTCTTAACAGCATTGAATTGAAGACTCTTCTCTTGTAATTCTGTCTCACTTCCCCTTGTTCTGTGTTCATGACAGGGCATGCATTTATTTGGGATGAGCAAGAAATGACATGAGGTACCATAAAATCCCAGTAGATGACATGTTCCCAAAAGTGACTTATCTGTCAAAAAATTCCTACAGCATCACATTTGCTCTATCCTCTTTTTTCTTAACCACTACAGCCAGTGGTTAAAGTAGAAAATTTTTAGAGTGACAGCTATGTCACATTTAGATTGTAATCTTCTAGAGGCCAGGGTTGATGTATATTTACTGTCCTCAGTAGAGAATAAAAAGATAGAGCATTGAGGAAGTGTCTATCCTGGTAATAATGATAATAATATTATATTTAAAGTCACTAGTCATATTGTACAATATTTACAATGGTAAGTATAACACTCAAATTTTAAGCTTCTAGAAGAAAGGGAGAATGGCTATTTAAAACTTTCATCCCATGTATATGAAGAAATGGAATAAGAAGAAGATGATCATGATGACAATAATTAATATTATAGTTAAACCTTTTGAATACTGTAAAGTGATTTATATATTGTTAACTTCAAGGCATATTATCAAAATTTTTCACTTTCCCAGTTTCCAAAATGGCATATACTAAGTTACAGCTTTATCAGAGAAAGCTGTCCTTCAGCCTGGTCAATTTCTTTGATCATCCAGAGCTTGAGATATTTGGAAAGCTGAAGAATGTATTAAAGTGTTTCAGCAAAGACGTTCTCATCACATATCTGTCTTTGGAAAGTAGCAAGAGCCCCACTGACAAGAATAATAAGCAATAAATGTGTGTTTATTGGTTTGTAAAATTGAGAGTGCTGGATTCTAATAAAAACATGATGGGGTATGTGGAATGCATGTTGTTCTAAGGACTCAGCTTACTAAATAAAGACTGATGATAACACTATTTATTTTTATAAGGTCACTATTAGGTGATTTGCCATTGAGGAAGGAAGGGTGAGCACAGAAAAACATTCAACAAAACTTCTGGCCATTTTACCTTACTATTTCAGGGAAGCACCATTTTGATTTCAAAATTCATGACATTCTCTTTTCCCCATAAATGCTAATGATGGTTTGCACACATGCTTTATTTTTGGTCTTAATGTATTTACTGTATATGGAGTTCATCTTTCTTATTGTTGAAATATTATTGATCATTGAATTTGGTTCCATAGGATCATAGATTTAGAGTTGAAATGGGACCTGGGATTTATTGAGCCCATCTTTCTAATTTTCCAGATGAGAAAACTAAGGCTTAATGAATTGCCCAAAGTGTTAGAGGCAAGATTTGAAGCCAAGTCTTGACTCTGACTACAACACTCTATCTTGCCTTGACTAAAACTAAGGCCCTGTCAGGCCAGGTGACATAACCTTCAATCTCACAAGTAGTAAGCAGCAAAATCAGCACTGGAAAGTAGGTCCTCTGATTCCAAATGGATGGTTTTTTTCACTGTGCCCCAATGATTACTGCAGATACTGACCTTCACTTTGTTTTACAGGGCCTATTATATTAAATGATTTCTTCCAAATTAACAATGGAAAACTTTTGGAAGAGTGCCTGGTAAAAGGGATATCTATATGGTTAAGAATAAGGAAAACAGAATAGTCATATAATGGGATAGTTCCTAGATTTTGTGCATCTACATTTCAATGAAGATATCATAGATTTTTAAAATTGTAAAATAGTTTAGAAAAAGCTACTAATTCTTTACTCATCATGACAATTACAAAAATGCACCATCCCATTTATTATTGCTGTTGCCATTATTATTTACGATTAACTTTCCTATTTTTGAAGATTTGCATTAGAGACACAGGCTTGCTTTTTTGTTTTAGATGTGTTCCACTATGGGTACCTTCAGTCATCCTAATGTAGGTACCTTTACACTAACACTCTTTTAATGGCTATTTCTTGACACCATAATTTTTCACAGCCTACAAGTGCAGTCTGTTAAGGGCAAATGCATTCCTCCCAGGCTCCAATGGTGGATTCATGCTCAGATGACCCCTTGACATTTTCCAGTCATTGAAAAAGGGTCTGTCCCCTCTCTGAAAATAATCTAAACATTGATCCCAATGAACAGAGGAGAACTTTAGATAAGGCAAAGAAAAGTGTCTATGGATATTTTCAGGACAAATGACATGGACAAATCCTTGTATTTTGTGGGTAGGAGTGCAGTTTTTGGGGGGTGGGGGAGAAACACTTGACAAATATAATTGATTTTACAAATCAAACAAAAATATCAATCTCAGGAGTTCTGTATCTTTTTAATGAATTAAAAATCACAAACTACAATAAAACAAAGTTCACTGTACCTCTGATATAAGGAGATTAGAATGTCTGTCTCAACTAACCTTGGACTTTGGGAACTACTAAGGCTCTTTTGCCAAGAAAAATGGAGTATTAGTTTCTCAATAGTTCCACACCTTTCATCTTGCTCATAAAGTAGAGGATGAGGAGTCTGACTTATACAGAGATATGGCCCATGTATTGAATGATTTTATGTTCTGTTCTTCAAAATCTAAGGGGTGTTCACCCCAGGAACTGGCATTTTATAAACCATACATACATAATCATGATATTTCTTGTTTTCAAGGTTAGCAAATTATGGCTCCAAAACTAAATTGCACTGTTCTTTTCTTAAGTATTATTTACTGATCACAGCCATACAGATAAAATGATAATTTTCTAACATAGAAAAAAATGCTGGCAACAAATATATTTGCATGTAGCTTGTATTTCAGAGAACCTCCCAGCTACTCTGAAATACTGACTGAGTATTCAGGGTAGTATATTCCACATCATGGGTTTGGTAGGTGGGGAGCATACAAAGGAAATTGGAGAGTGTCTAGAGAAGGACAATTAGAATAAAGAAGTGCCTCATGTTCAATGTCATCCATGACACCTTCCATTCTTTTGGAGTCTTCCGCTCTTTGATACATCTTTTTTTTGGGGGGGGGGGGCAATGGGGGTTAAGTGACTTGCCCAGGGTCACACAGATAGTAAGTGTCAAGTGTCTGAGGTCAAATTTGAACTCAAGTACTCCTGAATCCATGGCTGGTGCTTTATCCACTGCACCACCTAGCCGCCCCTCTTTGATACATCTTGAAAATGAATCTTGGTTTTTATTTTCCCTAGCATGAAGATTTTCACTTGTGGGCATTTGAAATCATGAGATTTGCTTCAAGTTACTCATCCCATGTGAGCTTCAGTTTCCTTATCTGTAAAGAGGGCATAATAATACTTACGTTACCCATTTCACATGATCATTGTAAGGAAAGTGCTTTGCACAGGCTATCTCCTTTGCCTGGAATAATGACAGCCAGCATTCATCTAATTCTTTGAAGCTTTCAAAGCATTTTACAAATATTGTCTCATTTCATCTTCACAATATGCTGTGTGGCTGATGTTATTATCCTCATTAGGATAAGAAAACGACAGCAGACAAAATTTAGATGACTTTTTCAAAAGGCACATGGCTAGTCAGTGTCAGAGTCTAGAGTTGAACTTGGATCTCCTCATCTCCACATTTCAGAATTCATCAGAAATCCTTCAAGGATCAGCTTGAGCCTCCTGAAAAATGCCATCTACCTTCTACCCCAGTCTAAATGAAAGCGTTCTCTCCTTTTTGAGTTGTCCATGAACATTTTACCTGGCTCTTGTTTCTAGCTCAGCTTCTGTAACTGTCATCCCAGAAAGCAATGACAATGTGAATGTGAACTGGAAACCTGTACGGATTTTATTCCCAACTCAGCAATCATGGCTAAAGAAGAATAACAAAGGTAGCTGCTCATTACTAAAATCCTTATTACTCTTAGATGGTAGTAAGTCAGAAATAAATAAGAAGATGAGCTACAATCTGCTTTGATGCTGCAATCTAAAAACCATAAGATCTTTCACCTCTCCATCTGAATTGCTCTCCACCTGAAGGCTTTGATTGTGTGTCATCTTTCCCATTAGATAGTAAATTCACTGAGGGCAGGAATTGTTTTGACTTTTCTATTTTTATCCCCAGTGCTTAATACAGTGCTTTGTACATAGTAAACACTTAAATGAAAAAAAAAACACTTTTTTCATTCTTTCATTCATTTCTTAATCTTGAACCATATCTTTAAAAACATATTTTAGCCTTTCTCCTCTGGGTGCACCTTTAAATGGAAGTCATTGATATCAAAGTATATTATGACTTAATTTGGAGATGATCAGATTCTTAATAGAAGTTCTCCACTTTATCCTTTGAAGCAGATGTCGGCATACACACTACAATTTCCTTCATGGTGGCCCCTTGAGGCTCATTATGAACATTGCAAGTCAAGATGACCATATGTCCATGGAATGGTGTTTCTTGTTGCCTCTGGTTATATAATAAAACCAGTTCCACTAACTCTTTTATTTGCCTTTCCAAGAATCATTTCTTTTAGCTGCAACTCTATTTCTTCTACTATCATTTACAATGAGGATATCAATCTCCATTGACTTTTTGGGGGGAGGGCAGGATTCAAATCTAGAGCAATATAACAGTTAAATTAATATCTTTGGATTATTTAAATTATTTTTATTCTTGGTACCCCTCCTTTTTCTGTTACTCTGTTACTGTCATTGCAGAAGGAAAATGAATTGCACATGCCCAAGGGCCATTTTGTACTTTGTCTTGTTTCTTGGGTCACTATGACCAAAGAATTAATCAACTGATGGTCAACCTGATGGGGATTTGCACTTGATCATGCAGTTCCTTGGGCATTAGATACAATATATTGCTGAGGCATCCACCGAAGTAGAGACCATCAAAACTCACATTTCCTGCCATAAGCTTTGAAAACCAGCTTTACTTCTCCACCACAACAAGGAATCAACAAATGAATTTTGTCTACATACATTCACTCATCTAGTGGAAAGGCCCTGGAGTCTGAGGATTTGGTTTCAAATACTGCCTGCCTCTGATACTCATTACTCAGGTGACCTAGGGCCAATTTTTTATTTCCCTGTTCCTCAGTTTATTCATACGTCATGTGAGAGGGCTAGACAAAATAGTCTCTGAATTCCTCTATATCACTACAACTATGATCCCATGATCTTTTTTGGATATCATAAATTAATAATGAGGTAAAGTCATGACACTAGATAATGAAGAATTATGAATTTATAGTTGAAGAAAAAGTCTGGCCCTTGGCCTTCACTGCAGCATCCAAAGAGAATAAAGAGATGACATAACACATAATTATTGAGCACTCACTATGTATAATGTTGTTGTTGTTGTTTGTTCTTCATTTTCTAAGAAGACCAATGACTTGCACATGAATTGGACTTAAGTGAGGCAGAGTTGTACAAAGTCATCAGCCCCACTTTCTCTTCCAGAGTCATCAAAGTCCAGTGGCAGGACAAAAGTTAGGATGACTGGTGATGGCCTATGATGCAGAGGATGATCATGGTGTCTAACCAAGCTCCAAGTGTTCCATAGTACCTGCTTCATATTGACCTTTGTATACAAGGAGCTTCCATCAACAGAACATGTTCTTGGGGTGATTTTTCAGTATTGGTTGTGGAATTTGGTTAGTCACATTGTCTCTTTAGACCCCTTTAATCAAAGGCAGGTATTCATAACTTACTTCTCTAAGGTTCTGATTTCTTCTGAACAAAGAGAAGAGTGAAATGAATTAGGGTCTGTTGGATTTCAATCCCAAATTGGTCATAATATCAAATGTCATTTGACTTATCCTCCTTGGGGGTAGGGACTGTTTCATTTTTGCCTTTGGATTCCAGTACATAGAACAAATCACTAATTTCTCAGTCTCCTGACAGCTCCCTAAGGCTATAAATTACAAGCCAGGTGTAGAAATACAATGTGAGATGGAGTTTTCCACACTGGGACCTCCTTATAGCAGTGAAATCACAAATGCTCATTTAAAAATGACATATTTATTGAGAACTTTAAAGGTTACAATGTCCATTTCTATAAAAATCTTGTGAAAGATATGTTAGAAGTATAATCTCCATTTTTAGATACAGAAAAAGAGACTGAGAGTTCTCAGGTGATTTGCCTTATTCACACAACTAGTGAGTTAAGACTAGGAATCAAACTCAGATCTTCTAACTCCAAATTCAGTGTTATTTCTAAGACATTAGTAGGATAGGGAGGTCTTAGGGGTGTTTTGGTTTTAGGACAATGTCTTAAGAGATTGAACTTTGTAGATTTTTGCCAAATTTAAAAATGTATTTTATATACACTTTTCCACTTAATTTTTAAACCTTTTAGAGAAATTCAACTTATATGCTTCTGATGTGTGTTCAAATAATCTGGATCAATTTTTATATTTCAGAAACTCTGTGGATTTGAAAGTTTTACACAAACCCTCATCTGGCCAAAGGTAATGTCTTTTAAGATACTAAGATCCCCCAAACACAAGGACATTCCTTAATCTTGAGTTGACAGCTCATTAATACAGAAAAATTTCTTGCTTTTAATACAGAATTCAGAAATAGAAATCACCTTAGAATAATTTATTGCTTTACTTTTATTTTACATTTTAGGAAACTAACATAGAGAGGCTAAACAACATGATTTTCTCATCATGATAACTGGAACTAGAGCCTGTGTTAACTAACTGTCTCTAGTTTTCTAGGTAGGAATGTTATACATATGGGTTCTATGAAATAATTTTAGGATTCATAAAATTGCTAATATGGTTACTTTTAGATGAGACTGAGGCCTCCTCAAATGTAACAATGTTCTCCCAAGTGTTTGCAGGCTAATAGCTTTGACTGGTTTCAAATTTAGTGCCCTTCCATAAGGGCAATAAAGAGGGACTGAAATCAAATAACAAGTATTCAATGGTAAGTGGACCATTTTGTCTGCCTCTTGCGGATAATTTATTGAAGAGGCAGGAAGAAATATTATGCCAGTAAATTGTTTCAATTCCATATAAGACATCACTAAAAATAGATTTTAATGGTTTTCTAATTTTCAATGTTGGAGTTGGCACACAAGAATAGATTATGGAATATTAGAACAGGGTCTAACTTGTACCTATCCTTGAAATCCTAGCAACAAGCACTTAAATATTTGATATATTAATTTTAGAATTGTTGAAAATTGTTCAGTTGTTCAATTCATTTTTTAAAAGATGTCATACACTTTGGGTTGCAAAATATTTCTTTGACTTTAGTGCACTCTAAATTTGCTACTTTGTCCCAATCTTTGCTGCTGCAATCTATTCTCCAAGACAACAGTACCCACAGTAAAGATCCTTCTAAAACCCCCTTCTCAGTTTCTTTAAGTCCCTAAATCCTAAAATGTATGCCTTCTTTCTATTTCAGGCACTCACCAGGATGGTCACATCTTAGAGTGTATCATACTCAAAACTGCTCCAGCTTTGATATAATGAAATAAAATCAAATTAACAGTAACATTAAGTTAGCATTTATATAGCACTTTGCAAAGCATTTTACAAAGTTTGCAATGCATTTTGAATATGATAACTGAGTTGATGCTCACAAAGATCTAATGAGGTTGGTGCTATTATTATCTCCCCCCCCTTTTTTTTTTTTTTGCAGAGGAGTTTATTGCATTTGGAAAAGGTTAAGTGACTTGTCTAGGGTCATTACCACTAGTAAGTGCCTGAGGTGGGATTTGAAATTAGGTCTTCCTGACACCAAATCCAGCACCCTATTCATTGTGTCACCTCCCTTCATAAATCTACTTAGTTGATGCTAATTTCTCATTTCCTTACTTCTTCCATTCCTCTACTTTTATCTTATAATGACTTTATATTCATTAATTTCTATCAACCCTGTTACCTTTTTTTCCTACTAACCCAATCATGACTAAATGGTCATCCCCATCAATACTTTCTCCTGCCATTGAATCTCTTTTTCCTCTTAACCTTTCAATTGTTTCATTATTGACAAACTGGCCCATTTGCTTACTTTGCTTGTATTCTCAATCTGTTTAAAACTATATCATGCTGATGGGCTCTTTTACTTCATGTGAGCTCTTAACTGCTTCACAACAATCTTTGCAATCAGTTGTTGACTATCAAAACTGCCCTGTAAAATCATTCCTTTTCTCTTTAAGCCTCCAAATCCTCCTTTTTAAATTCACTTTCAGCATGACTTTACCATCTTCTTAACTTAAATGATTGAAGCTATATATATTTCAAATTTTCTCAATTCTCCTCCCCTTTTAATTTGCTTTTGTCATTTTTGATACTGGTTTTCTTTCTTTTTTAAAAAAATCAAGTTGACTAATGGCTTATCTATCCCTTTTCCATAAAAACAGCTCCTCATTTTATTTATTAGCTCAATAGTATTCTTATTTTCATTTTTATTAATCTCACACATTTGGTTTTCAGGATTTTCAATTTGATGATTATTTGGGGTTTTTTATTTTGTTCTTTTTCTAGTTTTCTTTTACCTGTATGCCCAATTTATTGATCAGCTCTTTCTGTATTTTAGTGATGTAATAATTAGAGGAATAAATTTTGATCTAGGTACTGCTTTGGCTGTGTTCCACAAATTTTAATGTTGTTTCATTGTTGTCATTCTTTTTAATGACATTATTGATTGTTTCTATGGTTTGTTCTTTGAACAACTTATTCTTTAGGATTAGATTGTTTAGTTTTCAATTAATTTTGAATCTATCTTTCCATTGCCCTTTATTGAATGTAATATTTATTGCATCATGATCTGATAAGGATGCATTTAATATTTCTGCCTTTCTACATTTGATTTTGAGGTTTTTTTGTACTACATGGTCAATTTTTGTATAGGTGTTATGTTCCACTGAGAAAAATTTATATTGTTTTCCATCCCCATTCAATTATCTCCAGAGATATGTTATATCTAACTTTTATAAAGTTTTATTCACATCCTGAACTTCTTTCTTGTTTATTTTGTGTTTAGATTTATTTATTTTTGAGAGGGGAAAGTTGAGGTTCCCCCACTAGTATGATTTTGCTATTTCCTCCTGTGTCTCACTTAACTTCTTTAGAAATTTGGATGCTATATCACTTGGTACATATATGTTTTTTATTTCTGTTTTTGTTTTTTAATTTTTTATTTTTGGGGGTGCATATGTTTAATATTGATATTACTTCATTGTCTATGGTACCTCTTAGCAAGATATGGTTTCCTTGTTTATCTCTTTTAATTATGTATATTTTCACTTTTGCTTTGTCTGAGATCATGATTGTTATTGCTGCTTTAAAAAAATTCAGCTGAAGTGTAACAGATTCTGCTCCAGCCCTTTACCTTTACTTTGTTTCTCTCTTCTTCAAATATATTTCTTTTATACAACATACTGTAGGATTCTGCTTTTTAATTCACTGCTATCCACTTCTGTTTTGTGAGAAAGTTAATCCCATTCATATTCACAGCCATCATTATTCATTCTTTTTCTCTTCTTCTTCTTCTCTCCTTTCATTCTGTCTCTCATCAGCATTTTGCTTTTGACCACCATCTCCCTCAAACTTACCTCCCTTCTATCACCCCCCTTTTTGTCCCCCTCCCCTCCTACTTCCATATCGAGTAAGAAAGATTTCTATGCCCAAGAGTGGGTATGTTATTCTTTTTTGAGACTAATCTAATGAGATAAAAGTTCAAGTAATGCTTACCCTCTTCCTCCTTTCCCTCCACTGTAATATGTTTTACTTGCATCTTTATATGATATAATATACCTCATTCTATCTTTCTACTCTTCTTCCAATGCAATCCCTTTTATCACCCCTTAATTTTTATATCATCTAATCAAAGTCAACTTATGACTGCACCCTATGTCTATGTATACTCCTTCTAACTGCTCTAATAGAGATTTAGTTCATATGTAAACAGTTTAACATTATTTAATGAAATGGGATTTTTTGTTTCCTGATTACTTTTTTATGCTTCCCTTACTTCCCTTGCTAGCCAAATTATATATATGTGTGTGTGTGTGTACATACATATAGACACATATACATATTATATATAAATATATACATAGTAAATACATATAAATATATTCATATTTATGTATGTAAAAAATATATCAAAGGAGAATATGGAATCTTTAAAAGGTATTTTAAATGAATAAATGTAAACATTTGACTATATGAAGAAAATTGAGAGTTCTAATCAGCCAGTCAATTAACCAGCATTCATTAATCAACTAACTGTGTCAGGCTCTGTGCTAAGTATTATGGATACAAATGAAGGCCAAAGACAGTCCCTGCATCCAAGGGGTCATAGTCTAATGGGAGAGACAATATACAAACAACCATTTACAAGGAAAAGGTATGCAAGATAAATTGGGGATAACCAACAGAGAGATCAGGAAAGACTCCCTGTGGAAGGTGGGTTTTAGATGATGCTTGAAGGAAACCAAGGGTGATCAGAAGCAACACTGAAAAATAACAGAAATATGCATATGTAAACACTTATCATTAGTTCATGAACACTTGTTGTTACACATATAAGAGGAGTCAAAAGAACTGGGTTCAGCATCTTGCTTTGCTTTTTATTAGATCTTGACCAAATCATGTAATTTTCATGCCCCATTACCCCTGTCACCACAAAATCTGTATGTACAGTATTAATTTGATTGTAATATATTAATACCATGGAAAAGGATTTTGACTCTGTGTAAAGGACAAGTTCCTAGCAATTTGAGTGGTCCCAAAACAGAACAGAAAGCTCAGAGAAGTAGTGAGTATCTGAGCATTGTTCTTCTGTGTGAAAATGGCATCTCATGTCTCTCATAGCTCCATATTTAAAATCTTACGGTGCATTTTTTCTAAATAAAAATAATAAGGACAATTCTTATAAGATGTAAAACTTCTTGCTAACATATGGGGAAAATATATTGTGTAATTGCAGAATGACAGAACTTTAAGAATGGGAAAGGACATTAAGTATTGTGAGATTTAAAATTGGATATTAGATCATAAATCTCCCCTACTTAACTTTTCCCTTAATTTATCTCCCAGACTAGTAAATGGAAGAAGCTTCTGGTTTTCTAGATAGAGCCTTTATTGTATATAAGGTGTTGTTGATTAGAAGGATAGGAAAATAGAAATACAGTACAAATCGTCTTAAATCTAGGCTTAGTCTATATTCCTTATAAAAACTCACCAAACCGAAAAGGCCACCTTTGGAGTGAGGGAGACCGTCTGTGCCGCGCCACCAGGAGTCCCGCCAAGCAGGCAAAAAGGCCTACTCTCCTTCTCTCCACCCCGGAAGCCAAAAAACCCGGCAGGCAGTCTGACATGCGCAGCAGGCGGACTGTACCTGGCAGGCAGTCTGACATGCGCAGCAGGCGGACTGTACCCGGCAGGCAGTCTGACATGCGCAGCAGGCGGACTGGTCATCTCCTCCCCAAAAGGGTGGTCCTTGAAAAACTGGCGTCTTTCAGTTATCCTAACCGACTGTTAAAAACTTTCATATTTTACCACAGTATTAAATAAGTCTAATAAATATCTTAAAAGAAATATCCTCTATATAATTTTCAAAAGTGGCCATATTTCTTCCTTTTGAAAGGCTTCAGTGATGGAGCATTCATCATCAGACAAAGCAGTCACTTTGGAATAATTCAAATTGCTAAGAAATCTTTTTCTTATATGGAGTCAAAATCTGTATCTGACCAAAAAGTTGTCAAGAAATAATAATCAACAAAAAACCCAACCCCCAAAACAAACAAACAAAAAAATAAAACCAATCAAACCTACACAGCAGAGTTTTATCTCTGTAATGGCCCATAAAGTAATGTTTCAGTTTGATGCATATCTTTATAGCTAATTTAAAGAAAATGCAAGAAGGGCTCCCAGAATGTTGGACTGTTGGGTAGTTACCCCACAGCAAACTTATGAGATGACTTCTCTAAGGTTCCCAAAGAATGGAAAGTGTGTGGGTCATGATCTGTGTCCTTAGTACATTTAAATGGATGAGCTCACAGGTCCACTGGACTATTGTTTCACTGACCTTTCATTTCAAAGTCCATTAGGCCAACAATGGGAAAACCGTGGCTATACATTTTCTACCTAATCATTCTTCTCTGATTAGTACTAATCATGGATGATCTGGGTCATCAGAGCTATTGTTCCTTACACTTTTTTCTTTTAAAAAATTAACCAGGGGTGGGGGGCAGCTGGGTGGAGCAGTGGATAGAGCACTGGCTCTGGATTCAGGAGGACCTGAGTTCAAACCCAGCCTCAGACAGTTGACTTGACACTCATTAGCTGTGTGACCCTGGGCAAGTCACTTAACCCCAAGTGCCTCACCAAAAAAAAAATTAACCACTAAAAAAATTAACCAAAGTCTTTAAAAATTTAATAGGTTCTGTCCATTTCTTTCAGCATCTTTTCACCTTGATAATATGTATTATTACAATTCAGTTGGAAATAAACCTAACTCTTAAAAAAAAGAATAGAGCCTTCAGTCATGCCAAAGTAAATAATATTAATGCATAAGTGTCCTCAAAAAATACTCCTATTATTTCACAATCATCTTTAAAGAAAATTATTCACTGGGGAACTTTGCAACATGCTATTTTTGCAGAGCTATGTATGATTTAGTGACAATGGTTTTCTTTTTAGTGATTACAGGTTTAAAGGATTACTTGGCCCTTTAGATTTTAAAACAACAGAAGATCCAAGAGGATTTTATTTTCAACCATTGTTTACTTCCTAAATCATGCACTAATGGGATGTTTGGATATGAACTACCCAGCACTAAATATTCTAGTGCCATCCAGAATGCAAAACTAAGTAGTTTCTCTGTGAATATGTGACATAAGATATGCCTATGTGCCTGTTTCATTTGTGAAAATAACAAATTTGAGAATTTGAGAGACAACATAAAAAAATTTTAGGCCTACATAAATGGAGATGTTTGTGTCCATGGATAGACTGCTAAGGAAGTCTGGATACCTGGGTGAGTGGAAATGGATGATAGACAAAGAGACTTGGTTGGCATTATCCATCAGAAAATATTCAGTTCAATTAAAGCAATATGCAAAATTGTATGGATGGTAAGAAGCATTTATTGTGTCTACTATGTGCAACAAATGTGCTAAGCACTTTACAATTATTATCTCATTTGATCATCACAACATCCCTAGGTGGTAGGTGCTATTATTATCCCCATTTTATCCTTAAAGAAACTGTCAAACAGGGTTTAAATGACTAAACCAGGGTGACCAAGGTCATAACTATTGTGCCTGAAACTGGATTTGAACCCAGTTCTTCTTGATTCTAGGCCTAGAATTCTAGCCACTATGTGTGGGGACAATTTTTAATTGGGGAGTGTTAGCTAAGCAGCTCACTGCAATATTGGGTCAAGGAAGGAAACAGGCAGCCTCCCTCAAAACAGAGCAGGATTTATTTAACACGAATGAACTTTTAAAAAAAAACACACAAACAGGATCAGTAGGATCAAGGGAAAGGAAATAAAATGGGGAAAGGGAAATTATACAACCTGAATAACACCACCACCCAGGAATCAGTGGAGAATACACAGCAGCCTCCTGTCACATTCCAGCTTCCAGCTAGAATGGCGATTTCTCCTCCCTCTCCCCAGCAAAGCCAGGCAGCCCCCAGACAATTGGCTGGTCACTCTGACAGTCACATGACTGCCCTCAGTAGGCTTCCAATCATTATAATTTTGCGAGGCTCATATAGGCATCGGTCAGTGATTGATGTGAGGTGCCAGCGCCATGGTGATGGCTACAACCAGTGCGTGGAGGATCATGCCATTTGCGGAGCCCCAGAGGCCAGTGTGTGCACCGAGGTTTGTGTTTTTTTAAATTCTAGCCAAAAGATGGGGTCATAAAAACCTCAAATAACAATTAATTCTTTACATATGTCACTATTCCAGTTGTCTTCATAAGCATGTAACAATCAAGATAATGAAAATATTTGCTAAATGGTTTACTCAAGAAAACTTGACTGTTGGGAACCATATGTTATTTTAGGCTTCTCTTAATTGAAATTTTCATTGTGGACAAATATTTAGAGATTAAGTATAATTTTCACCCACATCTTTTATGTCTTAAATATAGTCTAAATCCTAAACAGTGCACTCACATCTATTTATTATTATGTTTTTTGGTGGGGAAGGGAAAACCCTTGGTTTTATGGTAGGTGGGAACATGTTGCCATGTATTTACAAAAAGAAATTATGTGGGAGCAAAGAAAGATATAAATAAAATAGAAGTGCAAGGGATGACTGATGGACAATGCACTCCTGATGTAGACAAGGTGAGGAAAGTCTTGAAGAAGGTTGAATGGACATTCTGTTCTGAATTTATGGGAAGATCTTGATGAGACTTACTCAGGATGTACAGGCTACTATTGATATCCCTGGTGGGACTTTCCAAGTCAGTAAGATCTGGAATCCATTTGTGTTTTTGAGAATAAATAAATGCCATGATTGATTACTTGTAGAGCAAATTCAGATCAACATGGACCAAAACCCATTCAAAAGAATTCATAGTTTTAGTAGTGACTTAAATACAAAAGAGTTATAAAGTCTCATTGAATCAGCATTCAAGAATGGACTTGAAACTTAGAGGCCATCAAGTCTAACCCCTTCATTTTACAAATGAAGAAAATGAAGCACTAACAGATTAATTCACTTGCCCAGGGTCATATAGTTTATCAGCATTTGAGGGGTGACTTGAACACAGATTTATCATAACTCCAATTCTACTGCTCTATCATTCTAAAATTCATATGTAAACAAGCTGCCAAATATAAAAATGAAACTGGTTTCAAATTATATGAACTACTGTTCAGCCTATTCCCAAGGAAAATTGTGTTTTAGATTAATTATCTACTTATTATGAACTTTTTTGTGGGGCAATGAGTGTTAAGTGACTTGCCTAGGGTCATACAGCTAGTAAGTGTCAAGTGTCTGAGTATGAACTTTCTTAATAATAAAGTATATGTAGATATAGGTAGTTACATGGTACAATAGATAGAGAGCTGGGCCTGGAGTCAGAAGAGTCTTTTTTTTAATTCAATCTTTCAATCATGAACAACTTTTCATGACTTTATTGAACTTAACACACCATGCTCTTTTATCCTCCACTATCTCTTGAAGTCTGTCCAAGTTCATGTTCTTTGTTTCTATGACATTATCTATCCATCTCATCCTCTGCATCCCCCTTTGCTTTTGCCTTCATCTTTCCCAACATGAGGGTTATTTCCACTGAGTCCTGTCTTTTCATTATATGTCTAAAGTATTTCAGCTTCAGCTTCAGCTTCATCATCTGACTTTCTAGTGAATAGGTTGAAGTAATTTAATTTAATTAATTTAATGTGAATTAAATGAAGACAAATATATAGAAGGAATCAGGATAGGGAATGAGGCAATAAAAGTATCTCTTTTTGTGGATATACTTTTTGGTGATATACTTGGAAAATCCTAATGACTCAATTAACAATTTAGTTGAAACAATAATTTTAGCAAAGTAGCAGGATAGAAAATAAATTCAAATCCTTCTAATATGTTATGATCAAAACTCTGCAAGAAGAGATAGTAAAAATAACCCTTTATAAATAACTCTAGACAATATAAAATATCTGGCAGTACAGCTGCCAAAACAAATCCAGGAATTATACATACAAAATTCTAAAAAAAATTTTATACAAATAAATAATTTAAATAATTGGAAAAATATTGTTCATTGATAAGTAGGGCCAATATAACAAAAATGACAATTTTACACAAACTAATTTATATATTTAATACCATCCCAATTAAATTATCAATTTTAAAATACTGAATTAGGAAAAAATAACAGAATTCATTTGGAAAACAAAAAATCAAGAATATGAAAGCAGTACCGTATTAAAAATGAATGTTAAAAATTGTTTTTATGTGTAATTGGAGAAAATAAAATACTGAATAAAAATGGAAGTAGGAAGGAAAAAAGAATCATCTTTTAGGATTTTAAATAGTTCAGCTGGAATTGCATCACCTTCACAAAACTTATTGTTAGGAATCCTTCCTAAGGACCACTTGACTTCATTCTTTAGGATGTCTGGCCCTAGATCAGTAACTACACCATTGTGTTTATTGGTGATATTGAGATTTTCCTTGCATTTGTTTTGTGCATTTTTACCACTTCTTTTTGATTTCTTCTGCAACTATTAAGTCCCTACCATTTTTTGTGTTTTATCATTTCCAATTTTGCATAAAATATACTTTTAGTATCTTTAATTTTCTTGCAGAGAATTGTCTTTCCCAGTTATTTGTAAAGATTTACCAGATAGCATTTTACTTTCTTGTTCTTCTTTTTCTTTGTAATGTTTTTGTTACTGCCTTC